>NW_025814897.1:67340000-67940000 GCF_022079265.1 Lynx rufus | reverse complement strand
TGGGGTCTCCCTTGCTTGCAATGTGCATACATGAGGGAAGCTTAGTACACCGTGCAGCCCAGAACCAGTGACTCTGCCATGCCCAGTGGCCAGACGGCATCTGAAAATATAGAGAAGAAGGCGTCTTTGCCATAGCACGTTATCTTTAGCACACCAGCCATGAGTGACTCTGCAATTACAAACCAGCCGCTGAACAGACGCAGTTTAACAGTACATTGTAAAAGTTTTACGGTTAGTAACGATAAGTGCAAAATTAATCCCTAAAGAACAAAGCAATTAAAAAAGTACATAATGAAGCAATTAGCTAGAAATGGTGGGGAGCAAGAAAGGGAGAACGCCCACGGACAATTTTACTCTGGAAGGGACTTCACACTTACGTTTTTTTAATCGCGTTCGATGAGGGAGCCGTAGAAGAGTGAGATTCATAAGATGCATAGAAAAGGTAGCAATTGATAAAGGGTTTTGAGATTTAAACTGAAGGAAATTTTTACCTTCTTAAAAAGTTGGGACCAAGGAGGAAAAGAGCTATAAAGGCCGTTATTGGGATAATTAATGAAATTTTATTATAGGTTGTGGATTAGATAAATAGTAATGTATCAGTGTTTAATTTCCTGGTATGGGGGAAAAAGAAAAATAAAAGAGAAAAAAAAAAAAAAAAAAAAACCCTGGGAGCCAGCAACGTATGTTAAATCTCCGGAGAGTCATTCGTTCCTGCCCCCCCAACCCCCCGCCTGTTCTTTTCTGTGTTTTGTTTTTGTTTTTGTTTTTGTTTTAGCCCAGTCTCTGTGCAATTTTGTATCAGACCCTGGAAGGTAGGCTTGCTGCCACCATTACATTGTAGCTCGACTTTTCCAGGAAGGGACCATCAGCTGAGACCAAACTCAGTCCCTCAGAATGACAGATAGCAAGTGAGCCGGGGCTCCTCCTCCTCCTCCCGCTCCCCCTCCTCTTTGTCCTCCTCTTCCAGACACTGTTGTGTTTTGATGAGACCTGATCTTCATAAATCTGCAATTGCAGAAGGGGAATTCAGAGACATCTACTCCCATTACAAATGCTCTTTACTTTGTAAAGCGATGCAAGAGGCAGGATACAGATAAGTATCCAGTGCTTGTGAGTGACTCTTTACAGAAATTACCCTTACACACAAGTTTTGCTATCAAGCAAAACTTCCCGAACATAAAGTCAGTCCTGAAGACAGAGTTAACCCCTGGTGTAAACTACCCCAGGAAACATTTACTCCCATAGATCCTGACTCTAAGTGTGTGCTGTCTGTCTAGCTGTGGAAAGTTCAAGGGACCGGCCCCGGTCCCTGTCCTTGCTTGCTGCAGGACCCGGCAGGTGCTGGAACCGCGGATGTGCTGTGCCCCCACGGCATTCATTATGCCTGCTTCGGATGCTGCTCGTCAGTGACTTGTGTAATTTTCTGCACTGGATTGTAGCGATGGAAAGAAATCCTGAAGTAGGGGAGAGAAAACATGAATCATGATTTCAAGAGAGTTGCTTTTCTTGGATTTCAGCATTTCTGAAATCAAGTCGTGCCCTATGAGCTTAGCATATATAAATAAATAATAAATATCTAAGTAAATTACAATTTATCCCAACCAGAACAGTTTTGAGAATGAAAGTACTACCAGCAATTACACTGGAACAACAGGTAAAAACCAATATTATCAGGGGCAAACCAGGACATATGGTCACTCGACTTATACTTTGATGTGTGCATTTAATGCAGTTCTCTCCTTTCACGTCGCTAGGTGGCTGTTGTAGGTGTCATTGGGCCTACAATGTTTGACATTGGACATACAGTGTTTGAAAATAAGCACAGCCCCTTCCCTCTTAGAGCTAATGGCATAATAGCACAGACAGCTGATAAAAGAGAACACAGAATAAATATACAGTTACAAATTTCAGGAAGTGCTATTCTATTAATCAACTTGGGCTGCTATAACAGAATACCAAGGTGGCTTCAACAATGCAAATTTATTTTTTCGCTATTCTGGAAGCTAGAAGTCTGAGATCAGGACTCCTGCATGGTCAGGTTCTGGTAAGACTTCGCTTCCTGACTTGTAAACGACCACCTTCTCACTGTGTCCTTACATGGTACAGAGAGTGTTCTAATGTCTCTTTGTCCTCTTATAAGGATACCAGTTCTGTCTGATCAGGGTTCCACCCTTATGACCTCATTTAACTTAATCACCTCCTTAAAAGGCTCTATTCCAATATAATCACATGGGGGAGTTAGGGCTTCAGGATATGAATTTGATGGAGTGGGACACAATTCTGTCCCTAGCAAGTGCTATGGCAAAAAAACACAGAATGTAAGTTCCACAAAGTCAGGAATTTTGTATGTATTTTTCAGTGACAAAATGCCCATCTCGTACAACAGTGCCTGGCACAGAGTGGGTAGTCAATAAATGATTGTTGAATTGAACTAAAGCAGAGAAGGGACATGATCTGATTCATAGTTGTAGAACGATTGCAGGGCAACAAGGATTGAAGGAAAGAGACTTTAGGAGGCTGTTGATAGGGTTGTCTACACAAAGATAATAGTGGCTTAGACCAGGCTGTTGACTCTGCAGATTGAGAGGTGTGATTAACCTTAAGCTATACTTAGGAGGTAGAACTGACTGTTGGTGTATTATTGGTCCTGGAGGGGAGAAAGAGGATGGGATTACAGATGGATTATGTCATTATTGATGTAGGTTTTAGGCTTGGGCTATTAGTTGGATGAGGGGAAGACTAGGGGATGACGGGGAGGCAGGGAAGGAAATCGACAACTTGGTTTTGCACAAGGCAAGCTTGTGACGCCTCAGAGATACACAAGTGGAGGTAACATGTAGGCAGTGGGATATATAAATCTCGAGCACAGAGGGACGTAGCTCATTTGATTGTCACAACAACTGTTTTTTTCAGTGTGTCATTTTTGTCTCCATTTCACAGACAAGGAAATTGAATGTTAGAAGGTGAAATGAGTTGCCTAAAGTCGCCAGTCCAGCAAATGAGAAGTGTGGGATTTGACACCAACACTGTTTAACCCCTGAGCCTGGCCTCTGAACCACAGTGACCCCCTGTCTCTCAAGAGGCCTAGGTCTTGGGTACATTTCCTAATCTGCTTCTAAGTTATCACGTGACCTTGAGCCTCACTTTGCTCGCCTGGGAAATGATGGGCTCCTTCAGTTCTATACTGCAATGCCGATCTCCTTTGTAAATCCCATTTTTAATGTGAGTTTGCCATAGGTACCTTTCAGAGATGATGCCCAAGCTGACAATTCATTTTGACACGCATGAAAAGGGCAAATCTCTTTAAGCAAAGACCCAGCACACCAGCTTTTTAAATCTGAATTCCAATGGAGCAAGAGGAAGGTTGCTTAGAACAAATACCATTTCTGAGTGAGAGAATGTTCAGCATCTCAGATTCCTTTTTATTATCTGAATAGTATTCCTCAAGGGTCCCACTGAGCCAACTGTGAGGGTGATGCTTGAGCCAGACACATAGCTTCCTCTAAGGTCTGTGCCCAGGGTCTGCCAAACTTTCCCACCTATGCCATCTCATATGTCACTGAGTCATATGGCCACCAATATGCTGGGGATAGGGAGGTAGTGATGACACAGTGTATCCTTCCTTCCAGTGGTTCCTGGTTACCCTGCATTTCAGAAAGGACCCCCCCTAACTTACCATGGGCTATATTCTTCAGACACTAGTCCAAAGAGTCGTCCTTTGGGCCAGTGTCACCCTTTTGAGGGGGCATCTGATATGGACAGTCAATTTGAATTTGATTGGGACATGCTAATGAGCCATTCATATGTGTAGGATTTGTTTCTGATTAGATTAAGCTTCTCAGAGAGGAAAGAAACAGCCACTGATTAAAGACATAAAAAAGGAAACACTTTAAATGAGTAAGTGGCTCATCTTCATATAGCAAAGTATAAATTAAACATAGTCCAGGGGCTCAGCTTTGAATAGCAGCTGGATAGAGTGGGATTTTCTGAATATGTCCACAAGGAGAAGATGCTCACAGCAATTCAAAGGGACTTAACGCACCAGAGAGGGCACTGAGCACTCTGGAGTAAATGGATGGGCCAAGTTATCTGATAAAAATGACTCTCAGACTAGTAATGAGAAGAGTTTTATTTGGATTTTAGAAAATTGCTCCCCGAGTCCCCGTGACATTCAAGCTTATTATTATTCTCTGGAAGCATCCATGATGGTAATGGGGCCAGAGATCTTAGCTCAAAACAAAGACTTGATTAGAGTAGACAGCACACGTGTCAATGGGACCCTGATTTGGAACTTAGTCAATACTTCTTTCTCAGAGCTTGAGGGGTTCTATAGTTTGGGCTCTATAGAAATGCCTGGATTGGAATTAGCCTGGCTTGTCTGCCATGCCTGGGAAGCTGTAAGGGTCAGCCCTGTCAAGACGGTGTTGCCTGACCAAGGCTGGGGTGCAGCTCCAGCCCCAGACTCACCTGGCCGGCTCCAGAATTAGCGGAGCCACCACAGGGCTGCTGTCTAGCGGTCTGAGGAACTCTGGACTGTGTGTGACCGCAAACCCCCAACCTTTTCCTTTTCCACCCTGCTGGCTTCTTAGCTTTTTGACCTCTGTTCTTGTTCTGAACATGAAGCAGACTCTCACCTACAGCCTGTTATGCGAAGGTCCGACACCCTGCCTGCCTGTGGTAGCTAGCTCCCTCTCCCGCTCCTTGGGACTAGACCCACTGTACCCTTGGCCTCTGGTGGCGTCATGTTTGGAATGCACTTATCACCTGCAGTTGGGAAGTTGTTGCCTTCTGAATAGTCTCTCCCAACTCCTGGGACTTTCTGCTACGAAGTCCCACTCAGTAGACTGAACCCCTGATTATCGGTATTGCAGGAGCCGAGCCTCTCTGGTCACTTTGCCTCTTTGGCAGCTTGTATTCATCAGGGAGGTGATCAAAAGCTGCACCAGTAGCCCCCAAACCACAGAGGCTTAACCCAGGACGAGTTTGTTTGCTGCTCACATCGGTCTCCTGAGAGGTGGGAGTCTGTCCTGGGCAGCCAGTCTCTACGTGGTGACTCAGGTAGCTTCCTTTGGGGGGTTACCCATCTTTGAACCTCAGGGTCATCCTGCTTTAAACATCCAGCAGATTGGGAGGGAGGGAGGTAGACGTGTTCATGGACTTCCCACATGGGATACTTAGTGCCCTTGGCCAGGAAGTGGCAGCTATTTATTTCATTGGGCACAGCTATTCACATGGTCCCTCCTGACAGCAAGGGAGGATGGGAGATGTAAAGGAGCACAGACATATTAGTGAGCAGTACGAGTCTACCACACCCTTGAAGACCACCCTACTCCCGTCTCAGCTTTGCCAGCCTCCGTATGTTCAGGCCCGGCTCCTTCCATTTTGTCATGAATCCAACCTAGCTTGAGTGTGGGCAATATTAACCAGGACTGTTAGCTAGAAGGAGACCTGAAGTAACCATGAATAAACTCTACTTGGTTGGAACCATTAAAAGATGCCTTCTGATCTCAATTTGCAAAGCAATCCTCGTGAAATTTCCCATGAGGAAGTGAACTCCCATGGCCCCAATCTTAATAGAGCAGTGGCGTCTGAGGAAAAGCAGAGTCCCCTGTGGATGATGGGTTAGTTTGCTGAGCTTGGGGCCATGGCGGCCCCCGGGTTTCCTGTAGGGAAGCAGCTATCTCAGCAAATCTCAAGACCCTGCAAAACAGCCTTTTAACTTTTTCTTCATGAAAAGCTTCCAGACATTCCAGCCCAGCTGGTCTCTTTTTGGAATTCTGCCAGATGGATCCTCCTGCTGCTTTCTGATAGTTATGAAGACTCCCTTTCACACAGGGAAAGTGCTTCAAGTGCTTCTTAGGGTTGACCCCAAATCAGACCCCTTCAGGGACACCTTCCAAGAAAAAGCATCATTTTTTCCCCCAAGCATCAATTCTGTCCAGAGGACTCTGTGGCAGTGTTTTGACAAGAAGAGGGCTTGGGGAAACTGTATCCCCAGGGAGTGTTTTTCCATGGGGTCCGGTGGAAGAATAAGCATGGACTTTAAAAATGTTTTCTTACACTCTAAAATAATGCAATATCAACCCTTGTGATCCTGGAAGAGCACCAAGTAAAGTGCACTGGGGATAATTCAGAAGTCAGGCCAGGTTCTTGATCCTGCGTTCATGCAGGAACGATTTATCAAGCACCTATCATGGAGGCCCAAGGGATTCCCTCATGAGAGCTAGGTGGCCTTGGGTCTTCTCTCACAGTCTGGTAGTGCAGATCTGTAAACAGGAAGGGCTCCAGCTCACTGAAAGTCAAGGAGTTACAAACTGAAGCTCCAGTGAGAGCGAATTCCACACCCATCGGCAAGAATTAAAACGTTGGACAGAACCAAATGTTGGCGAGATTGCAAAGCAACAGGAGTGCTCATCTGCGCTGTGGGAGCAGAGCTTGGTGTACTCGCTTTGGAAGATTTTCACCTTCCTGGGGAAAGTCGAATGTGTATATAACCTGTGCCTCAGAAATTCCACCACAGTGTAAATACGTGGAGAGGCGCCTGCTCTTGGGCACCAAGAGACGTGCATAAGAATGTTCCAAGGAGCGCTCCTCATTATACTGGAAACAACCAGACTGTCGACCAACAAGAGAATGCATAAGTAAACTGCTGTATATTTATACAGTGGAACACCATGGTGATGAAAATAAATGAAGCAAGAAGCAGGTTGCAGAATGCAGACGATATGCTTTCATTTATGTAGCATTCAAAAACAGATAAAACCAAATATAGATAGTTTAGGTTGATGGCAAGGAAATTAACAAAATTCAGGATAATGGGTTACCTTTGGGAGGAAGGAAGAGCACAGAGTTTTCTGAGTTACTGCTAATGTACTGTTTTGTAAGCAGGGTGCTAGGTAAATAGATTTTCCTTATATTATGTGTCTTTAAACTGTACATTTGCACACAGCTATTGTAAGTGCTGTGCAAGAGGAAGTATAGGTAATATGGCAATGAGTAGCAGAGGTATTTAAGCAAATTTAGGACAGCCAGGAAATGTAGGTAGGAATCACTAGGCAAGTAAATGTATTGCTGCGGGCAGGGGGAGGGGAGGAAAATTCCAGTAAAGGGAATGGTATGGGGTGCAGGGCAGGAATCCGAGACTAGGAATCCTAGGTCTATCCTACGAACTAAGAGAAGTTGATGTAACAGGAGAGCAGAGCATGAAACTTGAAGCTGCAGCAAACAGAAAGGACCAGGTCTCAGAGGTCTTGCAAATCATGTTAAGGAATATGGTCTTTTCTCTGGAGACTAAAAGTTGCAAGTATGGGAGTGAGGTGCATTTTGGAGGGAGTTTGGCACCATGTTTTA
Organism: Lynx rufus; assembly: GCF_022079265.1. Taxonomy (NCBI): domain Eukaryota; kingdom Metazoa; phylum Chordata; class Mammalia; order Carnivora; family Felidae; genus Lynx; species Lynx rufus. Next base: position 67,932,650 of record NW_025814897.1, on the reverse strand, counting down.
CATTGTCCCCATCCTGGCTCCTCTTCTGCCTCATGCCCTTGACCTCAGTTTGCTGGTGGCTTCTGGCGTTTGTCTTAGCTTTGCCCAGACTTGACCCCTCTTCCCTTCTTACTCCCATGCAGGACCAGGCCTAGGGCCAAGGTGAGCCAAGTGCCCAGGGTGCAGAATGGAAAGACGCCTGAAGAATAGGGGCCCTGCACAGCCCTGGTCAGTGTCTTGGTTTGCCTGCATTTCTGACCCTACAACCACCCTGGAAATTAGTTTCTCATCTTCTGCCAGCTATTCTCAGGCCTCAGCCTCAACCTCCATCCTCCTTGTCTTTCTTCCCCGAGCCTGCCTGGTTTGGCTTTCTACTCTGGTTGCTGCATTTCACAGCCAAGTTAGGAGAAACAGTTACACATAAAAAAGATAATTAACAACATGAGCCAAGAAATACGGACCACAGGAGCGGTACAAATCATGTGTTTCAGGAGTTTGGAGGAACTGGGCCAGGCTGGCTTTGGATGGATGGAGAGCAGGAAGGAGGCTTTTTATGCTAAAGGAATAGGGGGAACATTTTGCCAAGAGCAAAGAGCTCATTAAAAGTCATGTGGAGATAAAAGCTGGACAGGATTTGGGGTCCTGTGGTCTAGGTCTATGGAGTACAAGGCTGAGATGCCACCACCCCCAATCCCTTGCCTCCAGGAAGCATCACTAATAAAACTGTGGCACACTTTTCCGTTGAGCCCGGGGAATCCTTCTCAGAAGGATTCAGAGCCTCAGAATCCTCAACACGGTGCTTCAGAAGGACATTAACAAGCAAATGCATTTATCATGGAAGTATTATTTGCTCTCCTTGACATAGACTGCAGAGTGATCATGAGTCTGAGTGGGAGAAATGGTCAAGCTGTATCCTGTCACCTCCCTCCAGTGTCTCTCTATTTTACAACTTTGGATTTACGACTCTGCCAGTCATGTCTCAAAATACTGGGCATCATTTGAGGTACTGGCAAGAAAACGTAGACTCACAAAATGCAAGTAGAAGGGATCTATCACATCACTGAGTTCCGTTCCTCCATTTGGCAGCTAGGAGAAACTTGAGGCCTGGGAGGGAAACAGCCTTGTTTATAGAAGTGGCAAACAGAACATAAACTCAAATCCTTTGACCCTGACCTTTTAGCAGCAGCTCCCAGCCTGGAAGGGGAAAGGGAACCTGACCTTTCCCTAAGAACCCACTACATGCCTGTCTTTGCTAGTGGCAGCTTTTCATACAGCATCTCTTTTAAACCTGCCAGGGTATCATAATCCCCAATAAAAAGGCAACTGACACCCAAAGACGGGTTCAGGTCAAAGGCTAATGGGCAACAGAGGCAGGATGGAAACCCTCTTCCATCAGCCCCCAAGACCCGCCTTCCCAGATGGTTCCCAGGTGGATGCTCCATCTTTCTGGAAACACTAACAGGATTAGGGCTCTCTGGGAAGGGCTGGTGGTGAGTGAGACTTCATGCTGCTTAACTGTTGTTTACCATCTACTTCCGGTTCTTGGTCCCACCTGAGGGCAAGCCCAGCATCTCCTCTGTGGGTGTTTGCAAACACTGGCCAGGCCGAGGGCTTTCTCCACACTAGTTCGTCGTTGCACAAGATGAAGCCGCCTGCTTTCCACCACACTCATTTGATGCCTTGCCAGGTTTTACAACGTTCATTTACGCTCTGCAGCCAAAGTGACTCTCTTCAGTTACAGCAGTGTGCACTTAAATGTCAGAACGTCGCTGAAAAACTGCTTGGGTCTGAAGGAAGTCATTGTGTTCAGTCAAATCTGGCCACATTTTATGTTTATGGCCTTTATTAGGGGAGTTAAAACCACTTCTCCATAGTTAGTGAAAGCCCAGGACTCGGAGATTGCTGGAATCACTCATTGAAATAACAGTTTATGTTATTGAATGTATACCATATGCCTGGTGCTGGTGAATACAACATGATCCTTGTCTTCCTGGAGCTTATAGTCTAGCAGGGAGCAGGGAGCAGGGGACAGACTTGAATAAACACATAAGTGGGAGTATTATGAATAAGTGTTCCCAAGAAAAAGGGTGGGGCACTGTAAGTATTCTGAGGGGATCTAATGGGCAGGTCAAAGAAGGTAATATTTGAGCTGGGTAACAGTGGGGGGGGAGGGATTTATCCCAGAAAGATGGAGTAGCAGGTGCGAGGGCACAGAGACAGGAAGAAACTTGGTGTGGTCAAGAACTATATTTCCCAGGGCCCATCCAGAAGCCACAAGATCTAGCCTACATCCAGGGCTGACATGTGTCAAGTATCCCCAGAAGCTGTGGGACTGAGCACGTGTCTCACTTGTGATAACAAGTTGGGGTCACATGCACCCTATTGTAAAAACCAAGCTCTCCATCTTGTAGTTGCTTCCTGTGCCCTGTGACCTCATCTGCCTTCTTGGTTACTGACCCTTGACCTTCACTTCTCAGCCATGTCTTTGGTACCCACCTCTCCTGCCCTCTCTCCTCTTGGCACCCTCACCCCATGGAACTTGCAAGGCTAAGCCATCACTGTGTCCCACACCTTTACCGTCCATCCAGTGGCCCTGCTTCTCTGGCACAATCATTTCCTGTCTGTGGGTCTTTCTACCTCACACCAGCTGTGACATGTCCCAGATGCAGCTCCCCTTCCTCATTTCCTCACCCCTGCCTTCCCCCACACCAAGCTTCCATGGAAGTTTTATGATATCATTTTCCAGAAGGTCCAAATGCCAGTGATTTTCCTTCCTATCCTTTGTCTACCCTCCATGAGAGGGTCTCCAAGATCAGCTGTGGGTCAGACCTTTGAGAGTCTCTCTGTGTCAAGTCATTGGTCAGCAGAGCCACTTACCACCTGGGGATCAGAGATCATGGGCTTCCTCTTGTGTATTTCATTGTCATTGGGCAGGGTCCAGAAGCAGCAGGGTAAACATGCCAAATCCACATCTTCTGCTCCAATGCCCAGAGACTGCTAGGAACCCACAGGCTGCATTCAAGACAGATGCCGTCACCCCCTCTATAGATGAATTCCTTTGCAGAGAAGGTAGGAGAGTGGGAGTGACTTCTAGATTAACAAGTGCTCCTAGTCTCTAAGGAGGAGCCTGATTCACCCTACTGCACTGGGCCAGGCACTCTGGAAGTCAGCCTCTCTCTTCTCTGTTGGGCTTTAGCCAGACGTGGGAGTCCTCTACAGTCATTTTTTCCCCCGAAGGTGGATGTTCAGGAAGAGCCAAATAGCAGCGATGATAAGGTTATTATAAAATAATAATGTGTGCACGTTGAGGGCTTACTGCAGGGCTTCCTGAGCCCACAGCCCTGTGCAGGAACAACCTATTATGCGTGTTGCATAGACAAGAGGTTAAGTGGCCCACAGTCACCCGTCAGCAGGCATGCAGTGGGGACAGAATGAGCCCAGATGTCCTGCCCCTACCTCCTTGACTGCCATCCATGCGGTGCTCAGACTGAAGCACCAGGGTTGAACATGATGAATCGGCACATCCCCCTCTTCTCCTGGGCGAAATTGAGGCTTGGGAGAAGTGACCTGCCCAAGGTGGAATTGCAGCAGGTGGCAGAGGCAAAATGTTTGAATTTAGTTCTCGCTGGCTCCAAAGCTGTGCTTTCAAACACTATGTCCTCCCACTGGCCCAGCCACTCCAACTCTGCTGGAAACCCATGATCTGTCCAGGCACCATTTAGCACATGTCTAAAGGAGAGCTTTGGCAGGGGTGGGGTATATAATTGTATGTGCAGAAATCCAGAGATGGGAGGACAAACATGCATGCTGGGAGATGTAGAACATGTCAGTATGGCTGTGGCATAGAGCATATGGGGGAGCCAGCACTAGGCTGGAGGGACAGGCAGGGCAGGGCTGGGCCCCAGGAGGCCTCACGGCCTCAGGGCCATGCTGGGAAATGTGTGGTGCGGGGGATGTGATCCACCCTACACTTTAAAAGGATCACTCTGGCCGCAGGGAGGCGAAGAGGCTGGAGGAGGAAGGCAGGAGGGAGATCGGTTGTTTGGAGGCTGTTCCAGAGTTCAAGTGAGACATGACAGTGGTCTAGACAAGGGCCGTGGTCAAAGAAAAGGAAAACAGGAGTGGATTCGAGAGTCCAACAGTGAGTTCACACTGTTCCTCTTACCGTGCGTTTAGAGGGCATAGGAGGTACAGCTGCCACCCTTGTGATCAGAACCACAGCAGAGGCACCCACTCTAAAGCGAAATGGTGAAGCGACTCTTTGAGAAACAGGTCTTGTAATAAAAGAGCTTTGTTACAAATCATGTTCTGTGTTGTGTTGCTGAAATATACCAAGTAATAGCCTCCGTTCCGGTTGCAAAAGAATAATTACCCTGACTCTCTGTGTTGTCAGTAACATGTTCACAGTATTCATAGGCTTTCATTGCAAATCTCAGCAAAGTGAATTGGAAATCAGCACGAGCCCCAGAATGTACGGGTCATGGAAATGAAGGTGCACAGCCTGAGGCCTTCCATGGCTTCCTCTCTTGCCTAAGCTTCAGTGGAGGTCAGACAGATCCTTTTCTCTTCAGTACCAGCCGTGTGGCCTTGGACAAGGGACAGCCTTTGGTCTCAGTTTCCCCATTTGGAATTGGAGACAATAACCACTGTAACACAGGGTTATTCTAAAGATCCTGCTGAATATAATTTGTTTAGTAAGAGCTGAGCTGATGACATGATTATGTGCCAGGCATATTCCTAAGCACTTTGTATATAATCACTTTAATCTCCTCGGGAACCTCATGAAAGAGGTACTATTTTAATCCCCATTTGAGAGGAGGAAACTGAAACACAATGAGATTGAGTGTACGACGTACCCAAGGTCACACAGCTAGCATGAAACAGAGCCAGGATTTGAACCCAAGCAGTCTGGTTCCAAAACCTCTGTTCATAACCACTACACTATACTACCTACCCACATACACAGTCCAGTGCCTGGTACATGGTGGACCCTCAGTGCGAATGCTTGTGTCTTTTCCATTGGCCATAAATTATATACTGAAGGCAAGACAAGTTCAGAGAGTGGAAAGGCGATCAGTTGCCTTCCAACTCTGACAGTCTGTAGGGACCAACTGTTGTGAAACAGACGGGTGGAACAGAAGGCATTCTCTTCCTGACACACACACAGAGTAACTTAGTGAAATCCAAAGTTGACCTTATAGAACACTTATCTTGATGAACAATGAGAAATGTATAGAATTTTCCAATCATTGTATTGTACACCTGAACCTAATACAACGCTGTATGTTAACTATACTCAAAAAAAAAAAAAAAAAAAAAAGAAAAGGAAAAACAAAGTTGACCTTATCTTAGATGCAGACCTATCCTTGATGGATACAGGTTATAAGTGTGAACATTATTTACCAAATTATCTGGTTGACAGTATCTGACAGGTGATCACTGCTATCCACCAAGAAATAATGATTATTTTCCCTCAGAAGCCTCATTCATCAGCTCTGGCCAGGTATTTCGGATTCATCCCACATTTATTAAGCATCAATCATATAGTGATTGAGTGATTAAGTATCATCATCCATATATTGATTCAACAAGTACTTACTAAGTACCTGTATGTACCAGGCCTGTGTTAGTGCTAGGGATGAGAAATGAAGGAGACAGGAGTTCTTTCCATCTAGGAACATGAAGTGAGGGAAGGAGGCTGACAGGTAAGCAGGAAGTTGCGATATCAAGAGCTTGGGGACCAGAGGAGGGAGAAATTGGCTCTGCCCCCAAAATTGAGCAAAGACTCTACAACAGAGAAGTCATGTGGTCAGGATCTTGAGAGATTACATTTTTTCAGCTGGAGAAGGAGTAGCATTCTACAATGACAGAAAGATGTGCACGTTCCAGAACATTGGAAGTTCAGAGTGGCTGCAACATTTGTGGCAAGACCTCCAAGACACTGTCCTTCGGCACTCAGAAGAGAAGATCATTTTTCTTTATTTTTTGAAGTCAAATTGCATCTGATTCAAGCTCCTAGTCACTGAGGTCAGCGAGAAGTTTCACATGATTGCCTTCTTTGTATCTCCCTCTCTCTTGGGTTCTATTAGAACTCAGGGCCCAGGAAAAGACGGACCAGGAGAAGGGCAACAGGCTCACTCCCTCTGGTGATCACTAATCTCTGTCCGGCCCATGTGGTCCATTTTAGGACGATACCTCTTCTGGGAGTCTCTACTGGTTCCTCTAGGTCAAGCATTGCTGCAGACACCATTATGAAGATTTTTGTTAACTTCTCTGTCAGGGGCTAGGAGAACCCAGATCATTGGTCACACAATGTCTAGTCTCTTCTTTGCAGGAATGGAAGGGATGGAAAAAGAAGGTGCATTCTTTGCTGGTAAATCCACAGCAACAAGAAACAAGACACAAAATAATGACTCAATAACCTTCCTGCTATAGGAGTAGAAATAAGGTAGAGCTCACCCCCTCTGTAGACAGTAGTCTGGAGAGACAAGATGAAGAGAGCTGGAGTTGTTCATGCTCAGATTGAATGGTCACCTAAGGCCTACTTTAGTGGCTCAGAGTCAGGTCTGGGCACTGGTGAGTGACTCTGTGTCTTCTACAGGTGTGGCAGTGTGGCGGGAGCGTGGAAGTCCTGCCTTGTTCTCGGATTGCCCACATTGAGCGAGCCCACAAGCCCTACACCGAGGACCTCACAGCACATGTCCGCAGGAATGCCCTCAGGGTGGCTGAAGTCTGGATGGATGAATTTAAAAGCCATGTCTACATGGCATGGAACATACCCCAAGAGGTAGGAAGCCCCTGTGGGGATGGGGTTTTGGGGAGGGTTGGTCGGAAAAAAACATTAAAACACAAAAAATATGGGACTAACCCCTTTTCCTATAGATCAGGCAGAGTCTTATTATCCATGGTAGAGTAGACTCTCAGCCCCAAAAGATACTACATGTGGGAGAAAAGAGGCGGACTGTGAGGCACTAAGCCATGTCTTATCCCCACCCCTGTCCCTGGTCAGCATGCTTAAAGAAAGACTTCTTCTCTCCTGACCTCAGTTATCCTCATTTTAAATGAGAACATCGGACTGGGTGGCTCCAACTTTACTTCATGTCTAGGTCCTCAGCCTCTCTGCTATACAAATATACCAGCAATTACCAAAATTCACCAAAGTGCCCTTTAATCTCCCTGTAGACTGTATTTAGGCTTCTCCATCGAACCTGTGACCAGAGCAATAGGAATGTCCATATGCCTTTGGGATTTCTGGAACCACATGCATGAGGAGGGGATACACTCTCACAGGACCCTCAGGAGGAGAAGGGAACTGTTCTGGATGGTTTCTAATCATCACAGAATCTCATCATTGCCTGCCACTGTCCTCTATCCCTCTTATCACCTACATTTAAGAAATGCCAGAGAAAAAGCAATGTTTCTCTAGTAGATTGGTTCTGCCTTGTCATGTGTCACATGGAAATGACCTTGGACCACTGAGTTGGGAGAACCCCAACAGATGCCAGCCACGGGATCCCAACCTGCTTACCAGCCTGTCTGCCTGGAGATCATTGGTTATGTTGCACTATGTGAGATAGCCGTTGACTGCATGACCTCCTTCTTTCCCCTTGGGAATCCTTTAAAAAGCTTCAGTTCTCTCTTCCTAATAGAGAAATGGTTGATTTTTGCCTAACATTTCCATGTGAAGGTCCTGTTCCCTGATCTCTCCACCCAGCTAATGTTGCTCTGGTGGAGTGATTGAAGGTTACCTGGACCATGGGCAGGAGCTTTTAGGCAGCCCCCATCACCTCCACTATCATGGGGGGTGGGGTGGGGTGGGGTGGGGTGGGGTGGGGTGGGGTTGGGATGTGTACTCCCACGACCAGTGACATTTCACCAGTAGGGAGAAGAGGAGCCAAGAAGTACCAGCCAGAGTGTGAGCAACCTTAATGAACCAGCCCCAGGATTGCATCCCTGACAGTGGGAGTGTTTCTAGGGAAACAGCAGTGCCTTCTAGACCCATCTGTGGCTGTGGGAGTTGGATCACAGTATTCTTGGGAGCATGCTGAGCCCCACTGTGGGTGTCCTCTGATAGCAAAATGTTAAGAACACTTGGAAAGTCCCCCAGGAACTTAGCAGTGAAGTATCATAGATCCGTAGTCTCTTAGAGTCCTGTCCACACTCCTGCCCCCTTCTCTCTGTACCCCAAAGCTGCAATCTTTTAGCCCTCTCCCCTCATAGTGGCTGATAGATGTTGAAGTAGATAGTAAATCCAGTGAATGGCAGAGAACCAAGAGAGAAAAGTAACTGGAAAATGATGAAACTCAGTGTGTGTCTGTGACTTCTCAGAGGGTAGTTCAAACCCGGTCAAATGGGTAGGATGAGAGGGAAGTGAACTCAAGAAAGGCAGATAAGGGGCTCCTAGGTGGCTCAGTCAGTTAAGCATTCGACTTCAGCTCAGATCATGATCTCACAGTTCATGAGTTAGAGCCCCACATCAGGTTCTATGCTGACAGCTCAGATCCTGGAGCCCAATTCAAATTCTGTGTCTCCCTCTCTCTCTCTCTCTCTCTCGCTCTCAAAAATAAACATTAAATTTTTTTTTAATAAAAAAGGGAAGGCAGATGAGCAGTGGGAGTGTCCAGGATAAAGCCTCAGATGGAGAAGGTGGTCAGTGTGTTTTCTAAAAGTCTATCTCTTGACCCCCACTATTCCCTGCTTTGTCCAGACTCCATCTCCTGCCTCTTCTGAGACTTCTGGAAAGAGTCAACACTTTCCCCCTCCATTCACTTCTCAAGTCACATCCCAGTATTGCCCCCAAACTGCTTTTGACAAAGCATCTTAACTGCTTAATGGACATTTTAAAGTCTTTAGCCTCCAGGATCCCACCTTTTCCTTGAAATTCTGTACTTGCTTGGCTCCTTGATTCCACACCCCAGGATATCCCCCCCTCCTCTCTGATTGCTCCTAATTTCCTGTGGGCAATGCTTACCTCTGGATGCTTAAGTGCACCCAGGCATCCACCCTTGGCCAACCACTCTCATTTTACTCCCTGGTGGTCCCATCTATTCCTGGGTCCTCCTACCATCTATCCATTGACGACTTCCTAACTAATACCTCTAGCCCTGACTTCTGCCTTTAGCTTCAGACCTGTGGCTGCACGTCGATCTCCTGAGTGCTCCCTCAGGCACTTTAGACTGGATCTGCCAAAAATGGAGAACATCTTTTCCCCCCAAAGCTGCTCCTGTTCTCCCTCCCATTACAGTTGAGGATACCACCATCTTCCCAGATCTATGAGCTTGAAACACGTCTTCCTCTGATCCTCCTTTCCCTTAAGCCCCATTCCCAATCCATCACTGAACTCTTCTGTCCATTCCTACCCACCTCACGTCTGAGTTCAGGTCTTGTCTTTTCCTGCACAAGAGCCTCTGGTTTCCCTGGCTCGAGACTTACCCCCTCAAATCTATCCTCCACACTACCCAAAGTTATATTTAAAAAATAAAAATAAAAACACACACACACACACACACAGTGGGGCGCCTGGGTGGCGCTCAGTCAGTTAGGTGTCCGACTTCAGTTCAGGTCATTATCTCACGGTTCATGGGTTGGAGTCCCGCGCCGGGCTCTGTGCTGACAGCTCAGAGCCTGGAGCCTTCTTTGGATTCTGTGTCTCCCTCTCTCTACCCCCTCCCCTACTTGTACTCTGTCTCTCTATCTCGCTCAAAAATAATAAAACATTAAAATTTTTTTTTTTTTAAAACTCACAGTGACCACATCATTGCCCTGCTTAAAATCTTGAACAGACTCTCCACTGTGCACCAGATCAGGCATAAACCCCTCTGCCCACCCATAACCCCCTGCCCCCACTCTGTATTATAGTTTCCGTAGGCTGCAGGACAGTGAGAGCTCCAGAGTTGCCCATCTATTCCATGCTATTTCTTCTCTCTGTATGTTTGCTCATTTTGTCCTCTCTGCTTGGAACTCCCTACCCTCTGCCTCTCCCCCAGCATCCACCCTTACCGATTTCCCTCCATCCTAGTAGACTCAGTTCCAGCGACCCCTCCTCTAGAAAGTCAGCCTCAGCTAGAGAAAGTGCCCCCTTTGCATGTATGTCTGTGTCATTGAATCACTATCCTGTGAAAGAATGTTCTATTGTGTAAAAGTCTCTCTCTCTCTCTCTCTCTCTCTCTCTCTCTCTCTCTCTCTCTCTCTCTCTCTCCCCCCTCCCCCAGGGGCTCTCAAATCTGGCTGAACATTAAAATCCCTTGTGCTCCAGCCCCAGAGATTATGACTTAATTGGTTTGGAAGGGGACCAGGGATCATTTTTTGGAAAGCTCTTCAGGGATTCTAATATCCATCCAGGCTGAGAGCCACTGCATTAGACCACAGGCTTCCTGGGGACAGATTGTATCCTTCATTTTTGTGTCACCATGCCTAGCGCAAGCCAGGGCACATGATCAGAGCTCAGGGAAACCTCGCCGATGCTTATTAACAAATGGATCTGCTGGCAGTGTGTGTAATTCCTTTCTCCCTCGGTCAGTGGCTCCTAAAAGCAGATCTGCAGACCAGCTGATTAATTCTGGGTCTCATCCTCAGAGATTGTGATGAGTAAGTATGTAGTGGTCCCAGAACCTGTTCAGAGCTCTCTGGGTGCCGGTTTGGAGCTGCCAGATTTGAGTAATACTAGATTAACTAATCCTGCTAGTCTTTAATTCACCTTGAGTGTCACCTCCTCCAGGAGGCCTTCTCTGATTGCTCCCCTTTCCCTCCTCACCATCTTGGCTGCCCCACACAGTGAGATGGACTAAGGGCTCCTTCCTCTTCTGCTCTCCCTCAGCACCCTGGTTGCTTCTGTGCTTCACACTGTGTACAGAGTCTGTTTACTTGTCTGGGCCTTCCTTTCAAGCACAGTCTGTGCCTTCTTCCTCTTTGGATGCACAGTGCTTAGGACAGCACCTGGCATGTACTAAAGATGAGCTGAAGGGGCACCTGGGTGGCTCAGTCGGTTGAGCGTCCGACTTCAGCTCAGGTCATGATCTCGCGGTCTGGGAGTTCGAGCCCCGCATCGGGCTCTGTGCCGACAGCTCAGAGCCTGGAGCCTGCTTCCGATTCTGTGTCTCCCTCTCTCTCTGCCCCTCCCCCACTCATGCTCTGTTTCTGTCAAAAATAAACATTAAAAAAATTTTTTTTAAGATGAGCTGAAAAAGAAAGAGGGAGGAAGTGTGGATGCCACATGCCCCACGTGCCTTCCCCAAGAGTTTTCTCGGCTGCCCTTGCTGTGGTGCTATATCAAGACCTTCTGCTCAACCACAGCATATCTGTTACCTGTTTACTTAACCTTTTGCCTCCAGCATCCCAGCTGCAGGTAGAGAGTCAGACCCCACAACCCTGCCCAGTGGCTGCCTTGAAAATTAAATAAGTTCATGTACATAAAGGCTCTGATGGGTGCTCGGCAAGTAGAAAAAGCACCAGATAAGTCTTGCCTCTCGGTGTGGGTGGTCTTGCCTCTGCCTTCTGCATTCCCACCCCAGCTTTCAAATGCCCTTGCAGGGCATTTATCCTGCCCGGTCGCCTTCTATGCCAAGTCCTCCCCCTGCCGTGCACCAGCCAGGTCCGCCAGCTCTATGACCTGCTTCCTTTCCACGTTCAGTCCCAAGCTTTGGGATGGCCAGAGGAGCTGCCAGCTCGGGCATCCTTTCTACTTTGATTGAAAATCAGTTTGTTTATCAACATACAGGAAGTCAGCCTGCAGCAAAGCATCAACATTCTCTTACACCAGGTTAGGGAACTCTAGCCACCTCCCACCCCCCCCCCCCCGCCCCGCTGCCTTCTCTTGCCCAAAGACAGGTTGAGTGCCAGGGATGACTCACCTGGTGCACAAGTGATGGCCCTTCTCTAGGTTTGGCTACAAGATGTTGTGTATGTGGCTGCACACCCGGGCGGAAATACTGGCCAGCTTTTTGTGTGGCTGGGTGTATTTGTTTCCAAGGGCCACCATCACAAATTACCACAAATTGAGTGGCTTTAAACAACAGAAATTACTCTCTCACAATTCTGGAGGCCAGAAGCCCCAAATCAAGGTGACGACAGTGCCGTGCTCCCTCCAAAAGCTCTAGGGGAGGATACTTCGTCTTCTCCAGCTTTTGGTGGCTCCTGGCATATTCCTCGTCTCATAAATGTACCACTCCAGTCTCTCCCTCTGTCTCTATGACTCTGTGTGTTCAATGCCACCCCCCTCCTATCTCTTATAAAGATACTGGCCATTGCATTTAGAGCTTACCCTAAATCCAGAATGATTTCATCTGCAGATCTCTAATGAATTCTGTCTGCAATGATCCTATTGCCAAATAAGATCACATTTGGAGGTTCTGGGTAGACACGAATTTTACAGGGGACTCTATTCAATCCACTAAGTATTTGGCAAAGGGGGCGATACATTTATTGTTTTCTAATAATAAGGGTCAAGCTGACCTTCTCTGAGAAAGTTTGCTTATTTCTCAATTTCTTCCCCCAATCTGAAAACAGTTTGATGCAATTTATAGTAAATACACTGTACAGACGTCCTGAACCATTAAAATGGAAAGACAGAAGTCAACTAACAAATACGAAGGGGAAAGGGGCATGATATCCAGAAATGTAAGCAGAGCAAAGCTCTGATTCTTGAATCTTCTAGAAGTAGAAATGAGCCTCTGATGGGTATTTCTCCCACCTTGGATTAGATAAGGAGGGAGACCAACTTTCCCTTGATCCTGAATGTAAAAAGAAAGTTCTCCTGTGGGAACCCAGAATTTTAGGAAAGCACGGGGGCCTTCTAGAGACAGATTCTTCCAGTGGCTCCCCGCAAATGCTGAGACACATTGTTAATTTGTCAGATGAAGGCGATGATAGCATGAAGGGGAAGGCCTGGGTCCTAGCAAATACCTTTGTGATATCAGGATAAGGGGCAGAGAAGTTTAAAGAGCTAAGGCTTAACAGATCCCTTGGGGTGGGGCTGGGGCTGGGGCTGGGGCTGGGGCTGGGGCTGGGGCTGGGGCTGGGGCGAGTGGCAGGTTACATTTATTGCCAGCTTTTATCTGTAATACTTCATAAATATTTTCTCAACCTAGTTTTCATCAATACAGTCCAGGCTCAGCGGTAGGTCCAGGGCACAGAGATTAGTCTAACATGTTTCCTGGATCCAGCAGAGAAAGGCCAAGTAGCAGTTGCTGGAAAGTTCTCTGGGCAGGAGCCGAGGAATAGGCAAATTACAGATGAGGTCATCTAGAAGTACTCAGAAGACATTGCCCCTTAGCAGTCTAGAACTTAAACTGCAGGCTGTAGTAGGTTCACATTTTTATGTTACCTAAATTCTGGTGGGAAAAATAAATGTATTTCTTCTGTATCTACACTCTCTTGTTACTCAGGCCTCCATGGTCGAATACCAAATACTTCTCCTGATCATGTGCAGATTCGTGCAGCAGCCATCTTTGTGATTTTTCTCAGACATTTCAAACTCAAACTCTGTTCATTTCATGATCTTCCCAAGCCCAGTAACTTGATCCCCAGAGCTGTTGCTAGAAGCAGGAGGTTCACATAGCCAGCACACAAGTCAGTGCCAGTGGGAGAGAGCTGTTATTTCCCTGTCTTCCTCTCTCCCTACTCTGGGCTTACGAAATACCACGTGCCCTCTCTGGTACCCTGGCTCCGTGGTGTCATCCTCTAAGATGTCACAGAGTCTCCACCTGATCCCCAGCTAGAGAGACTCCTCACCATCTTCTGCTGTGACATCAACTCTTTCTCAGCTGATTCTGTGCCCTGTTCCACGGCCGGTGTTCAGGCCCAGGGACTCAGTGTTCTCCCCTTTGCTCTGAGACCACAAGGAATATGGGGGCCTCTCTCTAAATCAAGGACACATCCATGTCTCCATTACCACTTCTTGCCTGCTATACCTTGATGGCTCAGAGGCCACCACTCTGATATACCTGGGAAGTGAGAGACACAACTACTGTCTACACTAAGACCCCCAAGCTAAGAGAGGGTCTGCTTCTCCCACAAGGACCTGGTCTTAGGAGGCAGAGGGCAGGCTCTTCTAGATGCATAGCATAGGTTAAAAATGCGAACTCCTGACCTGGGTTGATTGGGTGCAACTCTCAGCTCCACCATTTATCAGCTGTAGGACTTTGGGCAAGAGGTCATTGAACCTCTCTTTGTCTCAACTCATCTATAAAACAGTGCTACCCTATAGGTTTAAGTGGGCCACTATACATGCATATAAACTTCTGTGCAGGTTTCATGCAGGACAGAACCTACCACATTGCGAGCATTGCAAAGACTTTTCTGCCGCAGTTATTAGGAATAGTATTTGAATTAGTACTATTCCACCTTCCACTTTTTCCCTCCCTCCCTCTTTCCCCCCACAGCTCAGAACTTCTCATCTTCTAGCATGAGGTAGAAAAAGCTGTACTCCAACTGTGTGCTCCAGCTCCTTCCACCTACACCTAGACCACAGGTTTTTTTGTTCCATTTATTTTTTTTAATGTTTATTTATTTTTGAGAGAGACAGAGAGAGAGAGAGAGACTGAGCATGAGCGGGGGAAGGGCAGAGAGAGAGGGAGACACAGAGTCCGAAGCAGGCTCCAGGCTCTGAGCTGTCAGCACAGAGCCCGACATGGGGCTCGAACCCACAAGCCGTGAGATCATGACCTGAGCTGAAGTCAGACACTTAACCGACTGCGCCACTCAGGCCCCCCTTGTTCTATTTATTTTCAAAGGCTTTTGGTGACAGTCCCCATCAGTGCTGACCTCACGTTTCAGTGCCCACATGGGGACAGTCATGGGGCTAAGGACATGTGGGGAAATGAAGGAGTTAAGGTCCCACGTCCGCCCTTCACTAGGCAGTCTCCAGGAACATTGGCTGGGAGGTCTGGGGAGAAGCCATGTCCTGGTGGTGGCTGTATCTCTGCATTTGCACATCCGTGCAGGACTCTGGAATCGACATTGGGGACATCACCGCAAGGAAGGCCCTGAGAAAACAGCTGCAGTGCAAGACCTTCCGATGGTACCTGGTCAGCGTGTACCCGGAGATGAGGATGTACTCGGACATCATTGCCTATGGAGTGGTAAGGACCTGCCCCTTGGGGTTCACTCAGACACAGAGAGCAAGGCCAGAGAGAGGTATAGAGTCAGGGGAGAGCCTGACTCCACGGGACCTCTGGTAGACCAGCGGGCAAAAGGCAGCTTTTGGTTTCATAGACAACCTCTCTGTTCCCTTGAGAGGTGCTTAGTCTCTCCTCTGGAGCCTCAAGCAATTTAGCTCTAGCCTCAAACCTGCATGTGCTACTTAATAAAACAAAACCCTGCAGTTAGGTTAAGATTGCAAGGTAACATACCAATCACCCACTGTTCCCCAAGCAACGGGTGCCTGAGGTTCTAGTGACCAGCCTGTATGCCTCCCCCACCGAAGGGGCTTATGCTTTCCACTCACACGCACAGCCTCTAGGAAAGGAGTTCTGGAACACAACCTTCTTGAGTTCACTGTATTTGGGGGGAGGCGCCAACCCCCTGTTGTTTGGCACAGAGCAGTTACCCTTATGGAGGGCAGAGCACAGGGTTTGGATGCAGACAGATGTGGTTCGGATCCAAACCAATCTTGACCAAGCTGCTTCTCAGTCAAGTGTCTTAACATCTATGGGCCTCAGTTTCTCCCTATGTTAAATGGGGCAAAATAATGCTGTACTCCTAGAATAGAAAAATGTCTCAGCTATATAAATATATATCCTGATGATTTGTATTTTCTAAGGTTAAAATACTTTTAATATGGTAAATTCTACCATTATCCCAATGTTCCCAGGACGATTCAACTCTTAAAGTGTTTTCAATGATACCTGATTGATTTTTTTGATATCTCATCTGGTCTTTGATTCCTGAACACATAGAGCTTTTCTGCTGACAGCTATAAGCCCCCAAAACTACAAAGATTTCTCACCACCTTGTTCCAGGGTGGGGGGTGACAAAAAGGCAAAGTGACCTTCCCATGTTCACATAGGTCATTAACACAGAACTGAGTCTAAAACATCATCTTTTTTTCTTAATTCTTTTTAATCTTTATTTATTTTGAGAGAGAGACGGAGTGTGATCAGGGGAGGAGCCAAGAGAGGGGGAGACACAGAATCAAATGCAGGCTCCAGGCCCTGAGCTGTCAGCACAGAGCCCAAAGCGGGGCTCGAACTCAGGAATGGTGAGATCACGGCTTGAGCTGAAGTTGGATGCTTAACCGACTGAGCCACCCAGGCACCCCCTCAAACATCAGCTTCTGATAGCACTCTGCTCCCTCTCTTTGGAGAGAATCCCCGCAGACCTTTTTGATATTCTAGGATGAAACTCAGAGGAAGAACTGTGACCTCCCCTCCGATAAGCTGTGGTCAAAACTGAGTTGAAGGCCTGCCTCAGCAGGAATATAATGGGCGTAGCATCTGCTTGGGTTGGGGTGAGAGGAAAATGCTTGCTGAGGATTGGCCTCCATGTTCTCAGTGGGCCTCCCAACTCTGACATCCTAGGATGCTATAAGACACAGAGCCAGGATCCCAGGAATCCTGTCCCCCAATGAGACTTTTGTTGTCCAGCAGACCAACCTATAGGAGGGAGTCAGATCCTCCCACAAGAGTTTCCATGGCATGGTTGACGTGTCCTGAGGAAATCACTCAGTGGCCCCTTGCGTCTCCATTTCTCAGGCTGGTGTAATTTGGGTGCCAGAAAACTCACCTGAAGCTTCAGATCCTCTTGTTCCCATGGAAACACACCAGACTATGAAGTACCTATCAACCCCATCTATCTCCCTAGGGCCATATTGAGGACACAGCTGTTACTGGTCCCCCTGCACTCTGCCCATAGCAAGTTGTATATGATGCTTGGCCATGGTTGGACCCAATCCAAAAGGGAGGGTTATGCTACTGTGGCTCTGGAGAAACTATTGGCCCCAAACCCCTGTGAGCTAGGGCCAGCTTCTGGATTCATGTTCTCACCAAGCTGTCAGCTATAGCTGAACAGTATCAGCCAAACAGTATTAACTACAGTGGGAAAGCAACAGTGGAGGTTTGTGTATACGGCCATTGCAGTACTGGGCCTTACCAAAAGCATTCTTGTCTTCCAAGCAAAAGGGTCTCATCCTAATGAAATGTACAGCAGACTTACCATGTAGCCCTCACCACCACACCCAGAAACCTTTCGTTGATCAAATAGTAAATGGCATATACAGGGTTGAGATATGGATCTGAGTCCTTAGTTAGAGCTGCTTTTACTCTGGTGTGCTGAAAATCCATTCTCTCATCATCCCAAAGGACTGAGCAGTGCTAACCATCCCTAGGGCTAGCAGAGGTCTCTGACCCCCACCCCCACATGTTCATCTGCCAGCCCCTGCTCAGGGAGCCCAGCCAGCCTCCCCTCCCTTCTGGCTCCTCCACAGCCTGGGCTCTGACAGAGTAGAGACACGCTGGCTTGTCAAGGAGCATAATTAACTCTTAATGGGGGCAACAGGGTGAAGATGGGCAAAGCAGGATGCAGCCACAAGAGGATTTGCTGAGGCTGAATCATTCTTCCTGGTGATTATTTTTATTCTGAAATGCAGAGATGTCTTCTTGGGGGTAAAGCTTCTTCTTACTTTTTCCGTGCTAACTTACGCCAAACTACACATTGCTCAGGTCAAATAACCTCCTGGAACTCTCAGTGGGCCTAGGTCAAGTCTATAACCCAGCCCATTAATCCACTCACAGGTCCCTTTAATGACTGCCACAGGCAGAAGGGCCTCTGGGCCCCATTGTGTGGGAACGGGTTTCCCCCGATGGTGGAGCTCCATGTCCAAGAGGCGGGGTCTTTGGATTCATCCCAGCTCTAGTGTGGACAGCGAAGATGGAACAGCATCTGGAAACAGACACACCCAGCTTCTGAACGTTAGCTTTGACACTTACTCTGTGTGATCTTGACAGGTTATAAAACCTTAAAAGTTATAGTTACACCATCTGAGGGGGCAGTTTTCAGTCTCAGGATTGTCGCCAGCTGCATGAGGAAAAGAACTTTACACTTGTCCACCTGCCAGTGTTGTTCATTTGGGAATGCCATCCATTTGTTCATTTTCTTCACTCATTCATTCATTCCACATGGATTTACTGTCTGCTATGGGCCAGGACTGGCCCGTGTCACAGACCATGAGAAAGACATAGCCCCAGCCTACTCAGACAGGGGAGAAAGGCACGTGAAGAAGCAGTAAGAACACAGCACACCAAGTGCTACAGTAAGAGAAATGGAGATGATGATGAAGCATAGGGCCATGACCTTACACCCAGATGTGGGTCAGGAAACACTTCCAGAGCAACAGAGAAGCTGAGAGCAGAAGGAAGAAGAGGACTTCGTATGACAAAATGAAGGCAAAAGTAGAGGTGACATGGGGAAGAGCCCATGCAATGGAAATGGCATCACAGACGACGAGGTGAGGCAGACCTTCTATGCCACTGTTCCTCACCCTTAAAAGAGATCATATTACCTGGCTGCATTGCTCTGAGGATTAGGGGAGATAACACATGGAAAGCACTTCACATGGTAGCTGGCACATAGATGCAGCCATGAAAGCTAGTTTCCCTGAATGGCTCTCAGGAAGGTTATAGCCGTAATAATAGTAGCTAACAATTATTACACATTTGCTATTTACCAGGCTCCATGCTATGTACTCATAGGTAGTGTCTCATTTAACCCTCATAACAACCCTGTGAGGTAGGCACTATTATTATCCCTATTTTAGAGAGGAGAAAACAGACAAGAAGGAGTAAATGTTCTTTGTCCAAGACCACACAGCTGGAGCCAGGATTCCATCCCAGCCTGTCTCTCCCAATAGCATCAACAGACCACCTGCTTAATGGGGGAGGAATGACACAGAGCTGGGGGCACTTTATCAAAAGCCACCACCTACCTCCTCACCCAGGGGATAGCTTTGAGAACCTAGCAGAAAGCCAAGTCTGACATCAGGGCTCCATGGATCTTTTGCTTTTGCTTTGTGACAGCTGTTAGCGGGTCTCACTAATGGATTACAGTTCTCAGCTTTAGATGTGACACCCACCTCTCTGTAGGCTGTGGGAGAAGTCCAGAGAGTGTTTACGTATGCTGCCTCACACAGGCAAGCCAAATAGTTCTTCTATAAACGAGGATTTGCTACATAGATGTTTCTGGAGCCTCTGCCTAGGGAGCTGGCACACATTTATATTTCTTCAGAACTTCCAAACTGCAAGTTTGGTATTGAGATGCCTTTGCCTGGTAGAGGAGAGGAAGCTCAAGAGAAAAGAATTGGACTCTGTTCCTTGTCCCCTGTCAAGAACAGGGGATTCACAGAGCACACACGTGCCTCTGGTTGTTGCATTTTGCACCCCTAATTGGGTCCATTGCCTTCCTGCCACAAGTTGTCAAGACCATGAAAATTCAGCCACCATCAGCCTCTGGCCTCCTTGGCTAGATGCCCCACCTGTGTAGTCCATTGCCCTGGTCTTCCCTGAATTCCAACATCCCTCTTCCGTTCTAAGCAGAGTGCTTCGGTTGCTAACAAGAGCTATGTATCAGCTAGCTCAAGTTGAGGTGGCTAACGATACCACAAACTCTAATGGGCACAGAAAGTAAAGTGCAGCTGGACATGGGCACCTGAGCCCAGAAGCCACTAAAGCCATAGCAGGGGCAGAACTTCTCTAATCCTGTCTCATGCTTCATTTCTTCCTTGGCCACATTGGATCTCTCAGCTTACATATGGCCCGATAGATCCCCCATACCCAATCTAAATGGCTTCACAATTCTTGTGGCCACCACCCATTGACCACACTGACTCTCTCATCTAGAGTTCTAGGACAGAGTAAGAGGATGATGAGATGCTTACATTCCAGAAGGAGAAGGATGGAGAATAGAGAAAGAAATAGAATTATTAACTCATTCTAAACTGCTTGTTGGTGCCCACCATGGTCTACTCAGCTATAGCTGGTGAGCAGGGCCATGTGGACCATAACCTGTCCTCTCCAGGGACTGGAAGTAGACATATGCCAGAAAGGAACATTGAATATTGGCTTTCTTACCAGACATGGTAAGACACTGGTCCATGGTACCCAGGCACTGGTTCTATTGATTGCTATGTGCCTGTAGGTGAGGATAAGAGATACCTCTCTCTTCCCCTACTCCCATCCTGGACCCCTTATCCACCTGTCTGACCTCCACTCTGGAGATTCATCATCTGGGCACCACGGGGGCCAAGCCAGCCCCTGTTGGATCTGCAGGAGGCAGAAAGGACCCAGAGGACATCTCAGGTCTGAAGGCAGCTAACATATTGCCCACTTTGCCCAACCTTCCAGAGCAAAGACTTCTAACCAAGGACTATTGAAAGCCGTGGTGCCACCCCTATGGAAATAGACAGGGTAAAGAAACTGGCACCATCTTGTGCATGTGTGAATATCTTTTATTTCTACCTGGACTGTCACAGTTTAACAACACAAAAATGCTTCTCCTTCACAGGAGGCTGGTTTTCCCTCAGCACCTTCATGCAAGGCAAAAGCTGGTGGTTATTGCTCTCCAGAGTATTCAAGGGGCCGTGGGGCGATTATGGACATGGGACTTGTCTCAGTGGAATGCTGGCTTCTCCTGACTTAATGCATTTGTTTCTCTGTTCCTTTCTCCTTGGTGTGGCTACCTTTCCTCTGGTGTCCAGCTGCAGAACTCTCTGAAGACCGATTTGTGTCTTGATCAGGGTCCAGACACAGAGAACGTTCCCATCGTGTACATCTGCCATGGGATGACACCGCAGGTGAGTTCCCTGAGAGAGGCTCCTGTTGGGGGTGTACACATGTATGTCCAGTGTGGAGAAGGATAGCTAAAGTCATGTTGTGGCTACTGTAGGCCCAGAGGCTTCCAGGGCTCTTCAATAAGAGTATGCTCATGAGTAGAAGAGGAGAGTCATGCCTGCCTTGCCTGGAAGGAGGTGGGGGGCGGGGAGCAGAAGCTGGGATGCCTGGATCCCCTGGGGTGGGGAGCAAGGAAAGGGATAAATTTCTAAAGAGGAACGCCTGCCTTATTGGAGAAACTATGGGTAAATCTCAGTCCTCGCTCTGGCAGCCATGCCCTTCCCTAGCAGGTGGGAACCCAAGGTCCCCCCAAGCTCCCTGACATCTCAGAATCTCTTCACAGTGCCATTTCATGGCCTCTGGGCTCTGCCCTTTAGTAGATCACAGCTGGAGCCAAGATCTGTAGCCAGGAGAACTTTTCTAGCTCTCAGGACCTTCTCCTGGTGGAGAATGAGGGGAAGCTACCAGGGAAATAACTTATCCTAGGAAAAATTAGCCAGTCATAGCCTAGGCTCCAGATATCCAAAGAGGGTGCTGAAACACAGGCAAGAGAAATGGCTTATTCAATAGAGTACAACGGACAGCCATTTTTCCACGGATGCCACAGACTGACCTGTTCTGACACTTTGAGTTTACTTATCTTACCTCCAGAAGGGCACGATGATTTTTTTTTAAAAAGATGGTATAGAAGATGTGTATATTTGTGCAATTATAACTGAGTGTTTAAAAGAGTGGTTACCCACCTAAACATACAACTGAAGGCTATCACGATTTGTGTGTGCTGAGACTTAGAGCAACTATCCACTGTGACCTCCACCTGCTCGTCCTTTATGGGGGCCAAGCTGCTGTGACATCACTGACTGGTCAGTTGTAAGTCAGCAGATCACACTCTCCCCATACCACACAGTATAGCAGCTCATTCCTCATTCTTACAATGCTGCGATATTTTTCATAGATGACTATTTTTATGTAAAATTTTTATTGACGCGCAACATACGTACAGAAAGTAGCCAATTGTAAGTGTACAGATTAGTGAGTTTTCAGAGCAAATGCACCAACATAACCAGCCCCTAGATTAAAAAAAAAAAGAGCATTATTGCCTGATTCTGAATTTTATATAAATAGGATCCTAGGGTGTATGCTTTCTCATGTTGGCTTCTGTCTTTCCTCATCATATTTGTAAAGTTCCTCCATGCTGCTACATGTAGCTGTAATTTTCATTACTGTGTAATTTTCCATTTTATGAATATACAGTATTGCCTATATATTTATGGCTGATGGACACCTGGGAAATTGCCAGTTTGAGAGTATCATGAATACTGCTGCTATGAACATCCTTGTTCAGGTCTTTTGGTGCACATTTGGACTCATTTCTTTTGGATTTATACCTGAGTCAAATCACTGAATCATAGGGTTGATGTGTGTTTACTTTTAGCAGACAATGCCTGCATTGGTTGGCTGGGGCTGCTGTAACAAAATGTCACGGGAATTTATTTTCTCACAGTTCTGGTGGCTGGGAAGTTCAAGATCAAAGTGCTGGCTGATGTGGTTTCTGGTGAGGGCTCTTTCTGACTTGCTGATGGTTACCTTCTCTGTGTCCTCACACAGAAGGAAGAGAAAGAATGAGAGAGCTCTCTGGTGTCTCTTCTTGAAGGGACACTAATCCCATTAGATCAGGGCTTGACCCTTATGACCCCATTTAACCTCAAAGATTTGGAAAATTCTCATCCTGTCCATATGGCATGTTCTGAAGAGAACCCTGAGTGTGACTGAACACTGATTAGGAGACCATGGTAGGACTCGTGGACTCAATCGGCTATCACAGCAGCAGAAGCCATAAATAGAGATGAGCTTATACCAGCAGAGACACTGGCAGCCTCCACTGAAGAGAGGACAGAATGAAGGCAGGCTGATGGGTTTCTTAGATTTCACAAGGCAGGAGCATAGAGCTGTTCATCTGTCAACATGCACTATTCCTCAAGAGAAGAAAGATGCTAAAGGCCAGACCCACCAACAGACCCAGGGGCAAGGCTGTCACCTCAAAGGGCAGGCCTACCTCTCTGGTTTCAGTGGTCCAGGATGACCCTTCCCAGGACCTCAGGGGTAGGGTCAAAGCAATGAGTGGCTTGGGCAGGGCCACCCCAGAGGTCCAAAGGGTCAGGCAACTCCACAGAGCCATAGGGTGATGCCACCCCAGTGGGCCTGGAGGGAAGAGCATCAAGACAAAGAGGATTGTTCTCAAGCCTTGAGATTAAATGGAATTAGCCTTGCTGGGTTTTGGACTCATTTGGGATCCATCACCTCTTCCTTCCAATTTCCCCCTTCTGGAACACACTTGTCTAACCAGTGTTTGCCCAGCCACCATATTTTAGAAGCACATAACTTCTCTGATATCACAGTTTCTCAGCTGGGGAGAAGTTTTGCCTTGGAATAAATCACACTTTGAGCTTCATGCCCATCTGATTTCGATGATACTTTGATGACATTTGGACTCTAGAGTTGATGCTGGAATGACTTAAGATTTCAGGGGCTGTTGGGGTGAAACAAATGCATTGTGCTTGGGAGAAGGAAATTAACTTGGGGGGGCAGGGGAAGAATGCTATGGACTGAATTGTGTCACCCCCAAATTCATATGTTGAATCACTAACCCTGACTGTATTTGGAGCAAGGAAGCAATTAAGGTTAAATAAGGTTATAAAGGTAGATCCCTGATCTTATAGAATTAGTGTCCTTGTAAGAAGAGGCACTACAAAATTTCTCTCTCTCTCTTCATCTTTGTCTCTGCCATGTGACAACACAGCAAGAAGGTGGTTAGCAAGCTAGCAAGGGAGCTCTCCCTGGAACCTGAAGGCACCAGCACTTAGGTCTTGGACTTCCCAGCCTTCAAAACTGTGGGAAAATGACTTTCTGTTATTTAAGCCACCCAGCCTGTGATACTTTGTGGTGGCAACCCAAGCCAACCCAATACACTGTCAAACAGATTTCCAAATTAATTAGTTCAATTTTCACTCGTGCCAACCATGTTATCTAGTTGTTCCACATCCTTGCCAACACTTGGTATTACCTGTCTTTTTAAATTATAGACATTGTGGCAGGTGTATAGTATCACACCATGGTTTTAATTTGCATTTCTCTGATCGTTAATGCAGTTGGACACTGGAGTTTTCAGCTCAGAAATTCCCCCAGGTTATTCTTGAGTATGGGCCAACGTGGCCAGGTCACAAGTAGTTTTGTCTTTTTGTCAATTCCTCGTCTGCTTTTTAATACATGCAGTCCAGGAGACAATGAAGGAACTTGCTTTTAACAAGTCTACGTGGAAATCTGCAGGATTGTTGCTTATCTGGATCATTGGACAAATGTTGAGTGTTTTCTCTGTGGGATAGCAGATGTCAGTTTGGGCAAAGGCTGCCAGTCTACTAGCTGCTGCTGGTTCAATATAGGGCAGTCTGTGTTGTGGCTAAGAGCATGGATTATGGAATCAGGTCGTGTGGAATCAAATATCAGCTTCAATGCTCTCTAGTTGTCACATTTTTAAATGGGCAAGTTTTTAAAGGTGGGCCTATTGTATTTTTGTAAAATGTGGATTCATAGTGGTATATACCATCAAGGTTGTTGTAAAGATTTAACACATGTATTTAAAATAGTGTCTGGTAGGGGCACCTGGATGGCTCAGTCGGTTGGGTGGCCGACTACAGTTCAGGTCATGATCTCACGGTCTGTGAGTTTGAGCACCTCATCGGGTTCTGTGCTGGGAGCTCAGAGCCTGGAGCCTGCTTCAGATTCTGTGTCTCCCTCTCTCTCTGCCCCTTCCCTGCTTGCTCTCTCTCGCTCTCTCTCAAAGATAATAAACATTAAAAAATGTTTTAAATAGTGTATGGTATATAGTAAGCACTCAATAAATATTAGATGTTAATGTCGCAATAGTGCTATACTATTACTATTGCTTTTGCTTATTAAGCCTTGCTCAGTATAAATACCTTCAAGATTCTAACTCCAGCCCACACTGGACTGACTTTCCTTGGCCTCATGGGCCATGTGCTATGGATTCCTGCCCTGGTAAAAGCCTACCCCTAGACTAATGGAGCATCACTGAGTTTCTGTGGCAGCAAAAATACAGTGGAATAATGGAAAGGGGGGCTTCGGGAATCCGGAGTTCTAGGCTTGGTCTTGCCACACATTTGTAATGTCACCTTAACCCTCTCTGAGCCTTTGTTTTATCCTTTTATTGAGACATGATTGTACACTGAAGTACATATATCTGAAGTGTTCAGTTCAGTGAATTTCCATATTTGCAGGCAACCACGTAGGCAGAATCCAGATTGAGCCTGTCATCCCACTGGGCTTTCCTCATTCCTCCTCTTGGTCAATACTCTACACCCAAAGGTAATGGCGATTCTGATCCCTAGCACCACTGATTCGTCTCATCTGGGCCTGTCTTCTGTGCAAATGAGGAAGCTGTGCTGGCCAGCTGTAGGCCCAGCTCTACCAGCTCTATCTACTTACCTTCAATTCCTTCGTTCTGAAATTTAGTTGGCCTGAGAAGCTGTGAGTTTGTGCTGGGCTTGCCAGGAAGGCTGGGAGCTGCCTTCCCTCGGTGCTTTATGAATCAACTCCTTCATGGAGATATGCAGCAAGTCTTAAAGACTTGGGTCCCCCTCCCCATTCCTGTACTAGGCTGTACAGGGAGCACAGGGTCCCAGTTGCCTTCTCCCACCAGGCCCACAGGGGAGGTGCACAGTTGTTAGTGCCCAGAGATAAGGAGGCTGGAGACTAACCTCAGATCAAACACATTTCCCAGAACAGGGTGATAGGTAACCTGCCATGGCGGGAACTTGTTGAGTCTGGCCTGCCCTGTGGCCCAAGAGGATGGGTTCATCCTGGAGATGGGCTATGTGTCCTTGGTAGAGTTCCTCCATCCACCAGACATAGAAGCAGGTGCACAGGATAAGCAGTGGGTGACAAGGCAGGGCTTCTGACTGGCAAGCCTTCCCAAAGGTATACACTAGCCCTTAAAAACTTCACTGGCTCCTGGGGGGTGGGGCAGGGCGGGTTGGATGGGGAGGAGCAAAGGAGAGGCTTAGGGCTATCACCTTAGTATGCGGTCAGGGTACACCTCATGAGGGGACTGGACAAATATAGAGCCTGAATCTCTTAGACTTGGTCCAAATCACACCCTTGATATATATTTCCAGGGACATTCCCCCCACACACACTGACAGCTCTTGGAAAAATCTCGTTACCATGGCCACAGAGGCCACAGAGGCCAGGGAAGTTCACTTATGCACAGATGAGACTGCCACATACAACTGTGCAGGTGGTACACTGCACAACTCCAGGGGAGGGATGTGGCACCTCACATTGTTGTCTGGGGAGTAGAGATCAGCCCAAAGTTACAGTCTTTCTAGACTCTGCTAGGAGTTCCTTCCTTGATAGGAAGCTTGAAAATGCTGAAAAGCAAACGATGAGGCAATATATAGTGGTCAAGAACCAGACTGTCTGGGTTCGAATCCCAGTCAGACCACATACCAATTGGGTTCCTTGAATAGGTGGCAAAATTTCCTTGTGCCTCAATTTTCTCACCTTTAGAATAGAGATTATAGCAGTACCTACCTTCAGGGTTATTATAAGAATTAAATCAATCAATGCACATAAAGCACTGAGACCACAAACCTGGTACACAGTCATTGCTTACTAGATATTGGCTCTTATTATTACAAGATTGGTAAAGAAACTCAAGACTGTGTCCTTGAGAACGGGAATTGTTTAGCCTGGAGAGGAACAGATCTAAGAGAGACATGAAAATGTCCAAAATTATAAAAGGCACATATTTTTGGCTGAGTATACAGAAACTCTTCCCAGTCATTGGCTCTGATGATACTGTGACCTCTCCATCATCAGAAGTGTCCAAGTCAACTCTGGTGGACTCCAGGGGCATTATGAAAGGTTCCTATATCATGTAGGTGCTTAAGCTAAGAAATCCCTAAGGGCACTCCCACCCTAGAATTGTATGACCTTTTAATTCATTACATTTTTTTTCTTCTGAAATCAGTGAGAGTCCAACATGTACCAGGTCATGTTCTTGGCCCTGGGAAACAGTCATGAGCCAGATGGAAGTCACTGCCCTCATTAAGTCCCCATTCTAGGGCTGGAGACAGACTGTTCTATATTTTTTAATCCTCAAGTCTTCACCACAGCCAGGGCTTGAACTCTTCTCTCTCCTAAGAATTACACATGTGGCCAGAGTTGAGCCGTGTGGCTTGGATTTCAGCCAAGCACGGCCAAGAATGGTGAAGGAAGAAAAAGGTCAAGAAGGCAGGACAGCAAGATGATCCAGTTTATCCTGCTGACCCGGAGAGTCATTTCCCTTTCTCATTTCCTTCTTTCAGATTTCTAACTTATTCCATTTGGGGTTTTAAAACCAGAAAGAATCTGTATCAGTCAGGTAATAAACAATCCTCAAACCTCATTGCCATTAATCAAACAAGTTTATTTTGTCAATTCAAAAAAGTAAAACATGATTCTTAAAATCAAAATGAACATGTGACAAAAACTTATTTAATTCCTTAATCAGGGAGCCAATAAGAAGGTCAAGCAATTCTGGAGAGCATTTGAGGAACTCAGGATCTCTAGGCATTTTCTAAAAAAGAAGGTTAGAATAAGATTGCTAGATTAGATACAAAAGCAGTCAATGTCCTATAGGGAAATAAAATCGTAGCCTTTAGTGTGATCTTTACTAGACAAATCTGGAAGTTACCATTTAACTTCCTAGTGTTTGGCTACCAGTCAAAAAGTAAATAACAAAGTCAAACACAGGTACATTCTCCTGGAAAATTGCATACCCTTAGGTGGGCTTGTTCATGCCCCAGTAGGATATTGAAAGGACAGACCATTTCCTCTCCCGTTTTGCCTTATTTCCAGGTTTTAGACATTTCTCTTACTCTGTTCACAAAGCTGGCTAAAGGCAGAGTGCCTCTTCAGGCCATTAGTGACATCCCTTGTGGATGCGCTGTCTGACCACGTGGTCTTTCCCCTAGATTATTTCCTAAGGCAGTCATCACAGTGGACCACGGCCTGGGTGGCTTAAACAACAGAAGTATATCGTCTCACAGTTCTGGAAGCTAGAAGTCCAAGACCAAGGTGTTGGCAGAGATGTGCTCCCTCTGAAGGCACCAGGAAAGGATCTGTTTCGGGCCTCTCTCCTAGCTTCTGGTAGTTCTTGGCTACCAAGAACTCTATTTGTGGTAGCATACCACCTTCGTGTGGTGTTCTCCCAGGTCTCTGTCCCTTGTCGTAAGGATGCCAGCCATACTGGATTAGGGGCCACCCTACTCCCGTGTGACCTCATCCTGACTTAACTAGTTACATCTGCAATGACTATTTCCAAAGAAGGTCCCATTCTGCGATACGGGGGGGGTGGGGGATTAGGACTTCAACATACGAACTTTTGAGGTACACAGTTCCACCCACAACCCCCCCTCAAAGGGGAAGTGTGTGCCTGGAACTCTGATTTTCATGCCTCAGATGAAAAATGCCTCACCTTACTTCCTCTCACGTCTGATTCACCAGAGCCAGTCACACAGCCCTGCCAGCTAACTACCGAGGGTGTGGGAAGCTAGGGTGTTCTGCGTGCCCAGGAAGCCGGTCTCTGCCACAGAAACTTAGATATTTGCTAAATCACTTCCACCTCTGACAAATAAGAAAACAGGAAAATGATATGAGCAGGCTAGCCTGAGCCCGTATGTACTGCAGGTCACTGACAAACACAGGGCTAGGAAGGGGGCATGTATTTTGGCTTCCAGTTTCTCCTCCAGCTTCGATCATTCGTTCTTCAAACATAGGAGACAGGTTGCGTTTCAGGAAGTCCCCATAGTTTGGAAAGTTTTGTTTTCCTTGAAAAACCAATTTAGTCTAGTGATAGGAACGGTAACATAGAGCAACTTCTAGTGGGGACACGGTGAGCTGGAAAGAGGGACTGGGTTCACATCCGTGTTTAAACCCTGTGAGAGATTCTGCTTCCGTGTTTTTTAAAAAGTTTACTCTGATATAGTTGTGATGTTCTCAGCTCTGGGTAGGAGAAAGCATAGTGTAACTAATCAAATTAGTGAGGTGAAGCTGCTGGGAAGCATGCTAATTGGTTAATGAGTAAACGTAACCATTTTATTTAAATTAGCAGCAAGTTTCAAGCTATCCTCAAAATAACTGAGAATATTAGCCCTAATTAGTGTAACAGCCTGGAAAATTTCTTCTGCTGGGAAAAATACAACAATAGGGTCTCCCCAGACTCCGTATTTAGTCGATCACTCCTTCACTCATTCATTCATTTGCTCATTCAAGAAACATGCACGGAGCATTACACTTTATGCCACGAATTGGGAGTGGCAAAGGCACTTTGCCCAGGCCCCACATCTGGAGGGGTCCCAGTGCAGACAGGAAGCCAGGCACTGGGATCGTCACAGTTCATACGATGCAGCCTGCCGCCCCGATCACCTTCTCATCAGCCCGTCAAAGGATGGATAGCACAGGACAGGGTCTGGGGGCTTCTCCTGTTCTTTGCTGCCTCCATCTTCTAGGCTACAAAAGGCCCAGGGAAAACAGTGCGTTTCCTACAGGAATGTGAATTCCTGGCTGTAGAAGAAAGATGAAAGGATCTTTAACTCCCTCTAAAGCTTTGGAAATACTTACACCGACACGTTGTGCTTCAGGAAGTGCTTTTTGACTCAGAAATATAAAGATTAGAGTTTAAACAAGTATTCTATTTTTACCCAGAGACAGCTTTCACGTTAGATTGGGTAGTAGGTTTCATAAAAGAAAAGTGTGGAATTCTAGATGGACTTTGGTGCCTTTGCGTTTTTAGATTTTTTTGGAATTTCTTCTTCATTTTTTAAAATTCTAACTTGGCTGTACGTGCATACACACGTGCCACTCCCCATGTGGGGCTGTAACGGAGCCAGGTCTCCCGCCCTGGCGGGCGCTCCTGGGGGACATTAGAGGCCTCTCATGGACTGTGCACACATCCCCCAGATCTCCCAAGTAACACCTCAGAGACAACTGAAGAGTCTTACTTTGCGCGGCAAGAATTTAAATCACCAGCCGCTTCTCTGTGACCTTTGGAAGGTTTCTCCACTTCTCTATGATTTTTATTTATCAGTACATCAGAATGGCTGAGCACTGAATGGCTGTGAGGTTTTGAAAAGCTTTCTTGAGTTTACCCCCTGGCTCTGCTAGGATCAAAGTGCGCCCCGCGCACCTCCCAGTGTGTGGCTTTGCTGCCCAGGTACCAGCTGACAAATGTTGGCACAGTGCCCTAACTGGGTTCCAGTTTGAGGGGAGCCTCAACCAGCCTTGCAACTTAGGCAGACGCCTCCAGGTCTGCATGATGCAGGGCCTCATCAGAGGTTTATTGGCCCCTGAGCTGTGGCATCTCATATTCCAGGGCCGTCATTTCCACAGGAGGCAGAATAAGTGGTACTTCTGGCGGAATGACTGGTGACATTCTGATGGCCTGTGCATGACAGCTTCTGACCCCGTGCATAGAACATGCCTGCAGGTGCTAGATCACACCCGAGGGTGGCCTCTCCGAGTGTGCAAAAGTGGGATACTCAAGGCTGGGATGGGGAGGGCTGGCATCTGCAGTCATCCCCAGCCACCCCACCCGGACCCTGAACCCCCAGGGCTGGAGTGGCTCCCTTCATCCTTACAGCCCTAGAAGCATCCATGGAGAGCTGGTGTCTAATGTATCCTTCCTGCATCCCGGGGCTCAAGAACTCACTGCACTCTATCTGCTCCTCAGTGAGGAGTGAATGCATGGTTTTCAATCCAGCCTGCGATCTCATTTCTTCCATACAGCCCTACTAAAGGACAGTAACTAGCCAGTCCTGGGCTGTGTGGGGGCTACTTGGGCGTGAATCCTGACTCTGCACTTAGAAGTTGTGTCACCTGGGACAGGATACTTAATTTCTCTTTACCTGGAATGTCTAACTAGAAACCTAGTTCACAGTAAAAACTACTTAACTATAGGAGGTTATGTTACTAGTTTGATTAATACACGTTGTATTTATATATATGTATTTCTATATAAAAGACATCATATATATGTGATTGCTATGTATTAGTCTCCCTAGATACCTTCCAGGTGTCATTTCATCTTAAAGCCCCATTGCCACCTTATTCCCACTTCAAAGATGTTGGCTCAAAGACATAAAGATGTACCCAAGTCCCCACCACAGTGAGTGGTAGATGCAGGCCCCTAGGGCCCAGAACACGATGGTAGGTGCAATTATATCACACCTCTCCCGGGGCAGAGGAAGAGGCTTGAACCTGGGAAGGGCATGCTGACCACCGGTGCTGCTTTCTTTCCTGGTACTGCCTCTCTTGGGCTCTAGATGCTTCCCCAGGGCACAGACCCATCACAAGGCTCCATCGCAGATAACCTTAGGTGGGTCCAGGGGCTATCAGCCTGGAGCTTGTCCCCACGCTGGGTGGGGGAGCGCAGCCGGTTTGGCACCTGCTTTCGGAAACCACCCATCTCCGTTTCCCTTTTGGCGGTTGCACTCGGAGCCCGAAGCATCAGCTCAGGGTGGGGGTGCGGGCACACAGTGGGGCACCGCCGGGGATGTTCATGCACAGATGTTGGCGCCGCACAGAGGGATGGTGAACTCTGCAGTGCTCCTAAGCTTCGGTGCTAAAACAAACAAACAAACAAAAAAAAGGAGCCGCTTGATTTGTTATTCATTCCACGTGATAGGTTCTTCACTTCATGTCCAGACTCCACAGTTAGAGTGGTAAACAGCGAGTTTTGCATGACTTTATTAGGCTCCCACAGGCCGGGAAGCAGCAGTCATTAGCAGCACCACGGTGGGCCAACACAGAGGAAAACAGTACTGGCTCACCACCCGGAGAGAGGCTGAACCTC
Source organism: Lynx rufus (assembly GCF_022079265.1). Lineage (NCBI taxonomy): Eukaryota > Metazoa > Chordata > Mammalia > Carnivora > Felidae > Lynx > Lynx rufus. Next base: position 67,900,943 of record NW_025814897.1, on the reverse strand, counting down.
CCCCCCTCCACTCTCCAGCCTTTGGAGAGCTTTGCTTCTTAGGCTTCTAGCTTGGGGACAGGTCGCTGAACCAGCATCAGAGCCGCTGAACTTAGATCCCACCTTGGACCTGGCTCTGTGCTGACAAATCCCTTCACCGCCCCCCAACCCCTCTCTTCAGCTTCCTGATCCGTCAAATGGGGCGGATTTAAATGAAGGAGCACACCCATATGTGCCTCACTCCAAGCCTGGCACAGGACCCTGCTCAGTAAGGTGGGTTTCCTATTCTAATTAGGGCAGTGTCCCCACACTTTTGAGAGCTCACTAGTCTGCCTAGAGATAATATCGACAACAGCTTACCTTTGTTTACTGCTCCTCGGCATCTTTCTAAATGCTCTGTGTGCATAATCTCAGCTAACGCCCTCAGCAGCCCTGGGAAGTAGGTTCTGTTGTTACCCCATTTGTACAGTGGAGAAAACAAGCCTCCAGGCAGTAATGTAACTTGTTCAGGGTCATGGGATTCCCAGCTGGTGGCATTTATTGGCACAGATGCCAAGCCGATGCCCAGAGCCATGCCTGAGGACTGCTTCCCTATTTTCATCAACTGTGGCCTCTGCTCTCAGGGAGTTCTCTGGGCAGACAGGACAAGAAGCCGCCACAGTTTGGTGCTGCCCCTTGGAGGGGTTCAGAGTGTCCTTGCAGGATGAATAAAGGCTGCCATGACCCTATAGGGGTGGGAGGTTTTAACCTACCACCAGGCCTGCTCTTCTTCTTAGGATCTAAAGGAAAAGGGAGTCTGATTTGCAGTTTCCTCCCTGAAGGGACTTATGGCAGGTTCCTGAGACTAGGCTGAAGGCGATTGGCAAACACTAGCCAGCTGGCACTGCCCTTCCCCATCCGCCCTGGGCTCTGACCCAGAATGCAGGTGGGTTATAGCCTTCTCTTGACTCATGAGGACTCCCTACATGTGCCTCCTGCCTTTGGGGTTCCCTCTTCCTCCCCATTGGAAGACATCTAGTCTCAGCATTCCAGGAGCAAAGCGTCAATCCACTTCTCCCCCGTTCTTACCCTTCAGATCTCAGCCAAAGTCCACTTCTGCAGACCACCCTATCCTAGGTGTTCTCACTAGTTACTCTCAAATCTCAGCAACCATCTGATTGCTTCACAGCTCCTGTAGTATCTGGACGCATGTGATCCTAATCACAGTGGGCGCTTAGTCGTCAGTTTGTCTCCTTGTAAAACAGACTTATGCTCTACCACTAGATCACAAGCTCCTTGAGGGCAGGCACTTGCTTGTCCCTCTAGTGAATCCCTTGAGCCTAGCACACTGCCTGGCACAGAGCAGGTGCTCAGCGCGCCTCCACTTAGTAAATGACTCGGTTCATAAAGTTGGATTTTTGGGTAATTGAAGGTAGTCTTCCTTAACAAAGACCTCCTAGCAGCCTGCCCAGCCGCACTGGCTTTGCCACTTACCAGCCTTCACCCGAAGCCTGATTCTTCTGTAAAATGGAGTTACAGACATCCATCTGATAGAGGTTTTGTGAGGATTAGATGGAGAAATACATAAGGCTCTCAGCCCGACGCCTGGTACACTGTAAATCCGCAGTCGCTATATAGCAGTTGCTGTTTTTGTTAGTAATACAAGTTATTAATAGTCAAGATAAGATCTGGCAGGCTCAGTATCGCTTTTTAGACCCACTATCTTTTTGTGGGGACCTACAGACAGGAGCTTGAGAGATATACGCACACCCCCACTGAAATGGAAGCCAGATCCGGGGCATTTTTCTTGATGAGGTCCAGTTGTTGTGGGTGCAGGTTGGGCAGGAGTGGGGAAGGAGAGCCCGGCCATCAAGGCCTCCCCTGCCACCATGCTTGCTGGCACACAGAGGCAGCCTGCCTTCCCTTTCGACTCAACCTTCAGGCAAGAGAGCTTTCTCCCATTGACCGTGCAGGACATTCAGCCTCGCTGGACTCTGATCAACCAGCAGTAGCATCAGTGTGGACCCGAACACCTCCGGGCATTTCCCCGTGCCCTGGAGGAGGGTGGTACCAACCCCTGGCTGAGAATGTGATAAGGAACATAGGAAACGAGGCTCCAGGACTAGGATATGGCTGGTGGCATGGAGTGGGGACGTGTGAGTGGTGTTTAGATCAGGGCAGCTTGTGGACATGCTGGCCTATTTCAAGAAATTTTCTAAGGAGATGTGTTCAGAATGTATTATGGGCATAAATGGGTTCTTCTATTTGATTTTTTCCAACTAACTCCATTGTCACCACACAGCCTTTGTCCCTGCTGCTTTTTCTGAAATCTGTTCATCGCTGTGCATTAGTCTGCCAGCGTAGAGCGTTAGTGGAGTCCTTGAGGTTAGCACTGTGTTAATATACTAGGAATTTCAGCAGAGCTGGGCCCTCTAAATCAATCACCAGAACAGCTTTATTTTTTTTTTCTTGCTCAAAAATACACTATTAAATGCAGGAACACGTGTGGGAGTGGAGGTTGACTTGGGTGAAGGACACGCTTAAAAGGAAAATTTCATAACATTTTTTTTCTGCAGGAAAAAGGCCTTGCTGGTCTTAATTCTTGTAGAACTGAGCTACAGAACACATTTATGTCTCTGCAGTATCTTTAGCTCCTCAGAATATCCTGAGCTGCTCAGAAGTCACTCAGTCATATTTGCCTGGGGTGTTATAGGTGTTTAACAAATATATATTAAATAAAGAAATAATTGAATCCATGGAAAATTAAAGCCTTTTAAGTGATGATCATAAAGGGGACTGAGCTGGGATTTACCTTCTTGGTTCCTCTGGGGGAAGAGGGGGGGGTTCTAGAGTGGCAAGGTTTGAGCTGGTACCTACCGGTGAAGAATGAGGACGGTTGATGCCATAGGAGCATTTCAGCCCTCACAGCTAGGTGGTCATGATATGTCCAGGAGGATATGGTGGGTAGAGGGCTTCATCCAGGGACGCAAGTGAGGACCAGGAGCAAGTGTAAACTCCTTTCCCCTTCAGTTTGCTATGAAGGGATGGACAGAAAAAGAAGCTGGCTACCAAGAGGGGTGAGATGTTGAGAGAACATATGTATTCTGATTTGCTTTTTAAGGGAAGCAAGATGGGAGCATGTCTGAGGCTGAGAGGAGGAAGTCCATAGAGAAAGAGGGCTCATATGGGGAGAGAATGAAGCAACATTCTTGGGTGGGGAAAGAGCAAGGACAGGAGAGGATGGGGTCCAAGGCCAGTGGGCTGGCCCTGGACTTCAAGGGTAGGATGGACATTTGTCCAAGAGGAATGAGTTTGCAGGCTGTCTTGCAAGTCAAGCATGGGGGCTCTGCTTGTATTCGAGAGTAGAGAAGGTATAGAAACCCCACGGAGGGGGGTGGCTCAGAGGCACACCAGAAGGCCTAGCGTGGAGGGCGGTGTGCAGGGGCCCAGCTGAGGTTGAAGACCATGAGTCTGTGGAGGGTCTCATGTGCCCTGTGCCATGATTTTTCGTTGGTGTGCCCAGTATCCTGGGAGAGGGTGTGGAGAAGGCGAATCAGCTGCAGAGGTGGGGCTCACAGGGTGTCAAAGGCGGAAGGAATAAGGAACGAAAGACTGGAAGGTGCTGGCAAGGGGATAGTTGAAGGAATGTGGGTGCAGCCTTTCAGGAATGTGGAGAAGCTGGGAGGGAAATGAAGGTAGGGGAGGAAAGGAAAAAAAAAAAAAAAGGGTTCTTGTTCCAAAGGTGTCAGATTGATGAGCAGGCATTCGGGAAGTGAGAGAATGAGTAATCAAGATGACAGGTGGTTGGGGGAACGTAGGGCAGAGGAGGGGAAGATCTCAGGGGACAACAGTTCCAGGCACTGAGAGCCAGGGTCTCCGGGTGTGAGTGACTGAAGCGCAGTACAGGTGGCCCTCCCCGTGGCTGAGGTCCCAGTGCAGGTGGGGCCATTCATCATCTGAGGAGCTGCCCAGTGGGATGGCAGCGGCGGGAGGGTAGCAGAGGACTGCCTGGGAAGCACTTGGGTGAGAAGCACAAAGCGGGCAGCGCATAAGTGGGGTCTGACGGCTGAGGCCTAAGGAGGGGAGGTTTCTGTACGGGATGGAGGGCTGGGGTGGAGAAGGGGCGCTGCTGCAGGGAGAGGAGACTGCCAGCTCCACCTCGTGTCCCTGATGGGAGAAGCAGCAGAGTCAAAGCCCACAAGAGTAGCATTATCCTTTGGGAAAAGCCATGTGTGGGTAGAGAAAGGATAAGTCCTTTTTGGCTGGAAAGGACTGTCCTTGAAAGATACTGGGTGTTCTGTAGGCATTTGGGGAAGGTTTAAGAGTCAGGGGGAAGCAAAGGAAGATTGGCCAAGAAAGAAGCACAGAGCATATTAGGGGTTGAGAGAGGATGAGAAAGCCCCACAAAGACACCAAAAGTTAAACCAGATGTTTAAGAGGGTGGCTGGAAGGAAAGGGACGGCAGAATCAGATTGGGGAGCCCCATCTCCTTGTATGCAGCTACTGCAGTCACCTTGGGCCCCACAAAGTACCCTCCCCTAAGGCTCTCATAGTGAACGAACCCCATCCCGGTCACATCAGCCCAGGATCAGCAGAGCTTCCTGGAGCTTTCCCCTCTGCCACTGGAAGGGATCAGAGTCCCAGCTGCCAAGGAGAAAAAGGGCTGAGTCATGGTGACCTGGAGAGGTCAGGGAGGACTTCCTGGAGGAGGAGCCGCACCTGGACCTCAGACAAAGTGTAGGATGTGCACAAACAAAAGCAGAGCAGGAAGAGCACTTCAGGAGTGGGGGCCGCAGGTGGGAAGGGGTAGAATGGAACCTTCCTTTCCTCCTTTAGTAAGAAGCAGGGTATTGTAGTGCTTGGGAGCTGAGTTTGGGGGCCAGGTGACCTGAGTCCAGTTACCAGCTTTGCTACTTGCTCTGCATTCATTTACCTCCGTCTAATTCAGTTTTCACACCTAAAAAAGGAGATGATAATATTCCACTTATCCAGGGTTATTTTGAGGATGGAAGAAGTATCTGTGAAGCATTTAGCTTCACTGACATAGAGGTCATTAAATAATATCATTAGTATAATTATTTTCATTAATCAGGAGGAAAAAGTAACAGCAATTTGCTGAGTACCTACACTCTGTGCCATATATTTAACAAACATGCCTGTGAAAGGAGCTACCTGTATCATTTTTGCTGCCTAGAAAACTACCCCCCAAAATTTAGTGGCTGAAGATACATCCATTTAAGAGCACCTGGTTGGCTTAGTCGGTTGAATGTCTAACTCTTGATTCCAGCCCAGGTCATGATTATGAGACGGAGCCTGCATCGGGCTCTGTGCCAAGCATGGAGCTTGCTTAAGATTCTCTCCCTCCGCCCCTCTCCTGCTTGTACATGGCACACATATGTGTACATGGCACACAATACTCTCAAAAAATAAAAATTTAAACTAAAAGATACATCCATCTATTTAGCTCAAGACTCTGAAGGTCAACAATTTGAGCTGGGTGGGGTGGGGTGGGCTGGCCCTGCCTTCTGATGGTTTCAACTGGGCTCAATCAGGCATCTGTGGCCAAATGCTGGTCAGCTAGTTGAGTCGGCCTCCAGAGGTTGGCTGACTGTCAGCTGGAAGGAGGGAGTGTCTGGAGCATGTGTGTTTCATCATCCAAAAGGATGATCCAGGCTGCTTCACATGATGGCAGTGACAGGGGTTTCTAAGAGCACCAAGAAAGGGCAAGCATCCCTGTAGGAGTCTCTGCTTGCATCACATTTGCTGTGAAAATTTTGTCATTGCCCAAAGTAAGTCACAAGGCCAAGCCCAGCCTCACAGGGCAGAGTCTGCATGCAAGAATGGGGAAAACTGTGGCCATTCTAATATAGAACAATGGCTTTTCAAATTCACTGTTATTTCATTCATTTGCTCATTTATCCAAAAATATTGAGCACCTGTCTTGAGGTGTAGTGAGAAAAGAAATCTCCCCCCAAATGGCCTCAGTTTCCTAATACCTTATCATAGTGCAATCTATCTGGCACTGCTGTCTGAGGTCTGTAACATCCAGTAAAGACGTGAGCTGGACCTTTGTTCCCCAGTAAAGTAGGACATACTCTTCTCAGGGCAGAGGGAGGTAGAGATGCAGATAGTGTTGGATCAGGCACAAGAGAGATTTACATTTGCAAATCAGAATCAGGCACCAAGATTTCATCCACATGAGCTCTATATCTCTGAGCGGACTTCTTCTCCCTACTGGGTCTTAATGGGCAGGTTTTGTTTCCATGCTCTGTCCCCCGTCTTCCTGATCACGGAGATTGCTGGTGAGTCCAGACCATCATTGACTTCACGTGTTAAAATCTCGGTCAAACACACACATACACTCTCTCTTCCCCGCTTCTTCCCCCAACCCCTCCTCCCTGGGAATATTCTAAACTCTTAATTCAGTGCAGGATAACCGTTGTGGTGTGCCATCAAATGATTGAGCTCTCTGCCCCTCCACCCCCATCACTGCTCATGGGTCCAGGTAAGAATTAGGTGTGGCACAGATGGTGTCCTGGGAGCAAATATTGAGAATCTTGTCCTAGAGAGGGAGAATCCCATTCTGTCTAAACTATTAATCCACAAGGTTATATGGAAGGTGTTGTTCAAGGTGCTGGTCTAAAATGGAACAGAGAGCTTAGAGGAGTCTGAGTGACATGAAATAGGTACCAGGGAGGAAGCCTGGATGATTTCTCACCTAGAGTTCAAGGTCCCTGGAATAGTTTATTAACACATTCAATCAGCTAATGTTTTGAGTATAGGTCATATATCAAACAGCAGTTTGGACAATAGATACAATAATGAGCAAGACCAGCATGGTTCCTACCCTCGGGAAACTGGTAACCCAATGGGAGAGAGGTTACAAAACATTACTAATGGCTAACACTAACCAGTGCTCAGTCCATACAATTCCCCCAACAACTCTGTGCGACAGGTACCGTTATTATCGCCTGCTTTTACAGATGAGTAAATTGAAAGAATGAATGGGCCAAATACATGGTCTGTAGTCACACAGCTAGTGAACAATGAGAGGGGGCACTCAAATTAGGCAGTTCCGATCCAGAGTCAATCTTTCTTGAGTCAACTCCTTCCCCTCCCTCCACTAGATCAAGTTTTCTTGGTATCTATTTTGAACGTTTATTTATTTTGGGGACAGAGAGAGACAGAGCATGAACGGGGGAGGGGCAGAGAGAGAGGGAGACACAGAATCGGAAACAGGCTCCAGGCTCTGAGCCATCAGCCCAGAGCCCGACGCGGGGCTCGAACTCCCGGACCGCGAGATCGTGACCTGGCTGAAGTCGGACACTTAACCGACTGCGCCACCCAGGCGCCCCGCTTGGTATCTATTTTGAAGTCCTTTGTTGTTTGAAGATCCTGCATCACATTCTGTGATTCTATTTTTGTGTGATTATTTGGTGAGGGAGCATAGCACAATCGTCGTGTTGGTCAGTTTGGGCTTCGTTATGCTCCAGTAACACATGACCTCGAAATCCCAGTGGCTTACAATAACAAACATTTCTCGGTCGTGCTACATGTCCAAGTCTTTGCTGACCTGATCTCCTTTTGCAGCCTTGTCAAAAGCAGCCAATAGGAACACAGGCATGTTCTTCATCAAAAGCACAGTGCAAGTTACTACAGGCAACAGTTATAACAGATGTCTCACCCCTGCATAAAAGAGGATGCCATCTTTCCAGATTCCGGGGATGGTTCCTCACTGCCCACTTTCTGGCCCCAAAGTCAGTGTCCCATATTTTAGAGTTTCGTAGCACCCCTCATATAGTATCAATTTATCATTCAGCTTAGGCTGCTGGTCCCCAAATCTCAGTGACTTACAAGAAATGCTTATTTCCTCCTCATGCTCTATGGTCATCATGATTTAGCTCCAGCTGTGTCACCTCTCCTTTTTCTGGGACCGAAGCAGCAGCCCCCATCTGGGATGCTGTCAGTCCAATGGCAGAGAGTGAGGAGAGATGTGGTAGATCACGATTGCTCTTAAAGCTTTTGATTGGAAATGGAGCATGTCTCTCCCACTCCCATTCGTTAAAGGCATGTGGCCAATTCTGACACTAACAATGCAGGGACATGTAATAGCTCTGTCGGGAGGGGAACACAGGAGGAGTTTCATAGGACAAAGCAGTGAGTCAATCTGTTCAAGTGGTTGAAGAGCATGCATTGACCGTCACCAGCTGATAGCGAATTGGCAGACGGTTGTGTTTTGGAAATGAAGAATGCCAGGGCATTTTCCTAAGTGCACATGATATGCTCCATTTTAGCTGTTTGTCAGTGGGTAGACACAGCTTGTATCAGACAAGCAGATACAGCTATGAAGGACTCTGAGCAGTACCTTCCAAAATAGGGACCAAAACGGGACCCAACAGTCAGCAGGTGTTTGAAATTTCTTGAAGATAGCGAATGTCCCAATGAACAAACGAGCTGTTTGCTCATGCAAGGGGAGGGAGTTATTATCAACAGCAACAACTGAAACAAATGTGGGCAGCTTTGGTTAAAAATGAAGGGTGGGTGCAATTATAGAAAACCTGGGTAATTCACCGCATAGACTCAAAAGGAAGTTTGACCGGGGTAGGGGTGGCAGGAATGGGGACAGCTCCAGGGGCCTCAGCAGCAAGAGTTTATGGATCCATGTCTTAGCCACAGAGCTGCCTCATCTGTGTCTCTCCAGCTCATTGTAGGCCGAGTGCGATGACCCCCGCTCCCCTCCCACCTCTTCACAACTGCCTGCCCCAGTCCCTGGCCCTGCACCCTCTCAGCTTGTTGTGAAATGCACAGGCAGAGAGCGGGAGGAGCGAGGGAGGGGAAGCAGCAGGACCCGGATGAGCAGCTAAGGCCCAGGTCGGGGCAATTAGCAAGCACTGCTCCCCAGACACAGGAGGCTGCAGAAAAAGACGGCTCAGGCAGTGATCCCAGTCCAGGGCACCTGTTCCTAGTCTCATCCTGGGCCACGCCAATCTTATTTTCCTATAACTTGGGCTTCCTCTGAAATTCTCAGCTTCTCTTATACTTACATGATAGGTAGTATTCAGATGCTCAGCCCACTCCTAGGTGCTTACTAAGGCTATGTGAACCTCCGGGCCCACTAGCTTTTCACCCACTAAAGAAAGCATACTGGCATGCACATGAGGGGGATCTTTATCTTGTTAAAAAAAAGAAAAACATAAATTCATGAACTTCAGTAATTATTAAAACACGTGCCTTGCTTTATAATAAATGAATAAAACATGTACACACATGCCCCTTACATTCACCCAGTAGCTAAAGACCACTGTGATTTGATCCTTTTGGTTCATCCCCTTTGGGGTTCTTGAAAGGTCTCCTGGGTATTCTAGATTAATCAAGACTCTTAGTTGCAAATGACAAAGACCCAACACTCAGATGCAAAAAAGTTTTTATCTCCTGTAACAGACAAGTCCACGTCTGTCTCCAACTTCAGGCAGGGCTGGATCCAGGAGCAGGAATGAAGCTTGCTGTACTCTTCCCTTCCCTTCCCCTCCTCCTCCTCTTCTCTCCCTCCTGCCTGCCCCTCCTCCTATTTTGGCTATGGTTCCCTTCATATGTAACCTTAGTCTCCCCTATTTTCAAGGGGAAGGGACTTCCCTGATTTACCTGAGGAAAAAAAGCAACAGTAGCTCGGGGCCTAGAGCCTTCCAGCATGATCCCACAAATAGAAAATCTGAGGGAGGACTTTTAAATTTTTTTTCAACGTTTTTTATTTATTTTTGGGACAGAGAGAGACAGAGCATGAACGGGGGAGGGGCAGAGAGAGAGGGAGACACAGAATCGGAAACAGGCTCCAGGCTCCGAGCCATCAGCCCAGAGCCTGACGCGGGGCTCGAACTCACGGACCGCAAGATCGTGACCTGGCTGAAGTCGGACGCTTAACCGACTGCGCCACCCAGGCGCCCCGTGAGGGAGGACTTTTATTGGCCCAGACTGATCAACATGTCCATTCTAGAACCAGGGCAATGGAGTACCCTGACCAGCCAATTGAAATAGGCCTACCATTATGGTCTGAGTGAGGCAAAATGCTGTTGCAAGATAGCAGATAAAGTTCTCAGCATCAAGAATCCTGTAGCGGCCTCCTCCGGTTTGTCTCTGCTCTCACTGGTAATCCATTCCTGCTAGGTTTCCATGTGGGAAGCCCAGGATGACCCCTGCTGCCTGGCTCTCTCCTGGGACAGAGGGGCTGACAGGGGAAACACTGAGGCCAGGCAACACCAGGAGCTCAGAATGACACAGGAAGAGAAGGCAGAGAGCTAGGTGAGGGGTTCAGGTTGCTGACTGGGTTGACTGGTCTGCAAACAGCCTCATAGACCATGGTGGAGAGATGGCTGCCCCTTCCCCACCCCTGTGGGTACAAGGCCCAGAATGAGACACACAAGCTGTGAATCTAAGTCAAACTTTCCAAGCCCAGCAATCGTGCTGAGCAGCTGTTTGCCTGGCTGTCCTGCTCAGGTGCACAGTGGGGGGCAGAAAACGGGCATTGTTTAGTCGTCTCTACTCAGTCTGATGTTCCAACACAACACCCTAGTCCAAAGCTTGCTTTTCTCCCCACGGCCCCATGAGCGACCTCCTCCAAACAAGCCTGCAGAGGTGGCCGGGTCACCTCTACCCCAGCTCACTTTCCGGGCACCCTGGATGGAAGTGACCCAAACCACTCTGAGGATTCCTCATAGGCGCTCACAAGTGGAGGGACAGTTAACCTGAAGTCAGAGCTCACATGTGCTGTCTGAACTCTTCAGCCCGAGCTGCTCGTCTGGCCTTCTCTCCCCACCCCCGTAGGGACCCCTCTTTCACCCAACATGGCAAGGTAGTGCCGAGCCTCTGACTTGGCTTGTCCTGTCCCTTCTGACAGCAGTCCCTCACCCCGGTCATTTGTCTGGGAAAACTACTCTCTCCTCGGCTCTTCTCCAAACTCCTCACTCACCAACTAGCCCCAGACGGAGTAAATCACTCCAGCTCTGGCCCCTCCGGCACTTTGACCTGCTCTTACTCTGCTCTAAGCCTGGCCACGAGGCTATTCTCTTCCCTTCACAGCAGGCCTGTCTCCCCACCAGGCTCCCCGAGGGAGGGTGCATGTGTTTTTCTCCCCTGTTTCCCCATTGCCCGTCTCAGGCCACACGCTAGTGGGCACGAAGGCGTATTTGCTAACTAAACTAGATCGATGTGCTGAGTGCCGGTTATACACCTCCCCACACACACCTGGGAGACTCACATGCTTAGCCCCACCTGTTCCCCTCCACCAGGGAAATGGGCTAACAAGGAGGGGGAGGGGAGGCCTTGAGCTAGGGACCTTGCTTTCCACACTTGTGCTCCTTCACAGCTATGGCAAACAATGTTTATATAGGTTTTCATTCCCTTGATGTACCTGGTTCTGTGCTTAGTGAACACGAGATCATTTTGGAAATGACTCCCCTTCACTGCTGATTTAGCATCAGTGCCCCGCAGCCCTCAGCACTGTAACTAACCTCTGTGTCGAGGGGTTAATGACTAGTAACCAAACCCTTAAATCAGCCTGCCCTATCTGCAGAGGGGCCAGCAGCTCATTCTCGGTAAAGAGGACAAACAGCCCATTTCCAGCACACATTACAGATGTCAGAGTCACTACTCTAAATTGAGATTTAATAAAGCAAGCCTCTACTCCCTCTCTGCCCCTCCCCCTGCTCCCTGCCTGCTGTTTCCATGAATTCTTACCCACAGATCCACTGGTCAGGTAGGCTCAAGATGGGGGTGGGGGGGCAGAGAGGAGGGGGTTGGGGCAGGGCAGCTGGAAGCAGTCCCTTCCCTGTGTCTCCTCCTAAGAAGAGCTCCATCCTTCCTGCCTTGTTCTGTGCCCCGCAGGCCCTGTGGCCAGACTGGGGGCCATCAGTATCATAATCCTCACAGTCGCATTTTACAGGTCAGGAAACTGAGGCTTAGAGTGGTTTCCCAGCTACAAAGGGAGGGTGGAGATGCTGAGTGAAGACGCGGGTCCACCTGACTCTCCCACGTGACCACCTTCACCTGAACCAAGCCATTCTCAAATGTTCACACACAGACTCATGTGGAGGGCTTGTTAAAATACAGACTCCTGGGCCCCGCTCAGAGTTTGATTCAGCAGGTCCGGGGTTGGGCTCAAAATGTGCATTTCTATCAAGTTCCCAGATGATGCTAGGACCACACTTTGGGAACTATGGTCCTCAACAGTGGTGCTTCCTACCACCTTGGCCACCCACATCAGTCTTGGAAACCATGCCCCTGAAGATGGGGATCCCCGTTGGTCCCACAATGAGAGGCTTGGAATCCAGGCGGTCATAAGTGCTGTCCCCATGTTTCCTCCCTAGGCTGCCCCAAAATGTCCTTCATACAGCTAGTTTCAACCCCGGCTACACATTGGAATCACCTGGAACACCCCGCATGCCTAGGTCTCACCTGCTAAAACTGATTTATCCTTTTCCTTATTGAGAGAGAGAGAGCGCGAGCATGCACGTATGCACACGAACAAGGAAGGTCAGAGAGAATTTTAAGTACCCTTCACGTTCACAGAGCAGAGCTCAAACCCAAACTCAGATCACAAGCTGACCTGAAACCAAGTGTCAAATACTTAAGATTTGAGATACCCAGGTGCCCCTAATTTGTATATTTTTAAGTTTCATATTTGAGAGACAGAGCATGTGTGTGCATACTCACACACTAGCGGGGAAGGGCAGAGAGAGAGGGAGATAGAATTCCAAGCAGGCTCCACCTTCAGAACAGAGCTCAAAGCCAAACTGTGAGATCATGACCTGAGCTGAAACTGAGAGTCAAGTACTTAATGACTGAGCCACGCAAGCGCCCCTGAATTTTTAAGTTTTATATTTATATATATTTTTTTTTTAATTTGAGAGAGAGAGAGAGAGAGAGAGAGAACACACACATGAGCAGGGAAGGGCAGAGAGAGAGAGGGAGAGAGAATTTCAAGAAGGCTCCATGCTCACAGAGCAGAGCTCAGACCCACAAACTAGGAGATCATGACCTGAGCTGAAACCAAGAGTCGAATACTTAACTGAGCCACCCAGGCTCCTGGATTTACACTTTAAGTTTTATGTATTTTGAGAGCAAGCAAGAGAGAGTGCTCAAACACAGCAGGGAAGGGCAGAGAGAGGGAAGAGAATTTCAGGCAGGCTCCCTACTTACAGAGCAGAGCTCAAATCCACAAACTGTGAGATTGTGACCTGACCCGAAACCAAGAGCCAAATACTTAACCACTGAGCCACCCAGGCACCCCGCATTTATACTTTTTAAGTTTTATGTATTTTTTGAGAGAGAGAGCATGAACAAGCGAGAGCACTCACACACGAGCAGGGAAGGGCAGAGAGAGAAGGAGAGAATTTCAAGCAGGCTCCGAGCTTGCAGAGCTCAAACCCACAAACTGTGAGAGCGTGACCTGACCTGAAACTAAGAGCCGACTATTTAACCAACCGAGCCACCCAGGCGCCCCAGATTTATACTTTTCAAAGCTCCCCAGGTGATTCTACTGTGCAAGGTAGAGGGCAATGCCTTAGCTTGATTACATTTAGGAGTATGTCGCTTTGATCCCTCTATCCTCCCCCATTTCATTTGCTCACAGATCTTTCTCTTCTTCCAAAGCCCAGCACCCATCCTCTCCTCTAAGAAGCCCACCATGCAGTAGCCCCAGAGATTGGCTCTCCCTTTAGTGATCTTTACCAACAGCCTTCCTCCCCGCCCCTGCCATTTTGACTCTTTGTAATTGCACCATTGTTTGTAATTTTCCACCCCGAGACTTTCACTCCCCTGGTGTGTCCCCCCACCCCCACAGAGAGCTGGTCTCTTAAGTCTTTGTTGGGCAGCAACAATCCTCCAGGGTACATACAGATATCCTGCAAGTATCTAAAGAAATGACCACAAAGACCCTGCTTCACCCTCGGTCATTTTTCCCATGAAAGCACCCTGCAAATAAAGTTTTCTCCCTGTGGTACGTTCTAGAACCTCTTGTAAAGAGTGTCCCACAATGACTGCCTTCCATCCCCTCACCACCCTCTAGGCTGAGGGAGTTTTCAGCCAAATACCACCACTGCTGCCCCGTGTCTTTCAATGTCTCTACCTTACCTTATTTTTTAAGGGCAGCCACTCAGTAGGCCCGGCAGTGTTGCCAAGGAAACATCACTTAATGAAGGAAATAAAGCTGCTCAAAATCCATCTGGCCTTTGTTTGGAAGGGAGCTGGGACTTCTGTTGCACCTTGAAACGATATTATTAAGTCATTTAACAAACCCCATTTTGCTCCATGTTCCTGACTTGCCTGGGAGACCCTCGTCCCTCTCCCGCTGCCCGTCTTGGCCTCTGCTCTGGGGAGGCCCTGCTGAGGGCTGGGGGAGACGAGACCATCTGGGGTGGCCCACCCGAGAGTGGGGTGAAGGCATTGAATTGCCAAGGTCTCTGCCTTCCCCAGGAGCCTCCCCCAGGCAGGGGGGAGAGAGCACCTGCCTGCCTTTGCCTCTGGCAAAGTGTTTACAGCCTCTTAGCCTCAGTTTCCTTATCCTTACAACTGGAAGGTGACCGCAGATACGGAAAGTACCCTGCAGAGGGCCAGGCATATAGGTGCACAAAAGTATGTTTCTTCTTTTCTCCCACCTGCCTTCCGGAGAAGTTTCGGCCGCCAGTGGTAGTTTCTGTCAGGGAGCCACCCGTTTAATAGGGGTGGAGGGCAGATCTTATAAAAGGCCATAGCTCAGTCTCTGGCACAGGCAGGTCCCACCTCCATGCCTGCCGGGTAGGGAAGGGATGCTAAGGACAGCTGACAGGGGTCAGGGTGGGAGCCCTTGCTTGTCCAGGAGATACAGTGACAGAGCAAGACGGACCTCCAGCTCTGGGGGTGTTTGCCTGGCCTTGGCTCTGTGGCCCCGAGGGCAGGAGTGTGCACCCAATGGGCTCCCTGGCTGGCTGGACTGCTTCGCTATTAGTCATGACTCCTGCCCCTGGCCTGAGGGAGAGGCAAATGCCACTGGTGTGAGCCCCAAGACACAGATGTGTCTGTTCTGTCACCCTGCATGTGCTTTCTCCCTTTTCCTTCCAAGCATCAGAAGGAAGTGCCTGTTCCATAATTTTGGAAAGAGCTAAATGTCCACCAATTGATGAATGGATAAAGAAGTTTGGGTTTATATATACAATGGGATACTACTTGGCAATAGGAAAGAATGCAATATGGCCTTTTGTAGCAACGTGGATGGAACTGGAGAGTGTGATGCTAAGTGAAATAAGTCATACAGAGAAAGACGCCATATGTTTTCACTCTTCTGTGGATCCTGAGAAACTCAACAGAAGACCATGGGGGAGGGGAAGGGGGAAAAAAAGTTAGGGTGGGGGAGGCAAACCATAAGAGACTCTTAAATACTGAGAACAAACTGAGGGTTGATGGGGGGTGGGAGGGAGGGGAAAGTGGGTGATGGGCATTGAGGAGGGCACCTGTTGGGATGAGCACTGGGTGTTGTATGAAAAACCAATTTGACAATAAATTTCATATTAAAAACAAAAAAAGAAGGAAGTGCCGGCTCAGGTTTGAAGGCCTGCCTCAGGCCTCATGGGGCTGCTTGAAGAATGAGCGGAGTCAGTAGTTTGCAGCTGGGGAGTAGCCAAGGGGTCAGACTATTGTTTCTATGCCCCCGGGGTTTGTAAAACATCCCTGGGCAGGATGAGCTCCCCCTCTGCTGCTGACTGGGGAGTTACTGGAGGAATGTGGCTAAGCACTTTGTTTTTGTTTTTGTTTTCAATATATGAAGTTTATTGTCAAATTAGTTTCCATACAACACCCAGTGCTCATCCCAAAATGGCTAAGCGCTTTGTACCTTCTTGTACCACAGGCGCCACCAGCCCTCCTCTGCTTCCTCAGTGCAGGCTCGCATAGATCACAGGGGAAGCTTCCCAAGCCAGCCTCCTGGCCTCTCCCCCTTGGGCCGGCTGCTAGAGCTGCCCTGACCCAAGGGAGGTAGGTAGGCGAGCTGCTAGAGCTGCCTGACCCAAGGGAGGTAGGTAGGCGAGCTGCTAGAGCTGCCCTGACCCAAGGGAGGTAGGTAGGCGAGCTGCTAGAGCTGCCCTGACCCAAGGGAGGTAGGTAGGCGAGCGAGGTAAAAAGTCACAGGTGTGGCTCTGGCGTCAGACTGCTTCAGTTTGAATCTCAGCTACTGCTCTCCACCTGTGGGACTTTTACTTAATTTCCCGTGCCTCAGTTTCCTCATCTACAAGATGGGGACGACAGCGGCGCCCTCCTCAGAGTTGTTTCAGGATTCAGTGGGATAAAGCATGCAAATGATTTTGAGTCTGGCACAGAGTAGGAGCTACAAACATCTCAGCTTCGTTATTAGCCACCTAAGGCGGGGGTTTTCAACAGCAGCATTCTTGCGCATCCGGGGTCGGGTCATTCTTCGCTGTGGGGGGCTGTTGGGTACGGGGTAGGATGTCGAGCAGCGAGTGTCCCTGACCTCTACCGCCTGGATGCCAGTAGCAGCATCCCTCCCCCGTTCTCATGACAACCACAGATGTCCCCAGACATCGCCAGATATGCCCTGGTCGGCAAAATCACCCCTCCCTGAGAACCACGGTTCTAGGTCCTTGCTTGCTTAAAGCTTCCGGGCTCCCCGTTATTCAGAAAGTGTAGTGGTGCTTCCTGGGCCTGCTGGTACCAAGAGTGGGGCATCTTGTACGAAACTGGTGCCCCTCCTTTGTGTTCAGGCCGTTTACCGATTCAGTCCACTGCTGGCTGGACTTCTGAGGTGCCCAAGGGACCACTTGAGAGCGTCCTCCGCCGAATCTCTCTCTCTGTTCTGCAAGCTTCATGGTGACACCACTCAAGATGCACTTTGGTGTTTGCTTTTAAATAACAACTGTCTGTCCCTGTTATGATTCTCCCAGACTCCGGAGCAATAAACAGCTCCAGTGACAGCTGTGCCAGATAGGAACCGCACGCGTGCCTCTCCAAGCGTCTCCCCCAAGCACTTCAGAGCAGCTAAGTGAATAAAACTGATTTCAGCTATTACCTGCACAGCCGCTTGTGTCTCTACAACCTGCCCCGGAGACCAGAGTCAGGCCCTGGTGACAGCGATGAAAGAAGGATGGCAGTCACTAGCTTCCTAGCTGTCCTTGTCAGGCAGCCCACACTGCCGAGCCTCGGGAAATCTGGGTCCCGGTAAACAGGGTGACTGAGAGCTACACTCTGTCCTGAGGAGAGAGCGTGGGGCATTCAACCCAACGTCATGAGCAGCTCTGCACTTTTTGGAGAGAGGCTCAGGTGGCAGGCTGAGAGGCCCCATGCTTTTGCATATTCGTGGAAGGCTTTCAGGAGGTGGTGTTTTTATTTCTATTTTCAAAGGAGCGAGAGTTGGGTTAGGTGAATGGAGGAAGCACAGACAATGCTCATTTTAGTGTGATTAGAGCCATTATTTCCTGAAATGTTAGTTTCCCCACCTTGGCTCTTGGATCATCCAGGACAGGGACCATAGCTTTCTCATCTCTATTATCCTCAGATCTCAACTTAGAGATTGTTGTTGGACAGACAGATGAATGGATGGATGGTGGATGGATGGAGGAATGAGATGTCTACTAGCATCTATTTAAATTCGTAAATCTGACCAGTCATCATATTCTCCCTCACCTCCAATAAACTGGAAGCCACAGCAGGTCATTGGCTTTCCTTAGTGGTGAACTGGAAATCCAGACCACCCACTGGAGGGTCTCTCACTCAATATGGGTTCTGAATAGGACCCTCTTGCCCCTGTGTTCTGGTCACATGTCCACACTGGAGCCAGGCCTTCTACATTTGGCCTCTGCTCAGAACTTTGGTCGCCTCTATTATGGGAAGAATCAGTCATCTCATTAGTTAAATGCCTATTTCCATGGATTCCCAAATCTGATAACTTGTAAGATGATTTGAGAGAGTGCATCCTTCCTGTAATGAGTGTCTTCTCTTTGTCTCTCCAGATCCACTCTCCATCCTTTCCTTCTACTCTAGGACTCTGACTTTATGGAATGTTTCAGTGGGCTCCCATGTTCTTTGGCTTCCAGCAGGGTTCTGCCAATGGGCTGACCCAGCAGAAGAACCAAGTGAGGAGGGGGGAGAGTAAAGTTGGGTTATTTATTCACCACCACTCATCAAACCCCTCCCTCCCTGAAGCCTTCTTCCAAGTCAACCCTCTCTAGATGACTTTTACAGATTCTGGTAACTTCTCTCTTCTCTCATCCCTTGGGGTCTAGGAGTGGTAATAGCGCCATGTTATTATTCTCAGGGAACTGTACTATCCCTATGGTTGCCTTACATCCTACCCACATCATTGAGACTTGTGCCTTTATTATACCCTCTTTGGATTCCCCCACCTTGAGTGTGCCATCTGTTTCCAGTTAGAGCCTTGACTGATACACTGGCCTGAGGATCTTCTTATGTCTGAAGGGTGATCCTACCTGCCTCTCCATGCCCTCCTTGGACTTCCAAAGGTCAGAAAGAACATGCCCCCAAGGACCACTCCTTACCTACCTTCCCTGCACTGCCCTTCTCACCCCACAATCCCTTTTATGTCCCACACTCATGTGTAAAAGTCCCTCTTCTAATGATGTCGGGTGCCTGGGTGGCTCAGTCAGTTAAGTGTCTGACTTCAGCTCAGGTCATGATCTCGTGGTTCATAGGTTCGAGCCCTGCTACTTCAGATTCTGTGTCTCCCCCTCTCTCTGCCCTTCCCCCGCCTGTGCTCTTAAAAATAAACATTAAAATATATACATAATATACATATATAATACATTAATATATATAATATATATATAAGTCCCTCTTCTACTAAAACAAGAAATGCTTTATATTCTCATTTGGAATTAATCAAAAATATTTACCAGTAAGAATGTTTTAATATATGAAGATAACAAGAGGGCTCACCCTGAACTCTAACCTAAAGCAAAGAAATGTAGTATCTCAATTTGCCCCTGGGGCCTAATCTTAAGTGGGGGTGTTCATTTCTTTAGTAATATGAAGAGAAAAACTCACAGAACCTTATGACTTCTCCCTCAGAGCCCTTTTCTTTGGAACCATGACTGAAGGTTGAGGGAAGAGACTGGAAACTTGGAAGGCCAAGGGTCTTGTGGCTTTCTTCTAGACCAGAGCCAGTAAACTACAGCCCATGGCACAGCCCTTATTTTTGTAATTGAAGCATTCTCCTAACAGCCATTCATTCACATATTGTCTGTGGCTGTGTTCATGCTACAATGGCAGAGTTGAGTTTTCAGACTGTATGGCCTTCTGTGCAGAAAAGAGTTAACACAGTAGGGCTGACTGCTGTCCTTTGAAGGGCCTGCTTGGAACTTGGATTTCAGGAGGTTCCCACCATCCCCAGATCTATAAGAGTGATTCACTATGCCTAACCAGACTGTACAAGCAATGTACAGTTTGTGCTAACACATGCTTTCCTTCTGGGAATCTGGAATTTTGGTATGTGCCAGGCAGAGGCTGTGTATGTGACCAGCTCTGATAAAAAAAGCCCAGCTGAGTCTCTAAGAACTTTCCAGGTAGAAAACATCTCGCACGTGTTGTCTCAGCTCCTTGCTGGGGGAATTAAGTGTATCCTTGTGACTACTTGGAGAGTACCTTTGGAAACTTCTACCTGGTTTCCCCCAGGCTTTGCCCCAGGTGCCTTTTCCCTTTGCCAATATGATTTGTATCCTTTTGCTAAAATAATTCACAGCTGTGAGTACAAATATGTGCTGAGTCTTGTAAGCCCTATCAAATCTTCAAACCTGGGAGTGGTCTTCAGGACCTCCCAACACACTGCAAAGCCAAAATTAATTGCCACCTGGCCCTTTAAGAAAAAGTTTGCCAATCCTTGGTCTACACAGTCTTAGTCTAGATGGAAATTATGTTTTATAGGACTCTGAACTCCCTAAGGCATGGCACAGGTCTTTTCTCTTTATCTACTGGCCAACCACAGTATCTTGCACAAGATATTTATGGAGGGAGGAAGTCAGCAAGCCTGCAAATAATGGATTCAAGCCATGCTTTTTAAACTGTGGGTGGTGAAATCTATTTGAAAGGTTATGACCAATGCTTTTCACTGAAAGAATAGAATAGAAAATATCAGATTGCATTGCATATGGTAAGAATAAGTTTTATTTCCTGAAAATTTTGTTTCAGTTACACATGTGGACCAGATACTATCCTGGATCGTGATGTTAAAGGGTTTCCTCTTCTTGCCCTTTGCAGTAGAAAATAACTTGAAGACCGCTGGACTGTGCTCTCTTTGCTAGCTGCCAGGGAGAATCCCCACTGGCCGCCCCCCATCTCTCTGGCCACTGCATTTTAACCACATTCTTCCCCCACCCCCAGAACGTGTACTACACGAGCAGTCAGCAGATCCACGTGGGCATCCTGAGCCCCACGGTCGACGATGATGACAACCGGTGCCTGGTGGATGTCAACAGTCGGCCACGGCTCATCGAGTGCAGTTATGCCAAAGCCAAGAGAATGAAGCTTCACTGGCAGTTCTCTCAGGTAACAGCCCCAGAGCCCCCATGAAGGGCAGCAGGAAAGCAGAGTGGGGAGAAGGTCTAAGGGACCAGGGAGCATGTGGGAGGAGACAAGGAGGAAAGGGACATGGTGGCAACAGGGAGGCTGGGACTCCCGGGATTTACTGGGCACTGACTATGTGCCAGACATTTTATGTACATTAGCTTATTGGCTCCTGATATTGGCGCTAAAAGGGGAATTGTCGTGGTTGTTATTGTTGTTTTATTATCATTTTGTTTAATTTGTAGATACATGGAGATAGGCTCAGAGAGGGAAGTCATGTGCCCAAAGTCACACAGTAAGGATCAGGGCTGGCAGTTAGATTTAGGCCTCTCTGTCTTTAAACTCTCACATTTCCTCTCCACACGCCCTATCTCCTGGGATGAAGCCCAGTGTCCCAGGTGTAGACAGTGCCGAGGCACCTCTGGTCTGTGCCCTGCTCTGCCTTCCTCCCAGAATGGGCTCACTCTAGGGGAGGAGGCTTCCTCAAAGGGCAGTGTGTACAATGGTGAACAGGAAGCATTCCCGTATTAAGCCTCCATCAGTTCTGAGGCCCATATTTGACTCCCAGCTCTCCATTAGCCCAGTTACAAAATGATGTCCAAGGATCAAGATGCCCAGTTGGGATGGCCCACCATGATTCAGCTTTGAAGAGGACCTGGGCCTCAGCCCAGAGGCTCCCAGCCCCCAGGATTCCACTAAGTTAGGGCCAGTTTTCCCCCATAGGTAGGGACACCCACCTCCCAGGCAGTGCAGCGGAAGTGTTCAGAACAGGAAGTGAGGGGGCCCATGGGCTTCTAAGGCATCAGAGGACTGTATATGGTAGAAGCTTCCAGGGAAGTCAGAAAGGGAATAGGTGTATTCGTGGGACCGAGTAGAAGAGACCCTGACTCAGCCTCCCAGCAAGCTGCTGCCGCCCTGGGGAGGAGGAAGCTGGTGGGCACTGGAAGGGACTGGCAGTTACTCTCCCCGTGGTGGTGGGGGGGGGGCAAGGGGGGGCAGGGCAGGTCCTGGCTGCATCATATTCTACGGGTAGGGGAACCTTTGATCCGTGATCTGGGTATGTGCATCCAGAGGACTGAGTTGGGTCCTGAATGAGTGAGGAAGGTCAATACTGAGTTCGAAACAAGGCCATAGATTTAAGGGCTACTCGGAAAGCAGGAGCCAGAGTCCAGACAAGGGCTTTGTGACCCCCCAGGAAAGCAGATGGCTGGGGAGCAGCACAGGGAGCCAAATGGGACCACTTCCAAGGGCAGGTGGGAGATGTGTGGGGCAGCTCCGAGTCCCGGCTGGGCCTGCATAATGTATGGGGCTCCATGAGAGGGAATATGGTGCACCAGGACTGGTGGCTCCTGCCGTGCTCCTCCCTGTGTGGTGAACTGTAATAGTCTGTCCCAGTAAGAATGGCAGCCAGCCTTCATACAGTGCTTACTCTGTGCCAGAACTTCTAAGCACGGGGCGTGTATTCACTTATTTATTCCTCCAAACAGCTGCATGTAGGTACCATGAGGAAAATGAGACACAAAGACAGTAAATAACATGCCCAACGTGTTCATGTTGGGTACTATCTGCGAACTATTTCAGGTTCTCCTTTTTACTTAGTAGTGGCCACCGGGAAGAAGGTCAGGGCTGAGGTTTGAGAATACGGGGCACATCTTCCTCCCGCCTCCCTCTCTCTCACTGAAGCACTTTTTCTGACCCCACACTCTGCCCAGCGGTAACCTTTGTCACTGTCCCCTGCCAGGTGTCTAGCCCTGAGTGACACGGGATGGGGCTGTATTTCTCCTCAGGCAGAGAGAGGGCTGGAGGCATGTGGTCAGGGAGGAAGGCTGGGTGTGTGCTTGCTGGCTGGTGTTTCCCAGCTCAGGCTAGGTGCAAAATCGGCCTGCAGACTGGAGGCAACAGAGGGAAATGGACACATATCCCTGTGGAGGTGAGTGGGGCTGACTTTGCTGGGGTGAAGTGGACATCATACCATCTAGGGAGGCTGGGCAGGGGCTCACATCAGGCCATTCTCTGCTGCCTTCAGCCAAGCCTGCTGGGCCCGTGAGCTCAGCTTCCTCCTGGGAATGTTGAAGAAACTGTCCAGGAAGATGGCGGGTAGGGAGCCAGACCAGGGCTGCTGGCTTTTCAGAAGAGACAGCACTTAGCTTGAACCTTGAAGAATGTGTAGGAGTGTGCTCCATATGAAGATAGTGAAGGGCATGCCAGGGAAAGGGAACAGCATGTGCAGAAGCCGTGAAGCATCAAACCCCGGCTATGTTCAGAGAGCTGCGGATAGTCAGGGGTGGTGGGGCCTGGACGGCATGGGGGGCAGGGAGTAGCTGCACATGAGCCTGGACTTGAGCCTGTGGGCAGGAAGATGTGCGGCAGGGGACTGGCATGTGTAGGTGTGGGCTTTTGAATGCCCCTGTGGCAGAGATTGTGAGGCTGAATGGGAAGGGGAGCTTCTAGAAGGGGGAGAGAGGCAGGAAGAAGAGCCAGCAGGAGGCAGAAATGCAGTCTGAACATTTAGCTGTTCCCTCCTCCCTCTCCTCTGTGAGTGGCCCCAGGGTCCTTATGGCCCTGCCTGGCCACCAAGCTCTCCTTTCAGGGCAAGGTCTGAGGCTGAACCGAGATGCCCAGCTTCTGGTGGTTGTGGGTCAGGCAGATTGACACGTGTGGCCGGGAGTCCTCTAATAGTTGAACATGCTGCTTCAACTCACGGGGAGGAGGGAAAGCGGCCCCGGGCAGCCCCAGAATAGCCCCTGGAGGTCATGGCCCAGCCACACACCTGCCACGCTGGAGACTTGGTGTCACCAGGATATGAGTGTTGTTGAACTAAAGTGAGCTCCCTGGCCTCTTTGGAAGCCTTGCTCCTCCGAGGAGGTCCGGAACCACCAGGGACACAGAGCTCCTCAGCTCTGCTGCGTCTAACCTCATGAAGTGCAGTGTTCATAAACATAGCAACTCCATCCCAATTGGGACAAAACGAGATGAAGTCACCTGGCCAAGATCATAGGGCCTGAAGGATGGAGCCGGAGTTCAAACAGGCTGGTTGCATCCAAACACAGGCTGCTTCATATCCCAGCCCCACACACAGGCACCTCCGCCTGTTTCCAACCCTCATAGACATGCCCCAAGGTCTCAGGCTGAAGTGACTCATCTCTCCATCTCCAGTCCCAGATGCCTGGGTGCCCCTGGCTGGCCTTCGTCTCATCTGTCCATCCCTGACCGGGGCAGAGAAAGGAACATCCCCCCCTAAAATGGACATACTCAAGGCAAAGACACCCCCAAATCTAGCTCTTTCCTTTTCTCATCTCAGCACATGGCCTTGAACAGGCAGCCCCATGTGGTTCCTACTTGAAAGGACACAGTGACCGGCAAAGCAGGCCATATTGGAATGTGGAATCCTGGAGCCTGGGCAATTTTCAGCCACTTACATATATATCTAATTAACTCCCAGGGTGGTTTGGCAGTCACATCTTTGATCTTTCTACCAAGGGGAACTGTTTGGAAATAATATTTTTAAATCCCTCATTTGCAAACCCAGAGCAGCCACTCTTACCTGATATTTAAAGATTAACATATGTGAATTTTTTGTTTAATGCAAAATGATTGATGTTTATCAAGCAACCGGAATCTGTCCACAAGCTCTCGCTGGTTAGGAACTACTGTTGACAAGGCCAGAGGAGGCTGGAAGCCTCTTACGTGATTAAATCGTGTTCTTGGGCTACTTTTCTTGCAACAGGTTTTAATCTTTGCAAATTACATGGGTATCCTACCAACTAGAATGATCTGGTGCAGAAGTTGGGCTGAAAGGAGTTTTTACTGGTGCATCTCCAATCTCCTTTCCGGTTTCACATTCTGCATTATTTACTCTCCTGAGGGCTGCATTTAAACTCCACAGACACTCAGGCTGAATTAATTTCAAAATAATCCAGCACGATTCTCTCAGGTTCTCCTACAAAGAAGATAGGCATTTGCATATCTTAGTGTTCCATCTCATACCCTGATTTTCTGTTTAACAAATAAAATGCCTTTCTTCTATCCCCTGCAAGCACTTCTGCATTTCTGATGCTTCAGGATGAATCAGGACAGCATTAGATACTGACACTGAGAAACCACATTTGATGAAACATCTCTTGGCAACACTGATGTACAGGGGGCTCTGATGAGCAATTTTCTGATGATGAACATTCTTTCCTTCAGTTATTCATCAAACATTTATTGAGCATGGGGGTTGGGCAGGAGGGATGCAGATATGAAACAGAGCCAGCCTCTGCCCTGGAGGAGCTCATGAGCATATAAACACGTAATAAAATGCATGACGAGACCAGAAATGAGGGATGTATGATGTTCTGGGACCCTGGGGTGACGGGCTCAAGGATGGCTTCACATTCGAGACTTGTTTGATCTGGATCTTGAAAGTTGTAGGACAGTTCCCAGGTGTAAAAAGGGAGAACATCCCATGTAGAGGCTCAGCCTGGGCAAAGGCAAGAAAAAACATAGTATGTCTGAAGAATGCAAATCCAGTGTTGTTATGGGTGGAATTTGGAACCTCCAAAGAGGCATGAGAGAGCTCAGACATAAGGGTCAGTTTGGGTGCAGATAGTGGTGATCGGTGAAAGCCAGGCCAACAAGTTGGACTTCACCTTAAAAGCAGAGGGAGGAACCGGAGGAAGTTTTAAGCAGTGGATTGCCACGATGGGGTCTGAACCCCTCTGGTAGCAGAGTTCAGGGTGGATTAGAAAAAAAGAGACATGGAAGCAAATTAGGGGGCTGTTCCATCATTCCCATGAGAGATGGGGTAGACTCAATCGCCATGAGGGCGTGGGTCCAGGCAGCTGGGCGGGGGGGGTGGGGAGGATGAGGGGGGATTTTGAGAGACACTGCATCAGTCTGTTGGAAGTAGTGATGGATGAAAAGGAGGGAATTGTGAAGGAGTATTATTAACCCAGGACCACTCTAGGCTCTGGGTTTCTGTCTGAAGAACAGGGCAGCCAGAGTTGTCCCTCTCAAGTGACGCACCTGTCTCTAGACAGCCAGCATTTCCCACATCAGCACATGAAGAAATTTTGTGAACACGGGAAATAGTAGTCATTGCCTTCTGTGATTCTCTAGCTTGTGACTCCTCCTGGTTTAAAGACTCTCCTAAAGTGTTACCTATAAATTATAGGACTTTCAGTCTTCTGAGAGTACCCTACATACTGAGATTTGGGGGGATTCTGGGATTTGGTGATGAAAGGTTAGTGAAAGAGGCATTTAGTCAATGAGCCCCATGCCAATAGAAGGAGAGGGAGTACACAAATATCAAGTTGCTACAGAGAACTTTGTGGCCAGACCTGCCAAGTGACACGATAGACTGCCTCTCCATGGTAATGAGATGCCACTCTTCCGCCATTACCATTATTGTGAATGGTTACACAAAGGCTGCATCCCTCTCTTTAAGATATTCTTACAGGGATTCTTGCCACATGATGTGTGTCTTCTAAGGTCCAACTTCCTTAAATTCTACCTATCTATTTGAATGCATGGTTGAAGGAATTGCAGGCTGTTGGGCCAGAAAGACCAGAAGCACCTTAGCTCTGCCTTCTCAAAGCTGAAGGGCTGCCCTACCCGCAAGAAAGCAGTCTTGTCCTATTGGCTCTGAGGGAAGACTGGAGAGTCCGGGACGATTTATAGAGCAGCTTTCTCCTAGTCCGAGTTGTCCAGACATGAGGTTGGCAGTTCAGGGAAGAGCCAGGGGCTCCGGGGACCATGCAGCAGGCCATCTAAGGCTCTGCAGCTCTCAGTGGATTTGCACTGGATGGCCTGCCAAACCCGAAATTCTGTAATTCTAAGCTAAATTTAGACAGCAAGCCCTGAGGAGGGCTTCCCCACCTGGAAGGTTCCCTGGGCCTGCCTCAATAAAAAGCACCACAAGTTTGAAAATGAGCCGAACTCCTTGCACAACATCCATCTTCATCCCACTGTGTGCAACTGTTTTTCCATTATGTCACTCCACACTCCTCTCATCCATCAACCGATACACAGGAGGGCACGACTATCTTACACTTCCAACATCTCTAGCACCTCATGGAAAACGAGACAGAGGAGCCACCCAACGTGCTGTTAATCAAATGAAGCAGTTATTTTTTTTTTTTTTTTTCAGAAATTCACAAAAACTAACCAGAGGCCTCCTGTGCGCCAGGTCTTGAGCTAGGTCTGTGGGAGACTGTAAGACGAACAAAAGTTTACCACTGATGACTCCCCTTACACACATGCGTGCACACTGCAAAAGGACATTTCAGCATAATAGTCAAAGCACCCTGCTTAGCTGGAGAAATCCCTAGTTCCTACAAATAACACTTTTAGGTGGTGGTGTTTCCTAACTGTGTTATGTGGGATACTCTAAATTATACGGTAAATATGTACCTCTTCCTATAACTTCAGATTTGAAGGAAGGGGGTGGAAATGCTTTATACTAAAACAAATATGCATACTAGGTAGAGCAGGGTGAACACAAATTTGTATGAATTTTTAAAAATTTTTTAGTATGTATTTATTTTTGATATAACACAAGTGTGGGAGGAGAAGAGAGAGAGGGAGACACAGAATCTGAAGCAGGCTCCAGGCTCTGAGCTGTCAGCACAGAGCCCTACGCGGGGCTCGAACCCACAGACCATGAGATCATGACCTGAGCTGAAGTCAGTTGCCCAACCGACTGAGCCACCCAGGAGCCCCGTATGAATATTTTTTAAAACAGGAGGCTTTGACGAAATGTCAGGGTATCCAGACTATATCTCATGCTGCTCTCATACTGTGGGGGTTGCCGTCACTCCCCTTGGCTGTTGAGTCCTTTGATGGAAACATTAGCAAGGTCCATCTGGGGGTCCAAGAACACATAGATCAGCATTCCCACTGGTAGGCTGTCCCCACACCTGAGCCCCTATGCTTGCCTCGTTCTCTGCAAAGCATTTATGCATTTTCCACATGAGGGACATCACGGATAACAACAGAGATGTCTATTAATGCCAGGAGAGAAGAAATTTTCGAGAGTATGAGGAGACTGCCCGGAAGAGAGCTGAGTGTAGAGCCAAGCCTGCCTGTCCAGGATAATTGGCTCTGATTTGTGGGGTATAATTTGATAATTTGATGCAAGATGAGTAACCCACTCAAAAAAGAACCTATTTGCAGAGCACATTTCCCAGGGAGCACGGCTAATTCTGCCAAAGAATTTCCCCACACTCAAGGAGGAGGAGTCCTTGACTTTCTCCCATTCCAATTCCCAGTCGCTGTCAGGAAGTCCGACTTCAGGAACCTTTTGTACTGAAAAGACTATAATCTGGTATTTCATTATGGCTCTGGAATAAAACACCTTTTCATTCCCGTGTCGTATGAAGGGGCAAATGTAGAACTGTCCAGTTTTGATGGATTAACAAAGCCTTGCGTAGGCCCTGGAAGTTTGTGATGTTTAGTTTATGGCAGTCAGCATGCCCCACCCCTGCTCATCCCACAGAGATCAGGAGCCAGGAGCAGGTGTGATGGCTCAGACCCCCACTACTCAGACCGAAGAAGATTTTAAAAATTATTTACCGAATTTACATGGTGATTCCTATGTGCCAGATAGTATTGTAACTGCCTTACAAATATTACTTAACTCCCCCCAACAATGCTAGTAGGTACTTTAATTATCCTCATTTTACAGATGAGGAAACTGAGGCACAGAGAGACTAATTTGTCCAAGAACAAATCTAGGAATTTTGCCTCTGGGATCTATGCTTTAAACCACCATACCATGGCGCCTTTCTTTGTCTTGCTTCTAGAAAACCAGTGAATGGCTGCAGTGGGAGTTTGGGGCTAGGGTCTCCCTGCCAACCAGTCACTGGCGTGTGTGAACTGGCTGGATTCCTGCCACCTCAGCGAACTCCTTCCAGCCACCCTGCTATCTCCACAACCCACTTTCACCCTTTTTTTTTTTTTTCGCACTTGAGATTGCCATTACCCCATCTTTGGTCCAGTGGACCTTCAGAGCAAATCCCAGGCAGACTCTCACTCAGGCACTGGTGAGTCTCCTTTAAAAAAGATAAATGCCAGAGTACTTCTTGAATAAATCTAGTGTTGAATATTCATAATACATAAAGACCACTTTCCTCTATGAAAAGACTTAATCTCAGAGTTTCTTTACTAGTGCTAACATCCCACCCATGCTTTGAAGTATTTGATTACTAATCATTAACTATTTAACCTGGAAACTCCCAAGCCCACTGTGCTTAAAGCCCAAGACGCACTGGGCCATTTGGCCGTGGAAAATTAATTAGAAAGGAAAGTGGAACGAGAGCTTTGAAATAAGCAGAGAAGACTTCGGAATACATGAGTCACTCCACACAACCTCCTCTAAACGCTTTGGTGGTAAACATGAGACCAGCCTGAGCTCAGCCCAGAGGCTCCAGAGGTCACAAGTGCAAGTGACAAGCTAGGCCCAGCCCTTCCTTGAGACTGTGACAGCTTGTTTGTGGTAGCCAGCAGCCCCCGGGAACCTAACAAGGCATTTTCTGGGCCCCATCACAGGCCCAGAAGTGATCTGTGATAAGCGAGCCCTCCGGGGACTCTGCCTAATCTGTTTACCCAGCCTACACCCTCAGGAGGAACTGGGCTAGTTAGGAAACCTCTAGCTGCCACAGGCACATAGTTGGGGAAACTGAAGCAGAGGGTACGCGCATGCTGCGTGATCTGGGGTCAGCTACACAGTGGACCACGGCTCCACCAGCCCCACTCTACACATCATCAGTGCCCCATGGCAAGACACAAATCTGAGTGCCCCACAGCTCTCCGGGCCTTCTGCAAATGAGAAGCCTAAGGCCCAGGGCAGCTGAGCTGCTGACCCAGGGTCTGGTGGGAAGAGCCAGAGGCAAGGCCAGGAGCAGAGCCCCTCTTTCTTTGCTTCCGCCCACACCGCCTCTCTTGCCCTTCCAAGTGACTACTCCAGAGAGGCCCAGAAGGAGCCAGAGCTAGGCTGGGGGCTGGGAATGCACCTCCAGGAATTATTATTAGCCTTCTTAATTCTATACATTGAGCTTTCGATTTTTTGTAATGCTCTTTCCATATTTACTTCAGTTTCCATTCCAATTAAGCTCTCTGTGTGCTGCGGCATCTCTCCTGCCAGGTTTAATTGCCCTTATTTAAATTCTTTAATTAAAAGTATTGTGTGTTTCCAGATCCTGTTGGTGTATGTATTACACAAATAATTTCGATGACTGGACTGGTAAACCAAGGAACTGTGCTCTCCATAGACGGCGGGGCTGGCCAGGGGATCTGTATCAAGCCCCAGCCCTTCAGAGCCCAGGGCCCGGCCCAGGGGCTGCTGGATGGGCCTGGGCTGTGAGGACAAGAGACTGCAAACAGGCATCCTTGCTTCCTTCCTTCCTCCAACACTCCATGCCTCACACAGCAGCCAGAGTGGCCCGGTTAGCATGTCAGTCCGACCCTGCAATGGCCCTGTTACCAGATTAAAAGCCAAAGTCCATTCAGTGGCTGTGAGTCCTCACTGAGTCCTCACAGAACCTGCCCCTACCTCACCTCTTGGGCCTTAACTCCTCCTACCCCACGCCCGCGCTGCCCAACGGCCTCCACGCTGGTCTTTGTGCTGTTCTGAACACACCAGGCCTCTGCTGGTGCGAGAGCCTTGCTCTGGGGCATAGGACTACCCCCAGATCCCACGTAGGCCACCTTCTCTCCCCCTTTGTGTCTTCACTCAACTCTCCCCTTCTTGTTGACGATCACCCTGGCCACCTCTTTCTTCTGCCTGCCTCCCGCCGGCCCCACTCTCTTACCTGGTTTGTCTGAGGCCGTTCAGGCTAGAACACAAAGACCATCGACTGAGTGGCTTACACAACAAACATTTATTTCTCACAGTTCTGAAGCCTGGGAGGTCCAAGATCAAGGTGCCAGCAGATAGTGTCTGCTGAGAACCCTCTTCCTGGGTTGCAGGTGTTCCCTTTCTCACTGCGTCCTCACATGGCAGAGGGAGACGGGCATCTCTCTTGCGTCTCTTCTTAAAAGGGCACTAATCCAATTCATGAGGGCTCCACCCTCATGACCTAATTACCTTCCAGAGGCCCCACCTCCAAATATCATCACAGTGGGGAGTAGGATTTCAGTATGAATTTTAAGGGCTCGCATTCAGTCCGTTTTTGTGCACGGCCTGATCACTCTCTAACACACCACAGAACTGACTGTTTGCTCCCCCTCCTGGAATATAGTCTCAGTCTTTGTCTACAGAAAAAGATCTGTTCCTGTTTAGTCACTCCTGAATCTCCATGGCCTAGAGTTACACAGTAACTGGCACACAGTAGGTACTAAATATCTGATGGATGGATGAATAGATGGATGAATCATGAGTCTGCAGCGAGCCCTCAAAAGAACTAGCCCAAACTGGCTCCGCAGAGCCCCTGAAGCCCACGAAGGTGACCTTCCTCCGCCCCAGACATCGAGGCACCCGCAGAACTCAGTCTAGTCCGCTGCCTCGAGACAGGCATGGGGTGGGAGAGATGACGTGGTGGGCCTAGTCACACATGCTAGTGAGGAACAGTGAATGGGGCAGGGGCCCCCAGCCTGTCTCTACCGTTTACTGACCACGTGACCCTGGGCCCGTGTCCCAACGTTTCTGAGCCCTAGTCTCCAGTTCTATACAATGCGGACAATTACCATCTCCACCCCTCAGGGTTATCATGAGGAATACGTGCGACTGGGCATGTGGAGCATTTGACACAGTGCTGGGAGCCTGGGAAATCAGTGGCAACCGCTGTTAGTTCCATCTCAGTGCAGAGCCTGCAGGGAGGGGTACGGAGAGTCACAGCACCAGACTGCTCCCCAGGGTGTGCTGAGCTCACCAGGGAAGGATGGACCGCAGGAAAGGAAGGCTCCTTTGCAACTGTGGTGGATGGAATCTGTCCAGAGAGGGTGAGAGCCTAGAGATTATTCACTGAGAGCGGCTGGGGTCCGCGAAGGAGGACAGGAGGGAGGCAGCACCCGTGGCCAGTGCTAGCTCCCTCACCAAAGTGGCCTGCCTCCTCCTCCTCTAGCCCAGATATGTTCCCAAGACATTGACCAGGGCTGTTCAGCGAGGCCTCCACACGGGCCTTACTCTTCTGCTCTAGAAGATTCTCCTCTTGGAGCCTCTAGGGAGGAAGCTCTCCTTGACTGCCTGCTTCACCCTCCCTGACAGGCCCTGATGCTCTCACTGAGGTTGTGTCTCCTTCACAGCACTGCTCTTGGCCTCGCTCTGTTTCTTCCACATCCTTCCCAGAGGCCACACTGGCTGCTTCTGCCCCAGGGTCACGACACTTCCTGTCTCCAGGGTCCTGAGGGCCAGGATGGGGTCTGGGAAATGTCACATTTGAGTCTCTGAAGGAATGCTTTCCTTCTCAGAGACACTCCTCCCTCTCTTGGGCTTGGCAAGGCGCCCCTGTGAAAGGCTTAGAATGTGCCTGAGTGGTAGCAGGAAAGGAGAGACCGCGCCTTCTCTGTTTTGGACAAGTTTCCCCAAGTTTATTGATCCAGGGTTGACGGAAGCAGCCCAGCCACTGGCACACAGGCCCGGGCCAGCCCCTGAGGAGATTCTGAGAAGCCCATCTTCAGCAGAGTGAATGGGCACTTGCTCTGGTCCCTTTTCTGCCTGTTGTGCAATTTTTCCGGAGCCCTCATCCTGATACACACTCGTTGGTTGTTTTATAGCTGATGGAAGGGTTTCCCGTTCCTCCTTCTCTCATCCTCCAGTAGTCAGGACAGAAATTACCATCTGGTCCTAGACACAATGGAACCAGAGTGGAGAGCAGCTCACCCAGGGCCACCAGCTAACAACCAGGAAGGAAGCATCGTAGGTCAGCACCGCCCCTTCCCATCTCACTGCCAGAAAGGCCGGCAGAGCTCATGAATTAGTGAGTGGGGCTGGTCTCATTCGCACCCTGCCTGAGCTCCACTCCTAGCGACATGGGTCTGGCACGCCGCCAGCTGACGGAGTGTTGGAGGGTCAGGGGAGCCTGGCCACACATCTGCCAAAGAAGCAGCAGTGACACAGCCCAACCCGGATGTGGGCGACAGGTGCGCTCAGGCCACGGCAACAGAAATGGCAGAAACCTGTGCCTGGCAGAGCCATGGGCTGGCCTTGCTTGGAGCAGGTGTCACAAGGGATGTCTCTGGGTCTGCAAGTCCAGCTTTTGAGGGACAGAATGGGGTCCCACAGCTGCCAAGTGGACTACTTGAAGCTATCAACCTGTCGTCAGCCCAGGAGCATGGCGTGGCCACCGAAAGCACTGATTCATTGGCTGTGTTGAAGGAGTCTGTTGTCCAGTGGAAATGAGGTGGTGGCCCTCTGCTTGGCAGTCAGTTCTGAGTGACACAGAATAACTGGAGTTTGTCCAAAGGAGAGCAGGCGGGTTGGAAAAATTATACAAAATTGTTGCTCAGTTCCTTGTGGAAGTTTAAACTAGAAAGGCATGGAACTCGGGGGACATGAGCCCTACCTTCCCCTATTGGAAGGGAAAGGGTGGAGAAGCAGGAGCAGACCCACATGTGGGAGCCTCAGGGGGACAGTCTGGGGCCCGTTGCTGAATGCCTCCACGACAAGGATTTGAGTTGAATGCTCCTGGGCAGAGCAGCATGGGAAAGAAAGTGCTGGTTCAGGAGGCTACGTGAGTCACCCCTGGAGGAGGCCCAGCAAAGCTGGAGGCCCCAGGCCGAAGTAGAGGTCACCCAGGTTGCTGATTAGAGCAAGAGGGTTGGCCTTCAGAGTGAACTCCACATGCGGACTGCAGGGTCCTTTCTCAGCCCTTGTCTCACTGCCACTTGTTCCTCTGCCCCCTCAGGGCCTGAGTCAGCCGGTGTCTCTCTGGGTGAGTGATGAGCTTGCTGTTTGGGTTTCCTCTTTGCACTGGTGTCTCTCTGCTCTTGGGTGCAATGAGTCACGGCTCTCCTCAGGCGCACAGCAGGAGAGACCTGCTTTCTTCCCTTGAATATTCCAGAAGAAATTTGCTGGGCCATCTTCCACCCACTGGAAATTGGGAATTCTCTTCCTCCTCCCCAACACACGCACAGACAGACCCCCGATCCCCTTTGCCATCCAGTCTCTCACTACCTGCCTCCTTCACCCACTGTTCAAAGTCGCTTCTGAGGGAGCTGCATTTTTTTTGTCTTAATTGTTTAATTGAAGAATAGCACACATACATACAGAAACATGCACAAAATGTAAATGTTCAACTCAGTGGTTTAAAGCAAAGCAAACACCTGTATTGCCACCAGCCAGGTCAGGAAATAGCATACCATCAGCATCCCAGGAGCTCCTCTCTTGCCTCCTGTCAATCATTTTTCCTCTTCCCCCTCCTTAAAGATAACCCCCATCCTGGCTCTAACACCATGGTCCTATTTTGCCTGTTTGGGGGGGTGTATATAAGTGGAATTATATATGTGTTCTTTATCTGGCTTCTTCTGCTAACATGATATTTGTTAGGTTTATTCATATTGAGTGGAGCTCTAGTTTGTATATTTGTGATGCTGTACAATATTCCGTTATGTGACTAACCACAAGTTATTTATCCATTCTACTATCGATGGGCACTTGGGTTGTTTCCAGATTGGAGCTTTTACAAATCATGTTGAAGAAAGCACTCAGGTGCTTGTCTCTGGTGCACGCATTTGTGCTAGGTACAGACCTAGTGTGGGAGTGTTGGGTCTCGGAGATGCGTGTGTCCAACCGCGGTAAATACTGCCAGTTTCCTAGGTCGCCATGAGAACTGAGTCTTCATGTTCTCTGAGATGTCAGTCATCACCATGGGGATAGTGGTAGCTGACTGGGGATGACCCCTTTCAGAAGAAGTTTGCGGTCTCCTCTCCCAGCATGCTGTTCACTGGAATGGGCATGGGATGTAGCTGGGGGTGGGCTGCAGTCATAAGAGGCAGGGGCCTCCCTCCCCCTGCTGCCAGGCCTGCTCAGGGCCACTCCAGAGTGAAACACCTGTGAAACACAGCAGCCCTGTCTGGAGACCCATCCCTCCTCACCTATGCAGGTCATGACCGCCAACATTTACTGATCATCTGTTATGTACCAGGCTTTTGGCTGGATGCTGAGGGCACAGAAATTGATAAGACATAGAGCTGTCAGTATGGGGGGTGGGGGGGAGAAAAGTAAACTAGTAATTCCGCTACCGTTCAATCATGCTGGGCGAATAGAGAAAACACGGTGGAAACACGGGTGAATGGCACCTCGCTAGCTGGGTGGCCTGGAGGAGAAGAGGTGGGAGGGGCTGAGGTAAGAGATAAGGAGGCTTCTGGAAGAAATGGAGCAGGAGCTTAGCCTTGAAACGTGACTGTGCCTTGGCCTGCTACGGAAGCATGGAGAAGGACCCCCAGCACAGGACACGGCTTGCTTGATGTCTAGGAACCCTGATAATACAGAAATCTTTACACAACTGCAGGAAGTTTGGTGTGGCTGCACAAAAGGTGTGGGGGCTGAGGGAGGAGATGAGGCCATGAAGGCCTGTGCTAAGGAACTTGGGCTCTGTCCTCTAGGCCAAACGTACATTTCAGAGACATCACTGTTCCCTGCCTCTGGAGGTCAGAGGGGCGTCAGCTAG
This sequence comes from Lynx rufus, assembly GCF_022079265.1. NCBI lineage: Eukaryota > Metazoa > Chordata > Mammalia > Carnivora > Felidae > Lynx > Lynx rufus. Next base: position 67,865,844 of record NW_025814897.1, on the reverse strand, counting down.
GAGGCTGATGCAGTTGTCCAGGGGACAGAAGATGGTGGCCTGGACACAGGCAGGGTTGTGATGTGATAGCAATAAGGGGACAGTCACCAGGCAAGAGGGATGTGGAATTGGCAGGACTTAGTGCTTAATCAGATGCTGGGGAGAAGGCAGAGATGTCAGCGAGAATGCCCAGGTCTCCCACACGAATGCCTGGCTATTGCTTTTGGGGGAAATTATTTATGGAAAATATTTATAACTGAGGTGGTAAACACAAGAGGAGTAGATTCTGGGGAGAAGGTGAGTTTGAACACCTACTCAAGTGCCATTAAGCTACAAAGAGTGCACTTATAAGGACCACCACCTACCCCAAGCAATTCCGCCTGCAGAATTGGTATAACTCCAAGATACTCAAATAGTCCGGGCTGATGCTCAGACTTACAGCCAGCAGCCTCGGAGTGTCTGAGCTCTGCAAGGGCCTCACTAAAATAAAAACTTACTGGGCTCCTCTTTGCTGCCATGGGGCTGCTCTGGGGAGCAGCACCTCTCTTCCTTCAAGAGCTTTGGGCATAAACTGAGTGTGCATGACTACAGAACATTCTAGAACATCAGTAGCATGGGGGAAAACCATGCATGCCCAGGGCTGAGGGAGCCCAGTGGCCTAGGAGACATATCCAGGAGCCTGAGTTTGGTGGAGACCAACACTGATGACTCTAGAGGTCCACTTGGGTACATGGACCCTAAAAGCAGGAAGTCCTGGGCCTCTGGTGGTGGTCAAATTCACGCCAGTCATGGGGAGGGGAGTCCCAAGGAACTAGACTTTTCAGAGCAGGACCCCAGCCCATGCCTATGGGGACCAGGGTCTGGCCCCCAGGGTGGGAGCTATGGGAGCACACCAGCATGCCACACCCCAGCAAGTGGATGGAAGTTGGGGCAGGGTGTCTCCATCCTAATGAAGAACTAGGGCCCTGTGAAGAAAACCAAGGCACATGTTCGGTCTCAGGGAGGAGACCAACACATCAGAGAAGGGCAGCCTGAGGCTGCATGGGAATGCTGGCCCCCACACCTCCCGTAGCCTCTCTGGACCCCAGGCATCTGGACCCACCGATAACTCTAGGCCTGAGGTCCCCCCCCCAGATTCCCCTGTTTCGTCTATAGCCTCTGACTCCACTCTCTGCCCCGGCTCCCAGGGAGGCCCCATCCAGAACCGCAAGTCCAAGCGCTGTCTGGAGCTGCAGGAGAACAGCGACTCGGAGTTTGGCTTCCAGCTGGTGCTGCAGAGGTGCTCAGGCCAGCACTGGAGCATCACCAACGTCCTGAGGAGCCTGGCGTCCTGACCCTGCTGGGAGCCGCCCCCGCCTGTCCCTTTGCTACTGTGTAGCACCTGCTGCAATGCTGCCTGCTGTCTGGGGGGTTGTTTGAGTCTGGGGGAACCAGGTTAGCGGGACCCCCCCAAAAGAGCTTTTTATTTCCTATTCAATTTTCATGGAGTTTATAGAAAGGTGCCGAATGGTGGGTGATGGTATAATATCATAAACTATTTTGCAACTGTAAATAGGGGACAAATGGAAAATATTTATAACTGACAATAAAATACTATTGATTAAGAAAAGGGCTTTTGCAGTCATTTGGTGCTCAGTGGAGCTGCCTGCCTGGTTCCTCTGAACTTGGAGTTCTTATAGCCCACTTTCTTTGTGAGGCCCAGGGTGGCGAGTGGGGCACTGTGACCTCACAGTCACCTCCAGAGAGAAGGCTCCTTCTGCCTCTCCCACAGCAGATGCATCCTTTGGAGACAGCATTCCTGAAGAAAGCAGGGTTTCTGCTGGCCCTCGAGCGTCAGCTGCTGAGCTTTAGGCTTCAGGCCACACTGCCCCATCTTGATATCACCTTCCTCACCTCCCAAAGCGGTCCATCGCCCCGGCCCTCAGCAGTGACCCTGGCCTACAGCAAATGCCTCCTTCCAGTTGCTAAGATGGTTCGGCTCCTTCCATGAGTCACGGTGTATTTGTTTCCTGGGGCTGTCATAACAAAGTGCCACTGACTGGCTGGCTTAAACAGAAATTCATTCTGTCCCAGTTCTGGAGGCTGGGAGTACAAAATCAAAGATGGGCAGAGTTGGGCCCTTCCCAGTGCTGTGAGAGGATCTGTTTCAGGTCTCTCTTCTAGCTTCTGATAGCCTCAAACATTCCTCAGCTTGTAGGTGGCCATGTGCTTCCTGTGTCCCTCTGTGTGTCTGCCTCAGGGTCCACATTTCTCATTTTTACAAGGACACCAGTGATATTGGATTAGGGCCCACATTGTGACCTTGTTTTAACTTGATTACCTCTGTGAAGACTATATTTCCAAATAAGGTCATATTCTGAGGTACTGAGGGGAGAGGACTTCTTGTCTGAGGTACTGAGGGGTAGGGACACAATTGAACCCATAACACATGGCTCTTTCAGTTATGGCTCCACGTCACCCCTCTGGGCCCAGCCTCAGGAGACCAGTGGCCCTCAGAGTAGAACCATCCTTCTTGGAGCCTCTTACTCAATCCTCTGTACCTCCAATAGCTTCCGGCTGAATGGTTCTTGTCCCAATCCAAAGTAGGCCTTCCTCAGGTTGAAGGCTCCTGTTTTTAGTTTGAAGGACACCCCAACCCCACCTCCAGCACCACCTCCAACCCTCTCGCTCGTAGCAGAGCAGTAGTGAGTGTCAGGCTGTAGGACCGAGGCAGGAGAGGAAACCCTTCCTGGACAGATTTCAGCCCCACCCACCCTCTCAAGTTCTCTGGGACCTCCTTCCCAGGGGCCTCCAGTCCCAACACCTGCTTGTTGGGGATCAATAATCTATAGGTGAAACACTGGTGATCATAGAGACACCCCTGTGCCTCAGGGACCCCCAAGGAAGAGGAGCCTCTCATCTTGGCCATCTGGCACACCAAGACACCCGCATGCACAGGCTTCACCCTAGAGGGCCACTAGGACTTCCCAGGCTGCCACCATAGCCGCCCCCCCCCCACCTAGGGTTACACTGCTTTCCCACCACAGACCAGAGAGGATACCCAGACATTGGCCAGGCGGCTCTCACCTGATGGCTCCCACCCAGGAGGTGGACACGGGAAGCAAGACCCTCAAGAGGGAATTGTAGGCACTGCCTTTGCCATATCCCGGAAGCCAGGGCCTCAATATGGCTTCCCCCACACTTACTCCTCTACCTCATTCTGACAAACTCCTCCGAGCCCTGCAACCCAGCCACACTTCCCAAGTCCCCTCCATTCTAGTCTCATCTACCCACCTGGTGCTTCACCTCTCAGCACCAATTGCTGTTCTTCATCATCACCCCCACACACTCGCCTGCCAGTGGCCCCCAAGTCTGGTCCCCAGACCAGCGGCATCGGCGTCATCTGAGGACTTACTAGAAGGGCGGTTCTCGAGCCCCACCTGGAAATCCTGAATCAGAAACAGTCAGGGTTTTAACAAATGGTCCAGGAATTCTGATTCCCTGCTGAAGTCTGAGACCCCTGCTCGGTCCCCGCCAGGATCCCTTCCCTTGTACCCTTCCTCCTGCTCTCTCCCAGGCCTCCCACCCCAGCTACATCCATCACGTGCTCCCCTACACCTGGCGGCCTCTACTTGAAGCCACAATCACGGACGCCCCGCATCTACCCACACCCGCACCTCCACAAGCCTGCACCCCATCCCTGCTGTAGGGCAGAGGGACCAGGGGTGTGGACTCTGAGTCAGCCTCAGCTATTGGCTGGATGGTCTCAGGCAGCTACTAAACCTCTCCATCTCTGTTTCCTCTCCTTAAAAAATAAGAATGTCTTCTGTGGGGTTGTTATGAAAATTTAACGAGTGGGAATCTATGTAAAACACTAAGAACAGCGACAGGTACATGGTAAGTGCCATCAAGTCGTAACTACTATTATTTTATCCACTGACATCCTAACACCCAGCCGCCGTCATGGATATCCACACCTTGACACCAGTCGACGCCCATACTTCACCAGGCCTGTTGGCTTCCGTGGCCCGTCCAGCCTGTGCCAGCATCTACACCGTCAGTCTCACCTGCCTAGAGGTGCTTGCCCTCACCCAAACCCACGCTTTTACAAACTCCGCACATCCCTGTCCTATCAAAGGCACCCTGCCTTCAGCCACTCCCAACATCTACACTCTAAGAAGCAAACCCCAGAATAGAGCTCTCCCCTTTGAGCTAATCCGGGGGCAGTGAAAACAGGGCGATAGGGGGCAGCTCCTCCCTGAGCCCAGATGCCCAGGCCCTGGTGGGAGAATTGGCTCTGAGATAATCCCTGAGGGCCCTGGCCCCCAAAGAGTGAGGGCCACATGGCCAGTCCAGGCTCACTTGGGTCTCAGAGGGATAAAAGTGAGACACACAAGGTCACACGTCTCCAAAGCAGAGGGGCTGGTGAGTGTGGGGCAGAGGCAGAAGGGGAGAATGTAAAGGAAGGAGGCCAAGGGCACTCGGCCACATCCAGCCTCAGCTGGCTACTTTTCCCTGATGTTGGTGCAAGCTAACTAGCAGCTGTCTGGGGGCTCTCTGAACGCCCTGGAGTGAGATCATTATTTTCTTAATGGTTTGCACATCCGACGACTTGGTAGAAACAGGAAACGGTCTTCCCTGATACCATCAAGGGCTCTTTTAGCAGGTGTCTAAGACCTCCAGGACAGCGAGCCCCGTAGCCTGGTTCCACAGCTCAGCCCCAGCCCTCGCCTGCCGGTACCCAGGCTCCCACCCGCTCCGAGAAGTGAAGGGAGAAGATGGGCCCCTCACTCCCGACCGGAAGTGGACACGATTGTTTGCAGAGACAATGGCAGAAGCCAGCGACCTGGCCGTATCCTGGCTGGCCCCAAAGGTCACTTGCCAGGGGGTCACAGACCTGCAGCTCCCGCAGCTTCCTGTGTCTCTGTCTGAGGCCCTTCTGTGGCCACAGGCACATGCTCGGGCCTGCGTGTGGGCAGACCGAAGTACTGAGGGGGTTGGGCCTCAGGAACAAGCCCGTCCATGAGGGATGGGCCTCCTCACCCTTCAGGAACACACATGTGAGGCCTCACCACCCCCCCACAGTCCCCCCATAGGACTGAGCCCCAGTAACCCACCTTAATGCGCACTTTACTGGCATTCCTTCCTCCCTATCTCCCCGCCCTCCAGCTCCCTCCCTGTTGTGCCCCAGTCACCTCCCACATGCCAGTCTTTGGGTATGCTCCGGGAGAAGCTGCTCAGGGCCACTCCTGCATCACAGTCTCACGCCCGTGACACAGGGCCACCCAGACACCGGGACGCCCAAATCCACATCTATATCCTGAGCTCCAGGCCCAATCTCCGGCTGCTGATGGGCCCTGGGCGTCTGGGTGGGTGTCCCTCAGACAATGCTGATGTGACAAGCAGAGAACCAACCCATTGCCCCTCTCCCAGGGCCGCTCTAGTGACCTCCACCAGGTGCTCATGCCAGAGACCTCCTCTCGTCCCTCATGCCCCCACTGCTCACATCTTGCTTCATCGCTCGCATGGGCCCCACCACGCCACCTCAGCAGCCCTCCTCCCTGCAACGGTGATAGTGATCTTCCTGAAATGCTATGTCATCAGTTTTTCCCCTGGCCTAAAACTGTCGCCTGGGTCTCACCGAAGATGGTAAATGAGTAGCTCGGGCGCCAGCCTCAGACTTTCCTCCTTCAGTGAGTCCAGGAACTGAGTTTCGGAAACGCCCAGGTCAGGGGTGGGCTGTGGGTGTGAGAGGGCCTAGCTTCCTGGCTGTCACATGCTCTGGATGCCTGTGGCCCTAACCCACCCTCTAGGGATGTTGGTGACCTGTATCTTCTTTCTTTTTTTTCAAGAAGTTTTTCTTGGAGTGAGTATGAGTTTTCCAGAACTTCTGTAACAGTGCCACACACTGGGTGGCTCAAACAACAGAAACGTGTTGTCTCTCAGTCTGGAGTCCAGAAGTCCGAGATCAAGCTGTCAGCAGGGTTGACTCCTCTGAGGGCTGTGATGGAAGGTTGTGTCCAGGCCTCTCTCCTTGGCTTACAATTAACCATCTTTTCCCTGCGCCTTTGCACTGTCTTCCCTGTGTGTATGACTCGGTTTCCAAATTTCTTCCTCTTTTTTAAAACAAAATTTTTTTTAACGTTTATTTATTATTGAAAGACAGAGAGAGTCAGAGCGGGAGCAGGGGGAAGGAAGAGGGAGAGGGAGACACAGAATCTGAAGCAGGCTCCAGGCTCTGAGCTGTCAGCACAGAGCCCGACGCGGGGCTCGAACTCACAAACCGTGAGATCATGACCTGAGCTGAAGTCGGAGGCTTAACTGACTAAGCCAGCCAGGTGCCCCCTCCAGTCATATTGGATTAGGACCCATCCTAATGTCCTCATTTTAATTTCACTGCTTCTGTAAAGACCCCATCTCCAAGTAAGGTCACTTCTGAGGGGACTTCCAGGACTTCAACATAAGGATTTTGGGGGGAAACACCACTCAGCCCATAAAAGGGAGCAGAAGAGGGGTGGTGAAGAGCATACTCCAGGCTCCGGGGGACTGCCTACACTCATACCCACCTTGCCTGGCAAGTCCTGCCTGTTGGGGGCACCCCAGTTGTCCTGGTGTCCCCAGGGAAGAGAGTGGGCACTGAGCAGGTGACAGGGAGTTTGTGCATGCAGACCTGAGAAGTTTATCATTGTCCTCTGTATCCACACCCCTTTTGAGGAAAACTGTCCCAGCCACAGCCCTAGCTGTGACCCCCCCTGGTACCATGACCATGCTGTCTTCCTCCACGGGGAGTCAAGTTGACCCAAGGGAAGTGTCCATAGGCTGGCCAGTAATCAATGACTTAACACAGAAAGATGAACGGGGTCAATCAAATTCTGCTTGCACATTTGCACTATGACACACATAAAGAATCAACCAGAGGTGCCTGGGTGGCTCAGTTGATTGAACGTCCGACTTCGGCTCAGGTCATGATCTCACAGCTCGTGAGTTCGAGCCCCGCATCAGGCTCTGTGCTGACAGCCCGGAATCTGGAGACTGCTTGGGATTCTGTGTCTCCCTCTCTCCCTGCCCCTAACCCACTCGCATTCTGTCTGTCTCTCTCAAAAATAAATAAACATTTAAAAATATTTTAAGGGGCGCCTGGGTGGCTTGGTCGGTTGAGCGTCCGACTTCGGCTCAGGTCATGATCTCATGGTCCATGAGTTCGAGCCCCGCGTCGGGCTCTGTGCTGACAGCTCGGAGCCTGGAGCCTGTTTCAGATTCTGTGTCTCCCTCTCTCTCTGCCTCTCCCCTGTTCATACTCTGTCTCTCTCTGTCTCAAAAATAAATAAACGTTAAAAAAAAAAAAAAATTTAAAAATATTTTAAAAAAATCAACCAGTTAGTGAAGAAGCCATGGCCATACGTAGAGACATGCCATAGGGTAGATTGGGGCCCCAGGAGGACCGACCAAGCCACAGCCTCGTGCATGCTGAGGTCACGAGGGGAAACCACAGCTGAGCAGAGCAGAGAAAGGAGCTGATGAGCAGAGGCAGCAGACCCACCGTGAGGAAGGCGTAGCATGTGGCCATGACACAGACGAAGACCAGAGACAGCCTTAGAGCTGCCCGCATTTCCTCCTCATTCCAGACCCCACCCATCCACATCCTGCCAATTCGCCTTTTCCCAGAGTTGGCTGAGCGGGTCCCTCCCCTTTACAGCCAACAAGACTGACCGGAGCAGGACGTAAAGATTTTGGACACCAAAACCTGCTCATTCCCAGACCCTCACACGTGTGTGAACATGCACAGCATACCTACAACTACTGCGCACACGTGCAGCAGAGGGACATCATCTGCACCTTCTATGTAAACGCATGCCCAGGCTCACACAGCCCCTCACGTGCACACGTGTGTGCACTCACATGCAGCGGTCACATAGATACATGCGTGGACACACACACACACACACACGCACACACTGACTCCAAAGAGAAGAGCTATTTCTGCCCACTCCCCAAAGATCTTTTGGGCTGCTGTCACTTAACACCATTTAACATTGTTCTTGTGAAGCAGAGGAAATCCGAGTTCTTCCGTCCTCACCATTTCTTCCTAATTCCAGGTAAGAGATACCAGGTAGTTCCGAGGCAAGATGGAGAGACTCTCTGGCCTTAAGAGTCTGTGTTTGTTTGCTTTCCTTGTGATGACAACCATCTAAATAGCCCAGGAAAGCAAACATGGACAGAGCCACCCAAAAATGTATCCTTCCTCAGCCATGCTCTTTCTCCTGACTTCAGCCAAAGAGGAGGGAGGGGAATGTAATAGATGCATTGGCCCACATCCAGCCCCTGACCCCACAAGACCCTCAGGTCCCGCTGCCCCGCCCTCTGGCCTCAGCCCATCTCTCCCCACGGAGAGATTAGTTCCATGCTCTTGTGTCTTGAAATTCTTAATAATTTCTGAACAAGGAGCCCCGTACTTTTATTTTGTACCTGGCCCGGCAAATTATACTGCAGATCCTGCCTGTGACACAGCATTTTTTTTTTAAGAAAACACCCAGAATCTAGCCCATGACACAGAACCTTTTCCTAAAAGGAGCTGCTTCTGATGAGAGAGGCACCTGAGCCAGGACTCTGGGCCCTGTGCCCCTCTCTGCCCCTTCCCGCTCCTCTTCTAGAGGTGCTGCCACTCTCACATCAGCCCCTAGGGGGTGCTGTGCTCCCTTTGTGCTCAGAAGTGTGGGCCCAGATCCCATCCCTGGGTTCCGTGGTAAGGCTCGCCAGGATTTCTGTGAGGGATCCAACTGCCAACAGGAGTTCCAAGGAAATGACCCCATACCAAGGAGCGGTGCGAGAGTTACTTTCCCCAAAAACTTTCTGCTCCCCTTCGATGTCCTACTCACACTTTTCCACAGGCCTGGTCCGTCTTCAGCTCCTGACCACAGAAATGCCCCTGGCATAATCTGACCCGTTTCCCTACTCGGACAAAAGGACCCTTCAGATGATGCCCCCGGAGGTTAACTGAAGAGGGTTTCAGGAGAATGACAGCAGTCTTCAGAGGTGTGGGCAGGGTAGGGGGAAGCACCCCCAGACAGCAAAAGTGGACGCTGTTCCTACTCTTCTAGCTAAAGGGACTAAGAGCAGGGGGCTTCCAACCCTCACTGATGCTGCTATGGGAGTGGGTTGCCCAGCAGGACGGACAGCCACAGCCTGAGGGCCCCCCACTGTAGAGCCCGCAGCCCAGCAGGGAGGGAGCCTTTGGGGGACAGGGGGAAGGCTTAGGGCAAATGCCTCCACTTCTTCCCCATTGCCCCCCTGCTGTCAGATATTCTACCAGAGCCTCGCATTGGCCAAACCCAACTGGAGGCAGAGGGCAGAAAAACCACTGATGCGGTCCACACAGCAGGCCAGGGAAGAGCCAAGAGGGAGAATAACCAGCACACTCACGCTCAGCCTCACCCTGGTCTGGATGTCCCAGGCCGCCTACTGGCCCTCTCGCCTCACCAGCTCACCCCCTTCCCCCAGTCTCTGGATGCCTCCTGCCCTGAAACTGACCACACCTCGTACTTTCCCACTTAAGTATTCCTTCACTGATGTGAAAGAGAAGGGAGAGAGGTCTTCCCACCTACAGCTGGAGTCTCTCAAGGATCTTGCCTCCTCCTGTCCACTTCCTCTAGGGTCATCGAAACTCAGGCATCCTTCAGGGTCACCTGAGTGGCTCAGTCCATTAAGCGTCCAGCTCTTGACTTCGGCTCCGTTTATGATCTCACAGTTGCGGGATCCAGCCCCGCATCGAGCTCTGCACTGACATTGTAGAAACTGCTTGGGATTCTCTCTCTCCCTCTCTCTGCCTCTCCCCTATTCATGCTCACTTTCTCCTTCTCTTTCAAAATAAATAAACTTAGGGGTGCCTGGGTGGCTCAGTCGGTTAAGCATCCGACTTCGGCTCAGGTCATGATCTCACCGTCCGTGGGTTTGAGCCCTGCGTCGGGCTCTGTGCTGACAGCTCAGAGCCTGGAGCCTATTTCCGATTCTGTGTCTCCCTCTCTCTCTGCCCCTCCCCCGTTCATGCTCTGTGTCTCTCTGTCTCAAAAATAAATAAAACATTAAAAAAAATTTTTTTTTAAAAAGAAAGAAAAAAACAAAATAAATAAACTTAAGAGAAATGAAAGAAAGAAAGAAAGAAAGAAAGAAAGAAAGAAAGAAAGAAAGAAGAAAGAGAAAGAAACTCAGGTCTTCTTCAATAGCCTCAGCCCCTCCTGACCAGCATGTGAGGGAGCTGACCTCACTGCCCTAGAAGAGCCTAGGATGGGCTTTGACCTTGTAGCCCTGGACTAGCAAAGAGATCCCATCCATTTGAGGGTATTTGGTTGGCCACAGCTTCCTAGAGTGATGTGTTGGGAAAGACTCTGGCTCTGGCTTCCATAGGCAAGGGTACCAGACTGGGTGAGCAGGGGAGAGGATAGGAATGCATAGGCGCCCCGCATTTGGCCTTTCCGCCCTGCCCATCCACCCCCTCCGTTGTGCTCCTCCAGAAGTCTGATTCCCAGCCGGGGCCTCTCCGTGACCCTCGGCCCACTGGGATGGTGCTCTGCAGCCTCTTGTTGGCTGGGCTGCTGCTACTAGAGGCCACCTACTCATGGGGGCTCTGCTCTGTCCCATCAACCCAAACCCCTGCTCGTCGCTGTCACCTGCCCAAACCACGTGGACCCTCCAGCTGCGCTGTGGCATTGGCCTTTGCTGTAGGCACACCTTCCCCAGCCTTTCCCCTTTTGGGCTCTGGCACCCTCTGCGTCCCTGCCAGGGAAGGGGCCCAAAGTTCAGCATGTCTGCTCACCTCCACCATGCCTGGACCACGCCGGGTGTCTGGGGGAAAGGCCCAGGCCAGGAAGGTCCTAAAAATGATCATAACAAATGTCGATTATTTCTAACACCCGCCACCGAGGCAAGTACTTTCCATTTATTTTCTCATTTAACGTTCATTATAGTCTCACCAAGCAGTGCTATCATGATTACCCCCAGTTTACAGTGAAGAAAACTGAGGCACACAAAGGCCAAGTCATTCTATAAGGACGTATAACTAGTAAGAGACAGAGGTTGGATTTGAACCCAAGGAGGCTGACTGCAGAGCCTGACCCCCTAGCCTCTACTATGCTGTCTGTCTCCTTTGGCCACCTTTGGCAACACTGCAGTAACCTTATGCTCCAAGCTTCCACGACACCAGGGTGCCCCAGCCTGAGGCTCTACCTGGACCGAAAGAACAAACACAACTAACATCCATAAGAGCACCAAACCTGCCCCGGACCCATGCTGGTGCCTTGCCAACTCACTTAAACTCTTGGTGCCCTACAAGTTAGTTCCCATTACCAGCATCATTTTATAGATGAAGACATCAAGACGTAGGAGTGAACTAGCCTGCCCAAGGTCATACAGATAGGAAGTGGCAGTAGCCAGAATTTGAACCCAGGCCCCCTGCTGCCTGAGCCACTGTGCCACACTGCCTTCCAGCCTCCTGGCTGCCTTCATGTGACACAGAATCCACAGGACATGCCAAGGCCCCCAGAAGCCAGCATCCCCCCAGGCTCTACACGCTGCCAAGGCTGTGCAGACCGCCCCCCTGTTTCAATTCCCTGGCGAGCCTGACCTTCTGAACGTGACCACAGCAAGAGTGTGATTAATGAGCCAATTATTTCTGTGGAAGACATCGTGCAAAATAAATAGCCCATTTCCCTTCAATTTACTGTTTTAATAAATAAATAGCACTCCATGCTCTGGTTTTGTTTATTGCTGCTCATACCTGAAAGTTTGTGATGAATCTTCATGTTGTTCATTTCCAAAATTAATCAGATCTGCCCGATGACTTTGAAATATAGGACTGCATTTGTCCTTCGATGTCAACAGCAAGACAGGCAGGAGGGGCTGCAGGGAAAGGCAGTCTGGAGGAAGGGAGAGCAGTGGGTAGGATGCTCAGAGCCCTGAACCGGTAGTTGTGGAGGCCCAAGTACCCACACATGAGAAGTGTGGCCAGGGAGGCTGACTGTATCTTGGTGATTGATGGTTCAAGGAAAACCAAAGGACAAGGGCATAGGAGGGGAAGAAACTTCTTTCTCCACTTTAAACTTGGGCAGGGGTGCCTGTCTCAGTCCATTAAGCGTCCAGCTCTTGATTTCGGCTCAGTTCATGATCTCTCTGATCATGATCGGGCTCTGAGCTGACAGTGTAAAGCCTGCTTTGGATTCTCTCTCTCCCTCTCTCTTTGCTCCTCCCCCACTCACTCCATCTCTCAAAATAAATAAACTATAAAAAAATAAAAATAAAAAAATAAACTTGGACAAGCTGGCCAAACCGAGGACACTGAATAAGAACAGTATGTCCGTCTAAACCTCACCAAGTGGGCCAAACTCAAATAGGCCTTTACCTCCTTCCCAGGGGTGACAAGGGATTGCAAAGTCATGCATTCAGCAGGCTGTCTTTTGTAGATCCCTGGGTACAGGCAGAGAGCGAAAGGGCAGGAGGCCAGGTGTCTTCTGTGGGGCACTCACCAGCTGAAGGGAAGTCTTAGGTAGGGTGTTAGGCCATCAGAGTTTAATGTAACCAGAAGTAAAAGAAATCCAACAATGGGATGTTTCTGATGCGCGTTTATAGCCTACATATCCATCTTGACATCCATCTTAAGTTTCACAATAGCCCACAAGGTAAATATTAAGTCCCCATTTTACAGATGAGGAAAGGTAGTGGCTCAGCTAGGATCAAGAACTTCCCCAATGTCCCAGAACTAGTAAGAGGGAATGAAATAGCTCAGATTCATATCTACTTCTTCAGACTCCAAGACCAATTTTACTATTGTTTCTCATGTAGACATGGGGTGTGTGTGTGTGTGTGTGTGTGTGTGTGTGTGCGCGCGCGCGCGTGTGGCCTGCCTGAGACAGCCAGAGAACGCCACAGAAAAGAGGTGGTGATTTATAATCTGGGGTTTGTTACGTGAGTAGGAATTTTCTGGAAAAGGCAAGAGAAAGACATGTCAGCAAGAAAGAAGAAAAGGGAGGAGAGAAAAATGATCAATCCTGAAGAATGACTGGATTTGAAGAGTAAGAGAGAGAGGAGAGACTGCCCTTCATCTGCCTCTCTTGGGAGTGAAGGGATCTGTCTCATCTCTGCCCTCAAGTCTTCCCTTGGCTCTCACCTCCCTAACCTCTAGGACAAAGCCCACTCCTCCAGCAAAGACGAAATAGCAGGCTGACTTCTTGTGATTCTCCATGCCTCCATGGCCCAAGGCAGTCAGGGGGACCAGACCTCTCTGCCCGGCTAGAGCAAAGGGGAATCGCTGATATAGGAGGAAGCCATGTTTTCCATTTACACACGCTTTACGAAACTTTCTCGTAGTCCAGGGGAAACACACAAATATAAAAACTAGGCCTTTGTAGGGTCTCCACAACCAACTCCCTTCTCCAGGGAAAAGCTCAGCTCAGAGCCTTGGCTTCTAGGCCTCAGGTCTGCATCCTGGGAGGGTATCTCCTTCTTCAGTCTGTGCAAAGAGATATGGCATGGAGTCCCCACTTGGAATGTCTAGCATTAAAATTTTTTTTAAACGTTTATTCATTCTTGAGAGACAGAGAGTGAGTGGGGGAGAGGAGGAGAGAGAGGGAGACACAGAATCTGAAGCAGAGAATCTGAAGCAGGCTCCAGGCTCCAAGCTGTCAGCACAGAGCCTGACAGGGGGCTCTAACTCACCCACTGTGAGATCATGACCTGAGCTGAAGTCAGATGCTTAACCGACTGATCCACCTGGGCGCCCCTGGAATGTCCAGCATTTAAAACAAGACCATGCCCTACACCTCGACTATCACTGAAGCCCCCTTACCTGTCTCCCCCCCCTAACCTCCCACACTAATGCTTCTCAGCATGTGATCCACCCTAGCCCTACCCCCACCCCAATTTGAATTACTAGGGTGTTTGCAAAATGCAGATCTGGGACCACCTTGCTCACCCAGCTAATGCATTTGTGCTAGTCCTTGGGGATTCATCTTAAAATCCGTCTCCTCTGAGAGTGGTCCCCGAGCCTCCAGGACCAGGCTAGTGCCCCTCTCCCTTGCACTGTGATTGGCCATGGACTTGTGCCCATGTCCAGCCTGACTGTGGGTACTTGATTTTTTTGTATCCCTAGCTCCTAGCACTGTGCCTGATATGTACACATGTATTCATTCATTCATTCATTCATCCATCTGTCCAACACATGTGTATCAATCATCTGCTGGGTGCTGTCCTCATTCCCTGCTGTCCCCATCCCCTGGGATCTGTCCCCATCCATATGCTACGGATATGATAGGGAATACAAAGAGACACAGTCACTACCCTCATAGACCTTACAATCTGGTGGAAATATTAATCGAGTAATTAAACAAATACTAATCGAGTAATTAAACCAACAATGTAAAATTGCAACTGTAGCAAGTGCTAAGAAGAGGACATACGGAATTCTGACAGAACAAAAGGCGGATTAACCTAGTCAGGGAAATAAAAGATGCCAAGGACATGACATTTGAGATGTTATGTATGTTGTGAAGGATTAACCGGAGGATAGAGGAATGTCCTTCCATTCTGGGAGAACAGCCCATAAAGAGGCAGGTAGAAGGGCCTCTAAGGAGCTCACGCAGGAGGAGCCGAAAGAGTGAAGGGGTGGAAAATGAGGGTAGATGGTAAAAGACAGGTGGTACCGTACTCACTGCAGGGCCTGCATGAGTTTGCTTAAAGATGGGACCTGTATCCTCAGAGTGAGGAAGTCACTGAAGAGTTTTGAGCAGGTGACACGATCAGAGTTGTGTTTGGCTACTAAGTGGAGTTGATTGGAAGAAAGGAAGCTCTTCCATGGAGAGATCAAGTAGGAGGTGGAGTGATGGTACCTTGGACGAGAGTCATGGCAGTGAAGATGAAAAGAAGAATAAATTCCAGAGACCTATAACAGGTGAAGTAGACAGATCACGGCAGTGGCTTGAATATGGAGTCTGAGGAAGAGAGAGAGTTGAGGGTGGAAAGATTCACTGGTATGAAGAATGCTTCAAGAGGACCAGTTTTGGAAGCAAGATCCTGAACTCAGTCTCAAACCTATTGGGCTTGAGAGCCCTTCAAGCTTTCCAGAAGGAGATGTCAGAAGAATCTGACAATCTGACAGCAGGATATGTGGGTGTGGAGCATGCACACGGCAGGGGATTAATACTGTGTCCTAAATTGATGTTCCCAGCTCCTCTCTCCTCTCCCATATCTTTTCATCAAGAGATAATGATGGTTCTTAGAAAATTTAGAAATAGACATGACTCACCTAGGATAGAAGCTGTGGAATGAGAAGTCTCTATAAACCCAAGTCATTACCGACTGCCAGGTGTACAGAATTTTACAGCTCACACGGGGCTCTAATTCATTTGAGCTTCACAATAACCTGAGATTATTACCTCCATTTGAGGTTACATGGTTTGTCCTGAGGAATCATGGATTGAATCAAGTGTAAACTATTGTCTTATTATCATCTGTCTTCTGAAAGAATTGGAAGAGCAAAAAGCATCCTTGTGAGACGTGTGAATTCAATCCACCTTACGTATATCTTTGAGCACAAATTGAAAAGACAAGGAAGGTCCTACAAAGACACATGTAAAAGTCCTTGCCCTTGAGGACACCATAGCCCAGGGAACAAGAGTCCCAGTTGATTAGAATATATGAAACGATGTGGCGAATGCCGTATAAGCCCCGTTCAAATAAAGTTTCTCTGATTTTAAACATAGCAAATGTCTAGTATAAGCAAATACATAATGTAGAACATAAAAAGGGAAAGAGAAATTACCCAAGATCCACCCAGAGGGAACCATATCACTACTTTGTTTAATTTTGGTATGTGCTTATATTGGACTTTTGGTTACTTAAGTCAAGAAATTGCCTTGTATGTGTAAGCTGGTTTTAGTTGAAGTTTCTGTCATTTGTAATCAAAAGAATCTTGATTAACAAGGTTATTTTGAGAATTGAATCAATTACAGTATACAAAATATTTAACACAGTACCTAGAATATAGAAAGTGCAGATAGTCCCTGGCTGACGATGGCTTCACTTACGATTTTTCAACTTGACCGTGGTGCAAAAGCAATGCCCCATAAGTAGAAACCATACTGGAAATTTGGAACTGTGCTAGTTTCCTGAACTAGCGATATGTGGCACGCTCCTCTCCTGTGATGCTGGGTAGTGGTGGCAGGCCACGGCACCCCGTCAGCCACGCCATCACAAGGGTAAGCAACTGACACACAGCCGTTCTGTCCCCACACACCCATTCTGATTTCCATGGTACAGTATTCAGTAAACTGCATGAGATATTCAACACTTAATTGTGAAATAGGCTTTGTATGAGATGAGTTTTGCCCAGATGTAGGCCAGTGTCAGTGTTCTGAGCACATTTAAAGGATGCTAGTCTAGAGGTGCCTGGGTGGCTCAGTCGGTTAAGTGTCCGACTTCGGCTCAGGTCACGATGTTTCAGATTCTGTGTCTCCCTCTCTCTCTGACCCTCCCCCGTTCATGCTCTGTCTCTCTCTGTCTCAAAAATAAATAAACGTTAACAAAATTTTAAAGGATGCTAGTCTAGGGGCGCCTGGGTGGCTCAGTCAGTTGAGCAGCTGACTTCAGCTCAGGTCATGATCTCACAGCTCGTGAGTTCGAGCCCCTTTGGGCTGACAGCTCGGAGCCTGGAGCCTGCTTCGGATTCTGTGTCTCCCTCTCTCTCTCTGCACCTCCCCTACTCACTCGCTCTCTCTCTCTTTCTCAAAAATAACTAAACATTATATTAAAAAAATTGAAGAGCTTCCTGGAAAAAAACTAATCCTAAGGGAAGGGGAATCCAAGCTTGTAAGATTCAGTAAGAAAGGCTTAGTCAGCAGGACAAGGGACAATTCAGGGGACAGCCTGGCGTTTGCCAGTCAGAACTGTCTCCTGGTTCAGCCTCATTGTAAGACCAGGTGCCTGCTCTGTGGAGGCGGGGGGCGGGCATGTGTCGGGGGGATGAGAACAACAGGGGAGGCTGGAAGTAAAAGCCAGAAGCCCTGACTTCACCCTGTGCTCACTCTTCAGGCTGACTGCTAACATGGCTCAGCGCAGGAAGGAGAGAGAGATGGTTTCTCCTGTAACAGATCACAGGAAACTGTCACTTTGAGTCAACCCATGCTGAAAGGTCAGTCAGGACCGCTTTGCTCCGAGGGGCCCAAGAGCTCAAATAAACAAGCTTAGTGTCTTTAAAACATCATTCCCGAGCATTCAACACAAGCTCTGGGGGAGAAAATGAAATACAGGTTCTGCCTCAGGAATGAATCAGCTAAAGAAAACAAGTATGTATGTAAGTATTTATTTATCACTCCTAAAAGTACACCAGTAGCATCTGTGGTTTGCTCGTATGAAGCTAATGGATCCTCATAAAATTTTCACCATAATTTTGAGCTCATAAGCCCCATCTGTGACGCTACTGAGTTAACCAGTAGCTCTGTGGCATGCTGAGAATTGCCATTTGAGAAAGAACTAAACGTCTTTGAGCTGACACTTTTATAATTTTTTATCTTCCATGCTGGTCTGCACGGGAGCAAAGGCTGTCTGTCATGAAGCCAGCTTCAACGTTAGAAAACTTTGCAGGAGACGTTCTTACTGACTCCTTCTCTCCCAGTGGAACCAGCGCTCGCCTAGCTCATCCCTGAGACCTGGTCCCAGCACCACGTGGAGGAGGCAAAAGAAACAGACTTGAGCTCCAGCTTATCTGAATCAGCTTTTACCTGTTCTCCTCAATTCTCTCCTGAACCAGCAGCAAGAGCATTCAAGTCTCAGCTCGGGTTGATTTTCTCAGCTCCAAATGTTGCTCTGATATAAAGCAATTTTCCTTCTATGAAAAGCCAAACTTCATCCCCGAATTCCCTGAATTCCTTGCATAAGCCCCTCGTTTCAACCCGGACTGAATTGTTGCGTCTCAGAATGTGGACAGCCCTGAGCGCAGCTAAGTTCTCTTGCATTTCATTTTCAGAGGATAATAGTGTGGGCAGTAGTTAAGAGTATGGGTCAAAGAAATTATAACAGTGTATGTATACAACCAGAGGACAATACTTTTGATGCTCTGTTGTTAGTAGCATACATATTAAGGCTTGTTATGTCTTCTTAGAGAATTGACATCTTTATTATTATGTAATGCCCCTCTTTGTCCCTGGTAACTTTTCTTGGTCTGAAGTCTGCTCTGTCTGCAATTTGTACATGTTAGCATGTTAGCATGTATATCTTTGCCTATCCATTTACTTTCAATCCATACATCTTTTTAAAAAAAAATTTTTTTAATGTGTATTTATTTTTGAGAGCGAGAGAGAGAGAGAGCAAGCAGGGGAGGGGCAGAGGGGGAAGGAGACATAGAATCTGAAGTAGGGTCCAGGCTCTGAGCTGTCATCACAGAGCCCGATGCAGGGCTCAAACTCACGAACCACCAGATCATGACCTGAGCCAAAGTCGGATACTTAACCAACTGAGCTACCCAAGCACCCCAATCCATACATCTTTATATTGGAAGCATCACTGCAGCGTGTTTTTGCGTGTCTGCTCTTGTGACCTCATGAAACCGACTCAATCAGCCTCCCCATCCCTGCAGGTGCTTTGCCTCAAACAGGTACCCAAGGACCCCGTGTTTCACGGTGTGCCGGTGTCTCTACCCTTTGCTGGTCCTTGTGAAGTGCAGCCTGAGGAACCTTGGAAGCAGCTGTCCTAGGTACTAGATATGACCCTTGAGTTCTGGACTGAGTTCTGGACAGAGTTCCATCTGCCCCTTCAGCACACCAGCTGCCTCAGGCCCCACCTGCCATCCCCAAAGCGCAAGGCCACACATGAGATGACACTACCAGCAGGTGCAGACAGGGCCTCCCCGGTGTGCAGTCAGCTCTGACTGGGCGGGAGGCCCTGCCAGACTGGGGGTTTCTCATCCGTCATCATGGCTGTACTGTTGGTGCATCTTCAAACTGTAGCTCCTCTAAATGAAGAGATGGCCATTTAGCTGCAATACACAAACCCAATTTGGGAACCCACATGATGTGGCTCTGGTCTCATTGGCAGGAATTATGGCACTTGAATCCATCACAACCTGCAGAATAAGTGAAATTGTCGACACAGAGAAATGTGTTTGAAAACATGGTGTGATCTATGGTTAAAGCCTACGGATTCTGCATCCACCTCAGAAATATTCTACTTCCAGAGCAATTTCTTCACTAACTAGCTGTCTCTTGAATGGACCGTATGTCTTTTTCATTACTGTGTCAGCCCTCCTCCATTGTCAGCAGTTCCCAGCTGCTGGGCGCGTTGATCCCCATCCAAAGGCCCAGACCTGCCCAGGTCCTGGGGCCATGATTCACGGAGGCTCTTTAGGCCCGCTCTATGTGCATATCTTGGTCCCTGCTGCAAACTCCCACCCCAGTGATTTTGAGTGGGCCTTACCTTGTTAACCACACTGTGCCCTGCTACCTGCCAGCTACCTGGCATGTGGACTTCTGGGCACCACTTCCCTGGGTTCCCCATCATTGTGTTACATTGGGATTCATTAGTTCATGCAGCCATCCATGTATTCAGTGAATAACTACAGAGCATCTGCTAACGCCACATGCTTTCCTGTGCCCTCGAGACACGGTGGTGAACAAGGGGACCTGATTCCCCCTCTCTCAGAGGTTCTGGGCTAGGACAGCCACATACGGCCAACACAAGGCAAGCATGACATTCTCAGTTCCTTCACATGTAGACAGGGGTAAAGAAATAAAGGCTTGTGGGTCTGGTAACCTTCAGCCACAGTCGAGGGAAGCTGCTGCCACTGGGAACTCAGGGTGAACCCGGGTCTCCTGTGACTTGTGCCCACAGCTACTTACATGTCTCTGGCATGAAACCCATCACACTACATGGCTACCCTTGTTAAATATTTGGTCTGTCCCTACCCCTGGCAGACAGTCTCAGGAGATGGAGGTGGTGTCTGTATCACTTCTATCTCTATCATTCTCTCCAGAGTGGGGACAACTATTGCACTTTCTGCCTCCCTTTGGTTGTGGTCTCTCCCCTGGGTGGGTGCTCTTGTTTCATCCACTTCAGGCCACAGGAAGAGACAGATACTTGCACCCTGATCAGGGTCTGGCTTACCAGACTTCCGCAATTAATTTTCTGAGTCCAGATCCATGAGATCCTTTTTTTTTTCTTTTTAATGTTTACTTGTTTATTTTGAGACAGAGAGAGAGAGACACAGACAGAGAGAGAACATGTGTACATGGCGTGTGTGCAGGGATGGGGCAGAGAGAATCCCAAGCAGGCTCTGCGCTGTGAGCACAGAGCCCCACGTGGAGCTTGACACCCCCTAACTGTGAGATCAGGACCTGAGCCACGATTGAGAGTCAGACGCTTAACCAACTGAGCCACCCAGGCACCCCCTTCCGGGAGATATTTGCATGTGTGATTGGACCAAACATTGTGACTATGCCAGCCCACAATCCCTGGGTTATCGGCACATAGCCCCTTCCAATGCTGGGCTCCTCCACTTAGTTCTCTGCTACCTACCCCCGTGGCCACTTCCGCTGTCTTGGCAGCATCTGTCCATACCCGCTTCTGGACCTATGGGAGGTGTAGTCACAGCTACCCCCGGGGATAGACACCACTATGGTGCCAGGCTCAGAACACTGGTCCAGAGGCAGGTGAGGCTGGCCCCTGCCCAAGGCAAGTCCCAAGATTTACAATAGTGCCGTTTACCTTTTGAAAGACAGAGGATGAGACTTTCTTTGTAACACATTTGGAGTGTGCCAGAGGCATGGCAAAGCCAAAAGCCCTTAAAGAGTCATGCAAGGGCTCCACCGGTTAAGTGTCCAACTCTTGGTTTCGGCCCAGGTCACGATCTCACGTTTTCTGAGTTTGAGCCCCACGTTGGGTTCTGTGCGGACCGTGCAGAGCCTGCTTGGGATTCTCTCTCTCCCTCTCTCTCTGCCCCTCTTCTGCTCGCTCTTTCTCTCTCAAAATAAATAAAAAGTCATGGAATATCTAGGTGGAAGGTTGCTTCGGAGCCAATATCAGTTCCTATAATAATGGACTCTGGAGAAGGCATTTGATAAGCAAGATGCCTAACAACAAAAATAGTAGCTGATGCCAGGCACTTAACTCCTAGCTTACATATATTAGCTCCTTGAAGTCTCAACAAACCTACCATGTCAGCATTATTATTATTATGCCTATTTCCCTGGTGAGAAAACTGAGGTACACACGACCAATAGAAAGAACCTCATACTCACCAGAGTTTGCCATTATTTGTAGTAAGAAAGGCATCTAGAAGATAGAAATATCAGATTTCCACAACGAAACTGAGAAGGACGCGGTCTCCGGGCCCCAGCAGGATGTCGGATGAGGAGGGACAGGAGAACTCGGGAATGAGACGTGACTATTTCTGAAATGTATGTGTTTTTAGCTACATTGTACGCTCTTCCTCCCCTCTCAGAAAGAGGCTCTACAGCTGATCGAAGCAGTGTTCCCAGCCCTGGCTGCACATTGAGAATCACCAGGGGAGATTTTTAAAATTCCGACGCCCAGACCAATGGAATCAGAATCTCTGGGGGTAGACGCAGCCGTCAGCATGAGTTAAAGCCCCCACTGATTTAAAGTGATGCTTGATCCCTTCCGTGGAAAGCTTTATGGCTTGAAGCGAAGGTGAATGTGGCCATGGAAATCCTGATCAGCAAATGTGAGTAGCTAATCACAAGTCACCTCTTCTGGAGTGCGAGCCACCTGGGAAAGAAGGCACAGACAACACACCGATAAGAAGTGTGTGGTGACAACGGGGCCCCAGGGCACCTGACCCCCAGCCTGTCAAGCATGACAGAATGGAAGCATGGCTCGAAAACCTCAAAGGCAATATTTGCAGGTAGGAAGCTGAAGGTGTTTGAGCCACAGAGAGGTGAAGCAATTTGAAAGACCACGGATGCTGCTGACGAGGTAAATGCTTCTGTGGGCAGAACAGAAACCCTGCAAACGACGCACAGCTACTGGGGCAGGCAGCTTGCTGGTACCTGGTGTTAGAGAATATTCTCCCCGTGGCTGCATCGTCCCACATCACAGCCCCTTGGCCATAGCGCGCACGCCTGAAGTCTGATGCCAGAGCAGAAAATAAAAACCCTTTGAAGCAGAAATTCCTGGGTTTGAAATCTTTCTTGACACGCCCTAGCTCTAACTACCCCTCCGAGATTTTGCTTCTTTATCTGGAAAAGGGGATCATTAATTCATTTAACAAGTATCTTTTGAGCACCTGCCATATTCCAGGCATTGTTGTAGATCAGGGGATACAGGAGGAAACAACACAGATGAAAACTCTTATTTTCTTGGAGTTCATAAGTTCTTTGGGGGAAACAGACAGTAAACTAACAAACAAGTAAAATATATACCCTGTCAGAATGTGATAAGTGCTGGGAGGTCATACAAAGCAGGGAAAGGATATAAGGAAGCTGGGGGATGAGGGATGCAATTTTATAGGATGGTCTTCTCCCTGAGAAGATGACATCTGAGCAACAACCTGGATGAGAGCAGGGAGCAAGCCAGATGGAAATCTGAAAACCAGGTGTTTGAGGCAGAGGGAGAGGCAAGTGCAAAGGCCCTGAGACAGGAATGTGCCCTGTGTGCTGTGCTCTGGCATGACCTTATCTACCATCTAGGGGAGTGTGTGTGTATATACACGTGTGTGTGCATCTGTGTATATATGTGCATATAATTTGGGGAAAGCATGAAAATAACTTGGGAATCCCCCAACAGAGTTGAGTAACTTGAGAACCATCCATCCCAAAGGAGAGGCTGTCACCTCTTCTGAATGGCAAAAATGAGCTATTTGTAGCCCAGTTGGTGACCTTTATGAGTTAACCCAGGCCCCCACAAGAACCAAAGTTCCCTTGCATTAATGAAAGGGGTCGCTGTTTGATAAAGGGATGAGGTCAAAACTTCCAACCAAGAGAAATGTCCTTTCCTCAAATGAGTCTGTGCCAGGTTGCCTCTGACAAAAAAGTAGCACACCCATGGAGAGGGGTACTTGCTTCCCAGATGAGCCTGTGAGAAAGGCAGCCAGAGCCCCTTGCAGGGGAGAGAGGGAAGGAGACTGTGACACCATCCCGTAGACACCCTTACCACTTCCTCCCAGGGATAGCAGAACCACCATTATCAGCTGAAAGGAAGCCTAAAGCACTCTGGTTTACAAAACCTAAAGGATCTGAGGGGCGGAATCTCATCTTCTTGTGAAGAGCCAAGGATGAAGACAAACCCCAATGGAGTTGAGAGGGTCCCAGGTGGAACCAAGACAGAGGTCTGAAGCTGTACGGGCTGCTTCTCTGAAATGCTTCCCTTGTGTGCACAGGGAATGATCACAGTAAGTTACAAACTCTCCTCCTCTCACAGGACACTGCTCTTCTGAGATGTACCTGGCCCTTCAGTAAAACCTTCCCACGCTTCCATCCTGATCCAGCCTGGCAAAGACTGGTGAGCCAAAGACCAGGGGAGGACACCTAACTGCTCCCCAACCATCTGGGGACGATTTGGGGGCAAGAGGGCTGGAAAGGCACTGTCCCCCGCTTTGTTAGTATGTGTGAGCTACGCTCCAGTAACAAGCAATCCCAGATCTCAGTGGTTTAACATAGCCTGATGTGTGACAAGTGACTCTCCTGGATACCTCCACCTCCAAGCAAGTGTTGAGGATTGAATTCCTTTCATCATGGGCCTCACCCAGTTGGAAAACTTTGCTTCCAACTAGTTGGAGGGGAAAAAAGGGAGAAAGTGTGGGCAAATGTACATACGTAGAGTTTTAAGGCCAGGACTGAAAGTGGCATATATTTGCCTACAACCCATAAGTTAGAACCCAGTCTGAGGTTGCAGACTGCAGGGGAGATTGTGAAATATGATATTCCTTTGTCCCCACGCTAGCATTGTCTATGCCACACCCCATTTGTGACTACTGGGCAAAAGTATTGCTAGTTAAAGCCAGTAGAAGAAGGACCTGAAGAAAAAAACCCTAGATTAGTTAGCACTGCTCCAAATGTGCACGACGTAATGAATTCCAGGCTCAAAGTCATAGTAAGGAGGCACGTTATCATACCTGAGGTCTGTCCCGATTATATTTTGTCTGGAATTTCAAAGGCTATGTGGGAGCTTTGGCTCAAGTGCTAATCTAAGATCATCCAAAAATAGCCTTCTCAGACCTGATATTCCATTAGCTCTTGGTCCAGAAAGCTACCTAGCCCAAACTTGGGAGCAACTAGAGGGAGTATATCCTAGAGAAGAAAGGTAGGTTTCAATTTACTCTGCATTTATGGCAGTAAATAGCCAAATCCTCAGAAAGTCAAGAACATATGTAGGCTTTTTGAGATTAACGAAATCTACCTCTACCTGATTCCTGCTTAGCCCAATCTAGTTCATCTTCACTACTGAAACTGATGCCTTTAACACTTGGTAGGAGCCTCTCATCCTAGAAAGACGCTGCTCTGGGGATTAGTCCCCCCACTCCACCCATGCCAAGAAATCCTCCAGCCTGAGCACACTATAGCTACCAGATTCTGGCTATAACTAGCAGAAGCAATCCCATAATGCTTAATCGTAGTGGCATCTCTGAAAGCCCTTGGGCAATACAAGATGAGTCCTGGAACCATCTCTCAGGGGAGAGAATGAGGGAAGAATGTATTTAGTGACTTCTATCTCCAACTGGCCAAAATTTCATCTTACGGGGGACTAACTCTCTTGCACTTTGGTATTTCCCCTTGTGGGATACAGAGTGGGGCTTTACACGGGCATCAACAGAGAACTCCCAGCATAGGAGGCACATGGTACATGCACATAGCCGAGGTGAGAAACTATCAAGATGTACCTGTGGGAAATCAGCCAACGCCCACGCAGAACCGGCCACTGCAACAAGAGAAAGGCAATGCTGAAAAGTGTTTGCATAAGAGCTTTTGATCCACAGGAACTCAATCAATGGTATCTATTGTTGTTATTATCATTGTGAGCTAGCTGCGTGCAGACACCAATCCTTAAACATGGATGGGCCTCTTTCCTAGAGTCTGGTGCTCTGAAATTTGACCTTGGGCCAGATACAAGCTGTCTCTTACAGACTTGGGCTGACTCATACCCCAACTTCAAGGGCCTACTCTAATTGGAAGCCCAGTGAACGCTAAGGGGGCTGGGGCTCCTGATGTTGCTATACTGAGCACCCCCCCCCCAAGAGACCAAGGGGGATTTCCAGTAAGATGAGCTCTGCCCTGCTACTCTGACAAGCTGTGTCAGACTTCCAGGAATTGTACTTGTGTAACTTTGTCTGAAGCAGCGTGGTTAAGAAATGCAATTAGCTGCTAAAAGCATAGATTGCAAGTGAGATGGTCCGATCCCTGGGAGACCATCAGTCAAGAAGTGGACAAAGGCATCCTTAGTCCACAGTGTTTATGCCTCTATTTCTTGATAGAGTTGGCTCATTTGCTCCCACTGTGGGCACAGCATGAAAATTTAACTCTAAAGAAATGGGCCCAAAATGGTGATTGAGGATATCATTGCCCGTCCTTACAGGACTCCATATATTTTGTTTGCTTGTTTTTGAGGGTAGCTGGTGATTAGACATAAGGGGAGAAAGTACAGGGAAGGAGTGAAGCTTGACATGATAAGCTCACTGTACTGCCAGGTACAGAGGGTTGGAAGATACCACCACACATCTGTGCCCTTGAGTCCTTGAGGCAAACGTGGTTGAAATGACCCATTGGGTGTCACGGTAATAGGGTGTGAGCATCACTCAGAGACTTAGGTTCAGGCTTTGCTGCCAGAGGGCAAGCAATGAAGCCCATGACCCACTGCCCACAGAAACATGCCTGCTGACCAGCAATTGTCCGTCTTGGCTTGAGTGGGTCCTAATATATACTGTCAGTGGTTATTGTGAGTGCAGTAGCTAGAGTTCTGGCTCAGGAATTTGCCTTTAAGTCCTGGCTGTGCCTTTACCAGATTTATTTGATCTCCTTGTGCCTTTGTCTTATCATATGTCAAATGGAAAGAATGATTATACATCTCTCATACAGAGCCTCTAACGAGAGGCTCAGCATCTTTTTGGAGGGATTATAGATCTCTCACAGTATAGTTATGAGATTTAAATAAGATAATATAGAGAGAGTGCATGAAAGAGTGGCTAGCATATGAAAGGCCCTCAAAAACATTAGCTATTATTATTGCTGACATTTATTGAGTTAGCTTATGGATATAACAATGACCTAGACAGTATGTTAGGTGTATAACACATTTATCCTATGATCTCTATAATATTAATATCCCGCTGAAGAAACTAAGATATAGAGAGGGACTTCTCCAAAGCCACCCAGCTGATATCTTCAGGAAGTTTCTTTTTTTTTTTTTTTTTACTTTTTTTTTAAGTTCATTTATTTACTTTAAGAGAGAAAGAAAGTGGGGGAGGGACAGAGAGAGGGTGAGAGAGAGAATCCCAAGCAGGCTCCAAACTGTCTGCCCAGAGCCCGATGCAGGGCTCAAAATCACAAACCATGAGATCATGACCTGAGCTGATATCAAGAGTTGGACACTCAACTGACTGAGCCACCCAGGCACCCCATCAAGAGGTTTCTTTTTGTTGTTTTTAATGTTGTATTTATTGGGGGGGGGGCAGAGAGAGGGAGACAGAGGATCTGAAGCAGACACTGACAGCAGAAAGCCCAATGTGGGGATCCAACTCACAAACTGTGAGATCATGACCTGAGCTGAAGTTGGACACTGAACCTACTGAGCCACGCAGGCACCCCATTCAGGAAGTTTTTTAAGCAAATATCTTTTCCTTGTCTGGATACCTGCTATATCCTGTGTAACATCTGCATGATGACACCTACTGTAAAGATCTGTTTACCACTTTGTCTTTCTCTAAGGCATTAGCAAACTATAGTCCTTGGGTAACCTTGGTTTTTTAAGTAAAGTTTTATTGGAACACAGTTGTGCCCATTTATTTCCATATTGCCTATGGTTGCTTTCATGCTACGATGGCAGAGTTGAGTAACTGCACAAGACCATATGGTCCACAAAGCTGAAAATATTTACTAGCTGGCCCTTTATAGAAAATGTTTGCTAACCCCTGAATTAGACTATGAGCTCCTTGAAGTAGGACTCACGTCTTCCATCTCTGACCCCCTCATCTTCCCTAAATACGTGCTGAGTGAGGGCTGAATGTGTGGCGGACAGAAGCTGAAGTGTCAGGATCTGAGCTCCACCTAGATCCTGGGAAGCCCCTCTGTGATGCTGTCACCTGCATTGGTCCTCACAGGTGACCCTGAGCCAGGGCCGACAGCAGGCCCCCACGTGATCACCCCAGCACCACTCACAGCCCCTCTAATGAGAGGCTCAGCATCTTCTTGGAAGGAAAGCCCTCTTAAATCCTCACTGGGAAATGGAAAAGATGCCACTGGAGATGCTTTGGAGAGCCATACCTCCACTCCTTTTTGCCTACTACTCCTGCCCCTGGCTTTGGTGCTGTGTCTTTTCTCAGAGCATGCATGAATTGAATCAGAATTCGCCCTCCTGCCTGAGGCAGGCTGTCCCACAGTGACCACTCCAGCCTGTTGTTGGAAAGCAACAACACACAAAAAAAATAGCTACCATTTATTGAACTCTGGCTCTGCCAGGCACAGGGCCATATATTTTATACAGTCAACACCAGTTCTTAGAACAGCACTGAGAGACAAAGTGGGTTTTATCATCCCCATTTAAAGATGAGGAAACTGAGCCTCCAGGAGGATGAAGCCATCTGCCCAAGGTCACATAACCAGTAAGTACTGGAGGTGAAATGAAAACCCACTATTTCCTCTGTTCTCATGCCCATGACCTGCTTCCCCAGGGACTGTAACCCAGCAACTGGAACAGTGCTGAAACTGCATTCCATGATCTTTGAATCAAGTATTTTAGCTGCATCCACATTAGCGATCCAGCCTGGTTCATGACACATGAGGGTGTCATTTATGAGTGATGCATTCACTGTTCACTTGCCCTGCACCAGGCTCTAGGCTGGATACTCCAAACACAGAGGTAGACAGCACAGCTTTACCTCTCAAGGGTATCACTGCTTAGTAAAGGAAAGGAGAGGGAGAAGCCAGAAACCAGCACCACAGGGACGCCACTGGGTTGGAGGGAGGCGGGGGGAGTGGGCGGGGCTCCGAGTGGGCGTGGATTCACGGTGGGCGGGGCTCTGGGGACTCCACCCACCTCCTTAGCTCTCCTTGACCTCTTACATACGTTGCGGTTCCATGTAAGAGTCCCTTTTGCCAAGTTTGAAAACTTCAGCCCAGAGAAATGAACAAAGCATGAAGAACAAAGTGCTGATGCCATCACCGTCTGAAAAACAGGCTTTTCCCAAAAATCACATTCTCTCAGAAGTTCATTGAGACCAACTCCTACATACATTCCTGGAGCGTTTTTCATCTGGGAGGACAATTAACCTTTGCAATTAGCTTCATCAACAGGAACTTAGTATCAAATATGTGGTCGCTTAGCAACAAGGAAGCAGCCGCCAGCGGGATTGCAGTGTCTTTGTTCCTGAGGTCTCATGGGGCTACAGGCTGAGGAAACGCCGAGCTGGATTTCCAGACTCTGCAAAGCTCTTTGCCCAAAAGTACTGACCACCCGAGACCCTGCTGTCTGTGACATCCGGGTCTGGCGAGCCTGACTGGGAACCCAGTCTCTCGGCAGTGATGGAGGAAGGAGAAGGCTCCAGCCTCCGGTGGGCTCATGGGCATCATCTGAGCCTCCAAGAAGGCCCGGCGAGGACGTGTTGGTCTGCTTCAGCCGTTAGAGCTCAGCTGCCTGGGAAGGCCAGGCATGCTGACTACCTGCTGCCCGGTCACGTGTCTTCTTTCTAATTGCCACAGGGCCCTCCTCATCTCCCGATTAAATCTCTTGCCCAGATGTACCCAGTAGGTGGAGCAGGATTTGGTCCCCAATCTCCCGCTCTTTCTGCATCCTGGCCTGCCAGGTTGTACTCCTTTCCTGGGCCTACGCTTCAATATTGTACCAGATGAGTCTCTCTGGTCCCTCCCAGCTTGGTGTGTCTACATCTTCCTTCCCAAACTCACACCAACTCAGAGGTCAACGTAGGCTTCCGAGGCATTGGCTTGGACCTCTCTGTTCCCTCACGTCCCTCGCCATGCTTCCCAGAAAGAAGAATCCTACTCCCTTCTGAGTCTCAGATTCCAAACCAAGAAGTGGTTAAGATTATGTGGGGAAAATAGCAAGGGCTTTCCAATCAGCAAACCTGGATTCAGATCCTGCCTCTACTATTTTCCAGCTGGGTCACTTGGGGGACGTAACCTCTCCATATTCCCTTCCTCTCATCTGTGAAGCACTGATAATAAGTACCTCAAAAGGATGCTGAGACAACTGTAGGGGAAGCCTGGCTTGGGATGGGTGCTCAAGAAACAAAAACACAAAACAAAAAAAGCAAAACAAAAACCACTCCCAGACTGCTTTAATTCCTCTGTCTTCCCCAGTTCCTGTGGGGAGCTCCAAGACTTTTGTCTCTACGTCATTTCCCTCAGAAGGACTTCCCATTCTAACGTGAACCAGAGAAGTTTTAGATCAGGTGACTGCCGAAGCCGTCTCAGAGTGTGTACTTACAAACCCAAACAAGTACCTTGAAGGAAACGTCCTCCTTTCCTACGGAGAGAAAAGTAATTTAAGGCAGAGAGATCTGGTTTGAATTCGGACTCCCTCAAACAACAGTTTTGTGACCTGGGCAGACGCTTCCCTTTGCTCAGCTTCTGTGTCATCCTCAAATGTCACACATGGAGGAACGCCATACTTCCTCGTGGGGTTCTGTGGGAACTAAATCCAAAAACTGATATGAGGGAGCCCATCCCAGGGCCTGGCCTGAGGCTCACAGGAGGTATTCGGGTGCCACTGCGGGGTCTGAAGACACTTGACAGACACTGTCCTTATCACGCCTGTTGTGAATGTCCTTTGAAATCCTTACTGTTTATTTTTACCAAATTAGGCATATCTACACTGTTTCGGCAGCAGCTTTAGGAAACCGCATACCTGCTTCTACCTTCGAATAAATACACAGAAAAAAGTGATTGCAGTCCCATTGCCTTTGGCTCTGGGAAAGTGCTGCATATGCATGAAATGGCAGCTCTTTGGGACTTCCAGACTGCCTGCCCTCCGCAGCGCTCCCGTATGCTAATCTCCCCGGTCTGCCCGGCCATCAGCTTGCCCGGTTTGAAATTTTGCTGGCCGTTCAGAATGTGCAAGAGTCTGCAAAACAAAGCTCATCAAGTTAAACAGTTACCCTATGACCCAGCAATTCCCCCCACCACAGGTATAGACCCAAGAGAATTGAAAGTATGTCCACACACAAACTTGTTCATGAATGTTCATAGCAGCATTATTCACAATGGCTAGAAAGTGCAAAAAAGAAAACCCCAAATGTCTGTTAATTAATGGATAAACAAAATGTGCTATACCCATATTATATTGGTTTCCTATTACTGCTGTAACAAATTACCAGAAATTTCCAAAACAATACAAATTTATTATCTTACTGTTCTGGAGGCTGAAAGCCCTTAACTGGTTTCACTGGCTAGAGGCAGGACTTGTGCCTTCTAGAGGTTATGAAGGAGGAATCTCTTTCCTTGCCTTTGGTGCTTCCAGTGGCCACTGGGTATTCCTTGGCTTGAAGCCCCTCCCTCCATCTTCAAAGAGCAACACGGCAATCCTGCTTTTATCCTTATCCTTATCATAATCCAGGATAATCTTCCCATCTCAAATCCTCAGTTAGTCACATCTGCAAAATCCCTTTTGCCATATAAGATCACATTCCAGGGATGGGCCACGGATGTCTTTGGGAGTCATTACTCAGCCTACTGTACAATAGAATATTATCCAGCCACGGAAAGGAATGATTTACTGATACATGCTACAACACGGATGAAACTGGAAACATCAGGCTAAGTGAAAAAGTGACACAGAAGGCCCCAAAATATCTGATTCCATTTATATAAAATGCCCAACATAAACAAACTAACGGAGACAAAAGTAGATTAGTGATTGCCAGGGGCTGGAGGGAGGGGCAATGGGAAGTGACTGCTAGTGGGTATATGTAGTTTCTTTTGGGGAGGGGAGTGGTAAAAATGTTCTGGAATCAGATAGTGGCTGGTGATGGTACAACTTTATGAATATACTAAAACCACTAAATTGTACACTTTAAAAGGATGAATTTATGATATGTGAATTATATCTCAATAAAAAATAAGTGCATTAGAAGAAACTTCATCATGCATCAACATTACCTATAAATAATAAAAGTGAAAATATACTTTTTAAATCAAATTGTGGTCTGAGTTGTATTTAAATAAAGTGCTTTCCACCAAATTGTTCAATGCAACTGTATGTCCCCCTGGGAGACAGTCTAGTGTGGTGGTTGAGGGGGGACCCTGGAATCAGGCTTGGTGCCCAAGTTCAAGCCCTGGCTCTGCCCCTTACTAGCTGTGTCACTGAGTCTCAGTTTTCTCATCTGCACAGTGGGGATAATACAAGTACTTGCTCTCAGAGTTGTAAGTATTCAATAAAATAATCCACGTAAAGCTCAGCACATAGTAAGTCCTCGACACACACAAGCTATTGCATTTGTTACCCCCACCTCTGCTCTGCCCAGCGGTGGGGAGAAGGAGTGAGATTCTGGCTGACCTAATGGGATCCAAACATCCTCTTTGAGTCTCAGGTTGTCAGTGGGAATTAGAAGGCATCAGAAAGCTTCTGGGGTGCCTGGGTGGCTCAGTTGGTTAAGCGTCCAACTCTTGGTTTCGGCTCAGGTCATGATCTTATGGTTCATGAGTCTGAGCCCCACATCAGGCTCCACGCTGGCAGTTCAGAGCCTGCTTTGGATTCTCTCTCTCCCTCTCTCTCTCTGCCCCTCCCCTGCTCACATTCTCTCTTTCTCAAAATATATATTTTTTTTTAAGTTAAAAAAAAAAGAGAAGGCATCAGGATGCTTCAAAGGGTAAAAAAAGAAATGAGCTGGTTGGGGGAAGCTTGGTATTCACCCATGCATGTATCCATTTAGTTGCTCATTCCTTCCGTCACTGTTGTTTACAGACACTGATTCAGAGCCGACTGCATGCATATCTGGCCCCATGATCCTGCCGGAGACAGACTCCCATGGAATGCACTATCACTGCAGAAGACAGCTAAAACTCAGGGCAATAAGATGTACCAGGCCCTGTGCTGGAAGTTTATACAGACCTCAGGGTGGGCAAGTGCATGGGGTGAGTGGATGAGAGGACAAAAAGGACAGAGTGGTTAGTCCTAAGGTGGCGAGGAGAGGCAAGGAAAGACTTCATAGAGGAGGTCTAGATACACCACTAGACTAGGCATTCTTGAGTGTGTGCTCACACATGTGTACATGCATGTGTGTCTGAGTGTGTGTACATAGGCAGTGGGTGACAGATAAAAGAGAGACAGGATAGAGTGCATAAGTAAAGAAGTTGCATTCTTGGCATGAGCAAACACCCAAAGATATGAGGCTGCCTGGATTTTTGAGGACGTATTGGTAGTTCCTGCAGGCAGTGGCTTGGCTGGAAAGAAGTCAGCTGTGCTAAGAGAAAGGCAACCAAAATAGTTTAGGGAGACAGGGAGTGAGCTGATTGGATTTGCTTTTAAGAAGGTCTTGCTGGGTGTGGTGTGAGAAAAGGCTGGAAACCACGGTTGGGAGACTGTGGCACTGATTAAGCTTTGGGTGCTGGGGACCTGAGCCCAGGCAGGGGTGGAGAAGGACAGGGAGGATCCATTCCCATCCCTACTGAACACCAGCATCCAGCCCTGCGTACAGACAGGCAGGCAAACGCTCGCTCCCCTAAAGGCACCGGCACCCCAAAACCACACCAGTGGACACATTGGAGGGTGTGATGATTACTTTCAGGTGTCAGCTTGGCTGGGCTACATCACCCAGTGGTTCAATCAAACACTGATCTAGGCGTGGCCCTGAAGGTATTTGTAGACGGGGTAAAAACTTCTACAATCAGCGGACTTGAAGTAAAGGCGATTACCCTCCATAATGTGGCTAGACCTCATTCAATCAGCTGAAGGCCTCACAAGCAAAAGTAGGTTTCCTGGAAAAGAAACCTGTTTCTCTGGAGAAAATGGACCAATACAAAGGTTGGTTACCCACTCCTTACAAGGCTCTAGAAACCAGACCTTCTCTGGAGTCCTGCCTGAAGTTGGTGGTGGCTTGTGCTGGTCCCAAGTGAGGAACGATCGCCAGTCACAGATCCCTGGTTGGGAGACACATGAGGCACTGGCCTCCTCCTCTCCTCAGCACATCCCCTCACCACACCGCCGCCTCCTGAGGCTCAGCCCACCCACCGACCACCCCAGGTCAGGAGGAGGTCCGGCTCGGCATCAGCAGCCTAGCACCGGGTCCTTCTGACCGTCTGCCACCTCTTCTCTAGCCAGTCCTCCCCTGTCCCTTGTAGCCAGGCTCCAACAATGGAGGTGCTGCTTCAGTTCCTGTCTGGTGTTTCAGAGGTTCTAGAACTAGAATCGAGCCTTGCTCCCCTTACCCCCCACCCCTTTGCCAGGCCCCAAGAGTCATGCCCCTGGTTTCCAGGATCTGTGACTGGGGTCCTGCTACCTTCTCAGAGGCACCCCTAACCCTGGGCTTCCCACTCAATGTCCACTGCCTAACCCATCACCAAGCATTTGACCATGTGTGAGTCCATCTTGCCGTGGGCCTTGGCCACCCTTGGGCTGGTGTGTCCCACCCTGACTGAGCCCTGGGCTGGGCCCAGGAGGGCATAGCCGCTGCCAGCCCCAGCTGACATGGCCACAGTCACAGCCATTAAGCAGCAGCCAGAGTTGTCCTAAAACAGCCCTCCTTGGGTGAAGGTCGATTTTATTTCCCACAGTGATTCCCAAATTTAATGTGCCTCTGAACCCCCTGGGGATCTTACAAAGCAGATTCGGATTCCATAGCTGGGGTTGAGAGTCTGCATGTATTTATTTTTTAAATGTTTGTTTATTTTGAGAGTGTGTGTGTGTGAGCACGCACGTGCTGGGGAGGGACAGAGAGAGAGGGAGAGAGAGAATCCCAAGCTGTTCCACACTGTCAGTGCAGAGCCTGACTCAGGACTCCACCTCACAAATCACGAGATCATGACCTGAGCCGAAAGCAAGAGTTGAACGCTTGACCGACTGAGCCAGCCAGGCGCCCCTGCATTAATAACAAGCTCCCCGGTGATGTCAGTTTTGCTGGCCCATGGGCCACACTTTGAATAGCAAAGCTCTGGAGCCGAAGTTCTCAGCACTGGCTACACATCATAATCACCTGGAGAGCTTTGAAAAATACTTAGCCCAGACTCTGCTTCAGATCAATTAGTCAGAAGCTGACTAGCAGAAGTGGGGGACAAGGGGCTGGGCATTGAAAAACAGCTTTGGAGTCTTGTTCATGTTAATTATTGACCAAGGACATACTGAGGGCCTGATTCTGCCCATGTCTCTACATTCGGGCCTGATCCTGCCCATGTCTCTACATTCAGCCCAGAAGCATCTGGGGTGGAGGCTTCCTTTGGTCCCAAAATGCCACACTGTGGAGGGGACAGGAGAGTGGGCGGTCACAGCAGCAGCTGCCACCCCCGCCCCTCCCTAGAGCTGCCGGCAGCTCCCCTGCCTTGATCTGCACCCCCTCCCACATTCCTGACACAGGCTGCTTCAGAGCCTGCAGAGACAGCTTGAGCAAGGAGCTGGGGTTGCAGAACCCTCCCACAACTCTCCAGCAGAGGCCGTGAGGGGCGGATGCTGCTCCCCAGTTGAGACTTCCTGACTCCCAGCCAAGTGTGTGTGGGCTCCCTGGACACCCAGCAGATGGCCTCTGTGCTGACTGTGCCCATGTCAGCTGGGGCTGGCAGCGGCTATGCCCTCCTGGGCCCAGCCCAGGGCTCAGTCAGGGTGGGACACACCAGCCCAAGGGTGGCCAAGGCCCACGGCAAGATGGACTCACACACGGTCAAATGCTTGGTGGTGGGTTAGGCAGTGGACATTGAGTGGGGAGCCCAGGGTTAGGGGTGCCTCTGAGAAGGTAGCAGGACCCCAGTCACAGACCCTGGAAACCAGGGGCATGACTCTTGGGGCCTGGCAAAGGGGTGGGGGGTAAGGGGAGCAAGGCTCGATTCTAGTTCTAGAACCTCTGAAACACCAGACAGGAACTGAAGCAGCACCTCCATTGTTGGAGCCTGGCTACAAGGGACAGGGGAGGACTGGCTAGAGAAGAGGTGGCAGACGGTCAGAAGGACCCGGTGCTAGGCTGCTGATGCCGAGCCGGACCTCCTCCTGACCTGGGGTGGTCGGTGGGTGGGCTGAGCCTCAGGAGGCGGCGGTGTGGTGAGGGGATGTGCTGAGGAGAGGAGGAGGCCAGTGCCTCATGTGTCTCCCAACCAGGGATCTGTGACTGGCGATCGTTCCTCACTTGGGACCAGCACAAGCCACCACCAACTTCAGGCAGGACTCCAGAGAAGGTCTGGATTCTAGAGCCTTGCTAAGTCTACCAAGCAGTGCCCAGAGTTGGGGGTCCAAATGGTAAGTGCACTATACCCCCGGTCTGAGGTCCACCCACCACTGTCAGCCAGGCTTCAGATCCACTAGCTCACAAATAATTATTCTTCAGAACAGAACCACTCACAGCGCCTGAGGGCACACATTTCTAAAGCTGTTTCCATACACAGGCATTGTCAGGTTGGCCTTGGACTAAGCACCTACCCTTAACAGAGCACTTCCTAAATGATAAGTACTTTACAAATACTGATGAGTTTAGTCATCCCATGACCCCAAATAAATTTTATTAGCCCCATTTCACACATGCAGACACTGGGGCTCAGGTTGAAGCTAAGAAGAGCCCAAGCTCATCCTGCTGGGGGGTGGCAGAGCTGTGAAGGGGACCCCAGGTGTCTGATTCCAAAACTCAGGACCTGTTCACAGGGCTGTCTGTATCATGCTTGCTTCATAAATAAAAACATGGATGGAACTTCAAAAACCAGACTCAGAAATGCCAATGGTCTCAGAAAACAACAACAAAACAGTAAATACAGTGCCATTCTCTGAGACCAGTAACCAGGGGGGAAAGGATTTTATATAAACACAAAAGTGCCTTTGGGAATACGAGCCCCATGCATTAACATAATGATTATTCCTCCCGCCTGGGCTCTAACTATATTTTTATTAGGATGCTTTACATATTCTTTAGCTTTTTTAAAATGCTAAACTGACTCTGAGTCCCCAAATGTGCCCAAAATCTAGGCAGTACATTTATAGGAAGTGAAAGCCCCCCACGAAAGAACTCCCACAGGCCTGAATTAGTGGTTTGTATTGTAAGGAGGTGAAAATCCACATCTCTCCCAGGAATGCCACTGACATAAAATTCAAACCAAACTAAATTTATGGAGGGAACTCAGCTTGAAGGCTCATCCAGTGGCCTGAATACTTACGATCACGCACTGTTCTAAGATCTGCACCAGGCCCCTCTGTTAAGGTTGCCTGCGGTCCAGACTCTGGAGAGTTTGGTGACTCCACCTGTGGCCAGGGGCAGAGGGAAGCTGGTGATGGGGATCAGGGATTTGAACTCAGTCAGTGACTGAATCTCCAGCTGGGGAGAGAAGCTGTGTATGAGATAAGGTTTCGTAAATTATTTTCTCTCTTCAAACTCAATGATTTGCAGAGTCACAGGGTCTCCCATTACTGGTTTCTTGTTATGATGTCCATAATTTACTTCCAAATACTTCAGCATAGAGAGGAACTCAATTTTCCAAGATGTTGCCCTAATTGAGAATCTACAGACCAGGGGTCATGAGCTAACATACACACTCAGGATGAAGTCCATATGTCAGAAGCGACCGGTGTAAGCACTTCTATTATTTTTTTTTCAACCAACAGCTAAGGCTCCGAAAATTAGCATGTTGCATGTCAGAAATGAGTTTTATTGCAGAAAATGGTAGCGTATTGGCTAGCAAGATGAATATCAGAAATGAGTTTGCATTGGTGGAATGAAAGGGGTTCAGATATGCGGTCTGGCTGAAAATAGTTTGGGGACAATACTCATCTTTGTGTGACAAGGACATAAGAATCCAAGGAGACCCGTGCCTTTCACCCCTGAAGCACAGTTCTGGGTCTGGTCATTGGTTTAGGAGGCTTTCTCGCCTTGTGATGTCGACCAGAATCATGGAATCCCCCGGATGGGATTTTGTCCTGTCTGCGTTGTCCTTTCGCACAAGGTGAGGTTGGATGTAATAGGATGGAGAGCGGGGACTTCGCGGAACTCACAGAACACGTTGTGAGAACTGTCTTATTGCCTGCCTGGCGAGTGAATAATTGTCCACCATGCAGTGGAATTGGGCCTGAAGCCCGCTTTCCTACATCACAGGCGTGAGATTGGGGGTGGGGGTGGGGGGCGGCTGCCAGTTCTTCCCACCTCAGGCTTCTTTGGCAGCTTCTTAAGATTGCTTGTGACCTGCTCCCCACTTCCTGAGTCTTTCTACAGGAGACAGAACCTCAGGGTATCTTTGTCCTTCATCAGATTCATCATCCTTGCGTCTAATTTGCTTTTAATTTTTTTCCTTGGGAGTGAGAGCTGGATCAGCCACAGACAGGATTTCAGAACAGCTCCTGGCGAGGGGTCATCTGATGAGAAGTGATTATGCTCTCATTGGCCAAGCAATTTATTGCCAACCAAATTCTTGTTGCCAGACGAATAAAGCTGGTGTTCATTCTACCCACTCAGGGTCCTAAATGACTTCTTAGAGCCGCCAGTGAGAATCAAAGGGCATTAAAGACAAGAGCTAGGGGGCACCTGGGCGGTTCAGTTGGTTAAGAGTCCGACCTCAGCTCAGGTCACGATCTCACAGTCTGTGGGTTTGAGCCCCGCATCAGGCTCTGTGCTGACAGCTCGGAGCCTGGAGCCTGCTTAGGATTCTGTGTCTCCCCCTCTCTCTGCTCCTCCCCTGCTTGTGCTCTGTCTCTGTCTCTCAAAGAACTCCCAAAGGAGTTCTCAAAATAAACAATAAAAAAATAATAATAATAAAAGACAAGTGCTGGGCAGAGTCTGCTCCACAGGCCATAGCCGAGGGGGGCCAGCCTCTCAGACACACAGGTGGACCTCTGCTTGCCCACCTCGTGGCATTCCATCCCTAGAACACTGGGAGGTCAAAGCTGAAGGGGCCCTCCAACTCATCCCACCCAACCCTCTCCTCATCAGAGGAGACAGCCCAGAGAGGTTTCGTGACTAACCCACGGTCACACAGTAGAGCTAGAAGGAGGGCTGTGGCTACTCCCAAACCACTCCTCAATTCAACTCAATAAACATTTATTTGTCAAAGGCTCAGGGAGTAACCAAGTTCCCCACACTTGGTGAGCTCGCACAGATGCAAATAAGCCTGACAAAAGGCAGAAAGTGGACGCACAGTGGTGAGTCATTCAGGAAGCTGAATGGTCCTTGGTCTTGTAAATGACCTGGAAGCTTCATGAGGGAGGCAGCGTCTGGCCTGGGCCTTGAGAGATGAGCAGAGTTTAGAGAGGAGGGAAGAGGGATAGAGGAGGGGCCCTGATGAGAGCTGCCCGAGACCTCTGAGGTTTGCAGTAGGAACACTCTGCTGGGCTCCAGTGGAATGTCCAGAGGCCCCCGCCAGCTCCCCAGGTGGGACCTTGCATGAAGTGAGAATTCCAGCTCCATCTCTGGGTCTGGATGGCTCCTGAGGGGGGGTTGATGCCCAGCTCACTTCCTTTCCTGGGAGTCCTTCTCTCTTGCCTCTTTCATCTCCTCTCCAGGCTCAATGGCTCCCCTAGAATCTCAGAGTCTCTGGGGCACCAGCTGGGTTCTCCTTGGAAAAGCCAATCTCTCAGGCTCCCATCTCCCCTCTTCCTAGCAGCAAACCAACCTCACTGAAGGTGTGCCCAGACCCCTCCGGCCCCCAGAGCACACTTCCCTCTCACTGTCTCATTTTCTCTTCACCACGACCCACTGGTATCCATCCTTCCCCCAACAGTGTAGGTGAAAACCTGAGGGTCCCAGGAACTCACCCAGACCCTCCTGCTGGTATGGGTGGGGCCCCCTCTCCAGACCCCATCCTGGGGCAGCAGATCTCAGACAGACCCGCAACTGATTCCTCAGCTCTGAATCCTGCCTCACCACTCACCAGCCCTGTGACTTGGGCAAATTACTCCACTGCTCTCTGCCTCAATTTCCACATCTGGAAAATGATAATAATAATAATGACATTTATCTTGTTTTGAGGATTAAATGTGTTAATACATACAAAGAATAGTGCCTGGCACATAGTAAGTATAGTGCAAGTAGTAGCTGTTATTAGCATTAACTGTGATCTAGGATTCCAGCAGATTCCTCCCATTAGATTACTTAGCATCCCCCTGTGCCCACAGGGGAGTTGCTCAACCTCTGTGCCCACAACAAGGCTGGCCCTCAAGACAACTGGCATTCTTCCTGAGTTTGTCTGGCTTTCTCCCATCCTTGGACCCCCTCTATTTCCCCCTCTACTCTCAACATTTCCTCACCATGAATCCCCTTCCCCACACCCACACCTAGTGGACAGGCTCCCCAAAGAGTCTATGTGAGGAAAAGACTCTCTTTGAATTCAAAGGCCTGGGTGGCTCAGTTGGTTAAGCGTCCCACTCTTGATTTTGGTTTAGGTTCCTGAGATGGAGCCCTGCGACAGACTCTACCCTGACAGCGTGGAGCCTGCCTGGGATTCTCTGTCTCTGTCTCTGTCTCTGTCTCTCTCTCTCTCCCTCTCCCTCTGCCCCGCCCCTCAAAATAAATACAAAAAAAATAAACATTAAAAAAAAAAAAGGTGTCCTTTACAATGGTGGCTTGAATGCTCAGTACAAAAAGAGTTGTCTCCTTTAAGAGCCCAGTTTTGAATGAAAAAGAAAGCTTTCCAGTGAGAAGCAGCTTTGAATCAACTTCCTGGCCACAGAAAAGGGATTATCAGCAGAAAACCATATCACCTACTTAATTGCAAAACCATCCCGAAGGCCAAAGTCTGGTCTGGGCTGAGTGGCAGCCTTGGGCCCTTATAGCTACTGCTTCCAAGATCTGCAGAAGACATCACAGTGCAGTAAAGGGGATCTTTGTGGGAGCGCTATTCTCTGATACTGGGGAATAACAGAGGTGACCTATCAAACCGGTGCTTGATTTGACCTGTTGTCCGTTAGAGCCATAATCTTTGGATGCCTAAGAATTACCTTAGGGAAATGGAAGAACCAAGAAAGGGCCAGTTCTGGAGCTCCTAAGTGGATCTGGCCATTAATATTGCCCCGGTGCTGAGCCAGCTTTGCCCAATGAGGGAAATAAAATACCACTTTGGATTTGCCTCAACCACCCCCTTTTGTGGGCTGATGACATGTTTTGTGGTGTGCAGGTGTGAAAGGAGCAGAAGCGCCTGATTGACAGTAGGGGCTTGGCAAATGCTTAATGAATGGATTTCCCCAAGGTTGATGATCCACTCATTTCCACTTAAGAACATTCAGGGATCTTCTCAGGGTTGCTGGTGGAGTGTGATTGGTTAAGGGCCTAAGCCACCTAAGTGCCCCCCTCCAGCAATGAAGGAAGGAGGATTCTTTAGAAAATTTTATCTCAAGCTTTTCAAGCAGAGATAGTCAAAGCTTAAATAGCTGAGCAGCAGCTTCTCCCTGATGTGTATCAGTGAATTGGAGCTTTTCAGAATCCCTGTGGAGCTCCAGGATGGTGGGAGGTATGGAGGGCAGGATCTTGCAAGGGCAGGTTTCCTGGGAGTGTTCGGGAATTCCTAAACACAACGGGAAAGGAAAAACCAAAAAACAGCCAACTCTTGCCCCACACCATCAGAAAAAGTGTCACATTTTATGGAGATTCAACTACCCCCCCTCAACACACATTATCTCAAGGCCAAGTCCTTCCAAGCCACTCAGTTCAGTAGCCCCCAAAGGGGAAAAGATTATTCTAACATAGAACCCCATCTTTCTCTTGGACTGTCGTCACCAGCCTTCTGCCAGGGTTACCTATGCTTCATCCAATCATCTTCTACACCATCATTAGAAACATGCTTCCAAGTCACAAATCTGGTTAAGTCAGTCTCCTTCTTATACAGCCCCAATAGCTCCCAGTTGTCTTCAAGGTAGAATAAGGATTCTTCAACCTGGCACTGGCCCCCCCACAAGGCATATGGTATGTTGAGATCCCTGACATGGCCCAGCATTCTCTAGAGGTGCCCTTGCATGGACCACAGCTTGCAGGAATCACAGCTTCTATAGTAGACCATATTGGTTATTAAATGCAATACTGTACAACCTTGGATGCAAGTAACTTGTTTTGTGAGCGTTCCATAAGACGAGCAAACATTCCTATTTCAAGTTGATAAATTTCAACTTGATAAATGAACTATGTCTTGCAATATGAGTAGTACAGTGATGCTGAATGTCACATGATCACAGCTGAGCCAATGGTTCTCTCTCTCTCTCTCTGCGAGATTGTGGAGGATTACCAATGCAATGTCACATTTCCATGAAATCCTCAAAAGGAGGCAAAAGCAAGTGTCATTGGATAGGTTCCTTGTTAAAGTTTCACGAAAAGAAAAAGATTCCATGGAGCCAATAGCTAGCAGTGATTCTGTTAGTGATAGTGAAAGTCATCCTACACAATAACCCTCTACTCTCATGTCTCGCTCACACCAGCCATGAAGGTTTTCAAAGGTAAGTGCAGGCTAATTTGTTTCTTTTTCTTTATATTTTATATTTTCTTTATTACTTTGTATTATATTACAGTATTGTAATCATTTTTATATGAATATTTTGGGGTTGTGGAGCAAATCATCTGACTTTCTGTTGTTTCTTATAGGGAAATTCACTTTGATATACAAGTGCTTTGGATTACAAGCATGTTTCTGGAATAGGCTATGCTCACAAACCAAGTTTTTACTGTATTTTGAATATTACTCCTGACTCAGTCAACAAGACTACCCTTATTTTTCACCATTTCCTTGTTTGCTTATTTGTTGAATGAATTAAAGGACATCCCAATAAGCAAAGCAATGAATGATATGTAACCTAGCATCTGTGACCTTGTCAGCATCGTGAAGGAAGGAAGCCCATGGGGGTATGTTGGTGAACAAATAAGGTGCCATCCACAATGACCACAGAGATGGTCACTTGGTCAGTGTCTTTCATAGGTGGGCTATACCCAGGCCAAGTTATCAGCCAGCCAAGTTCAGAATGTAGACTTCTTCAGTGCACCCCCAAATCTTCAATCTTTCAGGGTAAACACAGCTAAAAGACACTGATGCAAAGTAAGAATGCAACCTAACTATTCATAAAGGCGACTGGAATGCTACTATCCCTCGTCCAGGTATTTCACTTGATACCTTTGTGGTTGCAAGAGATAGAAATTCTAACTCAAAATGACTTAAGCACGAAAGAACTTTGTTTTCAAGGCTGAAAGTTCCAGAGGTAGGTCCAACTTCAGGCCCTGCTGGATTCAGGGCTCAAATGGTATCACTGGGACTCAATTTCTTCCTTTTTTGGGTTCTGTTTTGCACCACGTGGACTTCCATCTTAGGCTCCATATTGTTGCAAGATAGCTTCCTGCCCTCCAGGACCCCATCCTCTCAGCTTCCAGTCTAGCTGGCAGGAATAAGGATTCTCTTCTGGAAGCCCCAGTA
The DNA here is from genome assembly GCF_022079265.1 of Lynx rufus. Classification (NCBI taxonomy): domain Eukaryota; kingdom Metazoa; phylum Chordata; class Mammalia; order Carnivora; family Felidae; genus Lynx; species Lynx rufus. The sequence goes on along the minus strand of NW_025814897.1, from coordinate 67,823,170 downwards.
AGCATCTCACTGCATCACCTGGGTTCTCATTAGGTCATGTAGCTGAATTCATCCCTTGTGGTCAGGACAGGAACATTATGTTCTGATTGCCTGAAGGCTACATATCACCTGGGGATCTGGGGGCGTTTCATCCTTATGCCAAGAGTTGGTGGATGAAAAAGAGGGAAATAGGATACGGGCACCACAATGCTCCTTGGAAAATCCAGCTGACGCCCACCATACCAGGATACTCTTTTAGAGCATTGAGGAGACCAAAACATTCTTCAGAGGCTTGCTTGCTTGTTGTGTCTGAATAAGACAAGAAGAATATTAGGAGGCAGAGAGAATTATTTCCACTAAGATCCACGAATTGTCCTCACCCCAAAACAGACCGGTCTCTAGGACAGAGCTGGGGCTAGACTACCACCCCTCCTCTCTGAAGCCCACTTTCTGTGTTGGACCCCTTCCCTTCTGCTGGCACATTCTGTCTTTATCCAGATGGGTTAACATCACTGATTCTCTCCCAAAGCTATCGGTGAGTCACCATGCCCAGCCTCACCCATCCCATATGGGTACAGGTGTTCTTGGCTTTGACTCATCCACCTTGACATAAATGAAGTGCATCTCCACAGTTCCTTCTACTTTTCTCAGTGCTGTCCTGACTTAGTGCTGTCAGCAGCCCAATGAAATGGCACCAGGTAGAGACCTCCATGCTTCTTTCTTAGGTGATGTGATGAAAGAAACGAGAGGGCAATCAACATGCCTGTGTCCATATGGCTAGATAGGGCCAAGCTACAAGCTCCCATAATGAACCCCCGCCCGTACTTGTTACATAAATGAAGCTGCCTGTGGAGGTCCGTAAGCAGGTAACAATCCAGTCTCTCTTCAACTCACCGCCAAAATGGAAGACTAGCCCTCGTAGTGGAGGTGAAGACACTCTTCTCTTAGCCATTCCAAACAATTTGCTGATACTTTCTCCTATCCTTGGCCCCTAAGCCAACCTCAGAGGCACTGCCCTTGTTATTCATAGGCTGGAGGGACAAGTCTTCTTGACGCTGGGGCAGGAGGGTGGGGGGAGCAGCTGTGTGACAATCGGTCCCCAAAGACTGCCACGGCTCCTATCTAGATGCAGTCAGTGCTCAGATAAGACAAGACAAATGGCAAACAACATTTGGACTGACAGGTGCCATTTATTAACGTGCTCTAGATCAATGGCATCCGAAATTAAAACGTTCTATATCTGTCACATGTCCTCAGCAGGCCCTCTGGCAGGGTAGAGATGCCAGCTACAGATTGGTGTGAGGGTAAGGACGTGGAGGAGGGGAAACTGTCAGCCTTGGGGCATGTGGCACTTCCCACCAGAGCCACAAGCAAGGCTCCCCAAACTGTGAAGGCTCTAGAAGCTTCTCAAATAAGTCAGAGGATTGGGAGATGGAAGTCCAGACAGTAAGACTCCACAGCTGGAGAGTCGAGGGGCACGTTCTTCAGAGTTTCCCAGAAGATCAGGTGTTGTCCTCGGCATGGGACTGAAACATCCAGGCCTCCATGCCTCCCATGGAGAAAACCAGCCCACAACGGGAAAAAGCCTGTTTTCTGGCCCCCTATGGGATCTGTGGCTGCCCCATCCCATATCCCTCCAGCAGCCCAAGTTCACTGGCAGTTGTGAAGACAGTCCTCAGGCCTCACCCCCTGCGCCCAGTCTCTTGTCTCTGCCTGTCTGGCTTCTCTTAGTGGCCCGCCACAACCATGAAGTGCAGTGAAGTTCATGCGAGAGGCTGGGGGGTGGCAGAGGGTAGAAAAGTGCCCCACCTCCTCGTTCTCCACTGGCACAATTCTGAGGCAAGGGCCACATGGTTTTTGGAAGGCCCCCAGGGGAATGCCCACAATGGTGACTCATTAATTAGCTCTTTGCCTTCTGTATCTAACTTTCCCCACTTCCTCCTGGCATCCAGGGATCACTTTCCGGATAAATAGTGTGCCCTTGCCTTCCAGGAATGCTTCTATGTTTGCTCTGTACCCTCTTCTCTTCCTCGGAGCCTCCCTAGGGTCATAGAGCTTTGCAAGCAGAGGACACAAAAAGGCCCATTCTTGCCTCTTGGCTCCACCCTGATTGACTACAAATCCCAGAACACTGTGGGCCCCTCTCCTGCCCTCACTCTCACCTTGGCCCCGGGCTTGCCAGTTGGCAGCCCAGCCACAGCTGGGGGTTTTCTCTAGATCTTCCTGGACCTGGTGGAGCCCCAGAATCTGTGTAGGCACAGCCAAATGATATGGCAGTAGAAACAAGGACGGTGCTTGGCTTCTAGCTATGGCATTAGCTATGTGGCTTTGAGGAAAGACACATAGCCTCTCTGAACCTCAGTTTCCCCATCTCTATAATTGGGAAAGTATCCAAACCCATCTCACATGGTCGTGGCTACAGTCAAACAGGGTAAATATACGTGAAACTCTTTGTAAACTCTAACATTTTCCACGGCTGGTATTCAGCTAGTACACACTAGAACAACTCTGTCGTTCAGGGCTGCTGTTGGCTCTGATTGGTTGGAACCTGTGCTACCCCTATTATTAAATATTTCACATATCACTTCTGACTAACACTATAACTACATGCACATCTTGTTTCTCCTGCTTGGCAGCAGCTGGCCATGCTCCCTGAATAGTAGAATCATAGCTCGTCTCTGAGGAGAGTCCTGGGGAGGGCCACGTTCCTCTGAGCTCCCCCCTAATCTGACTGTGCCAAGAAAAAATGTTGAATACCAGACACACAGGCATCCCCCAGATAGATCGATCCCGTTTCAAACATGCAAACACAGAGCACATTGTGCAAATATGCCACAAGGCTGGCTTTGAGGCCCCAGTCCGTTGCTAAGGAGTCCAGTAATTCATCCAGCCTAATTAAGCATGTTTACAGGGCTACATGTTCTCCTCCACCCATCCACAAAAAGGCCCTCAACCATGACTCGGTTAATTAATCAGAGGGCTGTGTGAGCGGGTGCTTGCTCGCTAGTAGAGAAAGGTTTCTTCAGGTCAGGTCTACATGATTCAAGCCCTGAACAATCCTGGGAGGTTGGGGAGGGCAACCTGGGGACAGGCCAGTCGGTGCTCAGGGTTGGGCACTGAGCGATATACCAACACCACTAACTGTGGCTGAATATTCAAAGTGAGGTAGGAAGAGGAGCAAAGGCCTTAATTAACATCTGTTTGCATATTCATTGTCAACTGTGAGGTATTTAAACCAAGCTCACCCATCACAGAGATCCATATCGTGACTGGCAGAAAAATGGTAAGATTTCTTAGTCCTGAGTTTCGCTTTGGAGTAGGGGAGACTGAATATTGCCTGGTGTGATACTCATTATCCAAAGTAGACTCCAGCTTAATTAAACTCGGCAGTGAGTATAAATACCCCCTCCACCACCCTGCTCCTTGTACCGGGAGTGAGTGTTGGAGCCGAGAACCAAGCTTCGTCTCACACCAAAGCCCACGCCCTTTCCCCTGAGCCACTGCCTTGTCCTGGTTTGGATGGTCCAGAATCCATTGTTCTGTGTCTCATGGGGTATGGGGAACCCTGGTTTAATTCTGACATTCTGGGTGGATCAAAGAATTCAGTGAACAAGTTGGGAGAGCACTGCTGGAGGAGCTCAGATACAGGGTCGTGGGTGACAGCAGGGAATCAGCAAGGGTCCCAGGAAAAAGCTTAGTTTCTGGGGAAGCTGCACAGGGATAGAATCCAGTCATGTCAGCTGGGGTTCAGGGTAGGGTTCTATAGTTGGCTAGACTACCAGGGTGGACCCTGAATCCAATGACCAGTGTCCTTACACGAGAAGGGGAGCTGAGACCCACAGAAGGTGAGGTGATGGCAGAGACAGAGATTGAAACACTGTTGTTCACAAGGCATGGGGCACCATGGACTGCCAGCAGCTACCAGAAGTGAGGACAAGAGACATCCATGTCCCTTAGAGCCTCCAGAAGGAACCAGCTCTGCCATTGTCTTGATTTTGGACTTCAGGCCTTCAGGACTGTGAGAGAATTATTTCTGTTGTCTTAAGCCAGCCAGTTTGTAGTAATTTGTCACAGCGGCCCTAGCAAACTACAGGCTCTATTCCTGCTAAGACTCTGGGACAAACCAGGAAATGCCCGCAGTCCTGTGACTGCAGGCTGAGGCTGGGCCTGGGCCTGAGAAGGAGAGCAGAGTCTCTCCCCAGCATGCACAGGCTGACCGTAGAAGCCCCAAAACTCCTCTCTTGACTTGAGGGAGTGGCTGGGGCTTCATGCCTTCCTGGTCCCCATGCAAGTGAAGTTCTTCATGATGCCTGTCAGAATGACTAAAATTAACAACACAAGAAACAACAGTTGTTGGCGAGGATGTGGAGAAAGGGAAACTTTCTTGCCCTGTTGGTGGAAATGCAAACCGGTGCAGCCACTCTGGAGAGCAGTATGGAGGTTCCTCAAAAAGTTAAAAACTACCTATGATCCAGTAATTGCACTACTAGGTATTTACTCAAATAACACAAAAAATGCCAATTCAAAGGGATATATGCACCCCAATGTTTATAGCAGCATTATCTACCGTAGCCAAACTATGGAGAAAGGCCAAGTGTCCATCGACTGATGAATGGATAAACAGGATGTGGTATATACATACAATAGAAAATTACTCAGCCATAAAAAAGAATGAAATCTTGGGGCGCCTGGGTGGCTCAGTAGGTTAAGCATCCGACTTCAGCTCAGGTCACGATCTCACAGTTGGTGAGTTCGAGCCCCGCGTCGGGTTCTGTGCTGACAGCTCAGAGCCTGGAGCCTGCTTCGGATTCTGTGTCTCCCTCGCTCCCTGCCCCTCCCCCACTAGCATTCTGTCTCTCAAAAATGAATAAATGTTAAAAAAAATATGTAATGAAATCTTGCCATTTGCAATGACGTGGATGGAGCTAGAGAGTATAATACTAAGTGAAATAAATCAGAGAAAGACAAATACCACATGACTTCACTCATATGTGGAATTTAGGAAACAAAGCCAACAAGCAAGGGGGGAAAAAGAAAGAGAGAGAGAGAGGCAAACCAAGAAACAGACTCAACTATAGAGAACAAACTGATGGTCACCAGAGGAGGGGGGGGGGTGGTGAGGGGTGAAACAGGTGATGGGGATTAAGGAGTGCACTTGTGATGAGCACGGGGTGATGTACGGAAGTGTTAAATCACTGTATTGTACACCTGAAACTAATATTACCCTGTATGTTAACGAACTGGAATTTAAAGAAAAACTTTAAAAAAAAAGTTCCTGGTTAAGTGGTTTGGTGCCCGCTGCTAAGCAGGGCTGGGGCAGGCAGAAACAGGCCCAGGGCCTGAAGTCCAGCAGTTCCAAAGATTTATGTGGCTCCCTGCAGCAGAAGTGTGGTCTGACAGGTGTGTGCGGGGAAGGTAGAGATGTACTCACCTGGTCCATCTTTATGAATTGACCATACATTTGAAAGAATGGATGTAGGGGGCTGGCTAGCTGTCACCCCACCGTCCCGGGCTGGGTTCGGCTTCTCTGATACAGAGCTCAAGGGTCCCCTTTATTTTCTCCTCCCCATACTACTTGCACTTTAGGGAAAGAGAGCCTGCCCTCGACCCACAGGGGCCCTGGCTGAGGGGCCTAGGTCAGGGGCCAGGGCTGAACATAGACAGGAACTCCTACCTGCAGCATCCTGGAGGCTGAAAAGCAGACAGCCTGGTGCATGAGTCCCAGAGAAAGCTGAGATCCAGATACCTGGAAGACAAAGCATAGACACCAAGTTCAAAGTCTCAAGACACAGAATCGAAATGTGGGTGTGAAGCCAAGGATTCAGAATGGAGCAAAATGGAGTTTGGAGAGAAAGCAGGCCAAGGATGAGCAAGGAGAGTTCAGGGTACCTGCCTTGCTGCTGTTGTGCTGGGGGCTGTGGCTCCCTTTCAAGGGATGGTGGGACCTCAGTGCATGCCCCCGGGGAGACCGGAGGCTGGTTTAAGGGGCCTGAGGTAACCTGACACTAACCAGGGAGTCCCATGCTCACCTAGAAAGGTCAGGCCTTCCACACTGGGATTCAGTTGACAGAGGGTCAGATGCTCCCCTCCAAAACCTCCAAACAAGCCTTCAAGATAACATCTTGTCTTCAAAGCTCAGGCCTGGGAAAGGGAGGAGAGAGCAGAGGGTGACAGAATGAGTAGCAGTAAACCCTCCACAAGCTTCTTTGGAGTGCAAACCCTGTGGGCTCAGAGCTGAGGCCCTGCCCTGGGCAGTGATGCCCAAAGGTACTCGTTGCAGGCCCCTGGACAATGCAGCAGAAGTATCAGACGTTGGGACAAGTTTTCCCAAAGAATTCAGATTTGGAGTGGCCATCTCACTCTCCCTGCCCTGAGTTCCCTCTGCTGCAGAAGCTTCTAACTTAGTTCTGGGCCCCGGAGCCCCCACTGGTAAAACCCCTGGGCAAAGCAGGGGGCCCAACCCTTCTGGTACAGGCTCATCGTCTTAGATGGTGAACAAGCAAGCAAACCAGAATAGGCCTCCCCCAAGGCAAGAGGACACGTGGGTCAAAAGTCGGCCCAGAGCCCAAACTGAGCACCAGAGGTCACAGAGACTGCAAGTGGGCTGCCTGGGTTGATTATGACTTTTCTGTGACTTCTTTGAGGACATCCTCACGGACCACAGGGGGAAGCATCCGCACGCTTTTCCCCCAGGGAGTTGGCTCACCCTCTGGCCTCATTAGAGTTTCAAATGCAAATTTAGGTAGAGCAGCAAAAATACATACATTAGTTACAGAATCACATCAATATGTAGAAAAGGTCTGATGCAAATTGGAAAGTGACATTTGGAAACTCTTTGATAAATGGCTGTGCAGAACTTAAGATTCCATTTGGAAGTTTGATGTCAAATAGGTGACATGTGGCTTTCCACGGGGGGCTCCTGCCTCCTGGGCTCTGCCCACACACAGCTCAGAGACTGCTTTGGAAATCCCATCAGCACGCAGGTATGACTTCCAGCCATCAAAACGGCTCATTCTTTCCCCCCTCCAAATTATATCATCCAAAGCTGGCCAGGCTAGTGGAAAATGGACCCTCACAGGGGAGTGCCGGAGGGATAGTAGATGGCACTCTTCTGGGCATGGCAGTTCGGCAGAATGTGTCAAAAGCCTTGACATTCTTCATGGTTCCTGAGCAAGGTTTTCACTTCTAAGAATTAAGTCCAAAGATATGGTTAAGCCTGTGCACACATGCCACTCTCCCACCCTCAATTTAGTTTAAAAAAAAAAAAATCAAACAACATTAAAGACTTTTATTTCGGGAGAAGGAGAAAATAAAATAAAACTCAAAAGTAGTTGGCTATTGGATTTAGAAAATCTGTAGTCTCTTGTCTATGAAAGGTAAGGCTTTGAGCTGGTCTATATGGAAGAGATAGCGACAAAATAGGAACAAAAGAACCTAGCACAACAAAGTAGCAGAAACTTGAGGGTGGGGCTCTTGGGTGGCCCAGCCTGTTGGGCGGCCGACTCTTGATGTGGGCTCTCGGTTTGTTGAGCTCGAGCCCCACGTTGGGATCTGCACCCACAGTGTGGAGCCTGCTTGGAATTCTCTCTCTCTGTCCCTCCCCCATTAGTGCTTTCTCTCTTTCTCTCAACAGAAATAAATAAACTTAAAAAGAAAAGAGAATAAGAAGCTTCAGATTGGTCCTTTGGCAACTCAAGTAAGGGGTTTGGGAAACTGAGACAACCAAGAGGAGAGGAGATAGGAGAAGCATTTGGGAGAGAGGGGGCCAAGCAATCTGCTGGCAGGACCTTGGACCAAGCAGAGAGAGGCAGAGAAGAGTCCTCAAGGGAGGAGTAATGACATCTAATCTAACCTTTTCCATCTTGAAACCCCATTTTACATAAACCCTTTAACCCAGGTCGTTGTACAGTAGACTTGGGTTAAGCGTCCTGAGGGACATGGAGGAGGGGGAACCAGGCAGCTCATGGTAGGAATGAGGTGAGGACAACCCAACACTGGGACAACTAACGGGAGAGGTGGCAGGTGGTGAGAAGGGTACTGGAGCGGGGGTGTAGAAGGAGAAGGGGAGCACCGTCCTCCATCCTCCTGTCCCTCATTCCCCAGTGGCCTCAGAAACATTAGCCAGGAGGTGCCAACAGGCAGAGAAACCACATCAAAATGTCATATGCTGGGATGATGCTTTTGGGGTTGAATTTTCCTCTTTGCTTCATGTATTCTCAATGTTTTAAACAAGTTGTATTACTTGTGAATTTTTTTTTCAAGTAAAACTAAAAAAAGAAACCAATGTGCAGACATGCCTGCTGTAGGACTTCAGACACCTGATGATAGACAGCATGCCTTGCCCCAAACCAGGGGAAACACACAGCCATTGGAGCCTGACTCCTCTCCCAAACTGCACGGGACATTTATTCAAGGCACTTGCCAGGCTAGCTCCAGGGGTAGAGCCCCTGTTGTTCCCAGTCTCTGCCAACAAGGCTTCCAGAACCTCTAAGAACTCTCAAGCAAGAAGGCAGCCAAGGCAGAGTCATTATAAAAAGGATCATTGTTACACTCACATTTTCTAGGTCTAGTGTTCAAATGCCTTAGAAAAGATGTGGAAGGTGGCCCTTTCTAGAAAAGAAAATGGTCATGTCTCCCAGCTACACACCAGACTCCTGCTTTTATCCCTTCAGAAAATTCAAAGAGCCAAGGTTTCTGAGTTCCAGCCGCGGCTGCGCTTATCCACGACAAGAACCCCATTCTGTTCTCCATGCTCTCTCTGGCCTCATGAATCTTGGCAGAGGGCTGCTTTCCTATGGTGATGACTCCCATATTAATTTAAGTCTTTTCAAGACATACTTGCTAATTAAAATGTGAAACAGTTTTTATTCCTTTAATTAAGATACAAGATGGGAAGCATAATTTAATTCGGTCCATTGAAAATATCAGTATTATTAGCTCCATAACTTGCTTCCATTAAAGATGACTATGTTAAACATTTTTTTTTTTACTCCTGTACTTGCTGGAGCTTTGGTATATGCACTGACTCAGTCCTGAAACTTTTGTGGGAATTTGGTGGCTGTGACCCCTTTGAAAGAGCTGTGTGGAAGCCAGAGTCACCAAGTACTTCAGCTTTAGGACCCTGTCTTAGGTTGGGTGCCCCAAGAAGCAGACCCTACGAAGGATTTGAGTCCCAGCAATTTGTACAAGAAGTACTTTTAGGGGAGTGAGGAGTGAGACAGGAACAGGAAGAGCGTCAACTCAGGTGGGTGCATGAGCTGGGAATTGAGGGTAATCTCACAGGGGACATCTGATAGTGTAGACTACTTCTCCGAGCTGTGCCATCTGAGTGACAAGAGAGCTGGGTGTCTCTCCTCCAACTGCTGTCCCTAATTGGCCCAGGGATCCTCCCAGGAGTGTCTGCTCTGCTGTAGGTCCAGCCACCCCCTCTGGCAGAGAATTGCAGACATTGAAGAGGGAGCCATCAGTGTGAGGTGGCGAACGCTAAGAGGAGATAGGCAGGGCATCAGTGGCCTGGGTTACGTCCTCACAGCCCTGTCCTCTGCAATTGCACAGGCTGGGCAGAAAGAGACCAGAAGGCATGCAAGGAGAGTGTCAATCACTGACTTATTGACAAGATCTTTCCATGGCCTAAGAGACAAAATCATGGACTAGTGGCCAGAGTCCTCATTTGGAAGTCTCTAAAAAGGACTGAGAGCAGAAGGAGAAGTGTTACTCTCCCACCCAAAGTCACAGACAAATGTAGGGAATGAGGAGAAGCAAAATCAAGGGCCCAGAGATGGGAATGAGGGTATAGTTCTAAGGTCATTTATCATCCATCCATCCATCCATCCACCCATTCAGAGAAGCCTGTCCCCTTACTGGCCAAGCAGGCTACTCGAGAGGGATGAAGCAGGAGAAGCAGGTGGCCCCAAAGCTGGTCCAATGGTGCTTCACAGGCTTGTAGGTGATAGAGAACTCACCCATGTGGCAGCCAACCATCTCAGACTCTATCTGCGCCGGGTTGGAGGGGCCATCCCATGGGAGCTGGAAGTACCAGCTTCCTCCAGCTGAAGACAGAGAGAACAGCTCTCAGTGTGATCCTGTGCTAAGTGGGAGAACTGCAGCTGGAAATGGGGAAGTGAATGCATTGTCTGAGACGTCTGAAAAGTATGGGAAGTCACCAGTGGATCAGAACTGATAGTGGACAGTCGGCTGAAAGGAGATTTTGCTGGTGAGACCTTGCATCCTAAGTAGGGTTGAAAAGGAAAGGTGGTGGGAATCAAAGAAACAGACTTCAGGAAGGAGAGTGGGATTTGAGAAGCCTGTGCCAGGGAGCTCTTAGCAAGTCAGATAGGACGAGCTGGATTGCAGCCCAGACTGGAGGATATTGGACAGGGTGCACAGTAGGAGAGGTCCTGTGTCAGAGGAAGTGCGGGACAGAACGAGCCTAGCATTGGGAGCCAGAACTCCCCAAGGTTCAAGTCCTGGCTGTACCACTTACTTACTGAGTGACCTTGGGCAAGTGGCTTAGCTTCTCTGAATCCCTGCATAGAATTCTGTGAGGGCTAAATAAGGTGACATGGAAAAAATGCAGAGCATAGTGTCTGCCCCATGGTGGGACCCCGTAAAAGCTACTTCCTGCCCCTCCTTTATCTTAAATTATAACCTGTATAACATTCTGGGGACCCACACCTTTGGGAGGTCCCATAGTGGCAGCGTCTGACTGTATGTGCACTCGTTTGTGTGCATGCCCTTGTGTGTAGAAGTGGGCAGAAGTTGGCCTGGACAAGAAGTAGAGTCACCTGCTGTACCCCCGTTTCTTTGAATATACCTGTCCTAAACAAAACTAGGTATGAACAGCCCCTCCCTTCCTGCTTCTGGCATTTCCCAGACAGGTAAGGACACTAAGGCAGAAGGAACTGAAAGGTGGTGCCCCCAGTCACACAGCTGGTGATTGTCAGAGCCAGCAATGACCCCCCCCCCTCTCTCCCCACTACCACCAGGTCCAGCCCCTGGAGGTTCAAGCCTAGGACATTGTATCTTTTAGGGTTGTGGTAGGAGTGTGGAGGTGAATATTTGAATCTCAGCAGCACTTGTTTCTAACTGAAGGGATTTTTTCTTCCCACCCAACAATTCCTTCCAGGAAGGGACAGGTGACACATCTGAAGCTGGAGGCAGAAACTGACTCAGCCTGAGTAACCCAGACCCCAAATTCCATCCAGAAATCCTTACATTCTGGGAGAGGCAGGAGCTGGAAAGTAGGGCCTCAGGAGAGCTGACTGTAGTGCTCCCCTTATGGGTGAGCACCAGAACATAAGAGCATTTTGAATCCTTAAAAAAAAAAAAAATTTATGTTTATTTATTTTTTGAGAGAGAGAGAAAGTGCGAGCAAGGGAGGGGCAGAGAGAGAGAGAGAGACAGAATCCAAAATGGACTCCAGGCTCTGAGCTGTCAGCACAGAGCCCGACACAGGGCTTGAACTCACGAACCATGAGATCATGACCTGAGCCAAAATTGAAGGCTTAACCGACTGAGCCACCCAGGCATCCCAAGAGCATCTTAAATCTTATGAGGTGGGGCCCTTGGGCTTTAATGCTAATGCTGGCTACCCAGAAGGTCACCCCTTTCTCTGGTCCCGTAACTCCTCACACAGAAGTCCCCAAGGCTTGCAGCCCAGAGCGTCTTCCTGTGGGGAGTTCAGTGGAAACCCCAGAACAAAGTGAACCCACAGTGCAGCTGTCTTCCCTTTAAAACAATATGTGGGAAAAGTCACCCTCGGCTGTCAGACCACATTATGAAGGGCTCACTCTCCACCTCAGGAATCTAGTCACGCTAAAGCTCTTCCTGAGCACAGAAGAGCCCCCTACAGCAGTTGGTGGAGGCCACCTCCAGCCCCCTGACCCAGGAAGCCTGTGACATAAATGGTCCCCCCATTTCCTGATGCCTGTGCTCCCTCGCATTGCTTTTGGAATTTGACACTGGTCGCTTGAGCTCTGTTTACCACCTTTTAATCTTGCAGCTTCGATTATGTAGTAGCCATGCAGAGCAGGGACAATCCAGAGGACCAACAGAAGGTAGGTGAGTGATGGCAGAAGTGATACCCACAGGGGTAGCCCAGAAAACCCACAGCTGGACTGATGAACCCACCGGGGTGAGGGTTTTGTGCGCCAGCCCTTGTTACAACCTCCCCACTCGCAGTTGTCAACTTCGAAAGGCATCCCCAGGGCCTGATCTGCTTCCCTGGAGGAATCTCAAACCTGTATCTCCATTCTGTTCTTTGCCCTAAGCTCCAGATCCGTTTATACAGATGTTTCCTCCCAAGGGTCCTCCAACACAGCAGACTCACTGCGGGAGAGGACAGTCCAATCTGCCCCTCTGGGCATCACCCTCAAGTCTGTTCCTTCCCATCTGTTTCCCATCTCTGTGAATGGTGCCTGACACGTTGACTCCGCCTTCCCCGTCCCTCCTGGCCAGGCTTTCCTCCTGTCCAGGAAGCTCTACCTCCTGTGTGCATCTCGACTCTGCATTTTCCCCATCCCCCCTTAATATCTCACATCTCAATTATTTTCACACCCACTTAGGTCTTTTTGCACTGGTCTTGCCCCAGCGTTTAGCCCATCTGCCTGGAACACCATTTCTTTTCTCCATTTCCCTCCTCATAAGCCTTCTTCCTCTGAGAGGCCTTTCATGGTTTCTTCATGTAAGATGAAGCGCAACCCCTTCCCCTGTGGACCTCTAGACCTTGACATTCATGCCTCCATTTGAGCCCTGGACATATGGAACTGCCATTGATTATTGTCTTGCCTTCCTCCCCACAGGGCTCCTTGAGAGCAGGGAACAGGCTTTCTCCTTCTCTGTGTCCCCAGTTGGAACTCAGTTCTTGGCAAATAGTAAATGTTTCATAAATGTTTTGTTGACCTAAATAGCCCTGTAATAAAGAGGGCAGTCCCTTTTCTCCCATATCTGAAGGATAGGGAAAGTGAATTTTGTGTTGGTATCTTTCCATTCCCAGACCCCAAATATCTAAACCAGCTGAATTTTTTAGCAACTGACTCCATCCAGTGCAAGCACATCCCTCTCTCAATAGCCAGGAAGTCTTTTGTAAGGAAATTTCTTTGTCTCCCATCACATTTCTTTTTGTTTTATATTTGGAGCTGTACTTCCATTTCAGAGCGTCAACACCTAATATTCCCTGTGGAAAGGTGAAACATAGCTGTGGTACTCTGTCTGATTCTGCTGGTCCCACTGTCAGGGAAAACAGGTTCCTTCCTTGGCTGAAGCTCCCACACTCAGGAGGGGAAGACCATCCACTTGACAGCCCATAGCTGCACATGTGTGAACACTCCGTGTTTGAGAATGATCCTACCACACACACCAAACGAATAACAGAAAATCAGCCTATGTCACCTAAGCCCCTGGGTATAACTTGGCATCCATAAAAATCACAGAATTCTCTCCCAGTGATGCTCACAGACAAGGACTTTTCCAAATCACGTATTGCTTCTGAGAGAGAATATATCTGCTTTGGGTTCCATATGGGCTTTGTGCATAGGCTTTCTCACTCATTCAGTAAGCATTTATTGAATACCTACTGTGAGCCATCCACTGATCTGGGCTCTGGGCAATTCAGAGATGAGTAGCAAAATCACTCTTCGTTGTTTGGACTTTTGCTTACCTTTTCTGCTACAATGATTTTCTCCCAGCCTTCCTTACTTTCTGTCTTCTGAGTGTTTTCCTTTATATTTTACATCACAACTTCCTTTGGTTTTATCACAAAATCAATTGCAACCTCCCCACTGCAGGCAAAACAGTTGTACTTAAATGGACTTCAAGCTTTTAAATCTATTTGGGTTACATTTTCCCTATCTCATCTACTCAATCACTCACTAATCCATCCTTCCTTCCTATCTACCTTTTTCCCTTCCTTCCATCTACTAATACATCCATGCATCTTCCATCCATCCATCTATCCATCCACCCATCTATTTGCCCATCCAGCTATCTGCCCATCCATCCATCCAGCCAGCCATCCACCCACCCACCCACCCACCCATCCATCATCTATTTATCATCTGTCCATCCAAATATTAATACATCCATTTATGGAGCAGATATTATGTCATAAACAACTGGCACTGGGCATACTGAGCTGAATAAACATAAGCCCAACACTAAAATAACTTATAATCTGGTGGGGAAAAGGGAAATTTTTACAAATGTTTATGAGGAGTATGAAGAGAGCAGTGTGAGAATCAAAGGGAGGAGATGATTATCCTAGAGAATATGGGAAGATGACTTCACAAAGCTGACATTTGAGCTGAGTTTGGAAAGTGAAGCAGAAGGGAAAAAATGCCACCCAAAAGAAGTAGCCACTGCAATGACTTAGAGACTTAAAATAACAGGCTGTGAACAGAAAAAAACAAATGTCAAGAAGCTCAGTATGATTGGGGCAAATAAGGCACACGTGAGAAGAATATAAACTAAGGTTAAAGGCAGACTAGTCAGGTTTGGAGGATCCCAAATGTCAGACTAAGGTCTCTGGGCTGTTTTCTGGAAACCATAGGAAGCCATCAGATGTCAACCGTTTTGGAAAAACGGTTGTGGCTGCAGAGGATCAGTGAAAAGTGGGCTGGAAAGGAGGCTGGGAGGCCAGTTAGGAGGCCAGTACAGTGGACCAAATAAGAGATGAGGCCTGGAGTGAAGGCATGGAGGGGGCGGAATGAAGGAGAGCAATGGAGAGAAAGGATGTCCCTCTAGATGTTGAAAGCCAGCCGTCTGTCTCAAAGGAGTCAGAATAAATAAATGCTTCTTGTGATGCAGCCAAAGAGCTTGGTAAGGTCTTCTTGGGGCCCAGCTGCCTGCAAAATGCTCTAAGCCCTGCCTGACAATCAGAGGAAGCAAGCCCTCTGCCAGCCCGAAGTGAATGACTCTCCTAGAGAAATGTACTGGTGTCTGCCTTGTGCTGACCTATGACAGCATCAGGACCCAAGTCAATGATACTGTCCCTCTCGGCTGGAGCTCACGATGAGGCAGTGATCAGAACACAGCTCTCAGTCCTTCCGTTTGAGGTGCCCCGGTTTCCATATCTACAAGCCTTACTGGAAGACGGAGTCCAGGGTGTGATAAATTACACACACTCTCTCTCTTTTTTAAAATTTGTCTTAATGTTTATTTATTTTTGAGAGAGAGAGAGAGAAAGTCAGAGTGTGACCAGGTAAGGGGCAGAGAGGGAGGAAGACACAGAAACTGAAGCCGGCTCCAGTCTCTGAGCTGTCAGCACAGAACCCGACATGGGGTTCAAACTCATGATCCATGAGATCATGACCTGAGCCAAAGTTGGATGCTTAACTGATTGAGCCACCCAGGCGCCCCAAATCATACTCTCTCTTGTTCTCAGTTTCACACCCTTAGAATTCAACATCACTGTTTTATTAACAGGCAATTTATTTGTTAGTTCCATTTTTTTCCTATTGATACAAAAGGTTCTTGTTACTCAGATATGAAGGACCATTCCAAAGTGAGAGCCACAGAGAAAAGGAAACTTGAATTCCTATCCTGAGGAGCAAAATTAGTCAAGAGCTCCTCAAAATAGTGATAAAAAGAAGGGGATACCATTTATATCATACCTACGGAGCATATGACAATGATTTTATTATTATTACCATTATTATTATTATCATTATCTGCCTTCTCAGGAGTTCTGTGAGGTGAGTTAAAAGATCAGGAAACTGAGGCACAAAGCATTCAGGCCACCTGCCCAATGTCCCCCAGATTCTGGTTTGGAGAACCGGGGTTTAGATCCACATCTGCCTCATTTAGAAGACCCTGTTTACCTCATCACATTATGCCACCTCAGGGTGGCAGTGCTGGGGGAATGAGCATGGACAGAGAGTTGGAGCTGAGGAGCACCCAGCCTTGGAGTCAGGAGGTTTGAGCTGCTGGACCGCCTCACTAGTTCTGTGACTCGGACAAATCACACGGCTTTGTGAACGTCAGTTGTGCCTCTACGGTGACGAGGTGTATTGGGTCATCCAGGCCCACAGTTCTGCTTCCAAGCTAAGCAAGAGAACGTACTCATGGCTCTACAGACGGCGTTGCTATTCTATTTGGTGTTGGAACGTCTCTCCACGTGTGTCATAAACACAAAACAGAGCCTGGATTATGAACTTGAAGTTGAGTCTTCATAGTTTCCTCAGATTCAGCTGTTTTTTAAGGATCTACTCTGTGTGCCAGGTATATCCCAGCAACCCAGGGAGGCGTGAGGGAAATAACGTGCCGGCTGGCGCAGTCCTAAATTCAGTCGTTCTGCATCTTCCCCCTAGCTGAACTCGGTGACTTTTCCCCAACACTGGTTTCAGGAACACTAACATCAGATGTGAAGAGATGTTATAAGATCAAGAGCATTCTGTGCTCAACAAGTCTGGAAGACACCCTATTAAACGAGAATGAATAAGCTTCTTTATCGTGGGACTCCTCCAAGACTTTGGTAAGCTGATGCCTTTAGGAATCTCCAGGAAGGGAAAGAATAATCAGGGTCTCCCACACTTTCTGGACTACAGAACCTTTTCCAGGGAAAACCTAGCCACACAAAAGCTCCAATGACTATACTTTGAGGAGCACCGATCATGGGCTTAAAAATCTTTAGTCAGCAGAGCTAAATTGTAATTATTAACGTGCTGCAATATGAAAGATGGGGCCACTGCCTGACACAGAGTCGGTGTTCATTACACGTTAACAGGAACCGGTCTGTGTTCATTACGAGCACCGTCTCTGGCTTGCATGTGGCCCTAAGGGTCACACTGCTCCCCTCAGCTGGGAGGGAGGAGGTGGGGTCAGATAACCTCTACCATTTGGGGAGTGCATCTTCTGCAAAGGCATTCACAGCTTTTAGCCCAATGCTCCTTTTCTTCCCTTTTCTTGTGACATTTTGGGAAGATGAATCATTTGGCAAGGATGAATCGTCACCCCGCTCCTGAGCGCGTGCACTTGTCAGCAGGAGGTTTATTCAGTGAGTCCTCTGAGAATCTGTCCTTGTCCAGAGTGACTGGTTGATGTGTCTTATCCTGAATCTGCAGGCGCCTGCAGTGTGGGAATCAGGCCAACAGCCCCTTGCGGTGTTTTCATGAGCTGATATTTTTAAAAGTTGAAGGGCGCTGCTTTTCTTTCTCAATTGTAGAACCAGGACAGGAATAACCCAACGATGAGGATCACGTGAGGATGAACATGAACATGGTGAGTTTATTTTGTCATTTTCTCACGCAAAAATAAAAATAATCTTGAAATGCCAACGAAGTAGCACGCACAATTCTTACAGAAGAATCTGCTTATCTTTTTAAAATAATTTCCTTGAAAAAGAACATCTCTCTCTCTCTTTATTCTTTTCTATATCCACCCTTTCAATAACCGTTAAATTTTTCTTGGTATAAAAAGGGTACGTTCTTCCGATAAAATTTGTGAAAAATACAAAAAGCCATAAAGTAAAAATTAAAATCGTAATCCCGTCACCCAGGGAAAACCATCGGGGCTTCTGCGTTTCTCTTATATGTACTCCGTGCGCATGGCTTTCATTTTTATGTATTTCTTTCACTAGAAAGAAATAAATGTATTTATATGTGTACATACATATTCATAAATACATGTATCACATAAACATAGGATATATATATATCATACGAGGAAGGCATAGATATACACAAAGAACTGTTTTTACCAAATTGGGAATGCACCACGTATAATTTTCAAGCCTCTTTTTTCACTTAGTACTATATCATAAACCGTTTCCAAGGGCCGAAGCTTCCCAGTCCAGATCACCTGAGGTGTTGGCTCATACATGAACCGATGAATTTACAAGCTGCTGTCAAACATGACTAGTGATGGCTGTAGCATTAACATCAGTGGTTCTTCTTGAAAGCAATTAAATTTGGCATTGCTATCACTACCTAATGTGTTTATATCAGCTCCTGTAATTGTTTTCTAAAGCCATAAATTTCTCAAGTTAATTATAAACAAATTGCTCTGCTTAATTAATGGGCATCACTAATGGGTATTATCCAAAATGCATGTGAATGAACCTTGTGACAGCCTCACAGGGGCTAGATTAACAATGTCAGGTGGTAGCCCTGGGAGAGAAGTCAATCACCCAGAACCCGGGTCTTGAGTGTGCTCCAAAAAACCCCAGGTCTAGAATCTGCCGGAGCAAGAGTGTTCCAAGGCCATACTGCCCATGCTGGTCTTCAGGATGCGTGTCACCTCGGACCTGCCCAGCTAGGCATCAAGAAGTATGGGGGAAGGGATACAGGAGTGCTGATGCAGAGGGGCACTTGTACCCCAATGTTTGTAGCAGCACTTTCAACAATAGCCAAACTATGGAAAGAGCCTAAATGTCCTTCAGCTGATGAATGGATAAAGAAGTTGTGGTTTATATATACAAGGGAATACTACTTGGCAATGAGAAAGAATGAAATATGGCCTTGTGTAGCAACGTGGATGGAGCTGGAGAGTGTTGTGCTAAGTGAAATAAGTCATACAGAGGAAGACAGATACCGTATGTTTTCACTCTTATGTGGATCCTGAGAAACTTAACAGAAGACAGGGGGGAGCGGGAGGGGGAAAAAAAGTTACAGAGAGGGAGGAGGCAAACCATAAGAGACTCTTAAATACTGAGCACAAACTGAGAGTTGATGGGGGGGTAGGGAAAAGGGGGTGATGGGCATTGAGGAGGGCACCTGTTGGGATGAGCACTGGGTGTTGCAGGGAAACCAATTTGACAATAAATTATATATATATATATATATATATATATACACACATACATATATATATATTTAAAAAAAGAAGTATGGGGGAGCTAAGGTCGGGGTGACTGGGCACCCTCTCAGTTTATTAATGAAAGTCTCTCCCCTCAGCAATGATTTCTGGTCTATGTCACCCCATGTGGTCTTTCTCACACCCACCCTGCACTGTAGCTGGATGAGGCTGGACACTGGGGCCAGGCCCCCAGGATTCACATCCCCAGCTCTGCCAGCTACTAGATGGGAGGACATGGTTGTGAGGGCTAAATCAGTTAATGTGGGTAAAGTGAACAGAAGCATTCTCAATAGCATTAACTGTTATAATTACAAATCGTCAACATCCTGCTGTATAGATGAGGTAGCTAAGATTCTGTGACCCAGGCCCAATCCCAGGTTGAGGCAAGTGAGGCAGGCAACCAGGGTGCAGAACTGAAGGTGGCGCCCCTCTCGGGGTGGCTGCCTTGCTCCAGTCCCTGGCAGTGTGACCTGCCCACACCTGCTCGGCATGAATCCGGATCCAGATGATTCCAGGGTCCCTCCTCTTTCTCCAAAACATGCTTTTCTCTCAGCTCTCCTTCCAGGCTTTGACAACCTAGTTCTGAAAAAGGACGCCCAGGTGACTGAGGGGCTTCTCCAGGCCAATGCTGGCTTGATGACTGGGTTCCCTGTGCAGAAATTATGCCCACCTTCTCGTCTATCTCTTTCCAACTGACACAATAGAGGACAGCAGTGTCAGCAATGCTGAGGACCCACCATTCTCCCCAAGGCTATAACAAGATTCTTGATCTTTGGTAGACAAAGATGGAAGAACAAGCTTTGTCCTGCAATAAGAGCCAAGGTGTCCACCATGTCTTTATCTTGAGTCTTTATCCATGTGACACTGTATAGTTGCTTAATCGCTCAGCAGTATAGCCCCTTGTGACCACTGGGAGCTTGCAGGCTGTCTTGGGAGATGAGCCAGGACCCATAGCATCACTGAAAGTGAATGAATGGGGCTATTGGTGGGGTTCAGTGGAATCAGTGCCCTTCTGGAGCCTCATCTTGGGTGATAATGCCAAGAACTTCGCATCAAGAAGCAGCTTCTTACCTTCAACTGCTACTATTTTCACATTGTTCCATCAGGCAGGAAGGAAACTGCCCCTTATTATGTGCTTATCATGTGTGTGTTCTTCATAGATGTTATCCCCCAGTCAACAACTGAGTAAACTGAGGCTCACAGAGGTTACACTAGTCATGTAGCAAGGGAAGAGCAAAGCAAGGATCTGGAACAGGATTTGCTGAACTCTGTGTACCCCATGCATGTCTCTGGATGACAGTACTTTGGGTTGTAAGCTTGAGTCTCATTCCAGCTGAAGTGTCTTCAGACTTCAGGCCTTAGACCCTTTGCCCCATTTTCCTCGGAGGGAGGGCAGGTGTCAGGAGCTAAGTATAGGTACTAATGGTCATGGTTATGTTCTGAACAACCCTGTTGGAATTCAGTGGTCATCTTAGGAGGTTTGAAGTCAATAAGCCAGGAAATCTTCAGAGCAGAAAATGGGAAACAGGTTCTTGAATGGGAAGACTCAAGCAACAAAACCATCATGGCCAAACCTTAAGAAGTAACCTCCCTCTTGCAACCTCCGACAAAGGACCAGGCTACTCTGATTCCTGATTCCTTCCAAGTGAATGATCTCAGAGCCTACTGGTCTCTTCCTGAGAATGCAGAAATGAATTTTAATGTGGGGGAAATTCAATATGGTAACATGTGACATTTATGTAAACATATATGCACACACACATACATACACCCATATATGGAGACTAGACATTTGATTTGTCCATTGGTCCATTCATTCATATTTATTTAATTTTCCATACTTGAATTTATTTATTCACTTGTAGCTTAATTTAATCATTCATTCATTCATTTCTTAATTTATCCATTCATCAAGCCACTTAATTATTCAACAAATGTTTCCTGAGTGCCTATCATGTGCTAAGTATCATACTATATGTTAGGAATATAAAATTCAGTTAGAGAAAATCCTTGCTCTTAAGGAATTTATAGTCTAATGGGATTAGCTAGCCATTTACACACATAATTGTATTACAATGTTTTAGGTTCCATAGTAGAGATATATACAATGTATTTGGAGAGTCCAGAATTAATTATTCCTACTTGGAAGTGAGGAAGAATCTTGACAGGAGAAGGAATACTTGAGTAAGAGTTCATCAGGCAAAGAAGGTGGGGGGTAAGGACAGGAGAGAGGAGAGCAGTCAGTACAACCATGTAGAAATGAGCCTATGGTTTCTACTTCACGCTTACTCAGGACTCAAATGAGTCCTGTGCGATGGGAAGAATTTATGTGGGCAGAAAAGAAGACCAAACATTCTTCACTTTATCTGCCCACTTCTACCTGCTACCAGAAAATGGAGGTGACGGTTTTCAATTTTAGAGAAAATGATCTGAGGTGAGGATAGGGACCCCGAGTTCTGGAGTGTGGCCTGCAGGGGCCACCCAGCCCTCCTGTTAGAGCCCAGTCCTCGTGGCTCTATCACCCTCAAGTGTCCTGGTCATCCATACCCACCACAGGCATAAACAACTGGAATATGGAGAGCGATTCACTCCAAACACTGAAAGGGGTATATGTTTGTAGGAAGCAATACAGTTTACCACTTTTGTGTCAAAAGTTCCCAGCTTTCCTCTAAAGGACCCATAAGACTTATTCTCAGTTTATGGAGTATCTTTCCTGCAAATAGCTTATAAATTTTTAATCAAAATTGTATTTTAGGAACTGAAAAATACTTGATTTCTACCAGACTGTCACATTTGAAAGGAATTTTATGAAACCCAAATGGGATTTTTTAATGCCTCTATTTCTTCTTCTTCAAGTGGATTTCCAACCAAGGCTTTCAGATTTTCTCTCCTTTTTTTTTTTTTTTTTTTAAGAAGGACCTTTTATATACGATGTCAAATCCAGAAATGTGACATTCAGTAAGTGACATTTTATTTTAATTCACTTTGACAAAATAATGAACTCTATTTGTAGGAGCAATATAGCCTCATCTGACAGGGAGATGCCTCTGGAGTTTTGCTATAAATGAAAAAAACTATTCCTTTTTTTTTTTTTTTTCCTGATAAAATGGCAAGTGAGATTTTGGAGAAACTTTTTGGAAGTTATGGGAAACATCTATGAATCAGTAGGAAACCCCCACCATAACCACACATTCTGCCATCTGCCAGTCATACTTGGATTTCTGATTTGGGCTAGCACATACCATTGTCCTCCAGATTCAGATTTTCTATCCCTGTCAGCCATGTCCAATGGCCAGGAGAAAGCAAAGCCTCTTAGCTTCAGGACAGCCTTGGCTTCCTGCCAAAGGGGGGTGAAAGGTACACCGGTCTCTATCCTCTCCCAGGGACCCACATGGATGCTGGCTCAGCTGAGGATCCCCAGGAGGCTGGAATTGGCAACCTCAAGTCAGGACCCCTGGTTACAGATCCAGATCGAAACTCAAATCAGGTTTTCCAGAGAGGGAGAAAAGTAGGTGTCTTCAAAGCCTCTTTGTTTTGAACTGTTTAAATTTAATACATCTCCTTGGTCATTTTTCAAAACAAAAACCAAGTGGGGGAGGAGAGACTAACCCATGCTGAATGTAGGAACCTTGAATTATCAAGGAAGGCCACCAGGGTGTCCTGGAAAAATGGGGTTGGGAACTTTGGCCATAACTGTCCAGTCCTTGAATTCCCTGCAAAAGAGAGGCAGGAAGCCTGCCTCAGTCCCTGGGGGAGGGAACACGCAGCTCCCTTCATGCTAGAAGCTAAAGGCAGGTGACACTTTAGCTGATCTGCCCTTGGGACTCTGGCTGTCACAAGAAGAGAGGCATTCTATTTCTATATTTGAAAAATATATTTAAAACAATTGAATAAAATCACCCCACACCTTTTAAAGTTATTAAAATAGGAAGCGAACTCCTTTCCTCTATCCTAACACCAACTCCCGCTTTGCATGATAACCATTGTCCATCCTTCCTGACATTTTCTGCCTGCAGACAAAAGATACTTACATATATCCAGATGGATAGATGTCTTTTAATTTATTGACAAAATAGGACATGTCATGGACGTTGGTCCACATGGCTTTTTTTTTCCCCTTCACAATATAACTTTCCACACCAGTATATATAAAATTAGAGTGGTTTTTTTTTTTTTTTCATTACTGTTATTATTGTCATTGGCCTTCTGATCCTATCCTTGGGGAGCATGTCTTCAGTTCTTGGAGAAAGGGTTGCAAAGCATAAGGGAATCTTGACTCCCAGTGGCTTTAAATTTTTTTTTTCAACGTTTATTTATTTTTGGGACAGAGAGAGACAGAGCATGAACGGGGGAGGGGCAGAGAGAGAGGGAGACACAGAATCGGAAACAGGCTCCAGGCTCTGAGCCATCAGCCCGGAGCCTGATGCGGGGCTCGAACTCCCGGACCGCGAGATCGTGACCTGGCTGAAGTCGGACGCTTAACCGACTGCGCCACCCAGGCGCCCCTACTCCCAGTGGCTTTAGATAAGACTGTGGAGTCAAGGACCGTGGGGATTATTGCCCAGACCTCTGGTTACCACTCCAGGGTCTTCTGGCTCCAGCCAAACAAGATTAATGCAGTGTGGGAATTTTATTATATGATATATTCTCTTGTTTTAAAATCCAGTTAAAGACAGCATAGCATAAAAAGAACACTGAATCCTGGTGGACTTTCTGACTTTCTGAAGGTCCTTTCATCTGGCTGGGGATGAGGGAATAATAATGTTGGCTTACTGGCTCCTCACACAGAGCTGCCTTTCTGTTGTCCTTAAATATAACCTGTTCCAATTGTATCATCAGCAATAGTCAAATGAATATAAATTAGATTTCAAAACACTAAAGTATAATTTTCTCTTTTCATGTTTAAAGAATGTTATTGATTTTTATTACAAAATATTTTAATCATGGGGCACTTGGGTGGCTCAGCTGGTTAAGCATCCAACTCCTAGTATCAGCGCAGGTCATGATTTCACAGTTTGTGAGATCAAGTCCCACACTGGGCTCTGTGCTGACAGTGCTCAGCCTGCTTGGGATTCTCTCCCTCCCTCTCTCTCTGCCCCTCCCCTACTCACGCTTGCTCTTTCTTTCTCTCTCTCTCTCTCTCTCTCTCTCAAAATAACCAAATAGACTTTAAAAAATAGTTTAATCATACATAATAATCTATGGAAAACAATAATGTGAATACTTCTGAACCTGGTACTCAATTTAAGAAATACAAAATTACCAATACTGCTAAAGCTTTCTTTCCCCAGTTGCATTTTCCTGCCTCCCACATACTTCCTGTATCCAGGGATAATCATTATGCTGAATTCTGTGTTTATCTTCGCCTTGTTTTTCTTTAGAGTCATCATTCCCCCTTCAGGCATTAAAATCACTGGGAGATTTTTTTAAACTACTGTGTGGTTTGATTTCATTTTAGAGTTTTACTCTTTTGGAAACCATATAGAGCAACAAGGAGAATGAAAGGGGTGGGGAATACAAGTGCATTTTAAATAGAAACTAAAAAATAGAGAAGTTATATGTAGATAATCACTGAAGCAGGTGTGACCAGCTGAATCCTGTGGAAATCCTCCTAAGAGTCAGAGAAGGGAGAAGTCAGGAAGAACAAGGCCCTAGTTAGCAGGGCTCAGATCCTTGACAAGAAATGCATTCCCAGAAGGGAATACAAAATGTCCTAGAGGGACTTCTGTGAGCAGGAGGGACAGAGAGAAGGTGCCAAAGTGTCCCCTGTGGGTCAAGGAATGGCATACCTCAGAACGCACAAACATATACATTTGGAGGCAGGGGCTGTGTCCTTTTGTGGCAATGGCCAATAAATAAATGAACAGGAGGGGTGCCTGGGTGGCTCAGTCGGTTAAGCAGCCAACTTCAGCTCAGGTCACAATCTCGCAGTTCGCGGGTTCAAGCCCTGCAGCTGGCTCGGTGCTGACAGCTCAGAGCCTGCTTCACAGTCTGTATCTCCCTGTCTCTCTGCCCCTCCTCCGCTTGCACTCTGTCTCTCTCTCTCAAAAAATAAACATTTAAAAAAGATTTTTTTTTAAAGAAACAAACAAGAAAACAAGGTTAAGTTGGAAGCCCTTCTGAGGCAGGCTACACACAGAGAGACACAGCATGTGTGGCTGCATGGAGGTGCCATATTTGGAGGAAATGGTCTGCTGCTTTATGAACAGAAGAGGAAGCTCTTGAGCTACAAAGTTTAGAGATTCCCCATATTCTCTTTTCTCACCTCATCTCACAGCCCTCTCCAACATAAGCACAAAGCAATTTCCTATAGATAGTTGGTCCAGAAAGTCATCCAACATAAATACTGAATGGGAACAGGACCCATTCAAACACTCACAAAAGAGAAATACTCTCAAAGACAAAAAAAAAAAAAAAAAAAAAAATTCCACAGATGAAGAAAACTCCCCACATAAACATTATAACCAAATATTCCATCATAAAATTCAAAAACTTGATGCATGCAGTGATGAAAAAAATGATGAAAATATCAGAAATACAAGAAGTCAGGAAAGAAGTGAGATGAGAATTGGCAGAATTCAGGAATTAAATAGGAGACCCCCAAAAAATTGTTTTCAGAAAATAAGAATAAATTAGATGGAGGACAATGAAGATAAGACACTACAGCTAATATAGAAGATGCCTGCAGATGACAAAGAAGATAGGCCCCCCCAAATCCAACATATGCATAATTGGTGTCTCCAAAGAAGAAAAACAAAATTATGAGACAGAATAATTACTTAAAATATAATTCAAGAACACTTTCCTGGTGTAAAAGAAGACGTGAATGTATATATTGAAAGGACAAATCATGTACGAGGGAAAACTGACTCCAGATGGTCATAATTGAGACATAGCCTAATGAAATTATCAGAGTTTAAAGGTAACAGATTCTTTCAACAGCCAAGCACAATGATCAAATCACTTATAAAGGAAAGAAATCAGGTTAACATTACACTTCCCCACAGTACTATTCAACTCCAATACATGAAGCAATTCTTATAAGATATTCCAGGAAAAGAAATTAGAGGCAAGAATTTTATTGTCTAGAAAAACTGTCTTGAAGCCTAAAGGCTAACAGTTTAAACATGCAAAAATTCGGGGAATATTATTCTCATGAGAAAAATAGGAGAAAGTGATGGTGAATTTTATGTGTCAACCTGTCTGGGCCATGAGGTGCCCAGATATGTGGTCAAACATTATAGTAGATGTGTCTGAGGGTGTTTTGGATGGGATTAACTTTTCTTTGTTTTGTTTTGTTTATTTGAAAGAGGGGGGGTGGGAAGAGATCGAGCACACGAGTGGGGGAGAGGGGCAGAGTGAGAGAGAGAGTGAGAGAGAGAATCTTAAGCAGGCTCCACACTGGCATGAAACCCAACACAGGCCTCGATCCCATGATCCTGGGATCATGACCTGAGCCAAAATGGACAGTCAGACACTCAACCAACTGAGCCATCCAGGCGCCTCAGGATTAACATTGGAATCAGACTGAGTAAAGCAGCTTGTCCTCCTTAATATGGGTGGGCCTCATCCGATCAGTTGAAGACTTGAAAACAACAAAATGTCTGACCCTCCCCTAATTTAAAAAAAAAAAAAAAAAAAAAAAAAAACTCCTGCCCTATGACATGAGCTGGGACATCAGTCTTTTCTTGCCTTGGACTTGAACTCAAACATCAGCCCTTCTTGGGTCTTAAGCCTGCTGGCTTCTGAACTGGAACTACACCACTGGCTCTCCTGGGTCTCCGGCTTGCCAACTGCAGAATTGGGGATTTCTCCGCTGCCATAATTACATGAGCCAATTCCTCATAAGAAGGGAGGGAGGGAGGGAGAGAACAAGGAAGACAGACCCCATTGGTTCTGTTCTCTGGAGAATCCTGAGTACCAGAGAATGAACCCTAATCAAACAAGAGATAATTGGGTGTGGGGAGGGGGGGGGGTTAGCAACAAGAATGTCAGCAAGCATCAAATATATTTAACTGCAGACCCAAATGAAAACAAGGGTGGAGGTAAAAGTGACATAAAAGAATATAAATGGTATACATACACTCTGACAATTAAGCAATGAGAGAAGAAAGACAGGAAATCGTGGAACGGAAAATAAGTGAATTGCTTACTTGATTCCTAATAGCTGGAGGTCAATAGTTACCATTAACTGAACAGGGCAGTTCCTGAGTCTGGCAGTTGGGGATTAGACTTTGGAAGCTTTAGGATGCACAAAGCTATACAATGAAGATGGGACTTGGATCTTAATTCTCAGCTCTGCTGGTCTGACTTGAAGCACTTATATTTACCCGGTCCAGGGAGGTGCTGATACCCACCTGAAATGATTATTCTTACCGGAAAGTTGCCAAAAGGCTGGCTTGGCTGACCCTGACATTGGGGCTGTTTGTGTAAGGGATTCATGCCTTCTCTTGTTATAGGCAAAGCCAAGAACTTGACTGGTTTCCTACAGTGCTAATTTCTATGTCGAAGGTGATACGACGAATGTGAGACACGACCTGTCCCTTTTAGCTCCCTCCTCTAGAGGGTTTGATCCACCAGCTGGATCATCCCCAGTCTTTTTCCTATTTCTTCTAGCTGCTTCCTGCTTGCTGAGGTTTTTTGTTTCTCTCTTTAGTTATAAACATTTAAAAATTGTTTTATCCAAAGATATTTCTCAAGAGGTGCCTGGCTGGCTCAGTTAGTAGAGAATTGATCTCGGGGTTATGAGTTTAAGCCCCCCCTGGGTATGGAGCCTATTAAAATAAAAATTTTTTAAAAAAGTTAAAAAAAAGATATTTGTCTAATCTTAGAGTAGACTTATTATGATAAGCACTGAGTAATGTATAGAATTATTGAATCATATTGTACACCTGAAACTATTATGACACTGTATGTTAATTACACTTCAATAAAAAAAAATAAAGCTATTTCTCCTATCTTATTCTTGGGATTTTATGTATTTTTACCTTTACAGTTTTAATTTTTAATTTAATTTTCTAAAACTTTCCAATGTTTATTTTTGAAATAGAGAGAGAGAGAAAGAGTGGGAGCAGGAGAGGGACAGAGAGAGAGGGAGACCTAGAATCCTAAGCAGGTTCCAGGCTCTGAGCTATCAGCACAAGGCCCAATGCGGGGCTCAAACCCACAAACTGTGAGATCATGACCTAAGCTGAAGTTGGATGCTTAACCAAGTGAGTCAGTTCCCCCTTAATTTTTAATTTTAGTTCTTAATCCTTAAATCCCATCTACTTGTACTCCTTTTTATGCTTTTTACCTTATGTTTTTACTCTTTTATCTTAATCTTTCCTCTCATTTACTTTTATATCTTTAACCTTTTCTTTTGTTGGTTTATTGCCTTTTACATTTTCTTTTAAATCTCATCCATTCTATTCTATTGTTATTTTTAAGTTCCTAACCTTTCATCTTTATTGTGATTTACAATCCCTTAAAAATGTGTATTGCTGTTTTATTGTTGTTTTAATCTCCTTCTGACCCTCTATATTCGCTCTCATGATTGAAATAATCATATTCATTTTTCCCTTTTCTTATACATCTGTTATAATTTTCATTTGTTTTTACAGTGGCCAGCCAAAACGCAGTACTATCGCTGTGGTAGCTAGAGAAAAGCTTAGCCTTAAGGAGAGGTTGGGGCCCTTGTTCTTTGCATTTGTCCCAAAAGTTACACCCTATTCCTCCAGAGGCTGTCTGTTCTACTCAAGGGTCTCTACTCCACTCCATCCCCCGCTCCTGGCAATCCAAGACCCAGAGTTAGCTCTCCTGGGAATTCTAATCCTCTATGTACAGGGGACACATCTGACCGTGGGAACTCTGTTGCTATCTGCCATCTCGTGCCCCCTAAAACTGTAGGAGACACTCCCTGTTGTTAAATCGTTGGTCTCCAAGTCAATTAGACCCTGCTAGGACCAGTTCTGATACAGCTGGATACTAAACTTTTGTTCCAGTGACTGAGGGAGAGGTTTGCCCTCTGACTTCCTACCAAGTAGAATACCGATTACACTTGACCCTTGAACAACACGGGTTTACACTGTGCGGATCCACTTACATTGTGGCTTTTTTTTTTTTTTTTTGATAAATACAGCACTGTAAATGTACTTTCTCTTCCTTATGATTTTCTTATTTGATTGTAAGAATACAGTGTATGATACATACGACATACAGAATATGTGTTAATCAACCATTTATGTTACTGGTAAGGCTTCCAGTCAACAGTAGGCTATTAGTAGTTAAGTTTGGGGGGAGTCAAGAGTTACACACCCCTACACCCCACAGTGTGCAAGGGTCAACTGTACATTGATAAGGTAGACTTAGGAACTTTGGTTTTTCAAAAGACATCATTAAGAGAGTAAAGAGGTAATACACAGAGTGGGAAAAGATATTTGCAAAACATACATCTAACCAGGGAGCTGTATCCAGAATATATACCGAACTCCTATAAATCAGTTAGAAAAAGACAACCCAACAGAAAAATGGACAAAAGGCTTGAATAGATAGCCAAATGACAAAAAAAACCCAAGAACCCCACACCAACCATATGAAATGGTACTAAACATTAATCATACAGGAAATGCCAATTAAAGCTATAGTGTACCACAACACACCCACCAGAATGGCTAAAAAGAAAAAGGTGGAAAGTTCCAAATTAAGGCTGGGGAGAATGTGGAGCAAGGTGAACTTTCCGGCACTGCTGATGCAAGTGCACATTGGTACGGTGATTTGGGGAAACTGTTCGTCAGTGTCTAATAAAAACTTGAACATATGCCTATCTTACTACCCAGCTGTTTCACGTCTAGTTATATCCCCAGGAGGAAGGCATTCATTTATGGAGTCACCAAACAATATGTACTGGATGACCACAGCAACACTGTGTATAACAGTAAAAAACTGGATATTACCCAAATGTCCATCAAAAGTAGGCTGAATTAGGGGCGCCTGGGTGGCAGTTAAGCATCCGACTTTGGCTCAGGTCATAATCTCACTGTTGGTGGGTTTGAGCCCCACGTTGGGCTCTGTACTGACAGCTCAGATCCTGGAGCCTGCTTCAGATTCTGTGTTTCCCTCTCTCTGCTCCTCCCCCGCTCACACACACACACACACACACACACTCTCTCTCTCTCTCTGTCTCTCAAAAATAAAAATAAACTTTAAAAAAGTAGGCTGAATTAATAAATCAACACATATTCATGTATAATGTAATACTACACAGAAATGAGAATAATAAATGGTCTATATCCATGTAAAAATGTGTATGAAATTCAGAAAACACAATATTGAGTGGAAAAAGCCAGATCCAAATAAGTATCTATTTATTATTCCATTTGTATAGAGTACAGAAACAGACAAAACTAATGTATACTTTTAGACACAAAGACAATGGCTGCCCTTGGGTGGGCACACTAACTGGAAATGACCACAAAGTGGTCATGTTGTTTCTTGATTTCGGTGCTTGTTATATGTGTGTTTAGTTTGTGAAAATTCATGGACCTCAACATTTATAGTAAGTTCCTCAGGAAAGTGCTTTATGCTTCACTATAACACTCATAAAAACTTACCTCATATTCTACAGCATTATGACCAAGACTAAGGAAAGTAACTTCCTAGCACAGATCCTGGCACATAATAGCTACTCAAAAAATGAGTTATTTTTATTACTGCTACATAATATAAATTAGTTCCTGATGAACATCTGCTACAGCTAATACTACCAGCTTGATTTTTACCTTGCTCGATGTTAGCTTGACAAATGCGACCCCGTCCAGTCCTGACTCTGCTGCGGTGCCTTTGAAATTTGTCAAAATTTGTGCAGCAATGTTGAGCATCATCAGATGTGTGAACCAAACCCCAGGGAACAGTAATGTCTGTTAACATGGAATTATTGCTCTCCCCTTGCAACATTTTTCTAAAGCAGTGCTGGCAAGTAAGGCCAAGAGCCATGAAAGGGCGATGACTCAGGTTTTCCAGAATCACGTCTAGAATGAATTTCACGTACAGGTGTGTTGTTGAGGAGAGATTCAGAAATGGTTACCCTCAGGACGTTTGCAGGGGTCAGTGTGTTTGAGGAGTATTCGAGATGCTAAGATGTCTGTTTCCTGTCTCCTCACCATACACATACTGGTCCCCTTTGGCCTCTGTGTGAAATGTTTGTATTGTCTGCCTCTGTTACAGGGATCCTAAGGCGAATTCTCAGGCAGTTCCTGACATAATTCATGTTGAGCATTCCTACTCGTGTTTGTTTGCACTCCTCCTTATTCCACAAAGGCTCAGAGTGGCTTACATGAACACTGCTGTTGGAGCCGTCTGCCTGCCCCATGACCTCCCCCTCTCGGTTATAGTGGGGGGTCTGGAAGCCATGTTTGCACTTCATTACCCCACCCACGAGGTTCCAGGTGAACAGACCTGGTGGAAATGACTGACTCAAGCAGGGCCAACTGCAATTTGTCTCCCATGACTTTGAAACCGGTACTTGAAGACAGCAGTCACTTTCCACCGACTGGCTGAATGAGACCATGTCACCTAACCTTTTTCACAGAGAAGAAAGGAAAGCTGCTCTACAGAGGCAGACAGAATGAAACAGATGCGTAGAAATGGGGCGTTTGGAGGGGTGCCTGGCTGGCTCAGTCAGTTGAGCATCTGTTTGTCACGATCTCTCAGTTTGTGAGTTGGAGCCCCGCATGAGGCTCTGTGCTGATAGCTCTGAGTCTGGAGCATGCTTCGGATTCTCTCTCTCTCTTCTCCTCCCCTGCTTGTGCTCTGTCCCTCTCTCTCTCTCTCTCAAGAATAAACATTAGGAAAAAAAAAAAAAGAAATGGGGTGTTTGGAGAAGAGAAAGGAGAGAGACTAGGAGACAGAATGCCTTGGTTTCTGATATTTCTCTCAATCCCAGTCTTTGTGCCTCCTGTGGCCCAATTGCACCTCCTCCCCTGTGTCCATGAGATAACCCTATAATATTACAACCCCATTCTATTCTTTTTAGGTTAAGCTAGCTCAGGTTAAGTTATCCACCAGCAGTCTCCAACTGAAATAAAATACGTTGCAAGAAGATAATGTCACATTTAAAATGTATTGACAAGTGGAAAACAAGACCCGAAGGCTGGTATGAATGATGTCAGGAGAGAGGAGAGGACACCCGTGGGGGCCATGAGACCCTGGGCATTTGCTGCCAGCAGCCAGCAGAGGTGAGTCCTCAAGTAGCAGCTGTTCTCAACCCAGGCTGCCCAGTAGGGACACTGGGAGCTTCTGAAATGTACTCGGGGCCCCATCCTGGGGACCATGATTTAATTGGTCCAGGCTGGCATCTTTAGGATGTGAACGTTCCCTTCTGTTTCTAAAGTGTGCAGCTATGGTGGAGAGATGCTGAGTTGCATTATTCACGACATGTAGAAAGAAAAATAAATAATAAACCAAACAAAAGCAGCTTCTCGAAAGAAGTACAGAAACGGTTCTGAGGTCACAGGGAGCAGTTTCTCCCACAGATTTTCATTTTGCAGGATATGCATGATGCAGTGAACAGCGTGCTCAACAATATCCTCATATTAAACAAGGAAATGGCCCTGGATGTGATAATCCCAAAACACCATCCAGGAAAAACATCCACAGGGAGGGGCGAGGCGTCTCTGCTGCCGGCCTTCAACTTGGAATGGGTTTTAGAGTATGTAGAACAGATGTACATGCTAAGACTCCTGAAATTTAAAGCAATTTCTTCCCCCCCCCCAACCTGAGGAGAGGGCCCATAGTTTTCATCAGATTACCCTTGGTGGCTCTGAGCCCCCCCAAAGTTCCGGAACCAAGGAGGAGAATTCCTGGGCTACCTTTTCAACAAATCTCTACCCATACAAGAGTCTCTCAACTGCTCGGTTGGGCTTCTAGAGAGACTGCTTGTCAAACACCTGGCATGTGATAGAGCTTGCCATCTTGCTAAGTTGAGCATGGGGCAAATCTGTCTCAATAGTCAGCTAGTGGGATCAGGATCAGTGCACCCTTCCAGAAGCTGAGGAGCCTGGCCAGGACACGTGCATGAACAGGAGGCATCGGGGAAGGCGGAAGGAGTCCTCGGTGAACCAAGATCCTCCTCACAAGGCACAAGATACACTCCAGTGCACAGGCAAAAGAGCAGCTAAGCCCCCAAAATTCTTCACCTGGGCACAAACAGCAATAATTTCTGCTTGGAAAAAATTTAAAGCAGGTGGACCAAATACCCATCTTGTTCATAAAACATCTCTGCAAACACCCATGGAACATTTAACCTTGAGAAATATAGTTTCCTGGTGCCCTCTCTAAGCTAAATTGTTTGCAAAATATATGACTCTGTGACTGAATTAGTTAACTTGTTCCTTAGGGTTATTGGCCATAAGTCAATTTAATGTTGGAGGCTGTCTACCAAAAATGATGACTTTGTTTTTAGACACATTTGATCTGTGTTCCTTCTTTGCAACATTAATTCCATAGTAGGTAAGTTGCCTATTGAGGTCAGTCTTGGCTCATGACACAAAACTATGGTATCTATGAATAGGTGAATTTCCCCTTTCAATTTTTCATAACAAGGGGGTAATACCCTGATATCAAAATCACTGAAGAGGAGTAGCAATGTTGATTAAACAGAAGACTGGCCAGAATAAATGCCTGCTTAAATTCTTTGGGAAATGCTATCTGATGTATCAAAAGAGTATTCTTATTAGGCAGTCCCTAAATCAGGGGTTGGCAGACCACAGCCCACAGGCCAAAACTCGTCTGCAGCCTGTTTTTGTGTGGCCTACAAGCTAAGAAGTTTCTTTTACATGTTTGACTAGTTGGGGAAAAAAATCAGAAAAATAATATTTTGTACCAAAAATGATGTGAAATTGAAATTTCAGTGTCCATAAATAAGATCTCACTGGACCACGACCATGCTTATGTTTATGTGGTGTCCATGATTGCTTCCATACTACAATGACAGAGTTGAACAGTGGCTGCACATGTTATATGACCCACACAGCCTAAAATATTTTCAATCTGGCCTTCTAAGGAAAAAGCTTATAGACCCTTGTTGTAGGTCTATAAGCAGCACCAGTATTGAGGCCAAGTAACTCTTGTCCATATATCAAAGACCAAAGAAATGTCAAATACCACCAATGATCTTCTATTATTCTTAACAGATTTTTCCCCACAAGAAACAGTACAATAATCAGTAGTAGAATAACTATGCCTAAAACATACCTGTGCCACGTATAGAACACTAGCCTGAGAAATTCAAGTTTAACTTTTGATGAGAAAACAAAAGGGCGGGGCACCTGGGTGGCTCAGTTGGGTAAGCATCTGACTCTTGATTTCAATTCAGGTTTGGATGGATCTCAGCTCAGATCTTAATCTCAGAATCGTGAGTTCAAGCCCCGTGTTGTGGTCCACAATGGGCAGGATGCCTACTTAAAAAAAAAAAAAGAAGAAGAAGAAGAAGAAAAGAAAAAGGCAACCAGCATAAATTTAGAAGAAATATCTAATAATTGTGGAAATAAGGGAATGCTCTCAAAAATGGATGGTACCAGGTTTTGAGTCATTTAATTACTTCAACAAATACTTATTGATAAATAAACAATGTGCCTAAAAAATCATGCCTAGAGTATTTATAACAGACTCAAAGTCCAAAATCAGACCACTGAGGCCATCCTTGAGCATATCTGGGCACAGGAAATCTGCTCAGGTGTTTTATTTAGCTTGAAGACTTTATTTTAATCAACTGTATAAAGTGAGAGATCACTAGCAGGCCTCAGTCAGAAGGTTCCCTTGTCGCGATCGACAAGGTTTGAATCATTGGCCTTGCTTTATGAAGTTGTGAAAATCAAGCTCCCTGTCCCTCAATCACCACACGCAAACCTCCTGCAATTATTTTCTAGACTGTTCCCACTGCTATTGTTAAGGCATGGATCAATTACACCTGCAGAAGCTTAGTGCAGAACTGATTTACCAGGGAGGTTGCTTTTTGCCTTGAGGTTGCTATTTAACCACAAACTAGTGAGTAAGCACCTTATCTCCTAGGATACAACATGGATAGAAATATGTTCAAGTACAGTCGACTCTTAAACAACATGAGGATTAGGGGCACTGACCCCCACATACTCGAAAATCTGCATATAACTTTTGGAGTCCCCAAAAACTTAACTACTAAGAGCCTACTGTTGACTAGAAGCCTTACCCACAATGTAGACAGTCAATTAACACATAAGTTGTATGTTTTATATATAATACACTGTGGTCTCACAATAAAGTAAGCTAGAGATGTAAAGAAAATCACAAGGAAGAGAAAATACATTTACTGCATTGTAAAAAAATCCGCATCTAAGTAGATCCACGCAGTTCAAACCCGTGTTGTTCAAGGGTCTGCTGTATAGGAAAGTGAAGTGACTTTATTAAGGACACACAGATGGCAGGGTCCGAAGCAGGATAGAGACAAAGAATTCTCTGCCCCTGAGTCTGGCGTTTATTCCTCTCTCCCACATGGCCCTGATGCCCCGGTGGGCCTGCTGGGTGATGGCCCTGAAGAAGCCAGAGCCCATGGGATTTCAGGGAGCACAGTGCCCAAGCCATGATGTGGATCTAGGGTTACAGCCCAGGCCTCATGGGCAGTGCCATCATACAGGCTGCTCCCCAGAAAGGCCCTGCGCTGGGGTTTAATGCTTTCTGATCACCATCTTGAAATTCTTGATAATGCTAATTCTTGATAATGATAATCTTAGTTATTATCACAGAGTCAGTTTTCATGTGAACTCTGATGGGGCAATGGAGCACTCACCATGGATTAGGGCCTCAGATCTCCTTGTCCTGCCTCCTGCCACCTCCTCAAAATGCTCAGCCAGGGGGCCCCCACAATTGCTGCTGCCCTCAACCCCAGGCAGGGCACAGGGGGAGTCAGGGCCCAGCTCACACCCTATATAGCATCTTGGGGTGGGACTGGGCAGCCAGAGGCCATGTCTCCAGCACACTGAGCTGCTCTCCTACCCCCAACCCAGTTGCCAAGATGTCCCAGCAACATTTCGAACTCTGGGGAACCCATCTGCTGTGCTTTGGGGTGGTAAGCTCATGGGAGGGAGAGTGATTTCTCCAGACCCCCACTCCCAGCAGCTGTAGGAAGCCTCAGTCCAGAGGCTCCCCAGAGCAGCCAGGCAGGGGAAGCTGGCAGCCCTCAAGCCAGAAAGAGTGTGCAGGGGCCCCGTATTGTGGGGGGGGGATCCCAAGACACCCAGGAAGGTTCACACTGCCCTGCAAGTGTCCCCATGCCTGGAGTTCCCCCTCAGCCAGCTCCATGGGTAAGGGGTCCTCTCTTCCTTCCTCTACCTTCCTAAGCCTGGCTTGGACTTGCCTCCTCTGGCCGGGTCGGGCACCCTCTGGGGAGGAGCTGCAAAGTATGAATTGTATCATTTCAGTGACTCCACCCAAGACTTACATGCTCTCATATTTGCATTTAACTTTGCATTGCACAACATAAAGATGAATAGTAAAATTCATGCTAGTAAGTGAAAACTTTAATTTTTCTTAGAATAACATTAAATAGCAAATGCAAAACACCATGACAAGTGAGAGAGAGGCAGCCTGAGAAAGGAAAAAGCTTTATCTATAGCAGCACTTTTTCCCCTGCTTTTTAACCTTGAGGCCCTGCATTTTCATTTTGCATGGAGCTCACAAATTATGTAGCCAGTTCTGGTTACAACTTGCTCTTTGCATAAGCCAACACATGTGCAAGCCTAGCAGCTGACCCTGAAAGCAATAGCTAGAACCCAGTCCCACAATAATGTTACTTTCTGTGAGTGCCCCGTGGTGACTCACAGCTCAAGACTGTATATTTCTCACTTGTCTGAATGCAAAGTAAAAGTGGCTATTTTTATAGAACAAAAACCGAGGCAAGATACGGAATTCAGCCCATCTCTATGCACTGCTGCACCTGAGACATTCGGCACACATAATAAATCTGTCTTTGGAAACTTGCTCCTTTGCAGTTTTGACACAGATAAATGACAAGTATTAAATCTTAAGGGAAAAGAACCAGCTGCTGTAGTTGTTGAATTACTGAGACGTAAGCCTCTAGGCCTGCTGATTTGAAGTGCCAGCCAGAGGCCTCCTGGAAAAGGGTACAGGTGAGCTGAGAGAATGTGAGAGGTAACCACAGAACATCTTTGTCTTCACCAGCCCAAAGAAACTCAAGGTCATGTGTAATATTGTTGGATCCGAACTTTGGAGGCCACTGGACTTTGACCAGTAAGAGGACCTTGCTGTGGACAGATGCCACACTAAGTCAGTGGTTCAAAGCTTGGCCTTCATGTGGGATTTGTCTTTAACTGGAGAGGAAGGTGCGTGGTAAAAGAGCAGGACTAGCAACAGACATATTTATTTCTTTCCTGTTCAGCACAATACTGTGGGTAGGATCCAGGGGTAAGAAGGGGGTAATTCTAGAATGTCAGAGCCACAAATAGCGAGTAGATAACACATCCTCCACCGGGGTGTTCCTCTGCTCCAGGATGGAGCTCCTTGAGGGGAGAGGCCTTGTATCCTTTGTCAATGCAACTCCCCCACTCTTTAGACGGGGAGGCCACGGCCCAGAGACTTTTGCTGGAATTCCCAAAAACACTCGGCTACCCAATAACAAAGCTGAAATGAGAACCAAGACCTTCTTCCTGTGACGTGAGCTATTTTTTCCATAACATTTGGAGAGAAAATTGCTGTCCTTTTCTTTGAAGGTTATATACGCTTTATACGGATGGGAAGGGGTGCCAACAATGTGCTCCTTCCCAAGATGTTAGCAGAATTGAGCCCAGCCAACATGGCGAATGCTGCCAGTTGCTCGGACAAGGAAGCCCCAGCCCTCAGCTCAAGGGGACTTGCTGTTAGTCCCGAGATCCCAAGGTGAGAGCCCTGTGCAGGGAGATGACCCCTACCAATAGGAGGAGGAGCCAGGCTCTCTTCTCAGAGCTCTCCCTGGATTACTCACATAATCCCTCCAGCTAAGCAGTCAGGGGGCACTATAAGCAATTCCACTGGTCTGAAACAGGACAATGTGCCAGCAAGAGGGGTTCGATCAGACCTGAGAGTCTGAGACTTCACCCTCAGCCCTTAGATCTGCTGCCTGTCCAACCCTGGGAAAGGCAGAGGACAGTCCTTAGGAAGAGGTGACTTCTGACCCCCTCCCGTGGCAGCAGAAGCCCAGCGCCAGCTGTGGAAAGGCCATGCCTGGGAGCACATGCCTCCTAAGACTCCCAGCTCTGTCCCTAGATGTCTCCCTTCCTTGGAGCCACTGCCTGAACTCATCGGACTCGGAGCTGGAAGCCTACCTCCTGGAACACTGCTCTTCCCGTCATTGTCCCTCCAATGGAGAAATGGCAGCTTGAGGTAGCCA
Organism: Lynx rufus; assembly: GCF_022079265.1. Lineage (NCBI taxonomy): Eukaryota > Metazoa > Chordata > Mammalia > Carnivora > Felidae > Lynx > Lynx rufus. Next base: position 67,785,006 of record NW_025814897.1, on the reverse strand, counting down.
TAGAGTCTGAGTGCCCCCGGCCTCACACCTCCCACTGACTGGCTGTGAACATAGACGGTTCACTGACATCTCCAGGCTTCAATCTCTTTATCAGCACTGCTTCACAGGGTGGCTGTGAGGATCCAATAAATTGTCACCTGTGAGCACACATTGTACATTGTTTAGTGATGGCCAACACTCACCCATTCCGCTTTATCTACCACCAGGACAAACTACTTGAGAGTGTTTGAGAGCATGCAGTTTGGAGTCAGACAGATATGGGCAAGTAACTGAACGTTTCTCAGTTTCCACATCTGTAAAATGGGCATAGTACTTGTGCCTACTACAGGGATATTAGAAGTCATGCCAGATAATGCATGAAAATCAATAGTTAAAATTTTGTTAGGACTTTAAATAAGTTAATATATAATACAACCACCTGTCTTAGGGCCTTGCACCTGTGTGTTAGCTATTATTAATACTTTACAACTAAGTACAGGTATAAACAGTGAACAAAGACAATGCCTTTAAAGTGCTTTGTTCTGTTTCTAGCACATGGTTTGTTTTCAGTAAATAGAAACTACTAAGTAATGTTAGTTTATTGTTGCTGTTATTATCAGTAATAGGACTGATAGACCCTCTTATTGGATCTAAATTTCCTATCTTTGTTGGACTCAAACCCAGCCTGACTCCTGGAATAACATTCAGGTGTCCTCCCGTTGGGTCAGAACACAAGTGCCACATCCCTAAAGGTAAGATCGGTAGCTTGAGAAACAGAAGAAAAGAAAAACTGACGCCCAGGTTCCCATCGCCCACGTGTGCTGTCGTTAAGGTGTCTCTTGGGATCTTGCTACTTAAAGTGTGGCCTGGGGACTGTCAGCATCAGGCATCCCAGGGAGCTAGTGAGAACTGCAGACTCTCAGTCGCCCCTCTGCGGCTCCTCTGAATCAGGATCTGCCTGTTAACAGGTCCCCCGTGATTCCCATTCACAGCAGAGTTGAGCAGCAAGCCCTGCCTTGGGGCTCAGCAGAATGCTGCTCTTTCCTGCCTGGCCTGGTCCAGGTAACAGGACGGAGCTTTATCTTTGACTCCCCGCCACCCCAAAGCTGGCAGAGCTGCTTTCATGGGTATGCAAGGTGTGCAGTCTCCAGGACCCCGTGCTCAGAAAGGTCCCGTGCTTCATTTTTGCTCCGCATTGCTGTCTTGAAATTCGTCATAATCTAAACAAGGGCCCCAATGTTTTCATCGTGCACTGAGTCCTACAAATGAGGTACCCCCGATGCCCAGGACCCTGGGGTCCTCTGGGGCTAGAGTCTAAAATTTGCCTGGCTTTGGCCACCTTCCTTCCCCAAGCCAGATCCCACCCCCCTGTGCCAGTGCCCTGAGCCCTGTTTCTGCCCCTACGTGGACACATCCTGACATGTGGATGTGTCCCAGGCTACGTGGAGAATTAGGTGCACTTCAGCAGCACCTGCCACCCTGCCTGACCAGAGGGATTTATCCTCCTGGAGGTAAGGATTGCCAGAACCATGCCTGAATCTCACACATGAGTTATCTCTTATTTAGCATTTAGATGTCCTAGGTGCTCCGCACTATTTTTGACTTGCCTTGTCTCATTAAATCTTCCAATAGCCAGTAGGGTACGTATTATTTTTTTCTGTTTGACAGAGAAGGAAACTCAAAAACATTAAAATAACGTGCCAAAAATCGAATAACAGATCAGAAGCAAAACCAGGATATAAACCTAAGTTTGTCTGAATCCACAGCCTCCGGACTATTCTGCATCACTGCACCTGGTGATCCTGGGTCGTTCCCTCCCAGCAGCCCCACCTGCCCAGGGACCCAGACCCCCACTCACTATGGCCCATCCTCGCCCCATTTCTCTAGAGGCTCCCCCCCACCCCAAGTGTTAACAGAGGAGACATTTTACAGCAAACATTCACAGAGCTGCTGTGGAAAATTAGCCACAAACTTTGTGTCTTAAGAAAAGAGAAATTTATTCTCTCACAGGTTTGGAGTTCACAAGTTTAAAAACCAGTATCATGGCACTGAATTAAGATGTTGGCAGAGCGTAGTCTCTCTCAGAGGCCCAAGGAGAATCCTCTTCCATGTTCTGGCGGCTGCAGCTTCCTTGGCCTGTGGCCACATCACTCCAGTCCCCGGGGCCAGCCTCATCAAGTCTCTGCTCCGATTTTAAATCGTCTTCTCTGTGTGTGTCAAGTCACCCTCTGCTTCCCTCTCATAAGGACACCTGTGACTGCACTCGGGGCCCATCCGGTAACGCAGGGCAACCGCCCCATCTGAAGATCCTTAACTTAATCCCCTGTGCAACGGCCCTCTTTTTGCCATAGAAGGTAACATTCACAGGTTCCGGAGATTGAGACGTGAATATCTTTGGGGGGGATCGTTTTTTTAGCTAACCAAAGTTGGCAAATATGCTAATAATTGGAGTTCTCAGAAAAAGAAAGGCCTCCTGGCCCTGCCCTCGGGAGCCCCCGCTCATGCGCGCCCTCCAAACAATGCAGCTTCCAGGAGAACCAGCTCCAAAGTACTTAGGCCACACTCAGAGGAAGGGGATGTTTGGGAAGAAAGCAGCAAGGAACCCTAGTGAAGGCCCTAGAGCCAAAGAGCCCAAGGATAGGTCTTCTAAGGAGAAGAATTGAAAGGTAAACTGCTCTGGAATCTTACATTCCCTTCTCACAGGCCTTTTCCAGCTTTGCAGATAAAATATATGTGAAAATCATAGTATCCGTTAAGAATTCTGCTCTGGGGCCATCATGTGTTCAAGCATTAGCTAATAAACCTCCTTCCTATTCCTTTTTGTTGCTCTTACTCTTTATCCCCTCTTATGACTCAGTTGGTAACTTTCTGTCTCTGCTTGCTTATGCCAACATTCTTATTCATCCTTCCATGTCAGGTAAATCACTCGCAGCCACGGAAACTCCGAGGGGCAACGTCCAGTCTCATTCGGAGGATGGAAAGTAAAATAACGGCTTCCTGAAAGAAGGTGGAAAGACAAGACTCGAAAACAGATGCCCTTAGATAAGGTGAGATGTCTCAGGACAAGAACTCAGCTTGGACCGGAGTCTGTATAGGTTGGGGCTCACCTGGTCAGCCACACCCGTGTACTGCATCTGTCAGCAGGGACATTAAAACTCGGCCTTTTATGGACCACAAGAAAAAGAGCTGAGAATAAGTGAGGCAAACAGTGGATGAACGGAGTTGTTTGTATATGTTCACACATCCAAAAACGGTGCCGGCAATAACCCTGTGCAGGTGCCAGGTAAGGATTTCACTACCAGCCCCTCCCTGTGAGACGCTGGTGCTGCCGTAAACCAGGAGGCTGGGGCAAGATCTCCTCCAACACCATCTGAGTCTGTTGCTCCATCTGTTCCGTGTTCGTTCTGGGCTGGGACAGCCTCATCTTCCCTATCCCAGCACCAGGGTAGACATACCTACTGCTCACATGTCTTTCTATTTTTGTAGCTAATCTTCTATTTGCTTCTATTTTTGTAGCTAATCTGACCCTATTTGCTTCTGCACTAATCTATGCAGCAGCTTCAACTTGCCCCTAATTAGAATGTGTGTCTGTGTCAGTCAGGGTTGGACCTGTGAAGCAAAACAAGTAGATCTCTAGAAAAAGAGATTGGATATCAAGGAATGGCTTGCAGGGAGCTGACCCACGCATCGTGGGAATGGATTAAAAATGGCCCCTGTACAGATGTCTGTGCATCCGATACTGGAGCTTGAAGGCCGTAGGGAAGTCAGGAAGCAAAGATCACCAGCAGGCTGGAGCCCCACAGGCACAAGCAGGGACCCCACAAGGACAGCCTGGAAGCTGTGTCCATTCTTGTTGCCCCTGACCTTGGTGGAGTGAAAACCATGTCGAGGCCGGGCTCCTCATCACTTAGCTAAACTCACGCATCTGGCCCAGCTGCTGCTTCATGCAAGGAGCTGAGTCAGCACATTAGCTACAGAGCCAGGCTCTGCCTCCCTTTTACCCTCCAAAATCTCAAGGGAATCTCCCTTGTGACACACCCCAACAGGAAACACACAAGCAAGGGAATTCTTTTACATGAACAAAGCCAAAATGCCACGTTACAAAGCCATCGGTGCGGTAAGTCAGACTCCCCTGGAGACAGACTCTGAGAGGGAGGTGGAAATCCGGAGGCCGAGGTTTTTCAGGGATATTCTCTGAGTAAGAAAAGCGGGATGGGGCCAAGGGAGAAGCTGAACAGAGAGGCAGTCACAACAGGGACCCATTCCCCACGGAGCTCTGCATCCAGGCTGGCCTTCAGGGTTGTCTGGAATCAGGCAAGGCTGCCTCCAGAAGAGCACAGGGCCTGCGTGCAGCAGTGAGGAGGTGGAGGGCAGTTTCAGGGGGGTCTAGACTGTGAGCCATCAGCAACCTTCACTCCTGGCACCTGGGGGAACGAGTGCCCGGGTCCCAAAGGGACCTCTGGACAGGCCCCACCATGGCCAGTAAACCTGCTTCACTAAATGCCTTGCCTGTGAGGAGAGCATCTCTGCCGGAGGAAGAGATTTTAGATGGGATGACAGAGCTGTGTGTGCTGGTAGGAGTGGGGGGGATTCTCCCTATTGCTTGAAGGGCTGCTCTCTCCCTATTGCTTGAAGCAGTCTCTAGTGACTGCTTCCTTGTCCTCCACTTCCAAATCTCTTCCCAGCTCCAGGGGCAGGCGGTGGAACTTTGCAGCGCTTCCCCGGGACTTTCCGTGGTACCGCTCTGCACCTGCTACTTTACAATGGTTACATGGGTGTCCCCCATACTCAGGCTTCCCTGGGAAAACCCGGGTTCCGGGGAATGTGGAATTCTAGGACACACTATGAATTTCCTGCAAAGTGAGCTTGGAAATCCAGGCATGAGACTTTGTCTCCAGAAAGGCTGCTGAGAACCCATTCCCTTTACTCCGCTGAGGGTGGGCTCTGGCGCCATCCTCAATGTCATTTTCCTTGTGCCATTGCAGGGTCCATGAGTGGCAAGAAAGACAAGGCTGCCATTTTGTTTTTTCCCAGAGGCATCAAACCACTGCCTTACACACGGCTATTCTTAAATACCTTCCAAGTAAAATTGTCCTTAGAATTTAAGTGCCATACTTACACAAAAGTGTGGACGAATGCAGAAAATAAGCACATCCTTCCAGTGTCTTCCATCTCAGTGGCAGGCCCCTCTCCATCTTGTGGTACAAGCCAGAATCTGAGGCGTCCCCTTGATACCACTCTCTTCTGCAGCCCCCTCTTCACCAACCACTGTCAAGAGCTTTCCCAGGCCCCTTCCCACTTCCCTCTTTCTTCACTGGCCCCTCCCTCAAGCTGCCAGCACCCCTTCTCTGGGACCCTGCGGTGACCCCTGACTTTGTCTCCTCATATGTACTCCTGCCCCTTCAATCTGATCTCCATTCTGGACACAGAATAGTCTTTTTTTTTTTAATGCTTATTTATTTTTGAGAGAGAGAGCATGAGCAGGGGAGGGGCACAAAGAGAGGGGGACAGAGGATCCAAAGTGAGCTCTGTGCTGACAGCGGAGAGCCTGAAATGGGGCTAGACTCACGAACTGCAAGATCATGACCTGAGTTGAAGTCAGACTGTCAACCGGGGTTGCAATCCGGGTGCCCCACGTAGAATGGTCTTTTAAAAATATAGTTCTGGGGCACCTGGGTGGCTCAGTTGGTTGAGCGTCTGACTTCGGCTCAGGTCATGATCTGGCAGTTCATGAGTTCGAGCCCCGGGTCAGGTTCTGTGCTGACAGCATGGAGCCTGAAGCCTGCTTCAGATTCTGTGTCTCCCCCTCTCTCGGCCTCTCTCCCATTCACACTCTGTCTCTCAAAAATGAATAAACGTTAAAAAAAAAAATGCTTTAAAAATACAGTTCTGATCATGTGTTTTCTGTCCTTCAGTTTATTCAGTGTCTTCTGACCTATTGTGTTCCAGAAAAGAATACAATTCCTAATATGGCTCCCAAGGCCCTACAAGGCCTCGGGTCTTAGCCTGCTCCGGGCTGTGCCTCACTCACTGTGCTGCAGCCAGGGCTGGCCTCTCTACCGGGTCTCCCCCAGGGACCTCCCCTGTTCTTCCCCCACCTGCTAATGTCTGCTGTGGTTAGTGGTTCCACACACAGGACCTGTAGTCAGACCCTCAGGATTCCAATCTCCAGCTCCAGCACCGTTTTTTTTTTTTTTAAACCTGTGTAGCTTTGGGCAACTTACTAAAGCTCTCCACACCTCAGTCTCCTCATCTGTAAAATGGGTGCACTCCAATGCTGCAGGAGTACATGAGGCACTGTGTGTAGACCACAGTACCAGGCACGTTGTGAGTGTTTGGAAATGTTAGTGACCATCCTAATGCATCCTGCAGGCCTCAGCCCAGGTGACCCTCTTCACGGCGGGTGGCCCCTGCTGCCCCCACACCCCACCAGGGCCAGAGCCCTCCCATGCTCCTGTGGTCCCTGCCCCTTCCTTCCTTTCACAGCATGTACACAAGGTGCTCAGGCCACAAGCCCCCTCAGGGCAGAGACACGGCCTGATTGCTCACCATTATATCCCCAAAGAGCCTAGCACCAACGTTTCTCAAAATAAACGTTCCCTTCTCTGGTGCATCCAGGAGAGGGTGGGTATGGGATGTGATCTGGGCTCTCTGTCACCATACAAGGAGTGGGACTGGGAGGCAGGAGGCGTGTCCCAGGACGCCTTCTAGGGCTGACGTCTGTGAGTGGTCTGCCCAGGTCTAGTGAGTGTGAGCAGAGGCGCCACATCGGCCCCATTTGGTGCCTCGCCTGGACCCCGCAGGCTTCATTCAGAGTGAGGCCCACAGCCCTGCTTCGGAGGCTTAGCCGTAGAAGACAGCCCTTCCCACCAACATTAACTTGCCCACATGGCCAGCCTGGCTTCACAGGGGTGTTGTTTTGATTTCCATTTCTTTATTAGAGAACAAGGCCACCTAACACAAACACTTGTCTGAGTCTGAAACAGAAAAGGGCAGGAGGGATATCATGGAAAAAGTCTGTATTATGGGTGGGGAGGCCTGAATGCAAGCCTACATTGCCCTTCTCTGAGTAATAGTGCACTAATCATTTTCACTCCCTCATTTGTTTTACTCATTTGGTTTTTTTTTTTTTTAAAGTTTATTCATTTATTTTGAGAGAGAAAGGGAGAAAGAGAGAGAACACAAGCGGGAGAGGAGCAGAAAGAGAGGGAGAGAGAAAGAATCCCAAGAGGGCTTGGCGTGCTATCAGTGTGGAGCCCAGCATGGGACTCAAACTTGTGAACCCTGAGATCATGACCTGAGCCGAAATCGAGAGTGGGACACTCAAGCAACTGAGCCCCCCAAGCACCCCTGTTTTACCCATTTGTGAAATGAAAGAGATGGATGTCTGAGCCCCAGCAAGGGTGTGCCAGCCTCTCCCTCGGTCTCGGAGAACCTACCTGCCACACGCTGATGTCAGTTCTAGGTAACAGGGGGCCCTACTGGACACAGAGTCCTGATTGGGCTAAGGGTGGACACCCCGCCAGGCCCGTCTTAGGCCACGAGGACAGAATCAGCCACCTGGTGATGGGCACTGTAACTGTAGGTTAGGAAAAGCCAGACCCGTGCTGCCCTGATGCGGGGCAGGGCTGAATTTTGTAGCTGCATTTTGGGAGTACACCTGTGAGCCTTGGAGAACGAACTGGTTTACAGAGACAAAAGTGGAACAGACAGAGGCACATGGCCCCAGACAGAGAGAGGAGTCTCCGATGAATTTCGTCCCTGTAAAGCCCAGCTGTAATTCCTCTGGGGCGTGCCTGGGGACACCCCTGTAGCCCCTCCTTTAAGTGGGGTTCAGACTGTTTCTATTCTATTGTTGATAAAGATGTCTTCTCATATTGGATGTCAGTTAAACACCTCAACACATACGACTGCCTTACTCATGACAGCTTTCTACTGTCCAAAGACCTCTGACTTCACTTACCGTTTTAAAGCCCACTAGACCAGGGAGATCAGTGCTATAGGAAGGGCTTTCATTGCCCAGCTGAGGAAACCAAGACCCAGAGTGGGTGACGGTCAAGTTGAAGGCAGAACTCTGCCTTCAGAGCATATCCGGAAGTGCCATCGGAGGACCCTCTGTCGCCCGTGGCATCAGCCCGCTCTAGGCCAAGGCTGTTATGAACTCAGGCTGTTTGCAGAACTCTGCTGTGGAACAGCGTCTGTCCCTGGTCTGTTATGTGTTCTAAAAAGTAACAAGGGCTAGACCCTGGGGACGCTAGAGCTGGGGACATAGATGCAAGGCGCAGACCCCAGGCAAAGCTGTGCAGACACCTCTACGGTGAAACAGGAGTAGCCACTGGCCCGGAGAGCACAGCCAAGCTCCTAGGCATGGCATGAGTGTGCGGGAGTGGGGTGAACACCACAGACGAGAACACCCCCTTCCTAAAGCGGGAATAGGGATCTGAGTGGCCAGGAGACATTTGTAGGCGTCCAGCCTGTGACTTCAGCCTCTGAGCGCTGGCCACCAGCTGCCAGACATCCCCTGGGCCATGAGCAGTGGGAGAGGCGACACAGTTGGGAAATCCCCAGAGTGTCTCTGCAAAAATCAAAGAACCTGGAGAAGAGGCTGAGGAAATGTTCTGATCATTATTCAAAGCTCCTTTTTGTCCTGTTAAATACTTCGGGAGCTTCAGGAGAAAAGTCAAAGATACGGTTTTCTAAAGATGCCATCCCTGTGAGCAAAAGTCACGTATTTTGAGCAGGTGTTGGCACTGCAATAATACATTGTTTTGAGTCCGAGTTCTCTCCGTAGCCTCACTCGCGGGCACAGGCGTGGCACGAAGCCGGCTCCTTATAGAAATAACCTGAGGGCTTGCTCGGAGCCCGGGCCAGGTTGGACTGTAAGCACTCTCATACCCCATTTCACAGATGAAGAACGGAGGCGTCGGAATCCCAGGTCTCACAGCTGCGACGAGGTGGAAGCAGTGTTTGCCTCCAGGCAGCCTGGCTCCAAACCCCTGACGTAATCTTTGGAGTATATTTGATGCTCCTTGCCCTCATGTTTGGACAGGACCGGTCCGGGTGGGCAGGATGGCAGGGGCCTGTGTATGGAGCCCATCAATACCAGCTGGGGTAAGGCTTTCAGTTTGCCGGCCCTTGCTGGTGACGATGTTTTCACCAGGGTCTGAACCTGTTTTTTAGCTGCACTGTCTATGAAGTAGAGTCTTTGGAAGAACAAAGGACAGAGTCAGGGAAACCGGGGTCTGTATCTTGGGCAACACTCTTTCCTTCTCTGAGCTTCATGTCCCCCACCAAAAAAAAAAAAAAACACAGGTAGATGAGATGGCCTTGCATCTCCTCTCACATGCTCTTATTTCCAGATGATTTTCACATGTCATCTGAATTCTACCCACAGAGGAGAAGCTTATTTAAGCGTCAGGTTAAATAATTCAGCAGCTGGCACATGGTCTGCCCTCAGTAAATGTCCCAGAGTAATTTAAGGGATGCCTTAGGCATCTGGACTTCCCATCATATCTGTGTCTATCCCCGTAATTTCCTAACCCTTGATGAGCCATGTGAGTTGTCGTAAAGCCTGCGGTTTATGAAGAAGATTTCAGGGCTCAAATCCCAATCAGGGGGCATGAAATCCCTGAGAGGAAGAGTCCAGAATGTCATTGAAGCTGACAGAGACAGCATAAAAGAAAACAGGACCAATCTCACTCATGAATATAGATGTGAAAATTCTAGACAAAATGCCAGCAAATTGAATTCAACAGTATATTAAAAGAATAATTTAGCACAACCAAGTAGGGTTTACCCGAAGAATGCAAACCTGTTTTAATATTAGTAAATCTGTTTATAGAACACATCAAAGGGTCAAATAAGACAAACCATATGATTATCTCACTAGGAGCAGGAAAATCATTTATGAAAATTCAACATCAATTCCCAAAGGGGACATTCTCTAAAATACCAGGAATAGATGGGACAAGTGGACATTTGTTGGGATGGGGGTGGTTAGTGGGCTGGCACTCCACATCTGAACCCTCTCCCTATGGGAAATTTCTCACTTTCTGGATTTGGGTGAGAGACAGAGCTATATCCGAGTATGAAAATGGAGAAAATGCCAGACGCTCACTCTTCCAGGCGCTGGCCCCACCCCCTGCAGCAACAGTGAGGCACTCGGCCTACACTCAGATGATGGAGCAAAGAAAAGAGGCAGCAGAGAGTTTTTTATTTTTAATTTGGTTTCATTAAATGCAGAGGATTTTGTATGAGGTCTCCAGTAACAGCAGTAACATGGGTTTGCAGGGACAGCAGTGCAGTTGCTGTATCTGGGTTCCAGGGGCCAACAGTGCTGGCGTCTCAAGCTGTGGCATCTCACATCCAAGATGGCCATGGCCACACCTGTCTTCTGGGGCATCTGGGCCATGGTGACCACTGCCCAGGTTCCATCCGTTCTTGACCTTGTGATGATTCTCTGAGCTATCCAGGGTCCCATCAAAATTTCTTCTCCACTGAAATCCTCCAGCATCAGTTTCTGTTATGAACAGCTAAGAAATCTTAGTGATGCAGAAGGCTAGTTCCTTAACCTAACAAAGAATATGTCTCTGGTTTTCAAACTTGTTGCCAAAATAATACATAATGGCATCGCTATTAAAACTAAGAGTAAAACAAAGATTGTAGCTAATGCTACCATTTTTTTTTTTTTGGCCTATGCATCCATATCTTCTCTAAAAGTCAGATTTGTTGGGGTGCCTGGGTGGCTCGGTCAGTTGAGCACCTGACTCTTGATTTCAGCTCAGTTCTATGATTCCATAGTCACAGGATCAAGTCTTGCATCAGGCTCTGTGCTGAGCGTGGAGCCTGCTTGAGATCCTCTCTCTCTGTCCCTCTGCTCTTCCCGCTATGCATGCTCTCTCTGTCTCTAAAACAAAAAATATAAATAAATAAATAAATAAATAAATAAAAGTCAGATTTGTTGAGATTTAGTTTGCATATGCTAAAATGTACCTCTTTAAAATTTACAATTTGATGACTATTAGCAAATCTATATAGTTACTTAAGCACCACAACATTCAATGTATAAACTATGTCCATCACCCCCAAAAGCTTCCCTTAAGCTCATTTGGAGTTAATTCTCTCCCTAACCCCAACCCTGGCAACCATTTTTCTGATCTGTGTCTGTAGGGTGGCCTCTTCCAGAATGTCATATGGCGAAATCATATGGTGGCCTGCTCCTTTCACTTAGCGTTCGACTTCTGCAATCCATCCACGTGGCTGCCCGAGCAGTATTCCACTGTATGCGTGTGCCAGAAGTTGTTTCACAGTCCAACGGTTGATAGACATGGGGATGTTTTCAGCTTCAGACTATCAGGCAGGAAGCTTCTATGAGCACTTGCGTAAAGGTTTTTGTATGAACATATGTTTATTTTTATTGGGTAAATATCTAGGAGTAGGAACGCTGGGTCATAATTAGTAAATATTGAACTCCAGAGAAACTACCAAGCTGTTTTCCAAAGTGCCGTCCTGTTTTGCATTCCCACCAACACCACATGAGAGTCCCATGCTCTGTACCCTTCTGCACTAACACTCGATATGATCAGCCTTTTCATTTGAGCTGAGTAGTAGATGTAGTCTCTTGGTTTGGTTTTAATTTTTATTTCTCTGATAACGGATAAGGTTGAGCATCTTTTCATGTGTCTATTTGCCACCAAAATATCTTTGTTTGGTGAAGGGTCTGTTCAAACTCTTCATCTAGTTATTTTTTTCTACAGCTGTTTATCTTATTATTATTGGGCTGTGAGGGTTTTTTATGTACTCTGGATACAAATTCTCTATCAGATTTGTGTTTTGCAATATTTTCTCCCCCTTGGTGGCTTGTCTTTTCATTTTCTGAAGAATGTCTTGCAAAAAGCGAAAGTTTTGATTTTGATGAAGTCTAATTTACCACTTTTTCTTTTATGATTCATGCTTTTTTGTGTGTCCTAAAAAATCATTGCCTAGCCCAAAGACACGAATATTATTTTTCCTGTGCTTTCTTCTTAAGAGCTAAAACTCTATATTTGAGCCTAAGATTCGTCTTGAGTTAGCTTTCATAGGAATGTGTGAGAAAAGGGTCAATGTTCGTGTTTTACATATGAATGCAAACATTTTCCAGAATACCATTATCATGTAACATTGTATCATGATATCATGTATCATGTAACAACTAGAAGTTCTGGTTGGCATAGTAAGATACCAAACATCAGTATGAGGTAAATTATTGGAAAGGAGGAGGAAAAACATTATTTACACTCAGTATGATTTCATACCCCAAAGAACTCAAGAGAATCTATTGAAAACACATGGAATTAGCAAGGAGAATTCAATAAAATAATTCATTGCAGAATAAACATGCAAAAATCAACAACTTTTCTATATAACAACAGTAATCATTTAAAGGCTATAATAGGGGGCGCCTGGGTGGCGCAGTCGGTTAAGCGTCCGACTTCAGCTCAGGTCAAGATCTTGCGGTCTGCGAGTTCGAGCCCCGCGTCGGGCTCTGGGCTGATGGCTCAGAGCCTGGAGCCTGCTTCTGATTCTGTGTCTCCCTCTGTCTCTGCCCCTCCCCCGTTCATGCTGTGTCTCTCTCTGTCTCAAAAATAAAAATAAAAATGTTAAAAAAAAAAAAAAGGCTATAATAGAAAAGTAAAGAATCCTGTTTGTAATAGCAATAAAAGCAATAAATGCCCACAAATAATCTTCACAAAGAAAGTGCAGGACCAACAGAATGAACCTCAGAAAGCTTTACTGAAAAAAAGATAACTAAATATAGATGTGTCAATCTCTTAGATGGAAAAACTCAATAGTATAAAGATGTTCATTTTCCCAAAGGAATCTGTAATATTGGAGGGTTTGGGGGAACATGACAAAATGATTCTTCTAAAATTTATCTGGAAGAGTGAACAGGAAGAGTAGTTGAACAAAAAAATGTTGAAGAGCAGTGAGGAGGGCCTGCCTTACCAGGTGGGAGGATATTTAATAAAGATATCATAATTAAAATATTGTGGCAAGGGCTCTAAATCAAATAAGTGATAGAGCATGTGCTAGAATAGGATAAATGAGTCTAAACAGAACCTGATATATATTAAAACGTCATGTATGATAACATCATTAATCAGCTGGAATCACAATGTGTTGCAAGATAGCAAGAATGGAAGAAAAGAGATGAGTTCAGAGGCTATGGGGATAGTTGAGGAGAAATGTGATGGAAGACAAGTTTGTTGGGCTGCTAAGCCAGAGCTGCTCCATAAGTTGTCAGGCAAGCCAGAACCCCCTCTGGGGAGCAGGGCATTGCAGGCTGGTCGGCAGGTATGCAGAGGGAGTCAGACACCTCCAGCTCCCTCTAGTGACAAAACTTAACATCATGTCAGCTGGCAAAGGCAATAGATGTAAAAGACCCTTATCCACTTCTATAGATCAGGCAACGAACGGTGAAGTTGGACTGAGAGGTAACATATTGATAACCAACAGGATGTAAGTACCAAACTATGTTTTTTCAAATACAGTTAGGGTCTCAGCTCTGGACACGGTTGCTAACATCCCAATGGCCAAAGCAAGTCACCTACCGGAGTCCAATATCAATGAGGTGTATGGGAAGTATATTCTATGGAGAGAGGGGGAGGGGAGTGAATATCCAATAATAATAATAACAATATTCCGAATGATTATAGTGGTAGTACTAGTAGGATTGTCCTGAGGGACTGAAAAGGAAGGTAAAGAAGTGGGATGGTTTTCAGATTTCAGAGATGTGAGCAGTTGGTGGCTGGTGATGCTACTTACTACTGTAGGGAGGACCAGAAGATAAACAGGTTTGCTGGGTAAAATCAAGAGTTTTGTTTGAGATTTGTCAAACACTGACATCTAAGACGAGATGTCACGTGGGAGTCTAGAGCTCAAGAGAAAGATCACATGGAGAGATATATGCATGATAACCACTGGCTTATAGAAAGTGCTTCATGCTGTGGATCTGCTCAGGGTCACCGAGGAAAAGAGTGTAGCCAGAGCAAAGGAACTGTTCAGGGATGGAGCCCTGGGCACTGCAATATTTTTTAACAGGTAGGGAGAAGGATTCTGTAGGGGGACTGCAAAGGCGTTGCTGGCCTTGTGGAAGAAAACCAGGAGGGTACGGTGTCACAGGAGCTAAGAGACCAGGGTGTTTCGAGAAGGAGGGGATGCCAAATGTTACCAGGGATTTGAATGCAGCGAAGATTGTTGGTGACCTTGACATGAGCTGGGTAGGGGACCAACTCCATGAAGGAGCACTTTACTAGGTGCCGGAGCTAAGAAGATGAATAAGATACGTTTCTTGCCCTTTAGGAAATCGTAGCCTGGTGGAAAAGGGAGACATGCAAATAAGTCATTGCAATACAGTGTGATAAATCTTATAATAGAATAACATTTTCTTAACACGTGTTCCACTGAACACTATTTGAGGGAGATGTTAATCAGTGCTCTAAAACCGGAGTGTTGCAAGACCAAATAAGCTTGGGAAGTGCTGCAGACTGAACCCCGTCTCGGGCTGCAGAGCCTACTGCCAGCCTTTTGGCGCTATGTCCAGGGCTTAGGAAACCAATGTATTGCACCTTGGGGTTCTCTCTGTACACCCAGGTCTTGTCTGGTACCCCAAGAATTAAGGAGAAACAATGCCAGCTCCACAGTAGAAACAGCTGCTGGCGGGAGGGAAACAGACCCAGGAGGAACAGCTTCTGACAGGGTGACCTGAGAGCGGATTCGATCCTAGCAGGACTGTCAAAGCAGGATTTCCCTGCACCGTGCCGGGCAGCAGGGGCGACTGTCTCAGGACCCCCTCCCCCCGGTGGCTTTGTCCCACAGGACCCAGTGTCTGAGACCTCCCAGCTGAGCCAGTAGGCCTGCAAACCCAGGGCAACCACTCACACTTTGCAGCAGAGTTGAGAGGTCTGGCTTCTAATTAAGTTGACAGTTTCCCTAGAGGTAGAAAAATTAGAGAAAATTAAATCACCAGTCAGCTCCTCAGCAGTTTTGGTCTTCAATTTTTCCCTGACAACTAAAGCCATGGAGGCAGCAGAGACCCTATTAATACTTGGTTGCACAGAACACATGCCGCTGAACAAAAATCATCTCATTAGTCTACGGTTCTGGGATTTCCAGGTGCTTTCTGAAGTACCCTATATCCTGGGGAGGTAGGGACAGAGGCGGCGGGGTTCTGGGAGGTTGGAAGGCACACGTCATGATGTCCAGAGGACAGGGCGGCTTGGGCGTGGCAGAAGCAGGTGCCAGTACCCGACGGGTGTGAGTCCAGACAGCAGAAGGTGCTTCGGTAATATGGTTCTGAGTGATGGCTCAGTCACAGCCTGGCCTCAACCACTTTCTGGGGGTAAAGCAAGGGACAGCCAACCCAGGGAGAGAGTAGGATGGGGAGAATTCAGGGTGAGGAAATGGAGTTCAGTGCAGGGAAACTGAGGCAGAAATCAAATCCAGACCTGTGGACTGAGGTAATATGGTAAGGGTAGGAATGTGAGAATAGTTTTGTTTTGTTTTGTTTTGTTTTGTTTTGTTTTGTTTTCCTCAGCAACCCAACCCTGAAAAAATTGTCAAGTAACCCCTCATCCTGTTCAGGGTGGGAGAACCACGGTCTTCCCTCAGAGCTTCTCTAGTTCTAGCTGTGGGGAAGTGAGGACCAGCAGGGCATAGAGCTAAAGTACCTTGGATATAAGGAGGCCACAGGGGCAATACCCCACCTCCTCATTGCTCTTCTTGAATTCTCGACAACCCCTCTTGAACACAGGGTCTTTGGTTTAAAGGGTTGCATGAGTCACCTTTTTAAGAAGTCAAGCAAAAAAGAGTCTTCTTATTGGAGCTGTTTTCATTGCAAAGAATCAAGTGCCACTGTGGCTTAAGAACAGAGATGCAGTTTATTGCAGTGACACAGAGGGACGTTAGACTAAAGAGACAGGGTAGAAAGCACAGCCAGACCCCCACAGGGCCCAGGCCTGAGGACATCTCAGTCTCTGTCAGGTCATATGATCTCTCTAATTCTGTTTCCATTCAATTCTTCTATTGATCAACCATCTTCCTCTGCTTACACACACTGTGCATGCCCTCCACTGCCGTGTGCATCAATCAGCCATCAATCCTGATTCTAGATGACTTTTAGTTTAAACAGCCCTCCGTCAATTGGCCACTGTTCCTGTGCAATCTCATCCAGATTCTCTAGAAGTCAATGAGTCACTGGCTGGCAATGGTAAGTCAATGGGTCATTACCCAATAGGTCACCAACCAGAAAATAGATCAGCTATTCACCAACTATTTATTGCCAAGGAAGGTGGAATCACATAATACTTGCATTATCCCTGCCAGGGACTGTGAGCAGGGTGGATATTGAAGCCCAAATGTATAGAGTTGTGTAGATGATTACAAGAAATTCAGACTTATTGAAAGAATATACAAAGCAGGTATGGTAGCTGAACAATGGCCCCCCAAAGATCTCCACGTCCTAATCCTGTGAATGTTACCTTCTATGGCAAAAGGGACTTTGCAGATGTGATGAAGTTAAGAATCTTGAGATGGGAAGATCGTGCTGGGTTATCCAGGTGGGCCAAATGGCATCACAAGAGTCTTTATAAAAGGGAGTCAGAAGGGTAGAAAACACAGTAGGAGGAGATGTGACACAGAAACAAGAGATTGGAGTGATTCAAGGAAGGGCCACAAGCTGAAGAGTGCAAATGGCCTCAGCTAAAAAAGGTAAGGATCTAAATTCTCTACTGAAGCCTCCAGAAAGAACATACCCCTGTTGACATTTTGATTTTAGACTTCTAACCCCCAAAACCCATATTTGTGTTGTTTTAAGCCACTAATTTTGTGCTAATTAGTTACAGAAGCAACAGGAAACTAACACAGCCTGGAATCATGGGACGTCCTCCTTCCTCACCCTGCGTGGACCTGGGACCGGCACTTCTGGTAGACAGCCAGAACTGCAGCTCATTGTCACCCAGCATGTAACTTGAGTTCAAGCAAACTCCACTCCCTTGTGTGTATCTTGCATTTATACTCTTTCCGTAAGTGAAGGTTTGATTGAGTTGGTTCATCACTGTCCAATAGGCAGGATTCCTATTGCACAGTCATGCTAATGGTGCACACCTGGGGGTGTGGCTTCCCTCTTGTCCAATCAGCTGTGTCCAGGGCAACAAGACTGCTGTCAATCAACTCAAAGTGAGGAAAATGTTACTGAGGAAAGAATGGGTCTGGTCTGTTTGTG
This sequence comes from Lynx rufus, assembly GCF_022079265.1. Lineage (NCBI taxonomy): Eukaryota > Metazoa > Chordata > Mammalia > Carnivora > Felidae > Lynx > Lynx rufus. The sequence continues at coordinate 67,767,767 of NW_025814897.1, read as the reverse complement.
GGAGTCACTTGAGGACACCTCCCAGGTGACACAGAAGTTTAGAAAGCAATCTTGAGGTTTTAAGAGAAGAAAGGCCCTTTCTGACCTCTTTACACAAACTTTAATACGGCAGCTTGAATTGTCAGAAGCTTTAGAGCTACAGACCTGGGGCTCCTTTCTATGGGGTCCTTTGATCCCGGCCCACGGTCCCCTAATGCCAGCTCTGATGGTAGTCCTCCGCATGTCAAAGGTGACCATTCCTCCTGCATCACCCACCTTGACCTTGGCCCTGCAGATTGGTTTGAAGGAGGGCACAGTCTCACTGCTTGCCCAGAAGCAGTATTTTTAGGAGTTTAAAGAGAAGAAAAATCTGTTGAAGGCAATTTCAGGTTCTAGGCTTTATAAAAAGAGATGCAGTGGAAATCTGGAAATCAGGATGGCTTAAGAAGTCAAAGACATTTGAATTACTGCCTTTGGGACTGGAAGAAACCCAAACAATTAGAGGTGTAAAGGCACAGGATTCACGGCTTGATAGGTGTTGATATATCCCTCAAAACAGGTCTCCAGGCCCATTGGAGCCTGACCTCATTTAAAACTGCTGGAAAAATGCATGTAATAAGCTCAGTCTGAAGGCTCCCTGACAATTCAGTTTGGATCAAGGCTCTTTCCTATAAGGGTTTGTTGTATTTATTACCATTTTTTTTTTAGTTATTTATGTTTTCCTGTTATAATATGCTACCTTTTAAAAAACAATTAAGAATCTCAGACCAAACTATCTAGAAATAAACTGGTGCTTTTCTATGGTGTTTGTTAAAAGGCAAGGATTTTGTTTTTTACTCATTACTCCGTCTTGTTATGGATTTTCAATGACTTGTCTCAAAATTGTTCCATCACCTTAACCTGAATCCTCAATTAAGTTTCCCAGTCACTACTATTAAATAAAAACCTTTAAAGTATTTTAATTTAGGGGCACATTGGTGACTCAGTCCGTTAAACATCCGACTCTTGATTTCAGCTCAGGCCATGATCTCACGGTATAGTTCATGAGATCGAGCCCCACACTGGGCTCCTGACAGCATGAGGCCTGCTTGGGATTCTCTCTCTCTCCCTATCTCTCTCTGCCCCTCCCCCGCTCACACACACACATACTCTCTCTCTCTCTCTCAAAATAAATATTTTTTTACATAAATTTTTGGGGCGCCTGGGTGGCTCAGTCAGTTAGGCGTCCGACTTCGGCTCAGGTCATGCTCTCATGGTTTGTGAGTTTGAGCCTTGTGTTGGGGTCTGTGCTAACAGCTTGCAGCCTGGAGCCTACTTCAGATTCTGTGTCTCATTCTCTCTCCTCCCCTTCCCCCACTTGTGCTCTGTCTCTCAAAAATAAATAAATGTAAAAAAAAATTTTTTTTAATAAAAAATAAATTTTTTCAAAAGTGTTTTAATTTAAATCTTATTTTAAAGGATCATACGTTCCCTTATGATTCCCTTAATAAAGACTAAAAGGGGTGCCCGGGTGGCTCAGTTGGTCAAGCATTTGACTTCAGCTCAGGTCATGATCTCACATTTTGTGAGTTCAAGCCCTGTGTTGGGCTCTGTGCTGACAACTCAGGTCCTGGAGCCTGCTTTGGATTCTGTGTCTCCCTCTCTCTCTCTGACCCTCCCCTGCTCACACTCGGTCTCTCTCTCTCTCAAAAAAAAAAAAAAAAAAAAAGATTAAATAACTAAAACACTATTTTTAAATGTACATTTATATAATAGATATATCTACCTAAGAAGGCAAAATTTATCTGCTATATCCTACCTTTATTGTCAGAAAAAAAAAAAAGATAATGTGGTTTCTACCTTCAGAATGTGCAGCCCCTCACAGAGGGTCCCTTGAGGCAGGGTCATGGCCGATTTCATCTCATTCGCACCTAGCTCCATGGGCTATGTCCTCCTTCCTGGAGGGTCTGACTGCCTCATGATGCCCAAGATCCACTATGAAGATCCCAGGAGGGTGTGGGGAGAGCAATAGAAAGTCTACAGAAGATCGGGCGGGAAAAGGGCCTTAGCCACAGGGCTGCGGTGGAGACAGCGTTGGGCTCCCTGGCACCTCTAGCTCTCCCATCTCCATGGAGATCAGTTTTCTGCCCCTTATTTGAGCCCAGCCCCAGGCCTACACTCCTGCCAACAGCATCTTGGAGGCAAGCTGGATAAACCCCTAGGCTGCCACAAGGTCTGGAAGCTGTGTGCCCTGTGGCTAGCACATGGGGAATAACCAGGTGTGGTTTGGAAATCACAGTGTCTCCATCTCACATCAGGCCCTGACCCTCCAGCTGAGGCTGCTCTGTGATGTCAGCACGTCCAGCCTAGGAATGGGATACCGAGTGGAGGTGCCAGCAGCTGACCTGGTCGTCTAGCCCTTTGTTAGGCCTGGATACGTCATGCCCACAGAGACGGGTCAGGAGAACTGGGGACCATTCCCAGAGGCCCTCAGAGGCTTTGTTGGGACCCTAGATCATCTGGTGAACTGTCAGGCCTACAAAGGGCTTGGGTGGTAACTTGGAGTAAACAGCTCATCGCAGTTTAAATTGTGCCCACTTGCCTGCCTTCCCAAGTGTATCTGCTTCAAGAATCAAAAGAATAGAGCACTAATGGTGGAAGTTAAGCAACGTTAAGAGGGGCCGTGGATGGAGAGCCCTGCCCATTTCCCCTTAAATGAGAAGCCATCTGGTCCTGCCCCAGTGCTCCCACGGACACCTGGAACCCAGGGATGGGTGGCTCGGTGTCTGGCTGGAGGACCTTTTGCCTTTAGGCACCTTCTAGCACAGGGATCCAGGAACTCCACTGTCCGCTGGGGTCTCAGGGCCCTGTCCTACCTCCACACTTGTAGCTGTCGCAGAGCTCTGTGTGCTATTTTAAAAATTCTAAAGCGCCTCATGCAATTTGCACATGCTTTTCTCAGTCACCTCCTCTCCAAACTAAATGAAGCTACAAGCTTCAATTTATATCAACTCAATATTTATACCAACTGTGATGATCTCTTATGGATCAGAAGCTCTGATTGGCAGACACATATGGTTTTGGTGAATAAATCTGTGAAAACAAATTTATTATTATCTGCAAGGGAAGAGTGTATGGTAGATAAAACTTTCCAAAGCATGGAGCCTGAAGGGGAAAATGACACGAGAGGCATCCATGGTGATGAAGGCTGGGAGCACCGAAATAAGAACACCAGGGGCAGGGGCGGTAGCTCCAGAAAAGCTGTTGGATTGGATTCAGTCTGTTAAAGTGAAAATCCAGGCATCATAATAGAAAGAGTGTAGGATACAGAAGAGAACTCCGGGCCGTTGCCTTGCTACGTGACCTTAGGCAGGCCCTCTTTCCTCGCTGGGTCTGTTTTCACACATGGGCAGTGAAGAGGTTGGACTCACCTGGTTCCCCCTTCCAGGGCCAGGGCCCAGCCTGGGGAAAGGGGGTTGGGGGATATGATGGCACTTCAAGGCTGTGTGACCTTGAACAAACCGCTATACCTCTCTGAATCTCCAGTTCCCATTAACTCTAGTACTTACCTCGCAATACTTTATTAAGTCTCTAGGATTATTTTGGCTACTGATTTTTACTACTGCTTCTGACCTCTTTTGAACTCTAGCCCCTGGCTTAGATTTTAGGGCTGTGGCACAGATAGCTCTGGGATTCCCGGCTGAGCCCCAAGACTAACTGCTTACAGGCATCCTGTATCTGCCTCCATCCTTCACTTCGCCTCTTCTCAAGGCTGCTCCCACTTTGCTATCAGCTTTACCATCTCAGCCTGTCTTTGCTCTTTCCTTTTCAGCCTGACGGCTACTGAAGCCCGACATGAGTCCTAGTGGAAGAAATCAGCAAACCCTAAGCACATGTGTCTCAGCTTTGCAGGGCTAATCCGTCCCCACAGAAGCCAACACTCCCTGCCATCTGAGCCATGCCAAAGGCAGTGTTTAAACAGTACTGGAGTTAGAAGTTTTCGGAATTCAAGATAAAGGAAGAATTCTAGTATCCCGTAGTAAAACACATGTTTGAGACAGAATTTAGCTACTATAGTTTCTTGGAGATGGGTGGAGGGGGAAAGCCACCCTGTCTCTGTTTAAAGAAATGGAAACCTTAAAAGGATCCCGGGGGAAAAAAAGAGAAATCTTCAAGTGAGAAAGTGAAATTACTATATTAAGAGCCTCCATTACATTAAATCTCTTGCTTAGAGACTGAAAGTCTCCAGTGCATGTGGGATTGGGCTCTGGTGGAGGGTGGGGAGGGGGTAAAGTGAAAAATGACTCAGAGGTTGTGGCTAATGGTGCCTTTGGAGAGGGGAAGTGTAGGGACGTCTGTTGGGGGGTGGGGAGAAGCAGTTTCAGAGTGTGGGAGGCAGCCACCGACACATCCAGTGATCCCCACCTCCTGGTGTTCACACCCTTGTATAACTCCAGCCCCCACCTCTGAGGGTTGTTGCTAAAGAGCAGTGATGGGTATCACTTGTCATATTAGTTATAAAAAGAGTCTGGCTTCCATCTCACTCACTCTCTGTTGCTCTCTTGCTTGCTCACTCTGAAGACAGCCAGCTGCCATGTTGTGAGCTGTCCTATGGACAGACCCATGTGGCAAGGAAGTGAGAGTGACTTCTGTCCAACAGACAGCTGATAACCCTCAGTCCACCAGCCCATAGGGAACTGGATCTTGCCAACAGCATGGGAATCGGCTTGGAAGCCAATCCCCTGCCCCACCCCACTAGAGCCATGAGATGAGACTGCAGCCCTGGCTGACAAGGGGGCTTTTAGGGAAGAAAAAAGCATTGAGACACATGCTTTACACCCTTTTTCTTGAACTTTGAATTCATTCTGTGAGGTAGATATTGGTCCCTCTGTTGTGTCAATGCGGAAACAATTGGCTCATTGTGTAAATGAGCCACCGGGTAGCTCAGTCGGTTAAGGGTCCCGCTCTTGATTTCAGCTCAGGTCATGGTCTCACAGTTTGTGAGTTCAAGCCCCACATTGGGCTCTGTGCTGACAGTGAAAAGTCTGCTTGGGATTCTCTCTCTCCCTCTCCCTCTCTCTCTGCCCCTCCCCCCACCTCTCTCTGTTTCTCTCTCAAAATGAATAACTGAACTTAAAAAAAAAAAAAAGGGTTAAAACTTGCCAGGTGTCACATGACTGAATAGAAGATTGGGGATTTGAACCAAGGACTGACTAGGGCCATAACACACACTTATTGCAGAACTAAAGCATACTTATGTTCTATGTTTTCAGGGGAACTTAGAAATACAAATGGATACTTGCCTAATTATCCCACCAATAAGCACATGGAGACAGCGGGAGTTAGAAGTGGCACACCAAAGCCAAGCCTTCCCTGGGTGGGAAACATATCCCCACAGTAGCATCAGAAGGTACATACCCTTGGGGCAGAATTCTCCATGTGCAAAGTAAACTCGTTTCTTTAATTTCTTTAAACATTTCAAGAAAATTGTTGAATCCAATGCCACTATGGGCCAAGTGCCACTTCCAAGAACTGTCCAAATGTTAACTCATTTAAATAACTTTATAAAGAAGATACTATTGCAGTCATCCAATTTACAGATGGGGAAACTGAGGTGAGGAGACGCTACATAATTTGTTACAAGTCACTCAGCTGTAATGGGGTAGCCAGAATTTAAGCCAAAGTACACTGGTTCCAGAGTCTCATGAAGGTCCCCAGCAGAAGTCTCTTTGGGTCCAGGGCTGTCACATTGCCTGGGCTCCCAATGAAGCTTCGGGCTTAGCTGACCTGGTTATAAGTCTCCAGCTTCTGAATTCAAGCCAACTCCCAAGACCCTCACCTCGGACTTTCCCCTCTCAGTTCCTGGCTCGCAATTCCCAGGAAGCCCCCTCCTGCCTTAATTCCATCCACCCTGACTCCTGAGCTGCCCACACCTTCATCCTGGTCTGTGCCTGCTTCCTGGCCCAGCTCTCAACTCGCCATCCTGCCAACCTGAGGCTTGCCTACTGCCATACTGCCCCAGGGACAAGACCAGCTCCTGGGACAAGTCCTAGCTTGTTAGAGTTGAAAGTGGCCCCAATTCTGGGGATATTACCTGAAGATAGATTGTTTCCAGGAAAGGAAAATGCAATACAGAGGCAGGAAGAGCATTACTGTGTGGATAAAAAGATGGCATATGCAAATGAACCCATAGAGCCAAGAACCTAGATTAAAGTTACAGACAGATACGGCAGGGAAGATAATAGAAGCTGTTATAGACCTCTAGGGCACGATGAAAAAGCAAATCTGCCCATGTTTATGCAGATAACAGAGACTGTTAAAGAGGCCATAACATTGATCATATAGGATCTTAATAGCCCTGCAATGGACTAGAATGAGAATTGTCGGGTGGCGGGGAGGAGGGGCCATGGAGCCAGCAGGCTCTTCTCCAAGAGACTTTGTTGAGCAATCGGAAAGATCATGGGCTATTTGGGGCGGCCATCCAAAAAGCTGAATGCAATGAGGGATGAAGAGATGGGGCTAAAATGCTAAAAGCAGCATTTTCAAATAAGTCTCATTTCGGTTTAGTCTTCCCATCTGTGGCGATTTTAAAAATATAGTTCCCAAATTGCCTGTAGCATCTGGGGAGCGGGGTCTGTGGGCAGACACCTGCTTACCAGTGAGAATTTGGAATGGCATTTCTGGATGGGGTGTGGTTTAGAGATTAATTGGTAAAGGAGGTAGATGCAGCATCCCAGAATAGCGGAGCTGGGAGGTCCTTAAAAATGACTTAAACTACCCATAGTGGGTGAGAGAGTCAAAGTCACACAACTGGTCCATGAGAGGCAAAGGGCTAGAACTCCACATTCCTAAGTCTCTGCTCCGGGCCGAGGCATGCTCCAGGGTGGGTGAAAGGAAGGTCCTTGACAAGGTCTCCTCAAAGGAAGTGCAGAGTAAGAGGAATGTGGTTGCCATAGGGGAAAATGGAAAAAGGCAGACAAATTCAGATATGACTTCTCTTGAGAAAAAAAAAAATTTTTTTCCTAATAATTATCTCTCACTAGCTTAGAGAAAGATAGAAGAACAAAGATTGTCCTAATACAATTATGTAAAGGCAAGACTAGGAAAGAAGTGGTTGCTTCCCGTAGAAGTTAACCGTCTGGATTAAGTCGTTCCCACCCATTGATGGCACTTTTGAGGATCCACAAAAGGCACCTGTATATGTTGCAGTTGATTGTCCCACCACCTCTTCACTTCCTCTGTGCCCACGATGCCTGCTCTCATCTCCCTGGTTCCTAGATTTCTGCACCTACTCCCAGGTTTTGACATTTCTTCCACCCTCTTCAGATTAGTCACTTAAGCCCCTCCCCTTGGACCTGGGCTTTCTGTGTGGCTCTAAGCTCCACCTTCCTGTGACACCCACTGTCCTGACAAATTCCGTGCTCTGGCTGCAGCCGAGCAGAGACCCACATGCCGACCGCCTCCCAATCCTTTCGAGTGACACAGAATTTAGACATTTTGTCTTGAGCCCTAAGTTCCTGCCTGGGGGGTGAGGGATGTGGTTATGATGACTCTCTCTATCCCATCTCTTGGGACTTTGGATCTGTAGGACAGAAAAAAAGACCCACATTGCCGGCTGAAGAAAGGGCAGGGAAGCTGGTGCTAAATATCCGTGCATGGCGCTACCGGCTGGAGCTCCAGCCCTGGCCCCACTGCTCTGCGGTGACTGCCAGTGCACAGGTGCATTTAGCAGCAGAGGGCGAGGGGCCAGTGGGGGTCCTGGGGAGAGGATCCCATGAATTTTCCCAGTTTTCTCTTCCAGCTCTCAGGTCATGTGGTTTGCAGAAGAACTGACCTGTATTGGTCAGGACATTTTGGTTGTAAATGACAGAAATCTAGCTCAAATTAGCCACACCACAAGGGGGTTTATTGGATATTACTGAACAAGCCCAGGGTGAAACTGACTTAGGCTTGGCCAGAACCAAGTTCAAATGGCATCGGCGAGGCTCTGCCTCTCCCTCTTTCTTTCAGCCTGGCTTCCATCTAGGTAGTGACTTCATTCTGTGAGCTGACATGCTCCACTTGGTGGGAAAATGGCTGCTGGGAGACTCAAGTCATTGTCCTCAGAGCTGGCTCAGGGGAGATGGTGGATCCTGAAAACAGTGTGCCCACCGCTGGATGAAAGACCCTGCTGGGTAATGAAGTACCTCAAATCATAGTGTGGTCATTGGGGTGGGGAAAGGTACCATGACTCACAGCGCCCACTGAGCCACCTTGAGTCAGGGAAGGACGCTTCACCCAGGGAAAGGATGTTGGGCAAACAAACTTATGTTCTCTATAGGGTCTTCATATCCCCTTTGTCTGGGGAGCAGAAGAATAATCACTCACCACGTATGACTGGGCAGCACCCCACCCGTGGACTAAACAGATGAGTGGCCACCCGGTGGTCAAGTTTCAATAGCCCCACCTGCCTGGGCTGGTACAGGCACACCAAAGACTTATTCCCTGCTCAGCAGTTTAAAGAAAATAAGCTTGAATGTTAAATCCAAATTCCCAGAAGGCCTGAGGAGTTTGGCTGGAGAGTGTTTTTCCATGACGATGACCAAGCCTGAAGCCACTTTGAACAGGTATATGCATGTCTCGGTATGAGATCTCAGTTTGTAACCCGAGGCAAACTGGTCAACAAAACAATAAACCCTTCTTCCAGCCTGTGGGTATGAATAGGGTCCCAGTAAAAGCAATACCTCAGATCGCACTGTCTCATTACTTCCTTCTGCCCACACAAGACTGCAGCCCTGGGGCCCAGCAGATACCCCTGTGAGTTCCAAGTGGCCTTCCCCATTCTCCACTTCCTGCCAGGTCTCCTGGAGTGCCCCCACGGTGGCCCTGAAGTTTGCCGCATGCCTGAGCACTGCTGGGTCCCAGGCAGAAGCAGGCAGAAGGCCCCGCTCCCTGACACTGTTGCACATGCTCAACTGGGGATCTAACACGTGTGACCTCCATGACCACTGCGAGAACAGCTCCTTCAGAGCGCACCTGCAGTCTCTCTCCCTCCGGGGGCTGGGATACCTGTCCAGGGGATGGGCCAGCTAGCAAATCAACTCCCACAAATGAAGTTTCACCGTTCATTCATTCATTTCCTAATATAAACATCTATGCTGATTTTCCTACCATGTTAGGCACTGTTTAGGTTCTGGAGGATATGACAATGAAGAAACAGACAAACATCCTTGCCTTCATGGACCTGCCAATTTAGTCTGAAACATAGACAATAAGTAAGTCGATGCATTGTGTAACACCGGGTGGTGTTTTGATGAGCAATATATAAGATTAAGGAGACAAAAGAGGGGCTGTTTTGAATACAGTGGCCAGGGAAGGACTCTGTGGACAGACGACATTTGAGCAGAGACTTAGCAAGAAGTGAGGGACTGTGACCTGCAGGCTGGTGGCCAAGGGCATCCCAGGCAGAGGGAACAGCAAATGCAAGGACCCTGAGGGGGGACCATGCCCGGCATCTGGACCACAGGAGGGCGGCCAGTGTGATGGAGCCCAGTGAGCACTGCAAAGTATAGGATGTGAGCTCAGAGGCAGTGGGAGGCAGATAACCTAGTGTCTTGTAGGACACCGTGAGAGCTTTATTCTAAGCCAGCCCTGAAGCCATGTCTGAAAATACCTCTGAGGCTTAACTGGATCCCCAGTTCCAGAGGAAAACTGCAGGGTGTGGTGTGGACACAGGGCTTCCCCTCAGAGTTCACATCTGAACTAGGTTTTGAGGAATGACCAGGAGTTTGGTGGAGAAAAGAGGAGGAAAGCATCCCAGACAGAAGAATATTTTCACGGAGGGAGGAACGGCGAAAGAGCAAAGTGCATAGCAGGGATGGCTGGTGGTCCATCTGGCTGCAGGTTAGCTCGGGAGGATGTTGGGACAGAATACGAGGCTCTGAAGTAGCTGGGGCCAGATGGGGAGGATTCGGCACAAAGCAGCATCTCCAGCTTTGTTAGGAGCAGCCCACCCTCTTGGACAGCCGCGTTGGTCCCTAATGAGCTGAAGTCATTTTGTTACAGCAGAGGAAGCAAGCGCTGTTCTGGGAGGCAGATGGCCCGTCTCCCCGCTCCGCCTCCCGGTCCCACCTCCACACCCAAACCCAGGTGGCCCCCTCGGGCAGCATCGGAAGTGCCCATGTGCTGGTGGCCTTCAGACAGCTTGTCCTTAATAAGACAGGCTCTTTATTTATTTTTTTTTAATTTTTTTTTTCACCGTTTATTTATTTTTGGGACAGAGAGAGACAGAGCATGAACGGGGGAGGGGCAGAGAGAGAGGGAGACACAGAATCGGAAACAGGCTCCAGGCTCTGAGCCATCAGCCCAGAGCCCGACGCGGAGCTCGAACTCCCGGACTGCGAGATCGTGACCTGGCTGAAGTCGGACGCTTAACCGACTGCGCCACCCAGGCGCCCCGAGACAGGCTCTTTATTTAATCTGGGGGAATGAGGTGCTATTAAACGAATTTCTGAACATGGCCAAAAAGCTAAGGGCAGAGGGTGGAGCAGGGGGGCGGGGGCCGGCAGTGTGGGGCCAGACAAGACAGCAAAGAGGCGCAGAGTTTGTGAGTTTTGGACCCGGGTCTGCCCAACAAATTCATTCCAATATGTGAGCTCCCTTCTGCTGTACAGGCACTGTGTCGAAGAGACTCAGTAATTAAAATAAGAAATGGGAGTCCCCTGGTAGGCTATTGTACCCAGGGCCCTAAAAATGATGGAAAGGTGGCCTGCCCCTGCCATGGTGGGGGACCCAAAAGTAATTACCAGGATACTTTACAGATTATTGAATAAGTCACTGGAACTGGCACACTGATTTATATGAGACCCAGAGATTTTGAGAGATTTGAGAGAATATTAAGAATCAATCAATATTTTAATTTATCTCGGGGTCCTAGAGACTTCAGCTCTACAGAAAACCGCTGGGAGGAAACTGTGACCTTTGAAATACAGCTGGCTGGCAGGCAGCAGGGAGGCATCTTGGACAGGAGCCTGTTTGGCAACTGCTGCAGGGAAAGACTTCTCTGCTCTGGAATGTTCTCTTTCTTCATGGCATCAGTCAGCCAAGGAGTGGAAGGCCTCGGGGGGAGTGTGTTCTGGAACTGTGGCAAGGACGCTCTGGGCTGAAAGATGCAGAGCCCAGTCCTTCCAGGACAGAGTCCCCAGGCGTGAGAGAGGAGCCTACGCAGGCTTTGTGCCCCTTCCTACGACACACTGCTGTGATCTAGGGACATCTTTGAAGAGCCACCTGATGACACGACATCTTTGGGAGAGATCCAGCACCTTCATCCCTTGGAAGCCAGACTCCCTAGGTCACAGTCCCCTTGTGCCTGTAAGCCCCCTTTGTGGGGAGAGGGGAGACGGGGCTGTTGTCACCCCTGGCCTGGTGGGGTTAAGTGTGAATAAGCGACAAGAACCTGGAGGGGCCTGGAGGGGCAGCTGTGGCCTTTTGCAAGGGAGGCAGGCAGCCCGTGACACCCTGCAGAGAAGGAGTGAGGGAACAGAAACCCCAACCCCAGGCTCCTCCGTTCCTCCAATCCCTTCCTCATTCCCCAGGGGCCAAAGCCAAGCAGAAGCCAAAAGGCAGGGAGCCCCTTGATTCGGGTGGGGAAGGCCGGAGACAGAACCAAAGGTATCCAGCATGGGACTGTCAGATAATTCTGCCTGTGACCTCCTGACTTACCCACCCCAGGAGAAGGGCAGGCCTGGGCAGGCCCTCCTGACAGTCCTAACCCAGTGGTTCTGGGCAGGGGGCAGTTTTGTGCCCCAGTTTTGTCCTCCCTTACGTCTGCAGACAGCTTTGGCCTAACGGTTGGGGAGGGAGGGAGGGTACCACTAGCATGTAATGGGTAGAGGCCAGGGATGCCAAGAAATAGAGGCAAGTGTACAGGACAGTACCCCATAGTGAAGAAAAGGAACCCAGGCTCAGGTCAGGCGCTGCACTGCCCTTGAACAGGCTGCAGAATGTTGCCCTCACTCTTCTGGGGAAAAAAACAGCATCACTTCATCTGATCCAGAGCCATTGGCCAGTAAGTGATCTGTGTTCTGCCTTCTCGGGTCCCTTGGGAAGGTGCCGTGTGCAGGCATCAGCCCCTCCACGCCCCATCTCTTCTCACCAACATTAGAGTTCCCAGCGTGGTCAGCGTGGAGGGCACTGTCTGATCCACGGGTCTTCAGCCCCTGGCTCTGCCTTCTCTTGGAGGCCAAACCTCCCTCTCGTTCCCCTCGATTTCAGTTTTATATTCACACCCTAAAAACATTTGGTAAAAGTGAATCAAGTCTTGCCATCTGTCTCTTTCACTTTTATTATGTTTGTGACAAAAAGAAGAGGCAGGAGGAAATTGAATCCACACTGCAAATAATGTGCCGCTCCCCTGGCAGCTGAGACCCTTCTGTGCAAGGCTGCTCCCCGCTCCTCAAGGAAGGGGTTGGTGCAGAGGGGATAGAATATAGCAGGTCTTCCCACAGTGATCTCATCCAGTTCTCTTGGTGGTCCTGGGAAGGGGGGATTGTGGCCCTCACCGAGAGATGAGGAAACTGAGCTGTCAAGAGGAAATTAGTGGTCCAGGTTGTACTCCCAGCAAGTAACAAAATGAGATCTTAAACTCTGCACTGGGCCTGTCAACTTCAAGATGTAGACAATGTTGCTTTCTATTTCATCCCCACTAACTCATTCCCCCTGGGGTTTAGGTACCATATTGAAAACTGTTGGGAGCTGAACTATGTCCTCAACAGATCCCTATTATTCTCCCTGACATATCTTAGAGAGTGTGTCCCTCATCCAACCCTTTGGGACCAGACCTGGGGAGAAAATAAGTTTCATTCAGATACTCATGCCACTGATGTGTATGGAGAGCCAACCACGTGTCAGGTGCTATGATGGCCCAGGAGCACCATGCTGAGCAGGGCGAAAGATCTTCAGAAAGAGCCCGGGAAAGCAGATCAGAGAGGAACACGACAGAGGTAGACTGCAAGTACTAGCACTTGCTGCGAGCCAGGGGCCAACAAATCTATTGTAGCTCCCATTTTACAGACGTGAAAACTCCAGCAGTTAAGGAAATTGCTCAAGGATGCCTAGGTCAAGTTGGGCTCTGTTCTGACACATCACACGGATGAATCTTAAGGACACGATGCCGAGGAAAATAAGCCAGTCATAAAAAGACTAATGCTGCATGATTCCACTTATATGAGGTATTTAGGGTGCCTCATATTAAAATTCATGGAGACAGAAAGTATAATGGTGGTTGCCAGGGGCTGGGGAAGGGCGGACTAGGGAGTGGTGTTTCATAGGTGCAGAATTTCAGTTTGGGAAGATAAAAAATGTGCTGAAGAGGGACAGAGGTGGTGGTTGCACAACAATAGGAATGTTCTTTATGCCACTGGGCTATACACTTCAAAATGGTTAGAATGCTAAATTTTATATTATGTATATTTTGCCATGATCAAAAAAGTGAAAAAAATAAAACTTTTAAACTATTAAAAGTGGTCTAAATTGGTTTAGATACATTGGTTTAAACAAATCATCTGGCAATGGAACCCATTTTAACCATCTCCTGTATTAGATGGTTGATCCCATGGGCCAGGTCACAAGAGAGTAAATGTGCTATTAGCCAGGAGCTGAAATGTGGAATGGACACCAGAGATTCAGGTAAACTGGGTCCAAAAGTAGGGACAGGCCTGAAGCTAACAGGCAAAGATGTTAAATTAGAGGAGAGACTTTGAGCAGGGACAGATTTCCTCTCCCCAAGCCATCCCATAATAAAATGGCCCCAGTCCATCCTGATGCCTGCCATTTCCAATAGGTTCCATAACCCCTGCCCCAACATTGCACCTGGCCCCCCTTCCAGTCTGTCCAGTCTTTAAATGAAATTAGGGTTTCATTAGACAATAACAATGGATACCAGGAACTAAATAACTGTACTGATGACTGCCCTTACCTCCTACTGGCCCGATAACCTGTTCAATATTTTGTATCTATCCTCCCACTGCATCCTGACAATGTGCGTTTTATACAGAAAGAACTCAAAATTTTGGGAGATTAAACAACTTTTATAATGTTGCCCTCCCCCACCCCCCAGCAAGAGGAAGAGCTAGGATTTGAACCCAGGTCTGTCTGGTGCCCAAATCAAGCACGTTAGAGTACGGTGCCCCTGGTGTCTTGAGGGCTAGCAAGAGTGTTGGGCACAACCCTGCCTGTTACATAAATGATCTCAAGTATGATGGAAAAGAAAATGCCACTGTGATGACCTGGATGATTTAAGGTCACTTCCAGATTAAAGAACCTGAAAGAATAACCTAACATGTTGAGGGTTTCCATTAGCAAAATGCATAAATGAATCTAGGAACATCCACTGGGTGCTGGACAAGCAGCTATAAATAGCATTTCCTCACATCTAATATCCATGTAATGGCTCTTAGTGTAAAGAGTTGAATGAACAATTGTAATAATAGGAGGTTAATCTGCCTCATTATTTATACTTTGTTAACTGTTGATGGGAGGCTTCCAAAGTTTGGCAAAGGCAGAGCAGATGTCAAGAAGGCATCTATCTCTGCTTTAACTGTTGTTGCTGGGGAAAGGGGACTATTTCATTTGTGACTCTGGGCGTATTGCAGAGAAAACAGAGCATAACGTGCCCACAGGGAATGAGTGGTTGGACAGTCCTGTCATTTCATTTTAATGGCTGGCTGGCAGAAATGTTTGGAGGGGCGCTGACGATTAAAGCCATCAGTCACCTGCAGGTCTCTGTGAGGTTTGGAACCAATCCTGTGTTTGAAGATGGGTTCCCCTGTGTAACTGTTGGAAGTCACCAGAACTAGAAGTTTCCAGAGCCCTGTTCTTTTTCCCCCTCCTGGATAGTCTTTTGGTAAAGCACTTTATTTAAAAGACTAAAAACATTATTTGGTTAAGCATTCTTTTTCTGTGTTCTAGAGAAATACATACTGGCTTAATTTAGGGGCTGGATCTAAACCTTTAAAATGCTTGAGGATCAGGATGTTTCTCCTTCTTTCTCTATTGGTTTCATTTCTAACAATAACCAGCAGACAACCTCCATGGTATAATGGAAAGATCATGGGTTACGGTGAGACAGAATGGGTACAAATCCCATCTTCCCCCCTCAAGCTTTGAGATCCTGGAAAAACAATCTCTGAGCCTTAATTTCTCCATCTGTAAAAAGGGGACATTCCTGTTTTGGCTTTGTTGTGTAACCCTGAAAACCCATGAAGTGTAAATTTGTTCAGATGGGGGAACAAATTGTATGTAAGATGGCCTACCGCCCAGTATGTATATCATCTCCAGAACAGCTCCGGTGTTCTCTGCTTGAACTCAAGGATAGATTTAAAATATTTTATTGTGAAATAGAACATATATACCAAAAAAACAAAACAAAACAAAACAAAACAAAAAAAAAACCCAACCCCTCATAAAACAAAAATGCACAGCAAAGAAAAAGAAAAAAATGGAGGGCAGTGATTTGTCACAAAGGAACACCTGTGAAATTAATTCTCAGGTGAAGTTTTAGGTCAGAGGTCAGCAAACATTTTCCACAAAAAGCCAGATTGTAAATATTTCACTTAGCTGATAGTCCCTTTAGCAACTACTTAATTCTGCTACCGTGCTGTGAAAGCAGCCATGGACAGTAGTAAACTAAATAAGCAGGTCTGACTTTGTTCCAATCACAACAGATTTTCAAAAGGGAGCCAGCTAGCCTAGCTAGGAGAGACTCTTTTAAAACAGGGCCGGGAGGCCATGGGGAGGAGGAATTTATGCATGTCCTGTCAGAGGCGCCCTGAACCTTTTGCCAGCTGCAAGCCCTCAGCCTGGACTTAACTCCTCACCAAAACCCAGGAACCATTTGTATCCATCAAAAGGAGCCAACTCAATTTGACAAGTTTCAATCCCTCATTTGCAAATTACCCAACCAGTCCCAGCTAACGTGATTTCAACCCCTGTTTTGCCTGGAAGACCGGAATGAGAACCCATGACCTTTCACCTTTCTAACTCTGCCCCTTTTTGCCTCCTTCCAATGCAAGTCAGGTTCCTTTCTCCCTGACTCTGTGCCTCCTCAACTGTAATTCTAATTGCCTGGATAAATGCCTGTTTGCTTAAAATTTCAGTAAATTCTTTCTTGGTTGACAATTGTTGGCCTAGCCTGCAGGATCAGAGCAACCGACACCTGCCCCCACAGGGCCCAGCAGCAGACGCTCCGATGGCAAATCTGACCCACGGTTCTCCAAGGTGTTCCCACTGTGAGGAGCCTCGGGGTTCTGGCGGTGAGTTCTCCTGGATCCGAACCTCCTATCTCTTTTAGTCGAGGTTCAGATCAGACTTTATTTGGGCAAAATAACTGGTCCTGTCCTTGCTCTGTTGGAGGGGAGGAATTTGCCCTCTGGATTCAGGTTTAGAGAATTAGCCCTCTGGATTCAGGTTTAAGGGAATTTGCTGTCCAGGCGTCCGGATTCGTGTTTAAGGATATTTACTGGTGGGTGCTCAACTTATTTTCAGGTGGCCAAGTTTTCTTTCAATCTAAAACCTTTCCAAATCATAGGGAAATATATCCTTTTGAATAGCCTTAAGTCATCAACCTCTTTCGGGAACGTCAGCAGGATCTATGTTTAAAAAAATATATGGGGGGTGCCTGGGTGGCTCAGTTGGGTAAGCGTCCGACTTCGGCTCCAGTCATGATCTCACGGTTTGTGGGTTCGAGCCCTGCGTTAGGCTCTGGGCTGGGAGCTCAGAGCCTGGAGCCTGCTTTGGATTCTGTCTCCTTCTCTCTCTGCCCCTCCCCACGTGTGCTGTTTCTCTGTCTCAAAAATAAGTAAATAAATATATATTTACATTTATTTATTTATATATATATATATATATATATGGGTCTCCATATGTTTTTGTTCCGTTAGACTCATATTACCGGGAATAATTTAAAACTTCATTGGTTGGGGCACCTGGTGGCTCAGTCAGTTGAGCATGGGACTCTCCGTTTCAGTTCAGGTCATGATCTCAGGATCATGAGGTCAAGTCCCTCATTGGGTTCCAAGATGAGCAAAGAGCCTGCTTAAAACTCTCTCGCTCCCTCTGCCCCTCCCCCACTCACACACTCAAGGAAGGAAGGAAGGAAGGAAGGAAGGAAGGAAGGAAGGAAGAAAACAAACCTCATTGGCTAAGATGGGCCACTTTTGATATCCCAAAATTAGTTTACTTGCCTGCACAGTTGGGAGAGGAAAAAAGATTATAAAACTGAACAAAATGAGTGGGAAGCTAATTTTAATTGGCATCTGGAGGCCTCCAAAAGAAATTCAACCCTTCAAGTAGTTAACTCAAAACCTTCAAAAGCGACTTCCGATCTTTTTCGAGGCTTTCAAAATCAGAGAAATCGGCTTCACAAACTCCTCCTCCACCTCTCCTGCCCCACCTGCCCTTCCTTCCCCTGAGCCTCTCAACCTTTTCCTGCTCCTTCTCTTCCCTTCCCTGCAGTTTCTCCCCCTCCCCCTCTTCCTCTCTAGCTTTAGCAAAAGAGCACACTAAAAATCGAACTTATTGTGAAAGAAATTTCTTTAAAATTTCTAAGGCAAGACCAAGAGAGTTTGGAGCAAGCCTCCCCAAAATGTGCCACTGTGGCATCTGGACTGTTTGGAGCAGCAGGCATTTGAGACCCTGGGGGCTGAAAAGAAATAGCTATTGTCTTCCTGTTTGTCTTTTTCACTTGTCTGCCTGGGACACAGAGGTGGTTCTTCTTTCTTTTGGGTATCTCCCAGAGTAACCCTGCACCTTGGGAAGGTGTCTTTCGTACCTTCTTTGAGGACCCAGCCATCTTACCCCAAGGGATGGTTATTTAACACCGCCAAAAATATTTACTCTCTGTCCCAGCTGGAAACTGACAAGAAGTTTTTTGAAGTAGCTCCATAGTCAAAGTTGGCCCATTTGGAAGCTGATAATTCAGAGCCTGATGGCAATTTTTTAAGGCCTTCTCCCCTAATTAAAACTATGTACCCAGAGGGAAAGAAGTAAATTGAAGATATGAAACCATGATGTCATTTAAGTTCCAACCCAATTCTTTGAAGAATTGAGAGCAGTTTTCCTTATCTTACAATCTCAACAAAACTTGACTTGCTGCTCTAGAGACCATTCAACCTTCACTGATTCCTTTATCAACCCCCAAACTTTCCATAGTTATCTCAAAAGGCTTGCAAATGATTGGCCTTAGGAAACCGAAGTCCTTCTTAGAGGAGCTTACATTCTTTCTGGGTCTCTTGAAGGTAAACGTTTTTCTCCTGTCTTTGAAATGTAAACACAACCCACAATCACCTGAGCCTGAAGGGGAAAAAAGGGAGGGGGTGGGGAAGGCGTTTTTACAATACAAACTGTTTAAAGGGCTCCTGTTCCCAAACTCTAGCACAGCCTCCTAAAATTAATGCCAGAGACAAACGGTGAATAATGCAGCAAGGCATGTTCTTATATAAACCTCTTAGTACACAAAATTTTGGGGCTTGGAGCCGACGGCCAAGAAAGAATTCTTGAGACGTCTTCAGTACAAAAAGGTAGCTTTATTAAAGCTCAGGGACAAGACCCACGGACAGAAAGAGCTGCCCTGGGATTGTGAGGACCAGCTGAGGACCAACTCAGAGTTGGGGGGGAAATAAAGACCAAGAGAAGTTTCCAAAAGGACTTTCATATGATGACGAAGACTCCCACTGGAGGCCATAGCTGTTGTGGTTAAGGTTGTTTTTCCATCCATTTAATTAACATTAAAACAGTTGGGAGTTCCTGAAGGAAAGTACTACTCTGCCAGCCTCAAGTATTTGTCAAAGAGCTGCAGGCTCTAAAGAAACCTAATTTTATCTACATTTCCTTTTTGCCTTTGTTCCCCACATCACAAATATACGTGAATTTCTGTTGGCTATAAATCTGGGGATGGAACTGTTGGCTCATAGGGTATGTATATGTTCAACTTTAAAATGTAATGATCACTCTTCCACCGCAGTTGTGTGAATTTACACTTTTTTAAAAAGTTTATTTATTTTGAGAGAGACACAGTGGGGGAGGGGCAGAGAGAGAGAGAGAGAGAGAAAGAGAGAGAGAGAATCGCAAGCGGGCTCCTTGCTGTCAGCCCTCACACACACACACACACACACAGGACTCGATCCCACAAACCGGGAGTTCATGACCTGAGCTGAAATCAAGAGTCAGACACTTAACCAACTGAGCCAATCCGGCACCAGGTGAATTTACACTTCTGCCAGCAATGTGTGCTGAGTTCCAACTGTTCCGCATCCACTCCAGCACTTGGTAGGACCAGACTTAAAATATATTCATTCTGGGGGTGCCTGAGTGGCTCAGTCAGTTAAGTATCCAACTCTTGATCTCAGCTTAGGTCATGGCTTGATGGTCAGCTCAGGTCATGGAGTGGTGGTGGGGTCTCTAGCCAACAGCTGAGAAAGAATTCTAGGGATGTCTTTGGTGCAACAAGGTGACTTTATTAAAGCACGGTACAGGACCCGTGGGTAGAAAGAGCTGCACTGGGGTTGTGAAGAGTGAGAGGTTATATCCGTGGAGTTGGGGGAGGTAAAGGCCAAAGGGAGGTTTCCAAAAGGACTTTCATATGCTAAAGAGGGCTCATAAGATACTGGAGGTCTTGTTATTGTACAACTAAGGCTGTTTTCCCTCTAGTAAGGTTTTAACATTAAGACAAGGCAGTTGGGAGTTTATTGGAGGAATGTTTTCTCTGCCTATCTCAAATATTTGTCAGTGGGCTGCAGGTTATAAAGAAATGTAATGTTATTTACACTTTCTTCTTGCCTTTGTTCCCCACATCACTATGGAGGGGAAGGTGGTGTTAGGGCTCCAGGTTATTGAGTGTATAGGTTTCTGGAGGTTAGGCTATTGAGACTGAGGACTGAGGCTGTTGAGATTGCCTTTTCTAGTAATTTATTAAGACATTTGTAAACTGATGGAGACTCATATCCTGCAGGACTGTGATCTCTATCAGTAACCATTGTTTTTTTTTCCCTTCCTTTGTTCTTGGGCACCGAGGAAGGCCTGAGGAATGTCACACATATCCCACCTTGGGGGGAGGGGAAGTGGGGTGTTGTTAGCCTGTGCTTTGCCCTCATCTTGCCTTATGCTCCCTCATCAGTCTCATGGTCATGGGATCGAGCCCCGCATCTCATTGGGCTCCACTGGGCTCCACTGAGCTCCGGGCTGAGCCAACTTGGGACTCTTTTTCTCTCTCCCTCTGCCCCTTCCCCCCTCTCAAAATAAATATTGTTTTTAAATGTATTCATTCTGTTGGAGTGTGGTGGTATCTCGTGTTTTTAATTTGCATTCCTTGATTAGTAATGGGCTCCAACATCTTTTCATGTGTTTGCTGGTCATTTAGATAGCTTCATTTGTGGAGTGGCTACTCAAGTCTTCTGCCTGTTTTCCTATTTGGTTGTTTGACTTTTCCTTATCGATTTGCACAAATTCTTTTTGTATTCCTAGTATCAGCTCTTTGTCTATCATATGCAGAGCAAATATTTTCTCCTACCCTTGGCTGAATTTTTACCTTTCCAATGGAGTTATTTGATGAACAGACAAGTTCTGAATTTCAATGTAGTAAACGTCACTAATATTTTCCTGTATAGTTAGCACTTTTTTTATACCCTAAAAAAATCTTTCCATACACCAAAGCTTATGAAGATCTTCTGCTAAGTTGTATTGTTCCAGAATAGTGCCCATCTAATCTAAACCTAGGCTATGTTATTAATAATAGGCCGTTAATATCTTATTTTTAGTATCAGCAGAATCTAGCAATGTTGCCTTTTTCATCCCTAGCGTTGGACATGTGCCGTCTCTCTTTTCTTCTTGATATACTCAGCAGATGTGTATCAGGTTATTAATCTTTTCCAAGGACCAACTTTGGGTTTTGTTGATGTTCTCCATGGTATTTTTTTACTGTTGTTTCATTAATTTCTGCTCATATTTATCATTCACTTACTTTTGCTTTCTTTGCTATTCATGTGCTGTTCTTCGTCTAACTTCTTGATAAAGATACTTGATTTATTACTTTGTATTATCATAGTATAAAGATACCTTCTTTACCTACCTACACACAAAACTTTCGGTATTTCATATCATTCAGTTCAAACAAATTCCTAACGTCCTTTGTGACTTCTTACTTGACCCATGGGCTATTTTAAAATGTATTTCTAAATTTTTTAACATATGGAGAATTTATCACTACTTTGTTATTGATTTCAGGTTCAATTGCATTACAGACAGAATTTGTGTGATATCAATTCATTGAAATATGTTGAGACTTTTTTATAACCCAGCATAACGTCAATTAAAATAAATATTCCATGTATACTTGAAAAGCGTGTAGTCTTAATTTGTTGAGTGGAGTATTTTCAAAATGTTTATGAGGTTGTTTGCTAATTATACTGTTCAAACATTTATTTCTTTACCTGTTTTTTGTTTCTTTTGCCTTTCTTATTGAGAGCAGTGTGTTAAAATTTTCCAATGCAAGTGTAGATTTGTCAATCTTTATACATTTTGAGGGTATGTAAAGTAAAATTAACATTTTTAATTGCTATATCTTAGAGTTGAATTAAATGTCTTATCATTCTGAAATGTCCCTCTTTCTCTTACATTGCTTTTTGTTTTGAAGTCTATTTTGCCTGATATTAATATAATTATGGAAGTTTTTTTTGTTAGTGTTTAGATGATAAATCTTTTTTCATTCTTTTACTTCTACACTTTCTGTGTTTTAATATTTTTCTCTGTGCCAAGGTTTGAAATTGTCTAATGATCTCTCTTTTGCTGTGTTCAATTTGCTATTAAGCCCATGCATTAAGATTTAAATTTCAGATATTACAGTTTGGGTTCTAAAACGCCCTGTCTAGACATTCTATCTAGATCTGTGAGGAGACATTTTGAGACGGATGTAGTTTAAAGTGTTGGGGTCCGGAGCCGATGGCCAAGAAAGAATTCTTGAGACATCTTCGGTGCAAAAAAGGTGGTTTTATTAAACCACAGGGACAGAACCCAGAAAGAGCTGCCCTGAGGTTGTGACAGGTGACTGATTATATACCTTTAAGTTGGGAGGGGGTTAGGGATAGCACACCTCTCTAAGGAATTTTGGAAACAAGGTTTCCAGGACCTTGAGGGGCCAACTGCTATTAGGAAAAGGTCATCTATTAATGTTTAGTAAAAACTCAGTCATGAGACCCTTCATATGTATATCAGTGGGCTATTGCCCACTTGGAGGCTGATTGCCAACATATACCTTGGGGGGTAGAGATAAAAGAAGTTTTCAAAGGATTTTTTATATGGTAAAGTAGTCTTACAGGATCTTGAGGGGTTGGGCTAAGATTGCCTTTTGCCCTTAGCAAAGTATCAACATTGAGGCATCTGAGCTCAGAGAAGAATGTCACTCTGCCTGTCTCAAGGGCTTGTCTGTCAATGGGCTGTAAGTTGTAAGGAAATTTAATTTTTTTCTTCTGCCTTTGTTCCCCCACGTCAGAGACCACCAAAACATCCTGCTCCTTATCAAACTTCTGTCTTTGATTTAATATCTGTTGATGATTTGTGCCTGATTCAACTGTACCTGAACGAATATGAGTTGAGTTTGCTCCTTGGTGAGTGACAGGAGGAGGCTGTGTTGTAATACAAAGGAAACTTTATTTGCAGCAAATAAGGAGATCACGGGAATAACTTGTAAAGCTGTGAACCCCCAGCAGGGGTGAGCAGGTTGCTTTTATATAGAGTTTAGGACGAATATTCAGAAGGGGGATCTTTCCCGTTCCCTATAGAGGCGGTACAAGGTTATGCAGGTGTACTTTGAAAACATGCCTATATACGCATGCTAGGTTATGTTAATGAAGCTTGTGTTCCTCCAGACACCAAGACTGTGACATTATAATGAAGCAGAGGTAACTGTGAAATCAGGGGAGGGCTCTGAAAGCCACTATGAACTGGATGGAGTCTTGGACTCCTTATCTCAGGTGAGGAATACAGGGCCTTGCTGACTCTTAGGCTGGAGCTGTATCAGCTGACCCTGAGTCCAGGCTTCTGCAGAGACAGCTGGTGGATTTGTTAGTGTGGCCTGAAAAGAAACAGTAACTGATTAGGGAGCAACCGTTCTCTGAAAAACAGGCTTTAAACTTTCTGCTGGTTTCAACCTCATTAACCCTATGGGGCATGGTTTCAATCCTACAAAAACAACTCAGGAATATGCATTAGATCAATCTTTACTTTTGAAATAGCTCTGGGAGTTTTACCATTGATTTACCTGTAATGCCCCCAATTTCGAATCCGAGAGACCACCAAGGAGCCGATACCGATGCAAACGCACGAGGGTTTATTTGCAAGCTCGAGCTTGGGCACAAGTATACCCGACACAGCGGAGCAGGGACTTGGACCCCTAGGTTAAGAGGTGTAGCAAGTTTCATGGGGGCCAGTGGCCAATGAGATTGTAACACACACAGAAAGTTGCATAGTCATGTCAGTCCACACGCAGGTGGCCAATTGAATTACAATTTACCCTATAGTAACTGTTTGAACCAGCCTATCACTCTGGTCAGAATTGGTACGCAAGTTTGGCGGGCAAAAGGCGGGGTTTACATTCTTTGGCGGTTAGGGGTTCCGCATTCCTATATGAGCCGGTTTCCAGTAAGGGTGTGCTCAGCAGCTTGACTAGGGTGGGGGAGTGTCTTAAGCAATAAGTAGGTCATGTGGGGGTTATACTTGAGATGGTGGGTGTAGCACAAAATGGAGTTAGTCTTGCTCTGCTTGTCCGGGGGTAGGGGATTTTTGTTAAATTCCTTGGGTCCCACATTACCACCTCTGATATGGTTAGGCTATTTCCTGGCCTGGTAGAGACTGTTGGTTTTTGCGTCCCCTTAAAATCCTTAACCATTGAGTTTTTTGCATTTCTTCGTAGTTCTGATCCTCCCAGGAAGTTCTGCAAGCAGTGTGCTAGGCCAAGTAGAGCCAGGAGGGCACAGATCAGGGAAAATAACTGGGGCCCTAAAATGATTTCTCTTTTGCCACAAAAACTTTGTCTCATCTTTCTTTCTCTGGGGACCCCTAACTCTTTCTGCTTACACAAGCTGTCTACTCTGATGACTCTAAAATGATAACTTTTACCTCCATACTGTCGTACATTTTCCAGTTAGTATTCTATTATTAGACCTCTCGTCTCATCCATCTAGCCATCTGTGTATCTATGCATCTACTATGTGAACTCATGATCCCTGTTCAATGGGTTACCATCCATTAATGCCCTTGTTTTGATACTTAAATTATCATCAATTTGGCCAGTGGGTTCCCTTTCATGGTGGTTTCTATATCTTTATTGACATGTTCCCCTCATTTTTTTAAACACTTTTTTTAATTTTCTGGCACAAAGAGATGTTCCAGGTCTATCTTGTACTTTCTTGATGCGGCCTTGGAATTAGCTGTTTCTCAAAAGATACCTGGTTTCCTCTTAGTGAGGGATGATATTTAGAAACCAGGACTTTGGCAGTAGGTATACTCAGTGCTATTGAAGTATTATTGCTTCTAGATCCTTTCAATATACAGAGCTGGGGAATATGCACATATAACACATTATGAGTTCCTATTGGTATTTACAATTCCAATCCAATCCTACAGAGTTCCTCCTCACTTTCCCTTCTTTAACACTGAGATTTCACTCTTCCACATTGTAAAGTCCTAGCTCCCAAAAACATCAACCTAGTTACGATTCATTTTCTACAATGTACTTAAAATAGCTTCAAAATAGTTTTACCCATACCATTAAAAACATTTGTAGTTCCGGGGCGCCTGGGTGGTTAAGCGTTGACTTCAGCTCAGGTCATGATCTCACGTTCTGTGAGTTCGAGCCCCACGTCGGGCTCTGGGCTGATGGCTCAGAGCCTGGAGCCTGCTTCCGGTTCTGTGTATCCCTCTCTCTCTGCCCCTCCCCCGTTCATGCTCTGTCTCTCTCTGTCTCAAAATAAATAAATGTTAAAAAAAAAAAAAAATTTGTAGTTCCTTTATTCCCCTAGATGGAGGATATATAGTAGTCAGAGCTGTGCTCAAAAGTTATTTTGAAAGGGTGCCTGGGTGGCTCAGTCGGTTAAGCATCCGACTTCCGCCCAGGTCATGATCTTGTGGCTCATGGGTTCAAACCCCGCAGTCAGGCTCTGTGCTGACAGGTCAGAGCCTGGAGCCTGCTTTGGCTTCTGTGTCTCCCCGTCTCTCTGCTCCTCCCCCACTCATGCTCTCTCTCTCTCTCTCTCTCTCAAACATAAACATTAAAAAGAGTTATTTTGGATTACTTAATTCTTTTCCCTTTAATATGGTTATGTTATTAATTCAAAATACAATTGGGTTCACTTATTTCTGTTTGCATTCAGTTGTAGTTAATTTCCCCATCCCTGATGATTTAATTTTGCTCTTCTGAGTATGCAGAATGTTAACATGCTTCCAAAAGCCAAAAACAGGCAAAAAGACATGTACAAAGAAATGACAGTCTTTCCCTTGCCCTATTGATCCCATTCCCCCTCATCTTTGTAAGTAATCAAATTTATTTCTGTCTCTTTTGGCAAAAGTAAGCAGATATACATATGTTTCATTATTTCCCCTTCTTTCTTACACAAAAGATGGCATGCTGTACATACTGTTTTGCAATTTGCTTTTTGTCACTCAACAATATGTCCTGGAAATTACTCCCTATCAGTTCATAAAGATAATCTTCATTCTTTTTTTACAGTTCAATGGTACTCCAATGTGTATATGTGTCATGTTTTTTTTTTAACCAATCTCCTATATTTGAGCATTTAAGTACTTTGCAATATGTGCCATTATTTAAAAATGCAGCAGTGAAAAACCTTGTGCATATCGTTACAGTTCATATTGGTATTTTCAGGGTAAATTCCTAGAGATAGGATTGCTGGGTCTAAGACTTAGTGAATATGTAGTTGTGTTAGATATTTCCAAATACCCCTCCGTGGAGATTGTACCCATTTTCATCCCCACTAATACTGTGTGAGACTCCTCATTATCTTGCAACCTCACCAACTAGGTATATTTTCAAGCTTTTGAATGTTTACCAATCTGATGGATGAAATGTGATACCTTACTTTAGTTTAGACTTGCATTTCTCTTTTATTTTTATTTTTTTGGATTTTATTTTATTTTAATTTTAGAACGTGAGCGCACATGAGCTGGGGAGGGGCAGAGAGAGAGGGAGAGAATCTTAAGCAGTGTCCATGCTCAGCATGGACCCATCCCTGGGCTCCATCTCATGACCCTGAGATCACGACCTGAGCCAAAATCAAGAGTTAGATGCTTAAGCCTGATTGAGCCACCCAGGTGCCCCTAAATTTGCATTTCTCTTATTTGTGAGTGAAGTTGAGCATATTTTCATAAATATCAGGGCCATCTTAATATATTCTTACAAATTGGTTGCTCATGGGTTTTGTCATTTACTATCAGATCAGGGCTAGATCCTACAGCCCTGGGATCATGACCTAAGCCAAAATCAGGAGTTGATGTTCACCAACTGAGCCACCCAGGCGCCCCTCCTATTTGTAGTTTTTAGGAATTCTTGTAGTTTTAGGGATTCTTTTGGAGATTTTAGAGCTCTTACCCACCCATCCTACCCAGTTAAAAAAAAAAATTCTCTATATATTAGGGATATCACCCCACATCTGTGATATATGTTGCAAATATTTTCTCCCAACTTGTCATTTGTCTTTTGACTTATGTCATTTTTTGCCATTATAAAGTGGGGTTTTTGAATTTTTTTTTTTTTTTGCACTCATACTTACTGATGTTTTCCTTTATTGTGTCTGGAGTTTGAGTCATAGTTTGAAAACCTTCCCTACACTCAGGTTATAGAGGACTTCGCCCATGTTTTCTTTCACTACTTACAGTTTAATCTTGCATATTTAGATACCTGATCCATTTCAAGCTTATTCTCATATGGTGTAAAAGAAGAATATAACTTCCTTTGTTGACAAATGTCTCATTTTCTCACACGATTTACGAAAAAGTTATTCTTTGTCCCAGTGATTTGAGATGTTATATGCATGATTCCCATATGTACTTGGATCTGTTTCTTGAATTCGTGTTCCAGTTCAATAATCTTGTTGTCTATTCATGTGCCAGTACCACAGCATCTTGGTTATAGAGCATTCTTAGTATGTTTTAATAACTGGGAAGGCTAGTTATATCTCAGTTCTTGCTTTTCAGTATTTTCCCTAGTTATTCTTATATGTTCATTTTTCCATGAACTTGAATATCAACTTGTCTACCTCCAGGGGCAAAAAAACTTTCTTAGTATTTCATTTGGATCACAATGAATGTATAAATTAAATTAGAGACGAGTGACATCTTGATGGTGATCAGTTTTCCTGACCAGAAACAAGGAGTGCCCTGTTTAGAGGATAACTGGACGGAGTTGGACCCAGGCATCCCTCCTTACTTCTCAGACTCTGAGGCTGTTGTCAGACGCATCCATTCTTGAATCATCAAAGTGTAATGTGAATTGATATTTTTTTACTCTCTTCCTAATCAATATAAGGATCTTAGCGCACTTTAATCCATTTTCTCACTTCTTTACTTTTAATTTTATGTATCTTTCAAACACATTTAATCCTTACAACAGTATTATGAAGAAATCTCTCATTGTATTTTTTTTTATAGTTGAGGAAACTGAAGCACAGAGAGATTAAGAGACTTGAACAAGGTCACTCAGCTAGTAAGCACAGAGCTGGGATTCAGACCCCAGCAGTCTGGTTCTAGAGTCCATGGTCTTTACCTCTGTATAACCCTGCCTTTCGTGATAGAGAGGAAGAAAAGAGCACCAGTTCTGGAAGTTCTGACTGAAATTCTTGACAGGCTCCAACATGGTTCAGCGACTATGAAATCCCCTAAAGGAGCATGAAGAAATGTGCTATTTTCGTGGGCAGTCTGAGGTGCTCTGTTCTTGAACTCCACGTGTCGTCATTCTGTCTGTTACAATCAAGTTGTATTTGAATGTCGATTCAATTAGTAAATGTATAATTGCTGTTGCCATAAACCATACTTTGACATTTAATATGCCAAATATGATCATTTTTATGAGCAAACCAAGTTATCCATAATACATTTTTATGTTCTGCAGCTATCAAGATGGCTTTAGATTTACAGAGTGCTAAAAAAGTAACTGTGTCATAAATTTCAATTTTCCCTAAAATTGCCTTTTTTAAACAAAACAGGAAAAATGATATTCCTGTCAATGTCTCCCCTCTAGTAGGTGCAGAATTCCCAAAAAGTTGCAATTGTTTAAAGACTCTGAGGGTCATTGTGCAGTTCTGAACAGTGACATTTACCAAAATATATCTTCAGTTCTTTATTCTTCTGGGGGGCTTGCAGAGTTGTCTCTATATTCATGATTTTGGGAAAGACAGACTCACTAAATAGCTTAGAAGCTCAATGGTATGCAGTCTCAAAGCTCTACAGAGTGGTTGCTAGATGAAAGCCCTTGCTGGTGATGAGATGAGATTGTCCTGAAGGCAAAAGGTCTTCCGGTGGCCATAGTGGAGGTCTGAGGAAGGATGGGCTGGAGAAGGCAGCACATCCACACCCTGCAAAGCTCTTTCATCTACTGAGTCCAGGACTGTGGATGGTTATAGATTTCTCAGGTCCTAGAAGCCATCTCTCTCCCCATGGAGATACAAACTGGGTGAGAGAACCTCTCAGAAGTATCTCTGAGTGAGAGGCAGATGCAACCATATAGGGAAGGAGAGTACACACCATGCTTTTAAGGAGCAAGGAAAATAAAGAAAGCATTGGATTCAAGGGTGGCTATTGGCCAGGACTGTCACACCCAAAACACAGTGAATGGGTTTGGGGTTGTGGGCAGAAGGGGGTGTAAGTAAGCAATGACAAAACAGTAAGACAAGATCGGTGGAATAGAAACCTCAAATGACACCTAAGTATAGATGAGAATTTAGTTCATAGTAAAGGTAGTTTTTCAAATGATGTGAGAAATATAATCTTTCTATTGAGTGATACCAAACTGTTTGGTACAAAACACGAACCGTTGGGCCAAAATGAAGTCAAGTCTTTACCTTATACCATATAGAAAAACAGGTATAAGAGAAATTAAAGATTTAAATGTGAATGGTTTTTATTTAAAAAAATAAAGTATATGAGCAGATTTATAAAACTTTATTTTCCCAAACCTACAGAAATGAACAAAAAGAAGTAGCAAATATACACCAAGAGTGAAACTACAGAACGATTCCAATCTCACACCACAAATTAAAAAAAAAAATCTCATCTTGAAACTGAGATTAAAAGTATTTAACTCCAGGAATTGACACACAGAGTGCAAAACAGAGACATGGATACTAAAACAAAAATATTCCTGGGGCACCTGGGTGGCTCAGTTGGTTAAGCCTCCCACTTTGGCTTAGAGTGTGATCTCACAGTTTGTGAGTTCAAGCCCTGCTTCAAAATCTCTACTGTTAGAACAGAACTCGCTTCAGATCCTCTGTCTCCCTCTCTCTCTGCCCCTCCCCCACCCCCTCAAAAATAAACATTTTAAAGAAAAAGAAAACATTCTTTAACATCTATATAGAAATATCCACCTTTCCATACCTAATTTGGAGTAATGGAAATCGGGGATAAAAGTGGCCAGAAGGGAATGCCATGGAATACCACACCCAGTGCTCCCTTTCTGGGATGCAGATAATTTCCTGAGCACAGGGTAGGAGAGAAACAAGAGAATGTACCTCTAAGGATAACTGACAAAAGGAAATCCAAAGCCAGAAACCTCTAGGATTTTACATAAACACGGCCAGCTCACCCCAACGCAGACAGAACAAACTATGGACTAAAGAGCAGCCGTGGGATGGAATCTGGCCCCAAATCAGCACAATTCTCCAGAGCAATTAATACAGATAAGCCTTTAGGTCTCAGTAACTAAAGCAATCACAATCACAAAACAGAAGGTGACATTTATAATTCTTAAAATAAAATAAGGTAAAAATCAGGGGAAGAAAACATACCATAAACTGGAACAAACACCACAGACCCTACCAACAAAATCTGGGGAGTGGGGAGGGGTGAGGAGAGTGCATACACTAATTTTCTTACCTTTCATGGAAGGTGGGGCTATCCGTAGCTATTCCTTCATCTATGGAGTTGATAATCAGAGACTAAAAGTGTGTTTAACTAGTATTTAAGTGCACTTGCAGACTTAACGAGCAGTAGAGCTGAAAACAGGCTGTATACATTTCAAGGCAGCAAAACGGAAAATAGAAAAGAACAAACTGACAACAATAGCAAATGATAGAAAACTAGGAATTGGGAAGAATTTGCAAGGTAGAAAATAGAAATTAGATGACAGAAATAAAGCTAAACACATCTGTTATGACAATAAGTGTTAATGCAAAAAAATAATAATAAAATAACCTAAGGCATAAAAAGAATTCTCAGATTGGTCCAATAAGCAAAACCTAGTTATAACCATTCCGTACAGAAACAACACTTCTCACGCTAGGTATCTTTCATTTGCCCTCTGAACCCACTCTCTGCTATTCTCCACTGCTTTGTTAGCCCGGAGGCCAAGCAACACCACCGTATCACTACGTTGCCTTGCTCTCTGGCTTCCAGACGGGTTTGGTCCTAGGAAGTGGCAACAGGTCCTTTGACAGAGGGAGGAGAGTGGGGTCAGGGCATTTATTTCCCTGGTTCCCGCATGGAGAGTTACTAATGGCTAGCTGCCTCCTACCACCAAAGGCACAGCTCCTGTCAGGCAGCCCCTTCTCTCTAGGTTCTGGTAACTGATGCAGAGATGGTAATGCATCATAAAGTCCCAGGGTACCACACCGTCCCTAGTGGTTTCTCCATATACCTTTTCATGCCTCTGCAAATGGTCCCTGTATAAAATTTACATCAAATTACCCAGTTTGAGCATGGTACTCTCCTTCTAGGACACTGACTGATACATACCCAAATAAATTTACTCATAAAGCTGAAAGTAAAAGAATGGGGAAAAGAGTAGGAGGCAAATTTAAAGAAATCAGGGTTTGTCTTCCTCAAAAATGCTGAATGCAAAGAAAGCATTAAATGGGATTTAAAAAATCACATTATAGTTATGAAGGGTTAGATCCCCATTAACATAAAACTGCCTTGCAGCTATATACGGTAAACCACATAGAATTAAAATAAATGAAGCCAAACATTGCTGGAAAAGCAAAGAGAAAGAAGTCAGTGGGGCTTTGTAATGCATCTTGGTTTTTAAAAATCAAGTTCAACATTAGTAGGAAAACTGGTACAATCAGAACAAAGTCTGCAGTTGAGATAATACAATTGTGCCAATGTTAATTTCTTAGTGTTTATAAACATACTGTAGTTATATTAACTAACATTAAGAGAAGCCAGGTGAAGGATATCTGGCACCAATATGTACTATGTTCACAAACTTTTCTGTAAATCTAAAATTATTCCAAAATAGTTTAGAAAAAGATCAAGGTAATAAAAGATAAAGATACAGAAAAGCTGAATGACATGATTAACAATATCAACCTAAGAACAAAAACTACTTTTTCTTTTCATGTGGCCATAAAACGCAAACATTCTGTATATAGTATACAAGAAAAAAACTGAAAAGTTCTTAAAAGTAAAAACATAAAATCATATTATCCACAATTCAGAACTAAAGTAAACAAAGCAAAATCTGTGACCGTTTTAAAATGTAAGTTTCTTCAAGTTTAAACAACTCCTAAGTTTAAGAAGAAATCAAAAGCATTTTCAATACTATTTTCCTTCCTTCCTTCCTTCAAACTTTACCCTGATTTTGTCCATACGCCCCCCTCTTCTCCAGGCAGCCACCAGCTCTAGGTGGGGAGGGCTCTACTCCCACATCCAGGAGGTGAATCTTGATTGTCTCAGACAAATCAGTGGTCTCATTCCCACTGCTGGTGATTAGTTTAGGGCTGAACACATTAAACGTTCCTTGCACATAGGGGCAGCTGA
The DNA here is from genome assembly GCF_022079265.1 of Lynx rufus. Classification (NCBI taxonomy): domain Eukaryota; kingdom Metazoa; phylum Chordata; class Mammalia; order Carnivora; family Felidae; genus Lynx; species Lynx rufus. Next base: position 67,735,796 of record NW_025814897.1, on the reverse strand, counting down.
GTGGCTCAGTTGGTTGAGTGTCTGACTCTTGACTTTGGCTCGGTCATGATCTCATGGTTTGTGAGCTCAAGCCCTGCATCAGGCTCTCTGCTGTCAGCCCAGAGCCTGCCTGGGATCCTCTGCCCCCCATTCTCTCTCTGCCCCTCCCCCACTCTCTTTCTCTCAAAACTAAATAAACATACATGAAAGGAAGGAAGGAAGGAAGGAAGGAAGGAAGGAAGGAAGGAAGAAAGAAAGAAAGAAAGAGGGATTTGAACCCAGGCCTGTCTGGCTCCAAAATCTACATATTTAAGCACACTGCCAAACCAGACTTTTCTCTTTTTTCTATCTGATGGTGCTAAGTGTTCCTTTCACAGTGGTTTCCACATTTCATCCTCACACCATGCCAGTGAAGCAAGAATGATCATTGCCATTTTCCAGATGAGGCTCAAAGAGGTGAATACTATTTTCAGAATATGTGCTTAACTAATGATAGAACTGCAATGTGACCTTCCTTCTTTCTCCTCTAAAGCCCAGGCTTCTTCACGCAGCTTCTTGTGATGCTAACCATTGCTGTCCTGACTGTTAGGGCCACAAGGAAAACAACAAACTACCCCTAGATTCACCGTGAACCTTTTTCTATTCCTTTTTTCCTCACCCCTGGAAAATGAACTCATTACCACCTTCATTATCTTCAGGTGTTTTTTATTTTTAATCTTGATGATTTTTTTTCTTCTCCATTTTCTTATCAAGGGTTCATACACTGCCTATAATTATACCACTCAAGGTGACAGCCACTTTGGAAGTTCTCCACACATTAGCACACAACTTAGGAATTATCAGCAGCCCCAAGGAAAGCATAAATGCCAGCCAAAGCAATTGTTTAGATAGGGGACTTTCCCAGTAAGGAGACCAGCTCCTTCTAGAAGCTATCCAGTCCTTTTTGAAAGGCAACTCAAGTAAAGTGGTAAATGCCTTCTTTCTACCAAATAATGGAAAGTACAACCCTGCCAGTCTCTTTCCTCAGCTGAAGCAGTATGAGCTAGAACCAAGGGCTGAAGAGATCAGCGCTGTACCTGCAGAGAGAGAATGTGTAACATGTAAATTGTCAGTCAACGAAAGTTAAACCCTCAGCACGAGGACTGACATCTCTAAAATGCGTGTTATATTATCAGCATCTCTTACAAATCCTTCTTGAAATTCCCTGATGTAGGCCCACTAGTCCCCCCTCAATTCCCATGAGTATCATAGACATTTCCTACCTAAGGGTCAAAGCCCAGTTCCTCCCTTGCTGACCACAAGGCAAATGTCAGAAATGATCTTATGTTATATTTGTTTACGAAAGGAAGCCTGTGATTTTCAAGGGCTAGAGGACGAGGATGTGGTGGTCAGCCAGCTTCTGGTTGCTAAGCACTTTCCTCCTTTCTTCTGGAGGAAACAGAAAGTCTTCCTTTAAATTCTGAGACTGCAGCTTTCCTTTGCACAATAAATTAAGCCCAGAAGAATATCCTGAGAAACTCTGTCGTGGGTTCTGCTTCTGGCAATGATTGTTTCCACCCAAGTCTCTCTCTAAAAACAGTTATACAATCTAAACAAAATATTGTGAAAATGTGTTTGAGCATAGGAAAGCTACTGAGGTTATACAAGAGAGTTTAGCCCAGCATTTGGGTTTCCCTACAGGCAAGGTACAATTCCAAAAGCAAGAGCAGTGATGGAAAGACTGAGAAACAGAGCGAGGTTTTCAGAAATCACAGAGCTAGCGTGACAAAAAAAAAAAAAAAAATAGAGTTCACACTCTTCTGAGAAGAAGTTTTCAGTTCCAGAATTTCCATTCAATACTTTCTAGTTTTCTGCCAAATGTTCCTATCTAGATATTTAATCTTTAAAATGATTAATTAGTTAAAATCTGAGTGTGATAACTGTAATGTCAAGATCTTTAGTGAATATGATTTTTTGTCTGTTTTTCTCCCCTTGTGTTTTTGAACAAACTTGATCTTCTCGCATGCCTGATTATTTTCTGTTGCATGCCGTACGTTATGTATGACAAATTGTAGAGATCATTTGTGGCTCTGGTATTTTACTGCAGAGAGTACTTATTTTTGCTTCTGGCAGATCACCTTAATGAGAATAAGATATCAGATGATTCAGAGTTGAGCTTCACATCTTGTGAGGACTCTTCTATTTCTGGTTAATCCTTTCTTCCAAAGATGGAAGGATTGTGGCCAACCCTGCAGGCCTTTGGTTTACAATCCTAGATAGAAGGTTACAGAATGGATGAAAGTAAAAGGGTGGAAAAAGATACTCCGTGAAAATATTAGTCAAAGGGAGACTGGGGTAGCTATACCTAAGTAGACATTAAGTCAATAAACATTACTAGAAATAGAGATTTCATAATGATAGAAGAGTCTATCCAATAAGAAGCTGTAAGAATTCTATACGCATATGCATCAAATAACAGCCGCAAAATGTATTAAGCAAAGTAGGCCCAGCATATCTGTTGTCACAGAAGGAGTTAGTAGACTATTTCTGTTTAGATTGCCTTATATCACCAGTGCCTAATAAAATGCCTGGTGCATACTAGGTGTACCATATATGACTAAAAAGCCAGTATTGTGCACCAAGGTGTCTAATGTTATATTCATACCCACCTCTATGGAAATTCTAATAAAAATATTGCTAGTGCCTAAAACATACACCACACACATACACATAAATGCACACACACACACACACACACACACACACACACACACCTGATCAGTATAGGATAGTGCCTACAGGCATGGTAGGCTTTGGACTCAGAAAGGCCTGGGTTCAAATCCCACCTCCTTTATTTATTAGCTCTGTGACCTCGGGAGTAATAGTCTCTAATAGCCTTTATTTCTTTATCTGTAAACTGAGGAATCATAACTTCCTTGCATAATAATACTATGCAATATTATTACAATACTATATAATGCTATACAATAATACTTCCTTTTTAAAGTATGAAATAAAATAATATGTCAAAAGTTCCTAGTATAGTGTCAGGCACTAAGGAAACACTCAATTAGTGATGGCAATTAATATTAATAATTATATATAAGAAATTTTGAAAATTATTCCAGAATAGCAGTCAAAAGTCACCCCCCCACCAAAAATTAGAACCAGAAATGCCACTGAAAACTATTTTACCTAATTATAAAAATTGTCCCTGAGAATATTACTGTTATGGACACACTTTAGGATGGTCCTGATCCTTGCCTCCTATTCACATTTGCACAATTTTCTTCCCCTTGAAAGGTGGAAACTGTGACTTGCTTCTAACCAACAGAATGTAGCAGAGATGAGATGTACCTAATTCTGTTTACATGATTACACAGCACCTATCCTGCTGAAGTCTCCATGTCCATTGCTGGCTTTGGAGAAGCAGGCTGCTGTGAATCCAGCAATCACAAGGAAATGAATTCTGCCAAAACCCTGAGGGAGCTTAGAAATGGTTCCCTCCCTTGTCAAAGCTCTGATGAAAACCTAGCCCTAGATGACATCTTGGTTGCAATGTTATGAGATCCTAGGGGAAAGGCTCAGCTAAGTTGTGCCTGAACACTTCACACACAGAAAACTGTGAGATAATGTGTGTGTGTGTGTGTGTGTGTGTGTGTGTGTGTAAGAGCTTTATTGAAATATAATTCACATACTATAAAATTTGCCCATTTAAGGTGAACAATTCCATGGTTTTTATTTTTTTAAGTTTATTTATTTATTTTGATATAAAGAGAGAACACAAACAGGGGAGGAGCTGAAGAAGAGAGAGAGAGAGAGAGAGAGAGAGAGAGAGAGAGAGAGAGAATCCCAAGCTGGTTCCACAGTGTCAGCACAGAGCCCTACACAGGGCTCTAACTCACCAACCGCTAGATCATGACCTGAGCTGAAATCAAGAGTCAGACGCTTAACCGACTGAGCCACCCAGCTGCCCCTCCATGGGTTTTAGTGTGGTCACAGATTTGTGCCTTTTTAGAATATTTTTATAACCCCAGAAAGAAACTCCATACCCATTAGCACTTGCTTCCTGTTCCTCCCAACCCCTATCTCTTGGTGACCACTAATGTCTCTGTCTCTATGAATTTGCCTGTTCTGACATTTCATATAAATAGAATAATATGGCCGTTTGTGTCTCGCTTCTTTGACTTACAATGTTTTCAAGGTTTATCCATGTTGTACCCCGTATCACTACTTCATTCCTTTTTATGGCTGAATAATGTTGAATTGCACAGATATACCAGTTTATTTATTCACTCATCAGTTGATGCACATTTGAATTGCTTTCACTTCTTTGCTATTACGAGGAATGCTGCTATGAACATTTGTGTACAAGTTTTTGTGGACATATCTTTTCATTGCTTTTGATGTAAACCTAAGAGTGGCATTTCTGGGTTGTATAACACTATGTTTCTTCACCTTTTGAAGAACTGACAGACTATTCTATAAAGTGGCTGCACCTTTCAATATTCCCACCAGAGTGTGTGAGGGTTCTGTCTCCTCCTCAACATTGGTTATGAACTATCTTTTTTATTACAGCCATCCTTGGCAGTGGGAGAGAGTGAAGTACTATCCAATCTTGTTTTGACTTGCATTCTCCTGATGACTGATGATGTTAAGAATTTTTTCACATGCTTATTGGCCGTGTATCTCCTTTAGAAAAATGTCTATTCAAATCCCTTGTCTGTTTTTTAATCAGGTGTTTGTGTTATTGAGTTGTAAGAGGTCTTTATTCTAGATACAAATCTCTTGTCAGATATATGATCTGCAAATATTTTACCGCATTTTGTGGGTTGTCTCCTACTTTATTGATGGTGTCTTTGAAGCAGAGAAGTTTTAATTTTGGAGAAGCCCAGTTTATTTCTTTTTTCTTTTGTTGCCTGTCCTTTCTAAGAATCCACGGCCTAATCCATGGTCATGAAACATCGGGGTGAATGTTTTCTTCTAAGAGTTTATAGTTCTTACATTTAGGTCTTTGATCCATTATGAGGTAGAGCCCCAACCTAATTTTTTTTTTTTTTTTTTTTTTGCATCTGGATATCTGGTTGTCCCAGCACCATTTGGTTAAAAGACTGTTCTCTCCCCTATTGAATTGTTTTGGCACCCCTGTCAAAACTCTGTTGATCATAACTGTCATGACATAGATAGACGAACTCTATCTTGAATTCATTCTGCCTCGAGCACTTCTTCCTCCTTTGTTATTCTACATTAGACCTGTTTGTGCATTATAAGCCCGTTGGGGAATTAGTTGACTTTTCATGGGAGCGTGGAACTAAGATACAGAACACCTTGCACAAGGTAAACTAATCGGCATATCCTGCATGTCGACTGAAGACATCTGACTGATTGCTATAGCCTGCTACTTATCCACACACCCTCCCCCACCTTCCCATTTCTCCCCCATTACAAACACCTGCCTGCGCTGAGATGTCAGGATGATTTTGGGGGGACATTAGTCCACCATCTTCATGGTTAGCCTGCTGCCTCAAAGTCACTTTCCTTTGCCCCCACACCTTATCTCTCAACTTATTGGCCTGTCATGCAGTGAAAAGATCAGACCTGGGTTTGATTACAACAGAGGTCATTTCTGGACTCCCAGTTTTATTCCATTGATCTATATGTCTATCTTTATGCCAATACTATGCTATATCTTTGTAGTAACTTTTGAAATTGGGAAATGTGAGTCCTACAACTTCATTCCTTTTTAAGATTGTTTTCGATATCCATGGCTCCTTAAATTTCCATAATCATTTTAGGATCAGCCTGGCAGTTTCTGCAAAGAAGAAAGTTGGGATTATAGGGATTGTATGGAATCAGTAGACCAATTTTGGAATATTGCCATTTTAATGGTATTAAGTATTCTGATCCACGTTGCTCAGAGAGGTTAAGTATCCTACCCATAGCAAGGTAACTCTTCATACGTGGTAGAAATGAGCCAGTTCTCTCCACTGACTTCTGCTCTGGTCGAATGCTAAGGATTCTGACATATCCCAGCACCATCCCCAAGAGCCAAACAAAGACACTGCCATCTGAGCAGTTGCCCACAGTGCCATTTGAAAAGTGAAGCTCAACTTCTCCAGAAATGTAACAAAGTACCAAAAAAAAAAAAAAAATTGAAAGACCTCTCAAAGAGAGTCCTTCAATGAACAACTTGGCATGAAAGGTAGAACTCCCCATGAACATTTCCAGTAATCTTTAGAGGTGAAAGCAAACCTACTTTCTAGGGAGGATGGGCCTATAACTACAGTCTTGTTTTGCTGAGAATGTGATAAAAGTTTGGGCCAGAGCTGAATTGCTGGAGACAACAAAGGAAAAACTGCACCTGGCCCAGCACTTTCCAACTCTGCTTTCCCTCAAGGCTGCACTCAGCTTCTCCTCTAAGTAAATGTTGAACAAATATTTAAAGAATATTTCATTGAAGAGGTATCAAATTATCGGCCTGCCTGTGGTGCCCACGTGTCCTAGTTTAGCCCTGCCTCCCCCATTAAGATGTGGCAAAGCCGAGGGCTCTTTAGCCAATCTCAGTAATTAGCACGAGTTAAGCTTTTCGCTGTGTCCACAAACCGTATGGATTGCGGTGTTTCTGCTTAGCTGATCGGAAAATTGTAACACTTTGGCTTCAGTGTTTTCATCAGCTTATAGCTAAGCATTCATTAATTATGCAAAACAGGCTTCAAGGGAACGATTCTATTGAGTTAATTAATATCAAGTGTTTCTAGCCAATTAGCAGCCTTCTCTCTTATTGCAGGGAGGCTGCTGTGGGACATGCCAGGCAGAGGAGGCTCCCCTCATACTCCTCTGCTCTACTCCTCTCTTCTGTTTTGGGAGCATTCCTGATTGGAAGGCTGCAGGCAAGGACTTCCTCTCCACCCCTAGACCTCTCTTCATCCTGGATCATTCCAATGTCTGTTTCAACACTGTGCTACAAAGTGTGGTCTGTGGACCAGGAGGATCAGCGTCATTGGGGATGCTTATTGAGATGAAGAACTCTGGCCCAACCCAGACCTCTTGAATCAGAATCTGCATTTTAACAAAATCCCTTAGTAAGCTATAGTTATCATCTTAAAATTTGAGAATCACTGATACAGAAGACCCATCTAAGACCCTGACCCTCACAATTCCTGGCCCCCTTTTTTTAATGTTTATTCATTTATTTATTTAGAGAGAAAGAGAGAGTGCGCACACATGTGGGAGAGACAGAGAGAAAGGGAGAGAGAGAGAGAATCCCAAGCTGTGAGCGCAGATAAGATAAACCCAAATTAAGATAAACCCAAATCTATTTCTCCAGGCCAGATCTTTTTGCCTTTCTTCAGAATTCTATATTCAACTTCTTACTGAAGGACCTTTCAATACAGATGACCCAGAGACACCAAAAGCTTGTGTCCCACCTGCATCTTTCCTGGTCTCACTTCTGAGCCTTTTCCAATCTCAAAGAATGAGACTGCCATCCATCCTGAGGCAAAGAGAGAAACTTGGAAGTCAGTTCTGTCCATTTTCTCCTTCTTTCTCTTCTTGCTGGCTGCCCACTCCTCACACTTCTCCCCACCTCATCTCCCAGTCTCTTGGACCTGTCAACTTCTCTCCATCTCCAATGCTGTTGTCTTCATTCAGACCCTTGTCCCTTCTCCTCTGATCACTAAAATATCCACATAAATCTCTCTGCCAATCTCTCTGCCATCAATTGCTCTCCAATTCATTCCACATTATTGCCAGAGTGAGCTTTCAAAAATATAAATCCAATAATGATTCCAAGCCCTACTGTTCAACATTCTTCAATGGCTCCCCAGAGTTTTCAGAACAAAGTTTAAACTCTGCGTTCATAGATTCTGACCACCTTTCTTGCTCTGCATCCCCCGCCACTCTCTGTGCTTTCCCACCACACCCCCTGCACAGAATTCATCAGGTTCTATCAATCTACTGGAAGTCCCTCAGATGTAGCTTGCTATTTCCTGTCCCCAGTAATTCTGTTCTTTTTACCTAGAATGTCTTTCACATCTTTTTTCTGGTTAACTGCTACTCATCCTAAAGAACTCAATTCTAGTATTATCTCCTCTGAGAAGATTTTTGGACTATCTTTCCAGCAATATGACTTGGATGCCTTTTACATGTGCTATTAGTGGTAATATTTTAAATAACTGTCAGTTCTGTCCATGTGTCTCTACTAAGTATCTTATCTGCTTAACTTTATTCAATCCTCATAATCATGCTATGATTCAGAATTATTATCTCTATTTTACAATGAGGAAGCTGAGGTTCGAAGAAGATAAGTAACTTGACTGAGGTCATACTGTAAAGGCAGGTTTCAAACCAAGGTCCGTGTGATCTCCCAACCACTATGCTATATGCTACCATTCCCCGCAGCGCATTTTGCTTGCTTTTACCAAAATATTTATCAAAGTGTCCCTTAGCCTCTGGTCACGTTTGTCTCTACCTGCCCCTGTTAGAAAAGACAATGAGGTCTTTGAAGTCAGGTACTATGCCTTTCTTATTTGTGTACTCCTCATGCAGACCACAGGGCCCTACATGTTAATGATGCAATGAACATGAGTGTATTGGCCTGCTTGGGCTGCCTTAACAAAATACTATGGACTGGGTGGCTTAAATAACAGAAATTTATTTTCACACAGTTCTGAAGGCTGGAAAGTCTAAGATCTGGCAGGGTTCAGTTTGTGGGGAAGATTGTCTTCCTGACTTCTAGACACCTACTTTTTTACTGTGTCCTTACATGATGGAGTGAGTGAACTCTCTGGTGTCTCTTTCTCTTATGAGAGAATCAGTTCTATCAGATCAGGGCTCCACTCTATGACTTCATTTACCCTTAATCCCCTCCTTAAAAGCCCTGTCTCCAGTACAGTCACATTGGGGGGTGGAGAGTTAAGACTTTAACCTATGGATTTTCAGGGGACACAGTTTAGTCCATAGCAATGGGCTACGCCCCTCCCTCCATTGTTTCAGTTCTATTTGGCATAAATCCTGCCAACAGTGAAGACTGAGTGGCTTAGGTCTTCAAAGCTATTGGAAGTCCCTGGGATGATCCCAAGAAAACATTGCAGAGGAGGGATCTTGAAGGATGCATTGACTATATGTAGGTTGAGAGGATGTAGAGAGAATTTCTGATTGGAGGAAGAAGAAGTGGGGGTAAGGTGGGACAATGTGGTCAAAGTCACAGAGTATTCAGGAGATAAGTGGCTGGGAGAGGAGGCTTGGACACCAGGTCATGGGCCTTGAAGGCTCTGCCCAGAAGCACGGATTTGACACAGGCCAAAGACTGCATAGCCTTTCATCTCTCCAACATTCAAATGCTTGGTTGGGGTTCTTGACACTAAGTCAAGAAAAATTCTGAGGCTGCATCTGAACTTATCAGAAGAAGGTTGTGATGGATTAGTGATGTCTGCCCTGGCTCTGAGGACAGAGGAAAAAGAGTGGCAGAAGGACGGTTGTGGATTTGCTACCTCTGCTAGAGAAGTTGCCCTCCTGGTTACTTGTAGAACTCAAGTAGACTCACAGAGACCTGAAAAAATATCTCCTCCCATCATCACACAGTGTCCACTATGCACTTCTAGGGTGTCATTTCTCAGTGCCCCAGGGGAGCCAGGACAGTGCAGGGTGCCATGCAGGGTTGGAGAGAATGGCAAGTTCCCGCATCTGTGCTTGGCTTTTTCCTGGGACTCCAAAGTGTTTCTGCTTGTGCCTGCAGCTCTCCAAAGTGTCTCATAAAAGTTTCTTAGTTCTTTTAGCTTCTGATCCTCACCTTCCTAACCTTAGGGACTCAGGCACCATTCGAAGGGTCAGGCAGCGAACAAAGATTATGTCATCTGTGGTCCTTTTCTCCATTCTTTCCTACACCCCCTGACCACAGCCAAACTTCTCATGCCTTCCTCCGTGTATACATGATACATTATACATTAATAAGACAAGTAGATCTATTGAGAAGATGGGTGTTGACCATACCCAGAGTCCCTGATCCTCCATCAAAATGCCTTATTCCAGGGAGAATTAAACTAGAAAATACATGAAACACTCTGCAAATTCCTCCCCTGACTCTCGCACCACTGGTGGCACTGGGAGCGTGTTAATAGATCACTCTGCAAATGTACTGTGCTAAGCACTACGCATACACTATCTTGTTTAATCCACGTATTAAGTCTCGAGGAGGAAGGTAAATGTTGTGTGTGTGCTTTGGATTGTGATGCTTCTGCCAGTAGTCTTAGTGTTTATTTCCCTGCTGTCCTTCCTTAGTAGACTCTTTAAAACCAAAGATGGAATTTATATCTATATCTGAGCCAAGCATTCAAGGCAAACAGCTAACCCCCCCAACCCTACTTCTGAATCCAAAACTAAAAGGAAGATGTTACTAAGAAGTAGTGATAATAACCAGCATTTATTGCACCCTTATCTGTGATTTAAGAGTTTTACATATATTTACTCTTCACGACAGGCTGAGGAGGTAGATGCTACTTAAGATTAGGAAAGTAGGGCTGAGAGTAGTTAAATCACTTGCCCAAGGTCAAACAGCTGGTGGTGTTGGAGCCACAATTCAAATGCAGGCAGTTGGGCACCAGCACATAGACTCTAGGCCACTAGGCCATGCTGCCTCCTCCAAAGTGAGGCTCAAGGAAACCAGGTCACTTCTGGTTGGTCAGACCTCCCGTGCGAGGTAAACACTCTTCTTGTGAGTGGAGAGCAGTTCAAGTTTTGTTCTAACACTGAAGGCCTTCCTGGGCACAGCTCACCCCCTCTGCATGCAGATGGAGGCTGTTGCCATGCTTAGCCAAGTGCACCTGCTGGTAATAAATACCGTGAAAAAACAATTTGAAATATAACTGCCCTGACACTGGGAGGGCAGGGGAGGAGTCAAGGCATTATCATGGGAAATCTGTCCCATGATAGATTTCTGTCCCAAAAATTTCTCATATTTTTGCTGTCAAAGTGAGTCAACCAGAGCCTCCCTGAGAATAAAATGAAGAGGCCTGAAGCAAAGACTGAGTGTTCTTTTCAGAGCCCATTAAGGTGACCAGTTCAGGCAGAAGGTGGTGGTGTTAATGCACAATTTTCCCATGGTTGGTTTGGAGATTCCCCCTCTCTCTCTTTCTCTCTAGTATGCACGTACACACACTCATGCATGCACACACACACACACACACACACCCCTCAGAGCATGAGGGATTTGGTTGGCCTCAAGTTCCAACCTAAAGTAACTGGAATAGCATCTCTTGCCAGGTGTTCTGTCAACACTCGTGTTGAGGAAGGTTAATAGGCTTGGGCCTAACATATGGCTCTATGCTCTGATCATTTGGGGAATGCTGGATTTAGCAAAGTTAGCTATTTCCCACAGGATTCCTCAGGGCCCTGAATACATTTGTGTAGGCTATGAATCTCCAAAAGGAGGACAGAGTATGCAGATTTGACCAAATTTCTTTGCCCACTAGTATTATAGGGAATACACTGTGGGAACTGTTTTCTACAGCAGAAACTCTGGTCTTCCCCTCCTTTCAAAGCTCCAGATGCTAGACCTCTGCCTGTGAACTATGACCAACCCACTTCTGCAGCCAACCTGAGCAGCACAGGAAGACTTCAGTGACCTCAACTTCCCCAACAGAGGTCCTCGAGAAGATCATGAGGGCAAAGCAGCAGCACCCTGACTCCCAGGCACCTGCTGACCATAACCCACTCTTTCTCTTCCTCTGACCTTCCCCTTCACCACAGGTGGGCTCAGTCCTTACATCCGGGCTCTTATCCAGTTTCTTTGCCTCGCACTTGATTTCTATGCTGGACTTGAACTCTGTCCTCAACCTTATCCCACTTGGTGGGACCCTGACCCTTGCTTCTCTCACTACTCCCTCCCCAGGGGCTGTTCTCTACATCCAGATGTTCTGCTTCTTCCTGGGAGCCTCCTATAGCTGGAATGTTTCCTGAGAATAGCATTGCCCCTCCACTCTCATGACCTCTACCACTTGGGTGACCACTACCTTGCCCAACAACTTGCCCAGCCCCATGTGCCTGGCATGGATGTCTGTTGTATATATACAAGCATGGAAAACCTTTGGCCTTTGGGCAATAGAATATCCACCAGACTCACAGCCAGGCCATGTTCCAGTTCTCAAACCCACCAGTGCTATCTACCTGTCAGCCTCCTTTGGTCTCTGTTGATGAGGTCTTGGTATGCTCAGTAGCTAGGCCCCTCCAAAGTTAGGAATAGGAGCTTGGCATTTCTTAGACAATGTCCCCATCCAACCACAGGTCAACAAGACACAAAGCTAGGGTTCAAGGCTCAAGACCAAGACACAAGTGGTGAGAAGTGTTGGGGCTTCCCTTGTACATGGTGCTGGCTGAATGATGTGGAAGGCATTCTCATGGTTTCGATTTTCTGGGAAGAAGAGGACAGTTATAGTAGATCAATGATTCCAGGCATTTGGATATCATGGGCTATTACAGTTTCAAAAATACTCTTTTAGAGACTTTATAATGTTGGCAACCAAATAAGAGACAATAAAAAATAACAATAATCTGTATCGAGAGGCTGTAACAAGAGACTGTTTTTTAATACCAAAAAAGTAAAGAATATAATCTCAGCATTTGAAAATTGAGTTCTATGGAAAATTTCTACACTTTCTCTGTTTCACCAGAGACCAGTAGGAATTGACCATGGATCAGTCCTAGCCTAGGGCCTGGGATTTTTGGGCCCCTGTCCAAGATGCTCTCTGAAATCTCCTCAGATCTTCTCATCCTTACTGCCTGGCAGTCACACATACCTAACAGCTCAGATTATAGGGTGGCACTTCCTTTTATGAAAACAAATCTGTCTTTCTGCAACTCATATACCTCAGTCTTGGTTCTGCCTTGACCTGAAATGGGTTGACTGCCTGATTTCTAAGGCATCTCTTCATATATTTGAAGCCTGTACCAAAAACCTTCCTTCAGCTCCCCTCTTGGTCCCTTGCCCCAGCTCAGGACTGGATGGTGAGGAAGACTTCCCAGAGAGGAAGGGAACAGCCCAAGCACTAGGGATGCCTCTATCAGCCCACCTTCCCTCTTCCCCAGCCTGCCTTCAACAGAACAGGAGCAGGAAGATGCCAGACAGAAGTAAAGAGGCCGAGAGAGGTGGGACAACTGAGCAGCAGGAGCCCAAGCCTCATGCGACAGGAGAAAGCTTTGGCAGGGGTCCAGAGACATCACGGGATGGGCCTCTCCCAGAATGCATGGCTCTGTCACCTCCAAACCAGATCAGTTCCAGGGCTGTCCTTGCAGCATGAGAGGAGACCTTACTGCAAGACCATCTCTCAGAAGAGAGAAGTATGCCTCTAACGCTCATTTGTGGAGCATTGTCCCAGGACACAGCTGTCTGTGGGCCACACACTAGCAGCCCTAGCTGGACATGACACATCAGGGCAGAGTTCTACCTCTCACTGTTCTGTGAGTCAGAGCAGCTTGGAACCTGCAGGAAGACCATGGCCTCAGCAACAACCCAGGGAAAAGGAAGTGACACTCCTCGTGAGGCCCCAAGGCATTCATGAGGCTCATTCCCGTGTATCAAATGTTGAGCTTAAAATTCTTCAGTGTCTCCCATTCTTTAGATAAACAGCCATATTAAAAAAATTTTTTTAAATGTTTGTTCGTTTTTGAGAGAGAGAGAGTAAGCAGGGGAGGGGCAGAGAGAGGGAGACACAGAATCCGAAGCAGGCTCCAGGCTCTGAGCTGTCATCACAGAGCCTGAAACAGGGCTTGAACCCATGAACTGTGAGATCATGACCTGAGGTGAAGTCAGATGCTTACCTGACAGAGCCACTCAGGCACCCCTAAAAAGCCATATTTTTAAACTTGGACTACCAGGCTCTTCCCGACTCCCGAAGACCAACCACACTGACTATCTTTCAGTTCAAATGTACCCTGCCTTCAGGCATGGACTGGCCCCTTCCTGTGAACCCTTCTCGTGACGTGACCCCTTTTATCTCCCTAACCCTTGCTCATCCTTCAACTCTCAGCTAACCAGCCCCCTCTTAGGGAGGCTTTTCTTGACCCCCTGGTCTGGAGTTGTGATGATACAGTGGCCACTAGCCACCTGTGGCTACCGAGCCCTCGAGAAATGGCTAGTCCAAATTGAGATGCGCCGTAAGTGTGAAATACATGCCAAATTTTTGAAAACTTGGGACAAAAACAGGAATGTAAAATATCTTCTTGATAATTTTTAATACTGATTACATGTTTAAATCATATTTTAGATATATTGGGTTAAGGAAAATATTATAGTACAATTTCACTTTTTTTTTTTTTTTTACCTTTGCTAACGTGGCTACCAGGAAATTTAAAAGTTATGTACGTGGCTTGTATTTGTGTCTCACATTATATTTATATTGGATAGTGCTGGTCCATAGCATAACGCCCTGGTATATGTTTGGATACAGCCTTATATGTTTTCTTCCTGACCATTATTTCACCTTATAATTATGCATTCCCCCTGGAATATAAACTCCATGAGGACAGAGACCGTGTTCATGTTGTAGCCTTTGTGACCTTGGGCAACTCTGGTCACAGCTCTGAGATAAATGGAGATGAATAGGTCTATTTTGAAAGTATTGCTTGGGGGAATTAAATAAGAGGATGTATTGTAGCACCTAATATAGAGCCTGGCACGTGGTGGGTACTCGATAAATGGTTGCTGTTATTATCATTGTTATTAAAAATAAATGAGCAAAAAGCCTTGGCAACAGGCCATCTAATGGTAGCATACTTCAATCACTTGCCAAATGTATTTCCATGCTGTATTAGTGATTAGTGATCACTAATATTAATGATCTGTATGTATGACCTACGCTTTGTATAGGTAAATGCAAGCACACATGGATATATGCACTAAGTATACATGTTATTGAACTATGCAGTCTGTTTGGGTAATATATGCAGAATAGGAACAGAGTGAATATATTTCCATAAGTGGTCCTGCACAGAGACACATGATCCTGAAACAGAACTGTGTCACCTCGCAAAAAGTTTCAACACCACTGTCTCTATGAGCTGAACAAGGGGCATATGAACATTTGTTCCTAATTAACAACAAAAAAATCTGTCTCACTTATTCTTAGTAGCCAATCCTAACCCCAGTTCCTGAGGTGCTACTTGTCATGTTTCATTTGAGAAAGGCATCATCACGTCTCCATGGTGCCAAGGAAGGGCTCCAGGTCTCTGCACTGCATACAAAATGGCAGCTCCCACTTGTCATGTATCAGCACGGCAGCAGGCCAGGGGGACTGGCTGCCCAAAGACTTGGTGACAACCCAGCACCTGTCAAAGTGGGGGCCAATGAAGCTAAAAACCGTAGCATTTCCACTAAGAACTCTAGAGGCAGGAGCGTCCAAAGCAAGACCTGCTGAACAATGACTTACTGAACTCTCTGTGGGCTCCAGCTGCTATATCTGGGCCTGGAAACCAGGTGCGGTCCTGCTCCTTCCACCTTCCCCCTGCCCCACAGCATAAAGAAGAGCTGTATTCGGTGGCCCTTCCCCAAGGGGCCATGAACCCAAAACTGGGGCTGTAGAAGCCTCCAGGTTACGGACAGGCCAGCAAATGGCATGGAGAATCCTAGGCTCCTCCTGTCCTGTCAACAGAAACTCTGAAAGCACAAGTTGCTCAGGGCCCACAGACCTTTCCCTCCCTTTCCTTCCCTTTCCTCTCTCCTTTCCACCCATTGTCACACTTTATTCACGAAAGTGGTTTGAAAAGCTTCAGCCTGGCTCAAAGTGAGGTTACTACAGGGGTTCCCAAACTCTTTCTGTAAATGGCCAGATTATGAGTATTGTTGGCTTTGAGATTCACAGCAACTCCGTTGCAAGTACTCACTTCCTCTCTTGTAGCGCAAAAGCAGCCATAGACAATAGTAAATGATGGATGTGGCTACGTACCAATAAAACTTTATTCACAAAAACAGGTAGGTAGGATTTGGACCACAAACTGTAGATTGCCAACCCCTACTTTACAATGAGCAAAGCAAAAACAAATTCAAGTGTCAACCAGAACTTTTGTTTTTAAATGAACTAGGATGGGATGAAATAGAATAAACAGAATATGTAGAGCTTATTGCATGTAGAAATAGGTACTGTGTTATGAATATTTTGTTACAAATATGTTTTATCCAAACATACCATATATGTGTTTGACTATGTTCCAGGCAGGAATTATAATGTATTTCTTAGTCTGAGCCAGAATCAGAAAAGTTTGAAATACACTGGTACAGTGGATGGAATCTTTCATTGGAATCTGGGTGACCTGGGTTAAAAATCTCCATTCTGCCACCAGTTTTCACTTTGAAATTTTAGAAGTCACTTCCCCTCCCTGAGCCTCAGTTTTTCCACCTGCAGGCTCTTAGATTTTACGGGGGTATCGTCATCATCTGGTATAGTTGATCCAAGACACCCACAAAGCAGATGATCCAGCTCTGAAACTTCCAGGCAGTTTAGTTTCATCCCCAGGGTGTCTACCCCTCTCCAGCCGGGTATCTTTTTAGCTGAGAAACATTCCCTTCATTGCATGGCTTGAAGCCTCATTGAACAAGTCAGCTCCAGTTTGTGGATGAGACTGAAGCCCAGAGAGAGGAAGGAAGACACACATCTCATAGGTGCCTGAACCAAACTCAAATGTTGGCTTGTTTTTTAGATCTAAAGCTCTTGCCTTTTTCTCAGCAGCATGATCATCTTTGGGGGGAGTAGTTTGCTGCAGCCCCAACCCCCAAGCTGCAGCTCACCTTCTATTCTTCCTTGGGAATAATTCCTAATCAATTATTAAACACTTAAAAATGAAGCCAGGAGCCAGTGCAGGCTTACCAAGAACAGGCTATGTCAACTCACATCCTTTCCCTTTTTCATGGGTTATTAAATCTGCAGATCAGGGAAATCAAGTAGAGAGTGTGTAACTGAACTTCCAGAAGATGCTGACTAGGTGTCTCACAAGACCCTGTGGACCAGCTGGTGAGATGAAAGCTGAAGAATGAGTGAGTGAAGCTGGTTCATGGTTAGTAGATCAACATAACCAAAACACATCATTTAATGAAGCGAAGAGGGTCTCTGATGCCTATACATGAGTGGAGAGAGTGGCGAGGACTCCAGCAAAGAGGAAGTCAGCCCAAAGGGAGAAGCCACCATCACCTCGCTGTAGTGTCCTGTGGCCATGAGGGGACTCGAGCAAGTTGGAGCCAGAGCCCTGGCTTTTCAAAGAAGGTAAAAATCTGGATGTGCCATTTTAAAATGTTGCAAGCACATTCCTGTTAAAAAACAAACACTGGGCATAACCAACAAGACACATCCGTGGCTCCAATATGACCCCAGACACATCTGCAGGTCCAAAGAATGTCCGTTTGTAATGCCTAGATTAAAAGTCTGCTGTCAACCAAGAGGAATTTCTCCAAGAGATGACACAGGGCTCTATTCTCTGTCCTGTCCTCTTCAACATTTTCATCACAGACTTGAATGAGGACACAGAAGGCACAATTATCACATAACCAGATGTTGGGAAACTGGGAAGGGGGGCTGGCAGGATCAAAATTCGGAGTGATTTTCACAGGCCGAACCACCAAGCCAAACATGTCTAGATGAGCCTTATTAGAGAAAAATGTAAGGGTGTCGACCATAGGTCAAAACAAATTAGACCATAACTGCTCCCATTCATGCCATACTGCTCATCTCTCTGCTCCTCTACATGCTGTATGTGCCCTTCTTTCCATTCCTCTTCTGGTGGGTCATTCTTTTCCCCTGGCCTTCCGGAAGCAAGCCAATATTGTCTCAAAATGTCCAAAGTTCTTCCCTCTCCTCAAGGGATGCTATTGTCCTCAGCCTAGGGCCTCTGCAATCCATCTCCTAGAAGCTAGAGCCCAGGCCTGTTCCAGCTACCTCCTCATCCAAACTGAACCAGCAAACGAGGCTTGTTTGTTTTGGTTTGGAGTGCTCAACCACCATGGGAGTCACCCAGACCCAAGGAAGTTCACGGAGCCAGACCCAGCTCCAAGATGAGGAGCTCAGCCTTCACACCCTCTGGACCATGAGAATGCAAGCCCCACCAGGGCGGGATCCTGTCCATAGCATCCTTCCCTGTGGGCCTGGCACTTAGCACAAAGCCTGGTCCAGATGAGGTAGCCAATAAATATTAGTGGTCAGGGCTATAAAAATGCACTTTTTAGGTAGTCAAAGAGATATGAATGTTAACTATGGATTAGATAACAGTAAGAAATTGTTAATTTTGTTAAATGTGATAATGACAATGTGGCATAAGAACATGCGTCTCCTTTTTTTTTTTTCCTTTTATTTTTTATGTGGGGAGGTGCAACGTAAAGGAATTTAGGAGGGTGATAACATGTCAGATTTGCTTTAATCTGCCCCACCCTGAGGAAAATGAGGGCATGGGTTAGATCCAACTGCATGTGTGTGTCTGTTGGGATATTTTCAAAATAAAAACTTAAAAATTTGATGAGGCTGTAACTTAGACCTCCCACCAGTGGAGGTGCTCTAACTGGGGTTGATCGCAGCAACCCCAGCCTGCAGCACATGGAGCCCTTCTGGCCGTGGCCTCATCTCCTTCCTTTTGGCTCCCCATGAAGGTGGGAGGAGAGATTCCCACCTTGTGATGAGAAAGGACCCAGGATTCTCTTGGCACACTGACCGTCTCCCATCCCATCCCCAGCCGGGCCCCAAAGCAGCCTGCCTTGGGTGAGGCCCTGGGGCTGAACAGTACAGCTGTCAGAAAAATTATCCAAAACTTGGAGACAAAGGGTGGGTGGCACGCCCTTTCAAAGTCACAGAGGGGTCAAGGGCACCCAGGAAATGTCTAGGGGATTGTATTTGGTTCAACTCGCTATTTACTATTGATTTAAAATCTCAGATTTAGTAAAGTTACATATTAACTTGTTGATTTTGACCACTAGTGGTGTAAATAATTTCTATCCAGTGAAAAAGATACCCCCAAAGTTTACATTTATGACCCTATTAGACACTAATCAGTTTTGGATCCAGCCCAGCAAACTTCCCTCAGCATTTCCTACAAATATCTACCTTCTTAATGCTCTTGAAGCCAGTTCCAATGTTAATTAGACTGGTTCCCTTATTAATTAATGAGTAGAATAAAATCTTTGACATATGTTCATTTTATATTGGTACGAGAGTGATGTTTTTTAACCTTTCGAAAATTACACTTTATCAACATCCTGGGACCTGTCTCCTGTGAGTCAGCTGTTCCCATTCTGTTGACATGGGAACTGTGGAGCTGGCCCATTTCCACATTGGATGGTTCCAATCCTTAAAAAAAAAAAAAAAGTTTCTTTCTTTTTTTTTAAGCTAGAATCTGTCTCTGTAGACCTTTCTTCCTCTGCTAATGCAGTGAAAACAGTGAAGGCTTTGGAATCAGACAAACCTGGGCTCAAATCCCAGTCCCACCATTTGTCAGCTCCTTGACCTTGGGAAAGGTACTGGATCTCCCTGAGGCCCTCCTTTTCCTGATCGTCCCACCTTGAGAATTAAATGAGATAGTGCATGTAAAACACTTAGCACAGTGCCTGGCAGATACCAGGTGAGTTTACCTTCCTCTCAATCATTTCCTCATTCATTCATTTATTCAACATTTATTGAGGCACTGGCGGTAAATGCTGGAGATGTAAATATGCATAACAAATAGCTCCTGTTCTGAGGGTGCATGCAAATTTGTAGGAGAGAAAGAAATGTTTAAAAAGAAATTCTAATACAGCATGATAAGTACAACAATAGAGTCGTGTACAATGCACAGAGGAGAAAGTGATTAGCTCTGAGGCAGAAGCAGAGGTGGTTGCCAAAGCAGACTTCCCAGAGAAGGTGATGTCTACAATGTGTTTTGAACATAAATAAGGGTTTTCCTTACACTCAGGGAGGGAGGGAACATCACAGGGACTTGGAGAAATAAAACGCATGCTGGGCCTTGATGGAGTATAAAGAACAAACAGGGGGCAGGGAGATGAGCTGAGATGGGACGTGGAGATGAAATTGGTAAGCAAAGGAGGTTTCCTTTTTCCTTACAAAATGATGGAAAGTTTTTGAAAGACTTTAGGCAGGGGAGTGATATTAACTTGTGTGTTTAGAAAGATTACAGTCTCTAGGGGCGCCTGGGTGGTTCAGTTGGTTAAGCATCCGACTTCAGCTCAGGTCATGATCTCATAGCTTGTGAGTTCGAGCCCCACATCAGGCTCCGTGCTGGCAGCTCGGAACTTGGAGCCTGCTTTGGATTCTGTGTCTCCCTCTCTCTCTGCCCCACCCCCGCTCACACTCTGTTTCTGTCTCTCTCAAAAATAAATAAACATTTAAAAAAATTTTAGAAAGATTACAGTCTCTTTAGCAAATGGTGCTGGGAGAACTGGACAGCAACATGCAGAAGAATGAAAACAGACCACTTTCTTACACCATTCGCAAAAATAAACTCAAAATGGAAAAGGACCTGAATGTGAGACAGGAAACCATCAAAACCCTAGAGGAGAAAGCAGGCAACAACCTCTTTGGCCTCAGCTGCAGCAATTTCTTACTTGACACATCTCTAAAGGCAAGGGAATTAAAAGCAAAAATGAACTATTGGGACCTCATGAAAATAAAAAGCTTCTGCACCGCAAAGGAAACAATCAACAAAACTAAAAGGCAACCGATGGAATGGGAAAAGATATTTGCAAATGACATACCAGATAAAGGGCCAGTATCCAAAATCTATAAAGAACTCACCAAACTCCACACCTGAAAAACAAATAATCCAGTGAAGAAATGGGCAGAAGACATGAATAGACACTTTTCCAAAGAAGACATCCAGATGGCCAGCAGACACATGAAACGATGCTCAAGCTCAACGTCACTCCTCACCAGGGAAATACAAATCAAAGCCACACTGAGATACCACCTCATGCCAGTCTGAGTGGCTAAAATGAACAAATCAGGAGACTATAGATGCTGGAGAGGATGTGGAGAAACGGGAACCCTCTTGCACTGTTGGTGGGAATGCAAACTGGTACAGCCGCTCTGGAAAACAGTGTGGAGGTTCCTCAAAAAATTAAAAATAGAACGATTCTATGACCCAGAAATAGCACTGCTAGGAATTTACCCAAGGGATACAGGAGTGCTGATGCATAGGGGCACATGTACCCCAATGTTTATAGCAGCACTTTCAACAATGGCCAAATTATGGAAAGAGCCTAAATGTCCATCAACTGATGAATGGATAAAGAAGATGTGGTTTATATATACAATGGAATACTACTTGGCAATGAGAAAGAATGAAATCCTGTCAGTTGCAGCAATGTGGATGGAGCTGGAGGGTATTATGCTAAGTGAAATAAGTCAGTCAGAGAAAGACAGATACCATATGTTTTCACTCATATGTGGCTCTTGAGAAACTTAACAGAAGACCATGGAGGGGGAGGGGAAAAAAGTTACAAACAGAGAAGGAGGGAGGCAAACCATAAGGGACTCTTAAATACAGAGAGCAAACGGAGGGTTGATGGGGAGTGGGAGGGAGGGGGAAAGTGGGTGATAGGCTTTGAGGAGGGCACTTGTTGGGATGAGTACTAGGTTTTGTATGGAAACCAATTTGACAATAAATTATATTTTTAAAGAAAGAAAGAAAGATCATAGTGACAGCAATATGGGGAATGAAGCAAGACTAAGGTTAGAAAGCATCTTTGAGGGGTGCTTGGGTGGCTCAGTCAGTTAAGTGTCCAACTTCAGCTCAGGTCATGATCCCATGGTTCATGGGTTTGAGCCCCTCATCAGTCTCTGTGCTGACAGCTCAGAGCCTGGAGCCTGCTTCAGATTTGTGTCACTCTCTGCCCCTCCCCAGCTAGAGCTCGCTCGCTCTCTCTCTCTCTCTCTCTCTCTCTCTCTCTCAAAAAAATAAATAAACATTTAAAAGTAAAAAAGAAGGGATCTTTGACAGGCCCATCCAAATTATGGTGAAATAGGCAAAACGTGGAAACAGAATGGAGATGTTTAGGAAATATAATTCACTGGACATGAAAAACTATGTGGCAACCATGATGACCACAACACCCACCCTCCCTTTGGAAGGGAAACTCAGCAAACTGGCCCTTTAGCAAAGACCAGCAACTAACTGGACCAGAGTGGACACCTGGGCCAAGATGAGCCCATCCAGAGGCTGCTCAGTTACCAAAAAGTAGCTGGGTGTGAAAAGCTCTGTTCAATAGGATTGGTGGTAATTTACTAGGACTGTCAGATGCTTTCCTTCCAGAATTTGAAGGGGAAAATGCAAAGATAATTAGTCAGCTGGGAATAGGAAGAGAAAGGAGAGTGACGTGTAAAGCAAAGTGCAGATGCTATGGAAAAGAGATCAATGCCAGAGGCAACAGCAGCCCTGACACCACTAGAGAGCCAGACACTCTACAGTAAGGTTGCTGTTAAAGTCTTAGAGTCACCGGCATCTGGGCATAAACCCAGCTAAGTACATCTAGGTTCCTTGCCACCAACACAACCAGCACACTCCTATTCTCTTGCTTTGCAACTGGTCAGATGTTAGGGAAAGAAATGCATAATATCTGGATACAGGTCCCATATCCTCCAAGTCTTCCCTTCTTCAAGCTAGATACCACCTCCTTCCTTTACTCTTCCTCATTGACCCTGACTCTGCCTTCTCTCCCCACTCCGATTTTCTCCATTGCACAAATCTCTGGCTGATCTTGCTTCCTGTCCTCAGGATCCAAAGTCAGGGCACTTGGTTCTTTCCCAGTTCCTGTCTCCACTTGCCTATTTGGAGCTCAGCCCTTCCCCATACCTCCCATCCAAACCCTATGCTGCTCTACAGGTCTGAAGGAGAGAAAAGTGGCAAAATGAGACAGAAACTCCTGGTCACAAAGAAGAACAAGCAAAAATTTTTTGCTTGCTGGAAAGAACTACCTTTGATCCTCCATTCAGGAATAGTATTTCTCCAGGACCCTGGCTTAGGAGGTTTGAAACTGACATTTTAAAAAGAGGATCTGCTGGAACCCAGATATGAATACATTCCACGAATGGTCAGATATATCCCTAAAAGTAGAAGGATGGAAATTGAAACTCCATGAAAACTAAGATTTGTCTTCTTCATCACCAAATCCTCAGTGCCTAGAATAATATCTGGCATGCACTAGGAACTCGGTAAATATTTACTGAGTGAGCAAACGTATGGATTCACAGCAAGTCTGCAGAGAAGCCTCTGATGGAATGTCAGAGTTCTCTGTCCTCAGCTTAATATGATTAATAATTGAGTGAAAACGCAAAGGGATTTCTGGAGGAAATAGATAAAACAAGAATGGAGCTGGGAAGAATTGAATGCATCGGTGAATTGACTCAAGATTTAAAATATCTGAAGAAGACAGAGCAATCATCAATATTATAAGAGATTTTAACAAAACTGTCATACCAGTTGAGAGACAAGAGTTAGCAACAGTTCACCTGGAGAAGAATCATGGGTCTTAGTTGACCATATACTCAGCAGGAATTTGAAATGCTAAAAAAAAAAAAAAGGTGCCAAGAAAGCCACTGTGCTCTGAGGCACAGAATCCAGAAATGTGGAAGGCCATGGTCTCAGAACAAGATGGGCTACTCAGACCACCTTGAGAGTAATTGGCTTAGAACAAGAAATATGATCAGTGGAACAAGGTGTGGGAAAGGATGGAGATCATATGACATGAGAAACAATGGAAGGAACTGGGTGTGTTCAGTCTCAGAGGGTAGAGGAGTTCTCTAAGGCTGCCATAACAAAATACCACAAACTAGGTGGCTTAACCCAACAGAAATCTATTCTCACACTGTTTTAGAGCCCAGAGTCCAAAATCAAGGTGTTCACAGCACCATGCTCCCTCTGAAGTCTCTAGGGAGGAGCCTTTTCTGTCTTTTCCAGCTTCTGGTGTGCTGCCCCCACACCCGGTATTCCCTAGCTTATGGCTGCCTCATCCCAATCTCTGCCTCCGTGTTCATGTGGTGTTCTCCTCTTATGTGTCTGTGTGTCTTACAAGGACACCAGTGATATTTGATTAAGGTTCACCCTACTCTCGTAGGACCTCATTTTAACTAATTACATCCACAGCAACTGTATTTCCAATTAAGGTCATATTCTGAATACTGGGGATTAGACTTCAATACCTTTCTTTGGATGACACCATTCAGCCCATAACAGGGCAAGAGAATTGTCTTCATGTGTTCAAAAATTCTCTTGCAGAGGATTTTATTCATATGGCCCAAAGGGCAAAACTAAGAACAGGGAGTGAAGATTACGGGGATGCAAATTGTAGTTACTTATAAAGAAGAACTTTCAAAGTGTTCAAGTTGCCACCCTTGTGACTCCCAACCCTAAAGCTGTTGAGGAAGAGGCAAGATGACCCATGGGGGTGGCTCTGGGGGGAATTCTTTCCTGGGAAGGGGTCAGGCTGCATGGCCTTGTGTCATTCTCTGCTGACTTGATTCCATGTGTCTCTGCCCTTTGGTACTCTGTCACAAGGGAACCATCTTTAACCAAGCAGAGATTTAAGAGGTTGTTTCCAAGAGGTGATATAAGCAGATGAGCTCCATGATAATGCAGTCTGCTTATGAGAAATGGAGCGTGAATTGCAAACCCAAGAAATGAATATAAATTCAGCAACTATTTTAATTTTTAATTGGAAAAAAAAGCCCATCCCAGCCAGAAAGAATAGCGGAAGAGTGTATTTTGCACAGCACTATAGAAAACATTTGTTAGCGCTGCTGAGACGAATGGCATAGTCTTGTCGCCTCTGCCACCCTCGCAATTGGGATGGGAACGATTTCTACAGGGACTGCCACTGCTGGCCGCCTCCGTGGATAATGAAGGTCATGGTTTATGGGCACAAACTATTCTGCTCCAGATGCAGCTTCATTGGTATGCAGGCATGGAAACCCAGCAGCCAGCCCCACGCGCTGATCAGGTTTTGGAATGTAGTCATAATATATCCCCTCTCGAACTCCCTCCCATTTTTCCGGACAGTCTACCACAGCTGGAAGAGAGAGAGGGGTCAGAGGAAGAGAACTGGCATTTATTAGGCACCTACTTTATGCCAGGCATTGGTCTCATTCAATTACGGAGGCTTTGCACCCTGTGGATAATGGGATCGGTGCGTGTATGTGCGTGCGTGCGTGCGTGTACATGTGCACATGTGCATGCACAGTTGCACATGTTAGCACATTTGTGATCTAGATAGAGAAATGAGGGAGAAGGAAAAGATGCAGAGTGCTTAGAAGAAGGAAAGATTATGGACCAAAAGCCGCATCATCAAGGTGGAGGCCTGGGTCCAGTCTCATGAGACCATGAAGTAGGCCACATCTTTGGGGGCCAGATAGAGAGGTTCCTGCCTCCAGCAGGGGAATCCGTCTGGGACAGGATCCACAGGGTCGGCCCAAACTGGAGTTTTAGAGGTGCCTGGAATCAAGGTGGAAAAAGCTGAAGATCCAGCTGAGGATCTGAGAGGAGGGAAGGTCTTCCCAGCCAGATGGACCCCATCTGGACATGCAGGTATCTCTGTTGAGAACCCTAAGGCAGCCAAAGCCCTAAACTCGGTCACTTTTACTCACTTTACATCCATTTATTTGCTTGATTTGCTCTGGAACCTCAATAAAACTATCCCCTTTAAGGTTCTAGACCAGTGGTTCTCGGGCACAAGGATATAAGTGGATCAATGGGGAGATTACTTACAAAGCGGAGTCCCAAATCCCACCCTCAGAGAGAGCCAGATTTGGTGGGTTTTGGATGAAGCTTGATGATGTGTACATTTAAAAAGCATCTCAGGTAAAATAGAGGGCCATGCTATGAGAATACTACTCAGATCATTTATGGCTTTGTCAGGGAAAAAAGAAAAGAGAGGTATGTGTCCATAGTTTGCCTAAAAGGGGAAAAAAAAGTGTCCCTGGAATGGCCAGGTGTGCTGGTGCCACTGTATAGGAGTCTGAGGGGCTGTCCAGCCCTTACAAGTTTTAGAGATTCTTGATTGTGCCTAAAATCTCACCATGATCTCTTCCTTAGGGTACAAGAATGTTCAGCTTTTTCAGCTATTAACACCTTAGTACAAATTAGACCATACTCAGCCAAATCCTTTCCCAGAAGAAGGAAATACACAAGAGAAATGAACTTTTCTGGAACGTCCCCACGGGTGTCTGGCACTGTGTTCAGCACTCTGTGATGAAGATCATTGAATGAGGCTTGGTCAGTGCTCGTACCAGTCCTTTGAGATGGTATTTTCTGCATTTGACAGATAAGGAAATGAGGCTCAGAGAGATTAAGTACATTGTCCAAGGTCCCCCAATTGATGGTAGTAGACCCTAGATATAATCCAAGTCTGTCTTCCTCTAAAAACCATCCTTTGCCCATAGGATCACTCTCTAAACAGAGACTCTTATAAAAGGGAGGAAGTGGGGGGAACCCTAGAGACCAGTCCTGGGTGAGCTGCTACAGAGGGAAGGAGATGATGACCAAGACAGGACATTGGCATAAAAGTAGTGGGTCTAAAGGCAACTTGTGCTTTCCTTTTTTTTTTTTTTTAATGTTTTAATGTTTATCTTGAGAGAGCATGCAAGAGTGGGGAAGGGGCAGAGGGAGAGGGAGAGAGAGAATCTTAAGCAGGCTCCATGCTGTCAGCACAGAGCCCTACGCAGGGCTTGATCCCACAAACCATGAGATCACAATCTGAGCCAAAATCAAGAGTTGGACACTTTACCGACATAAGCCACTCAGGTGCCCTGACAACTTGTACTTTTCAGTGCTTACACTTTGATCTGGTTCTTGAAGGGAATTCTCTGTCCGTCTAAATGAGTACTGGCATTTATCCAGACAGAGGTAAGGGCACAAAACGTTATTTCCCTAGATGGTCGGCACTGTGGGAAAGACAAGACCTGGGTGGTGAGCAGCTGGTCACACCTTGGATTGATGACAAGAATGGGGTCAAGGCCTGGTATGCCTGGCTATCAGCTCTTAGCTAGGCATGAAATGTACCTCATCGGGATGGGAGGAGGGTTTGCACGAGGACTGAGCAAGAGGACTTTAAACAGAATGTAGTTGGGGCAGGGGCGAGGCCCAGGTGAACCCGTGGTTGCCGTACCTGTGGTGCTGTTGAGAGAGTGTAGTGGGAACCAGCGGCTTCATGAGTCAGCTCTCAGGGCAGGCTGGAAACAGGCCCTCGCCTCTTCTGGGAGCATCCATGTGGCAGCGCCTAGGGTGGTGAGCCTCTCTGGGATGTCCTGCCGTTCCCTCAGCTGCACCTAGCTCACACAGAGCCCACCTGCCTGCCTCCAAAATCGGTTTCTACTCTGACTTTGCTGATACTGTCAGAAGCACCGATATTCTTGGAGGTTCCACAGCTGGACCACTTCTTTGGATGCTCCCTTTCTCCCCATCCTGTCACTCACCACAGCCTGCCAATGGCTTCTATATAACATCTCCTCACCTTCTCATTCTCACTGCCACAAGCCTGGGCCAGGCCCAGCCCACACATCCTGCAATTCTAGCAACTCCAATTCTAGCAACTCTGCAGCTGGCTGTTTAAAGTTTTTGATGATCTAGCCCCATCCTACCTCATAAACAACCACTCACTCTCTCATTGTTCACTCACATGAACCACTCCCTCCCATCAGTATGGCCTGCTTTCAGACAGCCTCATTCCTTTGCTCATGCCATTTCTGTCACCTGGATTTCCATCTTCCAGGTACATTCAGCCCCCACCCCCTTCCGTCCATTCAACAAACACTAATGAGTGCCTACTATGGGCTAAGGACCCTTCTAGGTGCTGGGGATCCAGTGATGATCAAAACACAGACCCTCTGCTCTAGGAACTTACATTGTAGTGGGGAATATGGAAAATAAAGCATGGTAAAGGGACAAAGAATGGAACAGGGTGGTCAGGGAAGGCTGCTCTGGGGAGGTAACTTTGGGTCTGAGACATGAATGCAAGGAAAGTCAATTACATGAAAATTGGGGTAAAAGCTTCAAAGTCTTCTCCTTTTTAGAGATCAACATAAGCTTTTTAGAAATCACCCCTACCCCCAAATTCCAGGACTTAGTCCCTAACATATTCATACATCCCTGAGCATATCCTGCCTTGAGTTGCTTTTTACCTTTCTGTGCCTAACCAGATGGTAAGTTCTTCTGTGCTACCTTCCTTCACCAGCTACTGACACCGAACTTTTGTCCCAGATGAAATGTCCCCTCCTCGGGGAATTTGCTCTGACCACCTTCCCCATACATTCTAGCAGCCCATGCTTGTATTGCATGGAAGGTTGAAAGTGACAGGTTAATTGTGGTTTGAGCAGGCAAGGATCACTCAGCTATGGCAAAATCAAGGAAAAATCATTTCACTCTGCTTCTAAAAGCTGACTGTGAGGAAGAAAAAAGACTCTTTCCTGTGACTCGAGGAACCTCTTTGTTGGTGTCATTTATTCATAGCGGAGGTTTTTCCTAGCTGGAGGTGAGGAAGGCAGTGAGGGCCACTCTGATTTCAATCCATGAGCAAGCGATAAACTCCTTATGACTGAGGCAGAAAATGCCACCAATGAGTCTAAGACGGAAGGGTATCTGTTGTCAAACTGTCTTGAAATCACTGAGCTGAAGTCACAGAGAAAATATTGTCCTGAGGATGCTTCTGACTTTAGGATAATGATTCCAGGATAAATCAGTAAGAAATGTTTTCATGATGAGTAGCAGTTAAAGATCAATGAAAAGGATACTAGAATGTGTCTAGAGTTTATTGAATCAAATCTTGCTTTGTCAATATTTTTTAAGTGTACAAGGTTAGGGGCGCCTGGGTGGCTCAGTCAGTTAGGTGTCTGACCGGCTCAGGTCGTGATCTCACGGTTCATGGATTCGAGCCCTGAGTCAGGATCTGTGCTGACAGCTTAGAGCCTGGAGCCTGCTTCGTGTTCTGTGTCTCCCTCTCTCTCTGCCCCTCCCTGCCCCTAACAATAAAAAATAAGCATTAAAAATTTTTTTTAAATGTACAGTGTTAATATTTAAAAGTGTGTATTCGTTTACTTTAATGCACTTAGCTGTTTTACTTAAGAGTTGTATTTTTGCCCATCAGCTAACACCTGTTAACTGAGTGCATCCAATCACTGTGGATACAATGTGAGGAAGGTATAGTGGGAAACTAATAGATATGGCCTCTGTCCCCAAGGAACTTACAGTCTAGCAAAGAAGACAAAACTTAAATAAATTAGAATCGATAATTAGATGATTGCAAGTGAGCAAAATACTGCAATATAAGCATGGGCTACTAGAATGTATGGGGAAGGTGGTCAGAGCAAATTCCCCAAGGAGGGGATATGTCATCTGGACAAAAGTTGGCTGGTAGTAGCTGGTGAAGGAAGGTAGCACAGAAGAATATTCCAGGCAGAGGAAAGCACATGTACCCCAGTTCAGTGGTGGGAAGGAATATGGTGCTTGAAGTTCAGCAGGGCAGGGATGCAGAAGGCACCGGACTGGCTGGGGGGACGGGGGTGCGGGGAGGGGGGCACGGAGCAGCAGGAGGCAAAACCAGAGGAGGGCCTCTCAGGTTTTACCTTTGTAAGCTTTACCCTATAAACGATGGAAGAACATTTCACATTTGGATGTTGAGGAAGTATACTAATCTCGCAAAAACAGAATCATGTAAGTCCCCCTCTTCAAGAAAGAAAAATTTGAGATGAGAAATGAATCACCTTTTAAGAAGGGAATCAGCTATAATTAAAGGGAAACTGACAAAAATCACTTGGACCTAGAAGTGCTCTTGTTTATCCAGGCATTATGCTGTAAATTGCTTTTCTTGGCCTGATAAAAGAAGCTGGAGGATAAAGATTATTTACAACCTAGGCAGTTAAAGAATCTATTTGCTTACAAATCAGATTGAGACAAGGTCCCCAGTAAAACTAAACTAGATTATATCCCACTTGATTTCTCAGCTGCCATTCTATAAAAAGAGATAAGGACTATCTTTCTCTCAAATTGTTTTGACATGCCTGTTTCTGCCCATCTGAACTGCAAACCTTTAATGTTTACATACAAACATCAAGAATTGTGAAACTAGTTTAGATAATCATGGGAAGTCATAAACACAACTAAGTTGGGAAATGGGTAATTATTAGTACTAACTTGAGATGTAATTAAACATGAAATGAATTAAATTTTTTTTTTTTCTGCTTTTCTTTGCCTAAACCCCATTGTTGATGAACCTAAAACTCCAGTTTACAATGTCTGGAGTTTGAAAGAGTAGCTATCAGTCTTTTTCTTTTCTTTTCTTACTTTTTTTGTTTATTTATTTATTTTGAGAGAGAGAGAGAGCACACACAGGGGAGAGGCAGAGAGAGACAGAGAGAATCCCAAGCAGCTCCTTGCTGTCAGCACAGAACCCATGGCTGGCCTCGATCTCACAAACTGTGAGATCATGACCCGAGCTGAAATTAAGAGTCAGATGCTTAACTGACTGAGCCACAGAGGCACCCTTTTTTTTTAAGCTGTTAAAATAAAAATGAGAGCTTTTCTTATACTTCACTGCCCCCAGTTAACCCTATCCATGGCTGTTGCCAAACTCCAGCTTCCATACCTTTGTGAGTGTCATTGTCTCTGCCTGGAATTCCCTTGTCACTTCCAGCTCCAGAGCCTGGGATTTCATAACAAATGAATAAGGGGACACTGCTACTTACTGGTAAGGAACGCATGTAGCAAATTTAAGTCTTTGAAATAATCAATACACTTTTTGAAAGTTGCCAACTCTAGATCCAATTTGCCACCATTTGTTGATTTTCTTCATTGTGTAGGAAACAATATCCAAGGAAGGAACATATTGACTGAGCAGGTATAGCCAAAAGATAAGCTCCATAAATCAAAGTGGCGCCCACTGACCCACTGTTAATAAAGCCTGTGTTTTGTGCTGCCCCCTAGTGGCTAAGGTGAAAGGGCCAATGAACTGCTCTCCTCTTTGCCAGCTCCTCAGAGACCAAAGGCACACACTGCCGGTGGCCCACCATTATAGACATGTTTGTGGCCAATTGGGGCTGCCTGGCTCCTATGTGAATTGAACCTGTTCACCTTGGCCTCAACTAATGCTGAGCTAAATGGAAACAGACAACTTGGGAATGGGATATATGTTCCTCGGTCAATCTGGTAGTATTAACACAGATACCCAGATCATTTGAGATACTCTCAGAAGGCAGAAGGCAGGTGGAGAAGAATACTTTTCATGCTGCCAGGGAGAGGATGAAGCGAAAGTGAGTAACCTCTGGGTTACTTTGAGTATAGTCCTTTCAGGCGTTGTCTCCAACACTGTACCCATAAACCACCAACCAAGACAGCACTGTGGAAATCCTCTGGTGTTTGATCTGGGTGGACAATCACATCAAATCATCCAAGCCGAGAACTTCCGAGGTTAAAGCTCCACGAGTCTTCCTGGATTCTGTTAGTTCAGAATTTGCCCCACAGAGGCAGCCCCCAGGACTCCGACAGCTAGCTGCAGCCCCCTTTGTCATTCTAAACCACCACTGTGCAGGACAGCTGCTCCCCTCCAGACTGCTCTAATTAGCAGCCTGGCACTCATTAGCAGCTGCTGTGCGTTTAAATGTTCTCCCCCACATGGAAAAGGCCTATAAAACCTCCCCAAAATACATCCTCCCGCAAACGTGGTGCACACCATGGCAGCAGAGATTGGTGACAATAAGCCTGACAATTTGGTCTGCTGGGATCTCAGACTCTGATTTCTCCCAGAGCCAGTCAGGGAGGGGCAGTGCACTCAGAGGTAACACCACCATCGCACAGACTCATGGTGCCCGGCTGAGTACCTGGTACATAATAGGTACTCGATTCATGCTCGGTACTAGTAGAGCTGGTATTCGGAGGATATACACCAAGACGGTACAATAGTTGTCAGAACACAGGAATGTTTTGACACCCACAGTGTCACCCACAGTGAATGGTGAATAGCTGCTTCCCCAAGTCCCTGGCCACCCAGTGTCAACCACCACCACCATCACCATCACATGGTGGTGGGATGGCTTTCCCTCAGGGTCCCTGGAACTCTCCACGGCCCAGCACCCAGTCTGATTGGTCAGTGCCATAGGTACTGTTAAATTCACCATATGCTTGGCTATCATCATCCCATGGTCTCCGTTATTTTTTATGGACACATACTCTCATTATGCAAGCATTAACCCAGAAATTCAGCCCTGCCTCCCACCAGCTCTCCCCTACCCCACAGATTTCTCCTTCTCCTCCACGGGAGGTTCCTACCCCGTGCCTATCCCTAGAATGATACTTTCTGGCTCGACACAATCCCTGACTCATCTCATCCATGGCCATGACTTCCCTTGCCTTGCATGGGGATTTGTCAGTCCCCACTGTAGGGGATTTGTCCATTTGGCAAGGCTGAACCTCTGTTCTCCATAAATCCCTTCCCCGCATAGTCCTGGGTTAACAACGGCCACAAAAGACATTTTATGTGAGCCTTGGAAGACGGAAGGGAAGCAGAGACAATTTTTGTTTTACTCTCAGCTGCTGCAGGGTAGCAGGTGCTGTTACCGCTTATCCACTAGCCCTCCTCACCCGTGTGAGCAAAAGCCAGGCAGACAGCTCCTCCAGCTCCCGCTGGAACGCTCCCTTCATCTCACACTGCTGGGCCAGGTGCGTGTGAGCTCCGTGATGAAGGAAATCAGCTTCTCCTGCAATGAACACTTAAAGACGGCGACAGAGCAATACAGGTTCTAGCCAGTCTTGTGGGTTCCAGCTCATGCCTGCAGATTCCCTTTTGTCTTGCATTCCCATGTCACGTCTATCTTCCTTTCCTGACCGCTTGCCCTACAGACACCAAAGTAAGTAACTCCCGGACACAACTGTTGACCCAGCTCCCACCTTGTGTGTCAAACCCCTATAATAAATCTGTACGCATGCCTATATCTCTATGCATATGTGTCGGTAGGTAGATGATAGATCAATTGATAGAAAGAGATCCGTCTCCTAGTGGTTCTGCTTTTCTGATTGTATCTGACTGATACAAACATCCACCAGATTTACCTATGCTGCAAATCAAGAATCATCCTGATTCCTGTTTCTCCCTCAGTCCTGACATCTAAGCGTTCACCCAGCAAGCCATTCTGCCTTCCAACCTGTTTTATTCTCCAAGTACTTGGATCTTTTTGTTGTTGTTCTGTTCTGTGTTAGGATTTGACAATGGGACTGTGTTGTATAAACAGTCACCGGAATATCATGGTGGAAAAAGCAAAAAGGAATTCGCGAGTGACTGCTACTTAAAGGCTCAAGAAAGAGCTGTGAATAACCTAAGTGCAGGTCGGCTTGCCTTTTCATCCCCTCATGGCTGTGCAAACATGAAACAACCAGACATGATCCCTTGGAAGGGCACAGCTGTGGAAAGGGTGCCCACATTTGTAGGTCAGAGGCTTTCACTGCAGAGCATTTGTTGTAACCAGCGACAAGCATTGCACTCACTGGGGGCTTGGCAGCAGCTTAATTATTAAGAATGCCTGTTACAGAAATGTGTCTGTATTTATTTATCATAAAGGAGTTGCTAAGCAAATTCATAATGCAAACAGCAGAAGTGTTAGCCGACTGAAGAGCAAGGAGCTTAAGTACTGGCCTTTACGCTCACATAATAAATACGTTCATTACACATCTTCCTACCTCTTTAATAATGTCCTGGCGTGGGTCCCTGACACATCCTCCCTCTTGCTTTCAGCATTTGTTCTGTGGTGCTTGATTATAATGGAATCACATTTCTTTACAAATGTTCTGTTTCTCCAGCCTATCATTCATCATCCATTAATTCACAAAACATTTATTAAGTGCCTGTTGTTTGCCTGGTGCTAAGAATATGACAGCTTATTAGTATAGGATTTTCATTTGTGGAGTTTCCATTCTAATGGAAGAAGATCATCTATCAGGAAGTAATCAAATAAATAATAGAGTTTTATTCAGTGCACACACACACTCACACACACACTCACACACACACACACACACACACACACACACACGAGGTTGGATAAGGGAGAATGGGTGTGAATGTGTGGTGAGAGAAGGTCTCTTGGAGGAGGGGACAACTAAGCAGAGATAAGAACAATGGGGAGGAACCAGGCATGTGATCCTCTGAGCAAGAACTTCCCTGGCAGAGAAAATAGCAGCTTAAAGACCCCAAGGTGGGAAGGGTCCTGGTGTGCATTTATGCTGTGACAGATCATAATAATATTTTTTCATTAAAAATTTTTTTAATGTTTATTTATTTTTAAGAGAGAAAGTGTGAACAGGGGAGGGGCAGAGAGAGACGGAGACACAGAATCCGAATCAGGCTCCAGGCTCCAAGCTGTCAGCCCAGAGCCTGACGCAGGGCTTGAACCCATGAACTGTGAGATCATGACCTGAGCCGAAGTTGGATGCTTAACCACCCAGGTGCCCTGATTATAATAATAATATTAATAATACAGACCGAATGTTTCTTCTTTCAGCTTCTGGAACACTCCAAGTTATTTTCTGCCTTTGTACATTCTATTCCCTTACTGGATCACTCTGGCCCCTGCTCTTAATCTGGATGACTCCTCATTTTTCAGGTCTGAATCCAAACATCCCTTCTTCAGAGAAGTGTTCCCCACCTGTCCAATCTAAGGCAGGTCTTCCTCATGGTTTTCTCTAATAACACTTGCTTTTGCCTTCACAAAGGGGAACTATTTATATGTTGTATTAGCCAGGGTCCTCCAGATCATGTACGTACATATACATATATCTACATATATGCATGTGTGTACAAATACATATATTCATGCATATATGTATATATATGTTAGAGAAAGAGAGAGAGAGAGAGAGATTGAGTGATTGATTGATTATAGGAATTGGTTCACAGGATTATGGAGGTTGAGAAGTCCCATGCTCTGCTCTCTGCAAACTAGAGAATCAGGAAAGCTGGTGGTATAATTCAGTCCAAGTGCAAAGCCCCAGGAATGGGGAGTGGACAGGTGAGAGCAGTGGTTTACCTGTCCAAGTCTGAAGGCCCGAGAACCAGGAGTAATGATGTTCAAGGGCAGGAAAGATTGACGTCCCAGCTCCAGCAAAGAGCAAATTCATCCTTCTTCCGCCTTCTTATTCTGTTCAGGTCGCCAGCAGATTGGATGATACCCACCCCCACTGGTGAGAGCTATCTTCTTTACTCAGTCTGTTGATTCAAATGTTGATCTCTTCCAGAAACTCCCTCACAGACACACCCAGAAATAATGTTTTACCAGCTATCTGGACAACCGTTGGCCCAGTCAACTTGGCATAAAATAGCCCATCACATATATGTGTTTATTTAACACATAGAAAGCATTCAAGATAATTGCTGAATGAGTGAACCATGAATGGATCGTAATACAGTTTTCCACAAAGCACGCAAACCAGGCAGGCTGAGAATTGGGAAAAGGGTGGGGATGGAATACAAAGGAAAGAAAGTTGTCGAGACAAAGAAGGATTTAAGGAGGAAGGGAAGAAGGTGGAAGGGAAGTCTGCTAAGAGAAGCCAAGCAGAGGGGCTAGGTTAGGGCGGAAGTGGCAGAGAGCAGGCCTGCACAGGGGCACAGGACGTCTGATACCAAAACAGCTGCTACATTGCAGGCCGCCTGCCAGCAGAGGCTTCAGCACCACTTCGAGGGATGGGGTCATGCAGCCTGAGATGCAAAGCCTGAAGGGCCCACCCTGGTCACCTGCTACCTACCACAGAATGCCCCTGTGTATAAACACGCTCAGCAACGGACGGGGTGGGGTGCTCACTTCCGGACTTAGTCATGCATGGACCTGCACACAATGAGTCTTCCCAACTCAAAGCATCCATTCTTCCTGGGCCAGTGGCCAAACCAGTTATCCTCTGCTCACCCACCCCCAGGACAGGTTCCAGTTTGTCAACATCTCCTTTGCAGGGTGTCTCCCACAACAGCACCCACTGTACCAGACGTGGCTAAAGCCCAATGCCCTGGGACAACCGTGACATTTGGAACTGTGATGGCATGACCTTCTCAAGGCCTTTGAAACTGATAAACCTGCCAGCTGGGAGAAGGCCGGGGATGGCTTTGAGCCCGCCTGCTTTGACAGGAGAGGTTACAGCAGATGCTCTTGTATTTCATTGTGTGGCAAATGAATGCTAGGTGGGAGGAGAGGAAAATAGAACGCGGGAAAGGGCGCGAGCCTTTCTGGGCAGCCCCAACAGATGGGGCCATACAGAATGAGATAACACAGCTTCCAATCTCAGGGCCAGCTGCTGAGGCGTGACTTCTTTCTTAACGGAAAGAGAAGAAACTCTCCTTGAAATGAGAAATACAAATCAGACAAATGTGCCCAAGGAGAGCTTGAGGATTGAATGCCCCCACAGGGCTCTTTGGGGAGCCAGCTAGTTCGATTGAAAATGTCACTGCAGGTGGAAGCAGGTTCCTTGTTACCTGCTTAGATTGGCTGGAAACCAGACCCTGCGCATTCTGTGTGCACCTTCCGTAGGCACGGGGCGCCTGCATCTCTGATTGATGTCACTTCAGACAGCTTTCTCCTTGGAGCTATTATCTCCCCAATTTTCTGTTGCCAGAAAAATAACTAAAGGGCTCTGGTACCCTCCTTCCCTAAGACATCTTTCTTTTAATGTACCCATAAAAGTATATCTTAAAACGAAGTTGCTCAGTTTTCAACATGTGGATAATTGATTTGTTACAACTCACAAAAGAGCATTTGTCATTTCGAAACAACCAGGACCTATGTGCTTCTTCCTCCCGAGATGAGCGTGGAGGCACTTGACTTATTGCTGCCATTAAATTGAAGTGTTTGCCTGATTATTTGGTATTTCAGAATTCCTTATAAATCACTGCCTTATTTGGGTGATTACAATTTTAAAAAGAGACGCTTGATTTATAGGCAACATCAGGAAGGAGGAGGGGGAAGAGGGACGGGCCAGGAGCTACAGCAGTGGCAAGAGGCTTGATGAAGATGCAATTGGAACCATCTGTTTGATACATTGCCCCCTTCTGCACACACTTCAGCCTAGGAATATGCCTATGCCTGGGAGATTTTCATTACCAGGCGCTTTAGCAGATAAATACAAGAAGGGGAACGTGGAGGACAGGGAGGGCTGGTGCCCAGGGCTCTTTGCAGATTGGGATGTGCAATTCCATGTAGGATTCTGGATTCCCTGTCAGTTGGGGGGTAAAAGAGAGTGATGCTCCAAAGTGAAATTCACTCTATTGTGATGCATGAGCAAGCTATGGGGTCTAAGTCCATGTTCACAGAGGAAATGGGTGAGCTGGAGAGCTGGTTCCAGCGGACACAGCTGGACTCTGAAATGCAACAGAGTGGAAAATGACTTCTTAGGCCCCAGTGAGTCCATCAATCAACCGCATTTATTGGCAGCAAAGGGGGGCAGATGGATGCAGTAGGCATGTAGGAGGAACCCAGGGATGATTGGATGTGTTGCCCACCCTGGATAAACTTGGTCTAACAAGGAGGACCAGAGTGACACGTAGATTGTCCCCATCGGGTTAAAAATTCCTACAAAATGAGTCATGGGGTGGTTATGCATACATGGCACTTGGTTCAGAAATACCTCTCCCAACTAGAAGTCAGTCTCTAAAATTTCTTTACAAACCCTACTCCAGCAGGTAGAAGTCAAGGTTGAGTTTCAAATGCCCCAGCAGAAGGACCCTGCCTGGTGACATATGTTCAGTGCTATATTTTTTAAATTGGAGCACGTACAGACACTCAGGTGGCCGAGATGTGAGAGAGTCCAAACCTAGTCCTATTGAAATATGTCAAGAAAACGGGGCATTCTGCACAGAAAAGCAAAGGGATATGAGAGCTCATGCATATCTGAAATGCTGTCATAGGATGGAGGAAGAAGCTTTATTTTATACTCGCTCCAGAGAGAAGAGTGAAGATTGCTGATGGTGAGCTACAGAGAGGCAGATTTCAGGTCAACATAATCTAGCAATTAGTGCTCGGTGAGTATAGAGAAGTAGTAGATGGTGAGCTCCCTGCCATGGGAGATGTTAAAGGACAGTCAGGTGGCCATGGTAGAGTCACTGTTCAAAGGATTCTGACTTCGGTGGGAAGCA
This sequence comes from Lynx rufus, assembly GCF_022079265.1. NCBI lineage: Eukaryota > Metazoa > Chordata > Mammalia > Carnivora > Felidae > Lynx > Lynx rufus. The sequence goes on along the minus strand of NW_025814897.1, from coordinate 67,697,734 downwards.
ACGCTAGATGCAATTTAAGGTCTCTCGTCACTGTAAGATCATAAGACTCAGAGACTTGAATTCACGTTCAAGTGTGAATTGTTAATAAGTTCTTTCCAGAAAGTATATTGTATTTAAACCAGAATTTATAAAAAGTGATGTATGTATTAATGGGACCATATGTGCCCTAACATGAGAAATGGATATGATTAAGGACGTCCATTTCAGCACTGACGCTGGTGTCCTAAACTGGAAGGCAACAACACAGAAGGATTAAGAACAAATACGTTGGCATCAGCCAGTGGTTATAAGTTCTGCTTCTAGCACTTGCCAGTTGTATGGTCTAGGAAAAGTGACTTAAACTTTCTGGCCTTCATTTGTTTGTTGTTGTTGTTGTTGTTGTTGTTGTTGTTGTTTTGGTCAAGGGAGGATCCTAATGGTGCCACTCAGGTAGGGACACTATGATGATTTGATGATGTAACTTCTGCAAAGAATTTAGCACAGTGCCTGTTGTATAGTAAGCCCTCAATCATGATAAGGTATTAAGAGGAGTATTGCATTTTCTTAATTTAAGATGCACAATTTTCTGTATCTTAATGTTTCTGAAATCAGAACATGTCTTATAATAGATATTCACATTCAATATATTATTTCTCTCTCTCTCTCTCTCTCTCTCTCTCTCTCTCACACACACACACACACACACACACACACACACACACGGCTATTCTAAACACAAGGTGCACCTTACAAATGACAACATCTTAGAATCAAGGCCTGCATTCACCTTCATGCATCTTTTCATGGCTACCAGCCTAAAGTCCTGCCAGGAGAATAATACAAAAGATCTGCTAAACTTTTTCTACATCCATGCAGGGAGCGCATTTAGAATTTAGCCAACAATATAGGCTACCATTTATCTTGCTCTTTCTGGGTACCTGGTTGTGGTTCTATACTAGACGGTCGCACGTACATCATCTCATTTAATTCTCATGTCACCTGAGTGATGGCAGCATGATGATCCTGATCTGGACACTGAGGCATGCTGGTCTGGTAGGCTAGTCCTAAAGCACGGAGCTAGGGAATGCAGCATTTGGTTCTTTGACTTCATTGCCCGAGCTAATACCCAGGATGTTATAAGAAAGATGGGGAATTATAGTTCGTCTTAACTTTCAGAGTTTTAACTCCCAGGCTAACACCTCATATGTGACTTTTAACAAATAGTGATTCCCTGGGGGTTGGGAGAGGTGTGTGGGGAAAGGGAGTAATACAGGCTCCAGTGGCCCATCCTGCACTGGCCCTTCACTACCTCATGAAGGCGTCGGCGGGGGGGGGGTGTCACACACACTCACATTCGCCCGCATACAGACATGCACAAACAGGCAGCCGTCTGAGGGAAAGGCCTGGGTGAGGGTGGGCTTCGCTGGGCCAAGCATGCCGGTAGTTCCCCAACAGCCTCCCAAGACAGCATTTACCACTTTGGCAAACCTCTCAGTCCAGGGACTGGTCCTCAGCCTCATCATAGGCCTAGAAACAGAATTTTTGTCAGTCCCAGAGCAAAAAAGACTCAGGCCGATTCAGACTAACGCTCTAAGCCGGTGGTCATTGTGTTAATTTGCAGCGAGAGTTGAGTGGCCTGGGTGTGGGCCTGATTTGACTCTGTGTCCCTGGAAACAGCCAAATTGCCAGCAGATGGCTCAGGGAGCATAGAGTCACGGTAGGGTGACAGAAGGCCTGATGCCTCATCCCCTAGAGGGACGGCCTGGCAGAGGATCAGACTCAGGGGCAGGCCTGGCCTACTCTCTCCCCCTGCACAGGGCCCTGCTACCTTGGCCCTTGTGGCCACTTTGGGGGGCTTTCCTGAGCTGCCGCTCTCCTTCTGATAGTGCACCGCTTCCCAGAGGTCACAGACTCCATGTCAGGCTGCGTGTCTGAAGTGATGTTGCTGAGCTCTACCTGATCACTGCCCAACCCCCCACACATCCTGAGCACACTGCCCCTCCCCCAACACGTACCTGGAGGCCACCCTCACCTGGAAGAGCAGACGGGGCAGGGGTGAGGGGCGGCTCAACTGCCAGAGTCTGCAGTACCAAGGAGGGGCTCCTAGGGTCTCAGCCTGTTTCCCACCACCGCCGCCCTGCTGGGTGCAGCCAAACTACAAGCCCCGGCCCCATCCCATCCTACCAGAGCAGATATCAGTAACTGTAGCTACACCATCCTCAGCCTGGAGGTAAGCTGTCTTGCCCCAGCCCTCAGGTGTATATGACAGATGAGCCGTGAGGAGGAGCTCTCCAAGCCCAGTTCACAGCCCCCTGCATCCATTGTCCCCGAGGGGCGTCTCCTAACCCTCACCCTGGAGTCTGCCCTGTTCCCTGCAAGGTATGCCAGTCTTCCCCCAGGTCTGAGGCCAACCCTGAGCCTCAACACCTGCCAAGTTCCTGCAGCCACTCAACCTCAGGAGTGATTCTGGTCCCTGAGGCTCCCCGTGGCCCCCTGGTACTACCTGAACTCTGAGAATGGACGTTTCATCTGGGTAATAACAAAAAGACACTAATAGTACTAGTAATAGCATCTAGTATCATATCAATATTTACCATATGCCAGGCACCCTGCTAAATGCTTTACATGCATTAGAATCTCATTTATTTTATTTTATTTTATTTTATTTTATTTTATTTTATTTTATTTTATTTATTTTGCTTTATTTTGTTTTTATTTTATTTTGTTTTGTTTTATTTTATTGTATTGTATTTTATTATTTTATTTTTGAGAGAGAGACCGGGCACAAGTGAGTGAGGGCAGTAAGAGAGAGGGGGAGAGAGAGGGAATCCCACAAGGAGCAGAAGGAGAGAGAGAGGGAGAGAAAGAAGTGGGGCTTATGCTCACCCAGTGCAGGGCTCATGTTCACCTGACAGGGGATGTAAACTCACGAACCGTGAGATCATGACCTGAGCCAAAGTCAGTTGCTTAACTAGAATCTCATTTAATCCTTCTAACAACCCCTAGAATCTCATTTAATCCTTCCAACAACCCTAAGAGGTTGGTGTTGGCCACAGTTCATGGATGAGAAAACTGAAAAGCCAAGAGTAGAATCCTCAGTGTCACACAAATATGCCACAGCTAATATGTGGCAGGATCAGGACTTGAACTGAGGCCTGTCTGACTTGAGAGCTCGTGGTTGCAAGCACTAGTCCATTTCCTGCCTCTCCAGGAGTGCCACCTGCCTGGTGGCACTGGCCAGTATGCTCTCATGTATGGAGTAGTGGGAGGCTTTATCTCTTCTGTAACTTATTCAGAGGGCTAAGAAGAAAACAGCCGTAGCTCATGGGATGGGAGTAATAGAGGGTGCTATTTAGATGGGGTGATCAGAGTGGAAGTCCATCAGTGCCCCATACCTTCATGTGGACGATTGAACTCTTCTTAGTTCTGCATATATTGCTATGCGAAAGCACTTTCAGTCCTATTTCAGCCAAATTGTCACCCCTTAAAGCTTTCCAATAGGAGAACTCCGGAACCACTCTACTCTGATTCCACCATCATTACTTAAGGCTAAGACCACTCCCAGATGAACCTGCCCACCCAGACGGCCTCCTGGTGCCAACATCTGGCCTCCCTGGAACCACTCTCCCGGCCAGGACAACTTTCACCTGGCTTGGCCTCGTGCCCTGGCTAGTGGGACTCTTCTGCCCCCCCTCCCCCCACTGCTTCCCAGCCCACAGGCTTCCAGCACTTTCTGCACTCGGGCTGCCCCTTGTGGAGCCATCTCTGTTACGCACGCAAAGAGCTCCTTCCTTCTCATGGTTCACTGGCATGGCATCCCAAAAGAAATTACAGTGAGAAAAAATAAAACTATGGTTTTAAGATTTTCTGGAATAATTCAAAGGGAGATTATGCTAAGTATAAGAAAAAATAAAATCTTTTCATCAAAGGAACATCGTTAGAATTTTCCGCATCATTTAAACCTCTGCAATGATTTAAACCAGTGGATTTATTTTTAAAAAAATAAAATAATGATAGTAATGTGACTGCCATTCTAAAAGCACACAAAATGTGTTTAAGCAAATGCCTGGGAAGCTGCTGAAGATGTCTTCTGATGGGTCCTTCTCTTCCAACACTGACAGGGACTGATAATCATGATTTTCCAAATAAGCAGCATGAAAAGGGACTAAGCCAGAGAACCTCGACCAAGGACTGTGGCATGCACACAAGGGAAATGGGGAGAGGCCATAGAAGATGATAAGAGGATGGCAGGTCTGTTCAACAGATATATTTTAAGCACCTACTGGATGCCATGCCCTTATTAGGCACCTACTGGATGCCAGGCCCTGTGCCAGACATTTCTGATACAGCGATATAAAATGACCCGGTCCCTGGCCTCAGACAGTTCCTAGTGTGGTGGGGGTGACAGACCCGTATGTCAGCTGCTACAGCTGTGATGAAAGCACAGGGCACTTGTGACACACACAGGCAGCCACTCTGGTGTTCAATTTCTAACTCTGAGTCAGTTGGGAAAGTCACTGAACCTTTGTGCCTCCTTTTCCTCATATAGAAAATGAGGCCATACTGCAAAGTATTAGTGGGCTCAGGTGTGTAAAGGGTCCAGAAGAGTGCCTGCTTTGTGCTGTGTGGGCTGGCCATTAGTGTTGTTGTTATAATAGACAGGACACCCAGTCTGGCCCCCATCCCCTCACCCATGACCACCAAAGGCAAGGTTTGGGGAAGGTTTGGTGAGCTGTGTTATCAGGAATAGAGTAGTTGGCCAAATGGAGAAGGAGAAGAGGGAATAGAATGGGCGAAGCGGAGGCATTGAAGAATATGTTGTATGTGGGAGCTGATGGACAGTGAGATTTGGAGTGGAAAGTAGCAGCAATACAGCAGGGAGGTACTAAAGGGTCAGCTCTAGGGGAATCTTCTTTGTCATGCTGAGGAACTTGAGTATTTTTGTTTGTGTGTTGGAACCTGAAAAAGAGCTTTGCATGGGGAGAGGCTAGAAGTAGGGTCAGCCAATAGATATTTGATGGATCTTCCTCCTAAGAAGTGAGGACACAAAGTAGGATGGATTAAGAAAGAGAATCAAAAAATACTTAGGATTTCCCGTTTAAGATGGTGGATTGGATACACGCATTTTTATCTCTGTTCCCTTCTGAAACCCCACTGAAACAACAGTAAATTATTTCTTAAGTATAAATCCTCAAGGCAAAGGGAATAGATAAAAAGTCAATAGCAATAAACTTTTAGAAATCTGAAAGCAGACAACTAGTCCGTAATTGATGAGCAAATCCAATGAAACTGGATTCCACCCAGGCAACGAGCAAAGCCAGACCACTCCTGATCTGCACCCAGAAGCCCCATAGGTGGAGGCACTGGGACCTCTGCCAGGGGCTCAGATGTGAAGACTCACTGCATGTACCTTTACAGAGCAGGGAGACTCAGTCCCAAGCCGAATGACAACCCGCATGCCCCCTGAAGCATCATCCCTAGCCTCTCAGACAGCACTACCCATAAAAACACAGTGTGAACCACGTACATAATTTTACATTTTCTAGTATCCTCATTAAAAAAAAAAAAGGAAAAAGAAACAGGTCAAATTAACTTCACTTTAAAAAAATTTTTTAACGTTTATTTGTTTTTGAAACAGAGAGAGAGAGAGAGAGGGAGAGCATGCGCGGGGAGGGGCAGAGAGAGAGAGAGAGAGGGAGATACAGGATCCGAAGAAGGCTCCAGGTTCTGAGCTGTCAGCACAGAGCTCATGCCGGGCTCCAACTCATGAGCTGCGAGATCATGACCTGAGCCGAAGTCAGACACTGAACCTACTGAGCCACTCAGGTGCCCCTCAAATTAACTTTAATAATGTGTTTTATTTAACCCAATATTTCCAAAATATTATCATTATAAGAAAATTATTGATGAGATCTTTTACATTCTTAGTTTTCAAAGTACAGTGTGTACTTGACACTTGAAGAATAGACATCAGTTTGTTTGTTTTTTCATTTTAATTCCACTGTAGTTAACATACAGGGTTATATTAGTTTCAGGTGCACAATGTAGTGATTCAGCGCTTCCATATGTTACTCTGTGCTCACCGTGATAAGTCTACTCTTAATCCCCAGCAACTATTTCCCCCATACGCACCCCCAGCTCCCCTCTGGTAAGCCTCTGTTCTCTGTAGTTAAGAGTCTGTGTTTTTGGTTTGTCTCCTTTTTCCCCCCTTTTTTATTCTGTTTCTTAAATTCCACATGTGAGTGAAATCATATGGTATTTGTTATTTCTCATTTCTCTTAGCATTATACCCTCTAGATCCATCCACATTGATGCAAATGGCAAGATTTCATTCTTTTTATGGCTGAATTTTATTCTACTGAAAATATAGATCTTTATTCATCTATCAGTGGATACCTGGGCTGCTTCCATGACTTGGCTATTATAAATAATGCTGCAATAAACATAGGGGTACATATATCCCTTCAAATTAGTGTTTTCTTATTCTTAAGGTAAATACTCACTAGTGTAATTACTGGATCATAGGGTAGTTCTATTGTTAATTTTTTGAGGAACCTCCATACTGTTTTCTAGAGTGGCTGCACCAGCTCCCATTCCCACCAACAGTGCACAAGTGTTCCTTTTTCTCCACATCCTCACCAATACTTGTTGTTTCTTGAGTTTTTTATTTTAGCCATTCTGACAGGTGATATCTCAGTGAAGTTTTGATTTGCATTTCCCTGACGATGAGTGATGTTGAGCATCTTTTCATGTGTCTGTTGGCCATCTGTATGCCTTCCTTGGAGAAATGTGTGTTCATGTCTTCTGGCTGTTATTTAATTGAATTATTTGTTTTTTGGGTGTGGAGTTTCATAAGTTCTTTACATATTTTGAATATAACCTTTTATCAGATATGTCATTTGTAAATATCTTCTCCCATTCAGTAGTTTGTCTTTAAGTTTTGTTGGTTGTTTCCTTTGCTGTGCAGAAGCTCTTATTTTGATGTAGTCCCAATAGTTTATTTTTGCTTTTGTTTCTTGCCTCAGGAGACATCTAGAAAAATGTTGCTACAGCTGATGTCAGAGAAATCACTGCCTGTTTTCTTGTAGGGTTTTTTATGATTCCAGGTCTCAAATTTAGGTCCTTAATCCATAGTTTATTTTTTGTGTGTGGTGTAAGAAAGTGGCAGTTTCATTCTTTTGCATGTTGCTATCCAGTTTTCCCAACACCTTTTGTTGAAGAGACTGTCTTTTTCCCATTGCATATTCTTGGCCTCCTTTGTTGAAGATTAATTGACCATATAATTTTGGATTTATTTGTTCCATTGATCTGTGTGTCTATTTTTGTGCTAATACCATACCGTTTTGATTACCACAGCCTTATGATATAACTTAAAGTCAGAATTGTGATGCCTCCAGCTTTGCTTTTCTTTTTCAAGATTGCTTTGGCTATTCAGGGTCTTTTGTGGTTCCATACAAACTTCAGGATTGTTTGTTCTGGCTCTGTGAAAAATGCTGTTGGTATTTTGATAGGGATTGCATTAAATCTGTAGATTGATTTGGGTAGTATAAACATTTTAACAATATTTGTTCTACAAATCCATGAGCATGGAATGTCTTTCCATTTCATTGAGTTGTCTTCAGTTTCTTTCATCAATGTTTTATAGTTTTCAGAGTATAGGTCTTTGGTTAAGTTTATTACTAGGTATCTTATTATTTTTGGTGCAGTTGTAAATGGGCTTGTTTTCTTTATTTCTCTTTCTGCTGCTTCATTATTAGTGGATAGAAATGCAATGGATTTCTGTACATGGATTTTATATCCTGCAACTTTACTGAATTCATTTATCACTTCTAGTAGTTTTTGGTGGAGTCTAAGTTTTTCTGGGTATGGTATCAGGTCATCTGCAAAATTGAAAGTTTCACTTCTTCCTTACCAACTTTTATTTATTTTTGTTGTCTGATTACTGTATCTAGGACTTCCAGTACTATGTTGAATAAAAGTGGTGAAAGTGAACATCCTTGTCTTGTTCCTGATCTTAGGGGAAAAACTCTCAGTTTTTCCTCATTTAGTATGATGTTTGCTGTGGGTTTTTCATATATGGGCTTTATTACATTGAGCTATGTTCCCTCTAAACCTACCTTGTTGAGAGTTTTTATCATGAATGGATGATGTACTTTGTCCAATATTTTTTCAGCTTCTATTGAATTGATCGTATGGTTTTTATCCTTTCTCTTATTGATGTGATGTATCACATTGATTGATTTATGAATATTGAACTACCTTTGCATCCCAGAAATAAATCCCTCTTGATCTTGGTGAATGATATTTTTAATGTATTGTTGGATTTGGTTTGCTCATATTTTGTTGAAGATTTTTGTATCTATGTTCATCAGAGATTTGGGGATGTAGTTCTCTTCTTTCGTGGTGTTTTCTTTATCTGGTTTTGGTATCAGGGTAATGCTGGCCTCATAGAATGAATTTGGAAGTTTTCCTTCCTCTTCTACTTTTTGGAAAAGTTTGAGAGTAGGTATGAACTCTTATTTAAATGTTTGGTAGAATTTATCTGTGAAGCTTTCTGGTCCTGGACTTTTGTTTATTGGGGAAGTTTTGATTACTGATTCAATTTCACTGCTGTCAATTGGTCTGCTCAAATTTTCTATTTCTTCCTGCTTCAGTTTTGGTAGGTTATATGTTTCTAGGAGTTTATACATTTCTTATAGTTTGTCCAGTTTGTTGGCATATAGATTTTCTTACAGTCCTTTGTATTTCTGTGGTATCAGTTATTTGTCCTCTTTCATTTGTGATTTTATCTATTTGTGTCATCTTTCTCTTTTTTTGGTAAGTCTAGCTAAAAGTTAATTGATTTTGTTGATCTTTTCAAATACCAACTCCTGGTTTCACTGATCTGTTCCTTTTTAGTCTCTATATCATTTATTTCAGCTTAGTCTTTATTATTTCCTTCCTTTTGGTGGGTTTGGGTTTTGTTTGTTGTTCTTTTTCTGTCTCCTTTAGGTGTAAGGTTAGGTAGTTTATTTGAGATTTTTCTTGATTCTTGAGGTAGTCCTCTATTGCTGTAAACCTCCCTCTTAGAATTGCTTTTGCTGCATCCCAAAGATTTTGGACTACTGTGTTTCATTTTCATTTGTCTCCATGTAATTTTTGATTTCTCCTTTTATTTCTTAGTTAACCCATTCATTATTTCGTACTGTGTTATTTAACCTCCATGTATTTGTGTTTTTTTCTAGATTTTTTTTCTTATGGTTGATTTCTAGTTTCATAGTGTGGTGGTCAGAACAGATGTATGGTGTGACTTCGATCTTTTTGAATTTGTCAAGGTTTAGTTTTGTGGCCTAATATGTGATCTATTCTGGAGAATGTTCCATCTGCATTTGAAAAGAATGTGTATTCTGCTGTTTTAGGATGGAATGTTCTGAAAATATCTATTAAATCCAGGTGGTCCAGTGTGTTATTCAAAGCTACTGTTTCCTTGCTGATTTTGTGTTTGGATGATCTGTCTGTTGATTTAAGTGGAATCTTAAAGTTCCCAATATTATTGTTTACCATCAGTTAGTTCCTTTATGTTTGTTATTAACTATTCTATGTGTTTGGGAGCTCCCATGTTGGCTGCATAAATTTTTATAATTGTTATATCTTCTTGTTGGATTGTCCCTTCTATTATTATATGATGTCTTTCTTTGTCTCTTGTTACAGTCTTTGTTTTAAAGTCTTTTTTTTTTCTGATAGAAGTATGGCTACCTCAGCTTTCTTTTGGCAATCATTTGCATGATAAATGTTTCTCTATCCCCTCATTTTCTATCTGCATGTGTCGGTAGGTCTGAAATGAGTCTCTTGTAGGTAGCATATAGATGGGTCTTGTTTTTTTAATCCATCTTGTCACCCTATGTTTTTTGACTAGAGTGTTTAGTCCATTTGCATTCAAAGTAATTATTGATAGGTATGTATTTATTGCCATTTTGTTATTTGTTTGGTGGTTGTTTTGTAGCTCTTCTCTGTTATTCTTTTGTTCTCTTCTCTCATGGTTTGCTGGCTTTCTTTACTGACATACTTGGACTCCGTTTTCTTTATTCTTTGTGTATCTATTACCGATTTTTGATTTGTGGTTACCATTAGGTTTGTATATAACATCTTCTGTGTATAGCTGTCTATATTAAGTTGATGGTCACTTAAGTTGAACCCATCCTTTGCTCCTTTCCCCCAACCTCACATTTTAATTTTTTTTTCAACGTTTATTTATTTTGGGGACAGAGAGAGACAGAGCATGAACGGGGGAGGGGCAGAGAGAGAGGGAGACACAGAATCGGAAGCAGGCTCCAGGCTCTGAGCCATCAGCCCAGAGCCCGACGCGGGGCTCGAACTCACGGACCGCGAGATCGTGACCTGGCTGAAGTCGGACGCTTAACCGACTGCGCCACCCAGGTGCCCCCAACCTCACATTTTAGATATAAGTGTCATCTTTATATCCTTTTGTTTTGTGAGTACTTCGACTGACTTTAACAGATACACTTCCTTTTACTGCTTTCGTGCTTCCTACTTTTCTTACTCTTACTTATGGTCTTTGCTTTCCACTCAGAGTCCCCTTTAACATTTCTTGTATGATTGGTTTAGTGGTCATGAACTCCTTTAGCTTTTGTTTGTCTGGGAAACTCTTTATCTCTCCCTCTATTCTGAATGATAGCCTTACTGGTTAGAGTATTCTTTTTTAATTTTTTTTATTTGAGAGAGAGAGAGAGTGAGAGTGAGCACATGAGTGGGGAAGAGGAGCAGGGGGAGAGAGAGAGAGAGAGAAAGAGAAAGAGAGAATCTCAAGAAGTCTCCATGCTCAGCTCAGAGCCCAACACAGGGCTCCTCTCACAACCCTGGAATCAGGACCTGAGCTGAAATCAAGAGTCAGATGCTCAACCGACTGAGCCACCCAGGTGCCTCTGGATAGAGTATTCTTAACTGCAGATTTTCCCTTTTCAGCACTGTGAATATATCTTGCCACTCCCTTGTAGCCTGCAAAGTTTCTGCTGAGAAATCCACTGATAGCCTTATGGGGCTTCCATAAGTCCCATTTGTATGCAATGATCTTCTTTTCTCTTGCTGCTTTTAAAATTCTCTTTTTGTCATGATTTTTTGCCACTTAATTACTTTGTGTCTTGGTGTGGACCTTCTTGGGTTGATTTTGTTGGGGCATCTCTGTGCCTCCTGAATCTGGATATGTTTCCTTCTCCAGAGTCAGGAAATTTTCAAATGTGATTTCTTCAAATAAATTGCCCCCTTTTCTCTTTTTCTGGGACTCCTATGTGAATGTTATTATGCTTGATGGAGTCGTTGAGTTCCTTAAGTCTATTCTTGTCTTGCATAATTTCTTTTTCTCTCACCTGTTCCCATTTGATTACTTTCCAATACTCTGTCCTCCTGGTTGCTAATTCATTCTTCTGCATTCTCTAGCCTGCTGTTTATTCCATCAAGTGTATTTTTAATTTCATTTATTGTGTTCTTCATCTCTGATTAGTTCTTTTTTATCTCTTTGTTAAGGGTCTCACATCCTCCACTCTTCTCACATCTAGCGAGTATCTTTATTATTATTGCTTTAAATCCTCTATCAGGCATATTACTTATCTGTTTTGCTTAGTTTTCGTGCTGTGGTTTTGTCCTATTCTTTTTGTTTGTTTGTTTTTAATATTTATTTATTTTTGAGAGAGACAGAGACAGAGTGTGAGCGGGGAAGGGGCAGAGAGAAAGGAAGACAGAATCCAGAGCAGCCTCCAGGCTCTGAGCAAGCTGTCAGCACAGAGCCTGACGCGGGGCTCGAACTCACAAACTGTGAGATCATGACCTAAGCTGAAGTCAGACACTTAACCAACTGGGCCACCCAGGCTCTCCCGTTTTGTCCTATTCTTTCATTTGGGACATATTCTTCTGTCTCTTCCTTTTGTCTCTGTGTTTAGATGTGTTAGGAAGGTCAGCTATGTCTCCTGCTCTTGAAAGTAATGGCCTTGTGAAGAAGAGGTCCTACAGTGCCCTGTTTACCAGAACTTGGTGCTTCAGGCATGTCTCCTATGTGTGTTGTGTGTGCCTTGGTGTTGTGTCTTGGCCATTTTTTCCTTCAGTCCATTGGTCTGCAAAGACTCTCTTTGTTGTGGTTAGTGTTTGATCCGTGTTGTGTTAGTAGACCAATTGTAACAAGGTGCGTGCCAGCCTTCATGGGGAGGTGACCCGCCAGTGCCTCCAGTTGAGGCCGCACAGAGCATGCAGGTTGAGAGATATGGTCTCTGCAAGGTTTGTGGGTGGTCTTCTCAGGGAAGGGACCTTCAGCACCGGGGACTGAGGCAAGCATGACTGGGAAGGGTGGATCCATGGAAGTGTGGTTGGGAGTAGGGGCGGGGGGGTGGGGGTTGTGGTGCAGATCTTGGTGTAAGCAAGTTAGGTTGTGAGGGTCAGCACCGAGCTGGTTCCTGCAAGTGGCCGTGTGTTCATGCTGAGGGTGGGGGAGGGAAATGGCACCTACCAACTCCTATGCTCCTGGAGGAGTCTCCCGGCAAACCCTGCCCCCCCACCCCAGGACACACTCTGAGATGAATAAATAACCCTCGGGTATCCTTCTAATTTTTCAAACTACTGCTTCTAGGCCATGTGTCTGTGGGTTGGTTGTCATGCTATGTCTGTAAGGACTATGTCGTCCTATGTCTGTGGACTCAGCTTCCTCTCACCCTCCAGGCTCTCCCAGAGCCAAACCTGATGATTTTTAAGGTTCCGGGATTTAAGTCCTGTGCGTTAAAATTCAGCGCCTCTGGTTTTCAAAGCCAAATTCTATGGGGATTCATCTCCATGTAGGCTCCCTGGCACTAAGGTCTGTTTTTCTCCCCTCTCCATGCCGGCAGCAACCTCTCCGGGACCACTCTAGTCAGTTTAGCTCCACACTACATCTCTGTTCTTCCCACCCTCTTCCACGTGGCCTTCTCTCTACCTTTAGTTGTGGAGTTTGTTCTGCCAGACTTTGGGTCATTTTCTGGGCTATTTACACTGATGTGAGTGTTATCTCATTGTATCTGTGGGACAAGGTGAGCTTAGGATCCTCCTACTCAGCTGTCTTCCCCACTACTCTGGTACACGTTAATTTGAACACTTAATTTTCATTGAAAATACTTGATCTATGTTTAGATTTCATAAAACCTACAATTTAGAAAGTAGATCCACATACCTAAGTTTTCCAAAATATGGAACAGTTTCCCAATACCAAATAGAATGTGCAGTTTTAAGAACAAGTTAAAATTAAAAATTGAATTTAATTAAGTTCCTCCATTACACTAGCCGCGTTTTAAGTGCCGATAGCCCAATGTGGCCAGAGGCTACTGTTGGATCTCTGGGTTAAGGGACACCAAGTCCATTTAATACCAGAGGCACCATACTAAAAAACAGACAGATTAGACAAGTGTTTACACACTGGCTGTTGAGACTTCCAGCCTTTTTCTCCACATGGATTCTAGTGATTGCTATTAAGTTAGGCTCATACCCTCTAGGCAGGAAACTGGAAGACTATTCTCTAGGAAATCTGACCAGTCTAAAAGGAAGGCTCAAACCTATGATATCACTAGATCCACCTAAATAATCCAGCACAACGACCCTATGTTGACGCCCAGGGTTGGTAAGTCCCAGTTATGAATAAAGACAGACAGATAAGAATCCACAAATGTGTGAGGAATGTCCCCACCCTGGAGACAGACTAAAACAAATGGGAAAAAGTAATGTGAGGGACAGAGACTATACAGGAAAAAGAAAATATCCAGGTGCCTATTGATAATAACCCTAGAGAGGTATGTGAAGATTCTGAATCCACTAAATTAGAAAAAGATGCTATTATGAAGCACTATTCAGGAAACAGACAAGTATGAGCTCTCAGAAGTTCACAGAAACCTGTGAGCGGAAGTGAAATATTTAACACAAGTTCTGGAAGATAACAATTGAGTAAATCACCCAGAAAGTACAGCAAAAAGATAAGGAGATGGAAAATGAGAGAGAGAAGGTGAAAAAATTAGCAGATCATCTCAGAAGATCTGGTAGCTGACAAATTGGAATTGTAGATTTAAAGAAGACAAAATAGTGGGAAGGGAAACATTAAAAAAAATTGGTGGGTGGGGAGGTGCCTGCATGTCGAAGTCAGTTAAGCGTCGACTTCAGCTCAGGTCATGATCTCACCATTCATGAGCCCCAGGTTGGGCTCTGTACTGACAGCTCAGAGCCTGGAGCCTGCTTCAGATTCTTTGTCTCCTTTTCTCTCTGCCTCTCCCCGACTCACACTCTATCTCTCTCTCACAAAAATAAACATTAAAAAAATTTAAAAAAAATTTTTTTTTCCAAGACAATATCCTGGAACTGAAAGACATAAGTTTCCATAATGAAAGGACCCATCGAAAATCCAGCGCAAGGGATAAAAATAGTCACTTTAAGGCATAAAAGGAAAATTTCAGAAGCCTAGGGCCAAACAAAATACCCTAAAATCTTGCAGAGAGAGGGAAGAAAAGATTATAGTTAATGGGTCAAAATATGATTGACATGAAACTTCTTAACCACAATTCAAAAATCAAGAAGAAAATGAAGCAATGCCACCAAAATACTGAGGGAAAATAATTTTCAACTCAGAATTCTATACTGTATAATTCAAAATATCAAATAAATGTGAAGGAAGAATAAAAACATTTAGAGATTTGCCAAGTTAAAAAATAAGAATATCTCCTATAAACCCTTTCTCAGAAAGTTTCTGGGGGTTGGGAAGCCTGGGTGGCTCAATTGGTTAAGCATCTGACTTTGGTTCAGGTCATGATCTCACAGTTCATGAGTTCAAGCCCAGGGTTGGGCTCTGTGTTGACAGCTCAGAGCCTGGAGCCTGCTTCAGATTCTGTGTCTCCCTCTCTCTCTGTCCCTCCCTCACTCACACTCTAACTCTGTCTCAAAAAATACATAAACATTAAAATAAAAATTTTTAAGAAAAGTTACTGGAGGATACACTATACCAAAATAAGGAAGTAAATTAAGAAAAGATAATGAGGTCAGGAAATAGGGAACCTGACACAATGAGGGACAAAGGGGCTCCCAGGCTGCCGGTGAAGAATGATGGGGTATGCTCTGTGCAGCAAGCATAGAAGTCACCAGTCCCTCCTAGAGTTGGTCAGGAGCTTCACAAACAACTTCTTTAAGATGTTGATAAACCACTTATCTGGTGAGTATATTGAGAGGAGATTAGACATTTGGGAAAGGGCTTAGGGGCTAAGTTACTGATGAGTACAAGAAAACTATGGGAAAATTTTAATGCCAGATAAATATCAATTCCATGGAGAACAAAAAGTTGTACAGGAAAGGACAAGCAGTAACAGTCTGCAGTCATAATCCTATAGATGCGGAATCTTGATCAAACTGAAGTGATCATACGAATATAAAGGAAGGATGGGGAAACTGTAGAAGTATGTGGTTTGTATACACAAGGAGATAAGGGTTGACAAAACTAAACTTTCACCATCACACAGGAGTCAACAGATGAGACTAACACTGAAGGACTGAAGTAGCAGGTGTGAGTATACAGTTCAGAGCTGGAGGTAAATACTAACATAACCACCAAAGGAGAGGGGACTGGAGGAGGTGGAGTGACGCGGAGTGGGGACTGCAGTATTTTTGTAAAGGACTTGTAGAAATATATGACTCTTTAAACCATGGGTCACATTTAACTTTATAAAAATAAACACTGTAAACAGAGAACTATTTAGCCACTGGGATTGACAGAATTTTTCAAATTGTGGGGAGAGAAAAAAAGCAAAAGGAAAGCAATGACATCTCAGGCTGTCAAAATAACAAAATACCATAGGCTAGGTGGTGTAACCAATGGGAAATTTTTCTCCCAGTCCTGGAGACTGGGAAGCCCAGGTCAAGGCTCAGCAGGGTCAGTTCCTAGTGACAGCTCTCTTCTTTCCTTGCAGATGGTCACCTTTTTGCTATGTCCTCACATGTCCTCTTCCTGTAAAACCACAATCCTATTGGATTCGCCACTCCCCATGACCTTATGCAATCTTAATTGCCATTCTGTCCCCTGATATGGTGGCATTGGGGGTTAAGGGCTTCAACATTTGAATTGGGGAGGAAATGAGGAGCCAAACCTAGGTTCTATACGGTGCAAATTCTATTTTCACCATAGCACACTGCCTTTTTCCCCTGTAAACTGTAGAAATTTTTTTGAGCAATAGGGTAGAAGTAGAGGGTGGGTGGTAGTCATTCTTTAAGCTGGTTCCAGGCAGAAGGAACTCCTTCTAATGGCATTTCCATAATTAGAATGCATTTTTTTCTGATAGTTATAATTTAGGCAATTGCAGTGACATTCAGCTGAAACCTGGCATGCAAGATGTTCATTTCTCTTAAAAGTTCACTTTTAATTGGCCTCAGTTCTTTCCAAGTCTGGAAGAAGGCGGAATGCGTACTTATGATGTTTCCATTGTTAACGTCAGTTTGACACAAGTACTCAGTCCCTGGAGTTTATTCTGAATTCCCTGGCAAGAGACAGGGAGAACTGGGTGGAAGAGGCAGACAAAGAGGAAAGGAAGTAAGGAGGAGAGGAGAGGCCTTGTCAGACAAAGGGAAGGCCAGGCATACATTCTACAAACAATATGGAGTAGGAAATACCCTGCAAAGGAGATTGCTCTCCCTCGCTCTCCACAGATCTTCAGGGACACATGGGCTGCAACCATGATACCTCACTCCATCCCTTTGGACAGTTCTTACTGGGTCTCCTACCATAATAAAAGAGGGTCCCCTCAGAAGAAGCCGGACTGTGTTTGAACAAAGGAGAGGAGAATTAATATAAGATGGCTGTAGAATTCTCCATGCATTTCTGGGCTAAAGGAATAGCCCAAATCCTGCAGAGTTCTAGAATTTGCATCAAATGAAGAGAGAAAACCAGAAAACCAGAGTAATGTGATGGGGAGAACACAGAAGAAGTGTAGCCAGAAGACGTAGCTTTAGGTCCCAGCCCGGTTCTGTCACTTGATGTCTGCATAAACTCCTTAAGTCTCAGTTTCTAGGGCCAACAAACAATTGAGTTTCTAGTCCCAATGTTATTGTGAGGACTAAATATAGCATTATATATTGAGTCTAGCTCACACTACTGTTTCTTACTACAGCAGGTTGGAGGTTCTTCCATACCCTCGTACTATGTTAAATAAAGTATGGAAATAAATGAGTTAGGAAGAAAGTTAGAAATTCTCAGAGCCAAAAGTAGGTAAAGGTGGAAACCTAAGAGAATACTGAAACCAATATTCCTTCAAAGGCATTTGGCAAACCCACATAACCTTGAACTTCAGTATTCATGGCCTTGCAGCTTATAGGAAACAAGAGACAAAGGCTATGACCCCTCCAAAGTGGGAGGTCCAGTAGCAGAAACACTACCCCCTGCATAAAGTAGGAACCCAAGGAGCTTCAACCTTAAAGGGTGAAGTACAAAAGTATATACACACATATATATATACATACATATATATATATACATACATATACATATGTGTATACACATATATATACATACACACAATATATAGAGGTTATATATAATATACAGAAGTTAAATATATATATTTATATATAATAGATAATACATGAGAGGTTAGGAGACGAGGAGGATAAAGCAAGAAGGTGTAACTTACACCTAACCAGTGTTGCCAGAGGAGAGGAAACAGTAAACTGTGAGGGGAGAAGCATTATTTGAAGAACTGATGGCTGAAACTTTTTCAAAACTAAAGGACATTAATCTTAGGATTCAGCAAATTCCAAGGAGAATAATTAAAACAAAATCCACTCCTAGACATATCTCAACACCCCAAAGGCAAAGACAGAACCTTGAAAATAAGCAAGAAAAAAAAGAAAAGAAAAAGACAAACAAAAACCAATCAAACCCACAGGTGACTCCTTGGTGAAAGCCAAAAGACAGTGGAATGATACCTTCAGGTGCTGAGAAAAAATAAATTATACACCCAGCAAAAATGACTATCAAGAAAGGGGGTGACGTTTTCAGACAAAAATTGAAACAAATGTCATCAGAAGACCTTCATTGTGCCAGTTATCAATTTATTGTCTCCCAGCTTCAAATTCGCCCTCTGCCCTGCAAAAGTAGAGATGGGCTGTATGAATACTTTTCCTGTGCCAGCTGGCATCATGTTAGGCTTTGTCAATGGAGAGCACTGGAGGGATGTTGCAAGACAGTTTTCCCTCCTCATTCTAGTTCATGACCTCTCATCCCAGCTTCTCCAGCACCTGGCTCCTCCATGGCCTGGCAACTGACAGCACCAGCAGCTTCCCCCAGAAACTCCCTCAGTTGGTGTCATAGTGGAGGGACTCTGGAAATAACTCCTGATAAACAGCTTTCCCTGACAACCTAGAGGACAGATTTCCAGCAAGTTCCATAAGTGCAGTCCCATAGCAACTTTTCCACCATTAAATGAGCCACAGCCACACTCTCTAGCAAGGCCTGGACCTCAACTCTGGAGGTGCTTGGTCTAGGTGTTCTATCTCAGCCCTAGGAGGGCTGGAAGCCCTCTGTATCTATTTCTTAAAGTTTTATTCTGATTTATTTTTGAGAGAGAGACAGAGAGAGAGAGAGAGAGAGAGAGAGAGAATCCCAAGCAGGCTCTGTGCTATTAGTGGAGAGCCCAATGTTAGGCTTGATCTAACATGAGATCATGACCTGAGCCAGATCAAGAGTCAGATGCCCAACCAATTGAGCCAGCCAGGAACCCCTGCTATTCCTATATTCTTTAAAGTGGTCTTTGCTACTCATTAACCAATCTCTTATCACTCCAGTCCCCATTATAATTAATAATTCTTTATATTAAACTTTCTCTGTTCAAATTACTGTGTGGTTTCTCTCTCCTGATTGGACACTAACTGACATATTCACTAAAGGACATACTTATTCAGAACAGTGCTCACAGATAGAGGGTCTGAGATACAATAAGGAATGATAACCAAAAAAAAAGTGGTAAATAGGGGTAAATCTAAAAAGTTCATACTTATTTTCTCCTTTCATCTTCCTAAGCTTGGTCCTTTCAAAGGAAATCTCCAAGAAATTCTCCCTTTGGCCCTCCCCTCCTAGCAGAACCTGAATAGTGGTCTGATGCGAGCATGAGCTTTGGAGTCAGACAGACCAGGGTGTAAGTCACAGCTCTGCCACTTGCCAGCTTTGTGACCTCAGAAAAATTTCTTAACTTCTTGAAGCCTTTTTCCTCATCTTAAAACTGCCATGGCAATGGCTAACTTGTCCATTTGCCATGAGACTTAGCTGAGATCACCTATATCCTATATCCTATATGAAAGTGCCTGGAATACAGTAGGTCCATTGTGAAAAGACACTTTCGCCCACAGATCCTTGAATCCCTCTCCTGGTCATACAGCTCTCTTTCCTCCAGAGGACCTCCATGCTCTTGAAAGGAATTTCCCCATGTTCTTTTCCTAATGGGTTTATTTCATTAGCTGATGTCTCTGCATATCTCAGGAGAAGAAAAGTGCTAAGCCAGCCCTTTCTACCTGGTTCTCTTCACTACCTAATGGACTTCTAAATCTTTAAATCTGAAAATCTGAGCCCTGGGTATCTGGCCCTTATGCTGTAATTGATCCAAGAGAGACCAACTGTCCTCAGCCAAGAATGAAATGGCAAGGCGAGGTAAATGCTTACACATTCTCTAAGGATATTTGCTGTGCTGTGAGTTTTAAGTCAGCCCATCTTTGCTGGACTAGCTGAGCCAAAATATTATGTAGTATACAGGGCTGGTATGGAAGGAGTGAGTCTGACATCAAGATCCTTCCCCCAAGTCCACAGCATAATCTGAGTAACAGCCAACTCTGCTCACCCACCCACCATGTATTTGAGTCTGGCTCGTTTGAACAGATGCCTGCTAGACCGCATACTACTCAAAAATTCAGCCACTCAGTCATCATGCCATTAGTGACACAAACTGCATGCTGTGGGCAAAGCCCAGCACGAGGACCCAGGCCAAACAAATGAGAAATTACACATGGCCTCTGTCCCTGGGAGCTCATCCAAATGAAAGCAAGTGAACTCACAGTTTCACAATCTTATGAAGGCCTTAGAAGTAGTGCCTCCTTCTTCCCAATCCAGGACTTTCAGCCTCTAATGGGATGTTTCCAGGGATGGGGAGTGTACATTCTCTAGGAATGGGTCTCCCAGGAGAAAAGAGCTGAGCATTGGAAAATTGTTCTGTGCTTGCTCCTGAAAATTGCCTTCCATGTATAAAAGAGTATATGATGCTAAACCCCAAAGTGAACAGAGAAGCTAATATCTGAACCATAAATACAAGGAGTGATTGGAGTGTCCCATGACTGGAAGCTAGAGGACAGTATTTAGTGAGGGCTTCATGGCAGAAGTGATCATTTACCTATTCACTTGAGTTGGGACCTTCCATTGAAGTTTTATGAATCAAAAATTCTCTGTGCAAATAGACAGACTTTAACTTCTGGGAAGCTGGAACAAACATACTTTTCCCCAATTCCTCCTGCTAGTAGAACCAAAAAGTCCTTGATAGTATATTCGAAAGCAAGTGTGAGAAGCATCTGAAAGATGGACAGAAGTAGGCAGATCAACTAGAGACCATGGAAACAAGGAATGAGATGGTGATGAGTTGCCTGACTTTTATTTTTGCCTCATTTATCCTAGACATATGGAGCTAAAGAAACCAGCAAACTGAAAATGCCAGGAGATACAGGGCGGGGGGAAAAAGCTTGCTCTCTCTAGCCAAAGAATCCAAAAGGAGCAGCCTAGGAAGACAGAAAACTTTTAGGCAATAACTCCTCTTTTTCAGTCACACACCACATAAAAAAAAAAAAATCTGTGGCCCCATCCCCATCCATGCCAATGAAGGTCAAGTGGGGAGCCTAGACTTCCACTTTTGTAACGTCATAACAAGGCACCCTAACAACCCAGTCAGAATAGTGTCAAAGAAGGACAAATAGAGAACTGAGACTTATATCCCCACCAGACAGTATGAGGCCAACCACCACCCTTCCTACAGCAATGGAGACCACATGAGATTCCTGGCTTTCATCCCCACCTGGCAATAATGAGACATCTTTCCACTCCTCATTGAAAGTGGAATGGGAGGAGGTCTAGTGGAGAGTCAGGACTTCACCCCCTCCCAGCAATAACAAGGCCACCCCCTAGGGTGTCAGCAGAGGCTGAGTGAGGAATCTGCACTTCTCCTTCCACCTGGCTGTAATGAGGCATCAACCCTCCTCCCCATCAGAGCTTGTCAGAGAAAACCAATTAAAATAGAAGGTTTCGACAACATCCAGGGTCTCGTAATGTAATGCAAACATGTCCAGGTTTCAAGCAAACAGCTCTTGTCATATCATGAACCAGAAAACTCTCAGACTGAATGAAAAAAATACAATCAAAAGATGACAACCCCAGGTTGAAAGAAATGTTAGAATTAATTGACCAAGACCTGAAAGTAGCCATGTTTTAAGAAAAAAATAAAATAAAGCTTCAATGGGCAATTCCAGACGTGCTTGAAACAAATGAAAAGATTGAAAAGCCTCAGTAAAGATATAGAAGATAGAAAGGAGAACCAAATAGGAATTTTATAACTGAAAAATACAATAACCAAAAGAAAAAGTTCAGTGGATGGGCTCAACAGCAGAATGGAGGGCATAGGGGGAAAAAATCAGCAAACTGGAAGATGGAATAATAGAAATTACTCAGTCTGAAAAAGAGAAAGAAATAGGTTGCAGAAAAAAGGACAAAGCGTCAGGAGCTTGTGACACCGTGATAAAACATCTAATACTCATGTCGTTGGAGTCCCAGAAGAAGGAAAGGAGGGCAGGTATGAAAAAGAATTCAAAGAAATAATGGCTGAAAACTTCCTAAATTTGGCAAAAGACATAAGCCTACAGATTCAAGAAGCTTGAAAGTCAAACATGATAAACCCAAAGAAATTCCAAAGATCTCATCAAAATTCTAAAAACTAAAGACAAAAAATGTTTTGAAAGTAGAAATACCTCACTGGTATGAAAAAAAAATTAAAGGACAGTGAATTTCTCATTCAAACTGTGAGTGACCACTGGAGAATTCTACCATAGATTTAAAGAATAACACAAATTCTACACAATCTCTTCTAAGAAATAAGAGAGGAAGGAATACATCCCAGTTCATTTTATGAAGCTAAAATTACTCTCATACCAAAACCACACAAAAACAGAATAAAAAAGAAAACTTCAGACCAATATTCCTCAAGAATATGGACACAAAAATACCTAACAAAATATTAGTGAATAGAATTCAACAATATATAAAAAGAACCATACCCTGTGACCAAGGGGAGTTTATTCTAGGGGCACAAGGCTTGCTCAGGATTCAATAATCAATCAATATAATCTACCATATTAACAGTCAAAAGTAGAAAAGTCATATGGTCATATTAATCAATGCAGATAAAGCAAAATTTACTACACATTCAGGATTTTTTAAAAATGATTTTAAGGGATCCTGGGTGGCTCAATCAGTTAAGCACCAACTTTGGCTCAGGTCATGATTTCACGGTTTGTGGGTTCAAGCCCCACATCAGGCTCTGTGCTGACAGCTCAGAGCCTGGAGCCTGCTTTGGATCCTGTGTCTCCTCTCTCTGCCCCTCCCCGACTCATGCTCTGTCTCTCTCAAAAATAAAATAAACATTTAAAATAATAATAGTAATTTTTTTAAAAAAAACCTCTCAGGAAAATAGAAACAGAGAACATCCTCGATTTGATAAAAGGCATCTACAACAAATCTACAACTAACATTATAGTAGTGAAAAGCTGAATGCTTTCCCTCTAAGATTGGAAACAAATCAAGGATGTCTATTCTCATTGTTCTTTTTTTTTAATTTGTTTTTAATGTTTATTTGTTTTTGAGAGAGAGAGAGTTAAAGTGCACTGAGGAGGACACCTGTTGGGAGGAGCACTGGGTGTTATATGGAAACCAATTTGACAATAAATTTCATATAAAAAAAAAGAATGAAAATGTCAAAAGAAAGAAAGAAAGAAAGAAAGAAAGAAAGAGCAAGTGGGGGAGTGGCAGAGAGAGAGGGAGACACAGAATCCAAAGCAGCTCCAGGCTCTGAGCTGTCAGCACAGAGCCCAAGGTGGGACTTGAACTCACAAACTGTGAGATCATGTCCTGAGCTGAAGTCAGATGCTTAACTAACTGAGCCACCCAATCGCCTCTATTCTTGTTGATCTTACTTAACATAGGAATATGAAAGGTGGTGCTAGAAGTTCTAGTCAGTGCAATAAGGCAAGAAAAGAAAAGATAAGGCATACAGATCAGAAGGGAAGAAATAAAACTGTCCCCATTCGCAGATGACAAGATTGTCTACATGAAAAATCCAAGGCATCTACAAAATAGCTTCTAGAACTAATAAGTGAGTTCAGCAAGGTCATAGAATACAAAATGAACATTCAAAACTTGTATTTCTGTGTACTAGCAGTGAACACATGAACACAGAAACTTAAAATACAATACCATTTAACATCATTCAAAAACTGAAATGTTTAGGAGGCACCTGCGTGGCTCAGTTGGTTGAGCATCTGACTCTTGATTTTGCCTCAGGTCATGATCTCATATTTCTTGAGATTGAGCCCTGAGCCAGGCTCTGTGTTGACAGTGCGAAGCCTGCTTGAGATTCTCTCTCCCCCTCTCTGCCCCTCACCTGTTCTCTCTCTCTCAAAATAAATAAATAAACTTAAAAAATAAGAAAAAATGAAATATTTACATGTAAATCTAACAAAACAAGTACAGGACTTAAATGCTGAAAACTACTTAATGCTGCTGAGAAAAACCAAAGAGGAATTAAATAAATGAAGAAACATTTCATATTCAAGAAACTCAGCATAGTAAAAATGTCAATTCTCTCTGAATAGATATACAGGTCTAATGCAACTCTTACCAAGATCCCAGAGAGGTTATATATCTGAAATTTACATGGAAAGATAAAGAAAACCAGAATAGTTAAGTCAATTTTGAAAGGAAAAAGAAAGCAAAAGAAATCAGTGTATCTAATTTAAAGTCTTATTATCTACCTACACTAATCAAGACCCTATGGTATTAGCAGAAGGATAGGCACAGTGGTCAATGGAACAGAATAGAGAACCCAGAAACAGACCCACATGAAGATGCCCAGCTGATTTTTTACCAAGGTGCAAAATCAATTCAGTGGAGGAAAAATTGCTTTCTCAACAAATGGAGCAGGAGAATTGGAAATCCACAGGCAAAAGAAAAAAAAAAACAAAAGAAAAAGAAAAAAAAGAAAAGAAAAACAGAATGAATCTTGACTGAAATCTCACATTTTGCAAACACTAACTCAAAATGGGTCATGCACATGAATGTAAAACAAAACTATAAAACTTTTGAGAAGAAAACAGAGGGAGTAATCTTGGGCACCTAGGGATAGAGAGTGAGTTTTTAAACTCAATGCCAAAAGCACAGTACACAAAAGGAAAACTTTATAAATTGGACTTCATCAAAATTAAAAACTTTTGCTCTGTGAAAATCCCAGATGGAAAAATAAGCTACAGACTGGGAGAAAATGTTTTCCAACCACTTATTCAACAAAGGACTATATTCAGAATATATAAAGAACTCTCAAACCTCAACAGTAGAAAAACAAACAACCCAATTAGAAAACGGGCAAAGGAAATGAAGAGACATGTTACCAAAGAGAATACACAGATGGTAAATAAGCACATGAAAACATGTTCAATCAACATCATTGCTCACTAGGGAAATGCAAATAAAAACCATAATAAGATATCACTATACACCTATCTGAGTGGCTAAAATAAACAATAGTGACAATACCAAATGCTGACAAGGATGCTGAGGAACTAAATCACTCAGATATTGCTGGTGGGAATGTAAAATGGTACAGCCACTCTGGAAAATGGTTCAGTAGTTTCTTTAAAAAGTCACCATTCAACTACCACACAACCCAGCAGTTGCAGTCCTCTACACTTGCCTTGGAGAAATGATGACTTTTATTCACACGAAAACCTGTGTATGAATATTTATAGCAGCTTTATTTCCAACAGCCAAAACCTGAACACAATTTGGTTGTCCTTCAGTGTGTGAAAGATTAAATAATCTGTGGTACATCTGTACTGTGGAATACTACTCAGCGGTGAAAAGGAATAAACCATTGATACACCCAACAACTAGATGGATTTTCATTGAATTATGCTGACTGAAAAAAAGATCCCAAAAGGTTATCTACTATATGATTCCACTTACATAACATCCTTAAAGTGACAAAATTATAGAAATGGAGAAGAGGTGAATGTTGGCCATGGTTCAGGAGGGGATAGGGAAGGAAGGAAGGAAGGAAGGAAGGAAGGAAGGAAGGAAGAAATAATAGACTTGTGGCTATAAAAAGGCAACGTGTGGTTGTGGATGGAAATGTTCTATACCTTGACTATCAATATCAACATCCTGATTTTGATGTTGCACTAGAGTTTTGAAGGTGTTATCACTGGAGGCCAATGGCTAGAGTGGAGGGGATCTCTATTATTTCTTTGCATATGAATCTATAATTACCTCATAATCAAAGTTTAAAAGTGCTCTCCCCATGTCCAGTACTGCCTTAATTTAGTCATTGCTCAGCTTTTTAAACCAAGCTCAAAGCCAGACTGCTGGGAGCCAGAGCCAGACCTGACCTCTCAGCATTTCCTCTCTGCTAACAGTGGAGTCAAGGGCAGTCTAATGGCACCAGACCTATCAGGAAAGATGAACTCTTCGAAGACAGGATTCAGGGAAAGAAGCAAGCAGGTCTGGCGTGGGAGTTTGGAGCAGCAGATGTCCCCATCTCAGCCATTTTCCAGTGCCCACCAGAAGGTCACTAGGTCCTTGATGGCATAAGACAATGCATCTCCTGGCTACCTGGTCTTGTCCCAATAGCCAAATATAAAGTGAGGCCTTGGTTCCTTGGGTCAGTTTTGTTTAGGATGTGCAGAGTGGACAGAACACCTGTGGACTATCAATTTCTTTGCCAGCTAGCAGAGGCTGCATGCCTCACAAAGCCCCTCTCCAAGGAGTAAATATTGTGGAGGTGATCTGGTCATACACAAATATGGTCTAATTCTCTTTTTCAATCCCCTGAGATTCTCTGACATTCTTTCATCACCAGAGTCTCTGAAGCACCTAACACTTTCCCCAGCCATGCTTCCCTCTGGGATATTTCATCAGACATGAGCCTAAACTGGATCTTAACCTGATGGCCAAAGGAGTCAGTCTCTGCAGGTCATGAATGATGGAAGTAGCACCTCAGAGAAAGTCTACTGGCCTTTGGTGATATCTGAACCCAAATCAGACCACCCCTGGATTGTTGTAGGACCTTTGGGCTATGATACCTTGAGTGGAAGGTTGGCAGGCAGCTGTGTGTCCAGAAAGGGTGGAAAGCAGAGAAATCTGAAAGAGTTGCAGCTACCTAACCTGGAGAGAAGACTTGTCAACATGACTGCTGCCTTGAGAAATCTGAGCGCTTAGAGAAAAGGGAGATATGGTCTCTGTTAATCCCTGTGTGATGGCTGAAATAGCCTGAGAGTTGTGTGTTTGTTTCCTAGAGCTTCATCATGGCGGAATGACTTGCCTGGGACCATAGCAAGCTCGTGAAGCCAATGGAGACTTAAGAATGATGGTCTTTTGAAAGGAATGTTATAGAGCAAGATCTTTAGATTATTTAAAAGCTTTCATAGGAGGGGTTGACCCAGAATAAATGACTACGAATACTTGTGGCACTAATTCTGCTGGCAAGAAACCAGTTTGAAAAATGTGCCTGTTTGGAAAAGATGCCTGTCAGGACCCATGCTGCAGGTTGCTGTCTTCACCTAGGGACCGCGACAACCCTGAGTGGTCAATCCTGGAGAACTCCTGAGGTCAGATCCCTGCGTTCTTCAGACCCAAATGACATCTTGAGAACTCCCAAAAGAGGAGGAAACCTCACCTGAGGAGAGCCCTGTGTCCCTCTAAGGACACAGCTACCTGGATAGAAATATAGCATCAGCTAAAAGCCTTCTATTATCCAAGTGCCATTAGGGCAAGGCTTTCTGGAGCTCCAGTCAACATCAACAGACCAGCTAAGCCAGCTCAACTAAGCCCAACCTGAACCATGCTGGCTTGAGCAGAGACCATCTTGTAAACATACCTTCAGGACACATGTGCTGACCTGCCTGTCCAGCCTCCTACTCCTGCTGTCCAGCTGATCTTTACTTTAAGCCTGAGATCAGAGAACTTTCTCTGTAATGGGCCTGATAGTAAATATTATAGACTCTGTGGGCCATATACTCTTTGTTATCACAAATACTCAACTGTGACATAGCATGAAAGCAGCCAGAGACAGCATGCAAATGAATGAATATGACTGTGTTCCAATAAAACTTTATATACAAGCAGGCGATGGGCCAGATTTGGCCCGTGGACCATGGTTTGTCAGCCCCTGATATGAACTCATGACCTGACAGGCCAGATTCTTCCTGATTCTGAGTTACATCATCTAAAAAGCCCTTCTTCCCTGTGCCTGGCCCAGTCTCCCAACCTCTTCTAGGCCTTTTGGCTCCTACCTCCCATGAGGCTGGCCAAGGCCAGAGAACCTATCCTTGGATATCTCCAGTATCCTCATCCCTACCATGCCACTCCTTGATTCTTGCTGTATTCTCTAAGACACCAAATGTCTTGTGGTTGCCTGAAGTTCTTCACTCATGTCTGGACAGCCCTCCTCATTCCTCTTCACCAGATGCTTCTTTAACCTCTCAGAAGCATCTCAGCCATCTGATATCCTAGAAGCCTTTCTCTGCACCCTCCTCCATCACTCTGCACTCTGGACTGGGGCAGAAGCCCCTCCTTTTCACTCCCATAACACTCCATGGTTTCCACATTGTTTGAAAATTGTCTGTTTATTGGTCTGACTCTAATTAGGTTGTGGATTCCTGGAGGGCAAGGATAGAGTCTTACTCATTTATGTGTCTCTAGGACCCAGCCCTGACTCAGAGTAGGTACCCAGTTTTGGCCGGGAGAACAATCAGCTGGACAAATGAATCATTATGCATAGTCTTTTGCAGGGAGTTGCCATGCTATGTGTACACATTTCCTCATCTCCTCGCATATTGCCCTGGAGCTCTGTGCAGGCATTTCCCCATGTCTGTCTCCCATTTCCATCCCCACCCCATCTGCATGTCTAATGTTTTCACACTCAATTCTTTTCCTGGAGGATAAAGCCTACATGCTTCTTCCCTCTTCTCTCTGGACTTCAGGAGACCCCCACCCCTCTGCCACCTCAGCCCCTTCTTGGAATTGAGCATTTCTCTATAGCAGACATGATTTGGGGGTTGAGGTATTTCATACATGGGAATAAATAAGAACTTTTAAAACTTAAGAGCATCATCATCATTAGAAGATGCTCTGTTGGCCATTAACTAGAGGAGTCTGTCAGCGTCAAGAGGTCGGCAATGCAAGAAGAAGGAAAATCCAAGCCCAGATCCCAGCCAGAGAAGCACAGAGATACAAATGGTGAGTTATGGCCAACAGGAAAGTTCATGACCTTGCTTTCTCCAGCTCCTTGCTTTCTCCTTCAGTCAAATTTCCATGCTTTCAGCCCTGGCCAGTCCTTAAGGTTTCCCTGAACCAGGATGGGGAGAAGGTTGGGAGTCTCAGCTCCATTAGCAGGTGGGGCCCAAAAGAGCTCTGGACCTCCATAGTCTCATAGACTCATCAGCTTCCCCAAGCTCCTATCATGTTGACCCAGGCCATAAGACCAAGCTTCTACCTCTGTTCCCTCCCAGCATGCCACTTCTCTGTTGGAACTGCCTGCACCCAGAGCCCTAACCTCCAGAACTATTGTATAGCTCCTGACTTAGCTTTTGACAGTGTGTTCTCTGGGACCCAGGATCCTCCTCCTGTACCACCTGTTTGACACTAGATGCTATGCCAACACACAAGGGAGGCTCATCACATGTCCATTCTGACCCTCTCTGGGTCCCACCATTTCCCCGGCATGCCTATTGCCCTTCCTCCTAGGTCCCTGTATGGTGATACCAGCCCACACCAGGCTTAAGTGCCCTATACCCCATGGACATTTCATTTGGATACCTGGAAGCCACCACAGGAGCAGCCCAACGGCCCTGCCGAACTGTAGGCCTAATCAGCCCTGACACCTCTCCTGCCCACAGGCTTGGTCCTGCTGTGCCTCCAGAGCCCTCCCACTGACCTGTCAGTCATGTCAGCCAGGTACTCTGCTAGAGGAGAGGCCGGGAGGGAACATCCCTCTTAAAGTGTTTTTAGGGACTGGAACTCTGGGGAGAGCGGCAGGTCTTTCTTTGAGCTCTGAGACTGCACCCCAGCACCTGGTTCCAGGGCCTGAGGCCTCTCCTATTCAAGCCTCTCCTGTTCAGCAGAGAATGGTCAAGGCTCTACCAAGGGCTGAGGGCAGGCAGAAGTCTAGGTCTGCAGGGCACCAGCCTGGATGGCCTGGGGGCTTTAGCACTGAAAGGTTGTGTGCACTGAGCTGCATCCACTTCCCTGGGCCTGGAAGCAAAGTGGGAAGATATTGGGAAAGAGAGTGAGCAGAAAGCAAGACCCAGGGTGGATTTGTGTAGGAAGCTGCCCTTCTCACCTCCCTCAGACCTAGTCCCTCTTCTCAGCACAGGGCAGTTCGCTCACAAGCAATAATTCCCCAGGAAGGGAAAGGAGTGAGCAGGGCCCAAGAGTTCAAAATCAGAGCCAACCTGCTCTGAGAGTCAAGTTGGAGAGGAACACAAGATAGGGATGGGGCCAAGGAGGAGTCACCAGATTCAAATGGTCTCCTCTCACTGAGCCTTGGTCTGGGAGGTTTCCTGACCTGACCCTCCTTCTCCCCCCAACTTTTCATGGTGGGTCCATTGTCTTTAGTTTACATTTGAGAGGAGGGAGTTTCAGCAAGGGTAAGCGGCCTAAGGTAACACAGAAAGTAATGGGGTCTGGATTCAACACCACTCTGCCCCTTTTCCACAGTCTGACATGACCTCCCTGGGAAACACCTCCAAGAGGAAGGCAGGGAAAACAGGAGACAGGGCTGGTGGGAATGAGGTAAGCAAATACCGGAGCGGCATGGTGCAGGCAGGCCTCCCACAAAAGCAGCTGCCCGGGGTGTCGGGTGGGACGCAGGAGGTAGGAAGACACCAAATCTCCAAGGTGCCTTGGGCACAAGAGGCCAGTAGGTGGCCAGTCTCTGCACAAGGTATGCAGTAAGCATTGTCTCCCAACAGTAATACCAGACACCAGGCGATTGAGGCCCCTGCATGTCTAGAGGCACTCCACCCTCTCCCATGAACTCTCTCCTCAAGAACAATGTTCTCCCTCCTTCCAATGCTCTCTGTTTCCCGGAACCCTGAAACATAATCCAGACTCTACACCATCCCCCTTTTGGCAGGGTTTCATCAATTAATCTTTCATCCACATTGATCCCCTGAAAAATGATTTCCTCATTATCCATCTTGCAGAGATTCCACTTGGCAGTCTGAATGGCCAATCATCCGTCAAACTCTGATGCTCTCTGGTGGGGTGTGAGAGCCAGGGCTTTGGAGTCAAACCAACTGGAGGGGAGGCCCAGCTCTGCCATCCTCCAGCTACTTGACCTTGGATGAGTCATTTGGTCTCTCTCAGCCTCAGTTTCCCCATTTGTAAAACAGGTTAAAAGAATCCCCTTCATGGGTCTATTGAGAAGACACAATAACACAATTCATCTCAGGTTTTTATGAACTCACAAATGTAAAGCCTATTTTCATTATTATTGTTTTTCACTGGTTCCCGGGCAGATTGAGGCTGACCTCCGGCTTCTAAAGCCTCAGAGAGGCAAAGTGGAGGGCACAGGCTTAAGAGTGTTCCTCAATGCTCCCCATCATCCACTGGCAAAAACAAGTCACAAATTTACCCTGCAAGGCAAAGGCCCAGATGTAGTGGAGGCTCAGAGGGAAAGCCAAGAAATGGGAGCTCATTTCAGCCGAAGAAATAAAGACACAGAGTGGCAAGCTCAGAAACGTGTGGGGTACCCCTCTTCAGACCGGCCTGGAGCCTGGGAAGAGTCGCTTGGTGCCATCGTAGAATTTTCAGGCTGTGGTTTCCCACAAGGGCAGGGGCGCAGGGAAGCCACACAGAACACTGGCTTCTTTTGCCTTCTGTTCATACACAAGGGAGAAGGGGTGGAAACTCCACAGCACATACGTCATTGTGGGCCCATCCCCTCTTTTCTGCTCCCTCTCCTCAAGCCATAGTGACCAGGACGTTCACAGATACATAGTGTCAAGTCTTGGCTTCACCTAGCTCACCTCTCAGGCTTTAGATTCTTCTCGTAAAATGGGGATGAGGGGGCACCTGGGTGGCTCAGTCAAGTAAGCATCTGAGTCTTTATTTCAGCTCAGGTCATGATCTCATGGTTTGTGAGTTCGAGCCCCACGTCGTGCTCTGTGCTGACCACACGGAGTCTGCTTGGGAGTCTCTCTGCCCATCCCCCACTCATGCTCTCTCTCAAAATAAATAAACAAAATTTTTTTAAACATGGGGATGGGCGGCTGGATGGCTCAGTTATTAAACATCTGACTTTGGCTCAGGTCATGATCTCACAGTTTGTGAGCCTGAGCCCCACTTCGGGTGAATACAAGCCCCACTCAGGTAAAAACGGGAGCCCTGTTTCAGGTGAGCCCTGTCTCTCTCTCTCTCTCTCTCTCTCTCTCTCTCTCTCTGCCCCTCGTGGGATTCTCTCCTCCCCCACCCTGCCCCTCACTCATTTGCACCCTCTCTCTCTCTCAAAAAAAAAAAATGGGGATGATGATACCCCTAGTGTCAGGCTTCTGTGAAGACTGAATGGATACAAAAGTGCTTTGTTAACCATAAAGTGTTACCTAAACATTTACTTGATCCCTTCCTCTCTGACCGCCCCCACCCTCCCCGAGTCAGACCAGGGCCCTTCTGTTCTCTAACCTCCCCCATCTGCCTTTTCAAGGCAGGAGTGGATCAAATCAGATGGACGGAGACTGAAAATCAACCACAACAATGTGTTTCCCTCCCAGAAGAACATGCATTCAAAGTTTCCTCTACGCAGAGGGAAGATATAGAGACCTTCTGTTACAGGATTTCAGGCAAAATGAGCAGAAGGGAGGATTACTTGGGGGTTATTCGGTTCCTTGCTTCTGAGTCCTACCAGGACCATGGCTGGTTCTTGAGGCAAGTTGTTGCGAGGTACTTGGTAGTTGAATCGGAAAACAGCAGGATGTGGGCAGGCTCTTCCATGATCCTAACACTACCTTCCCTGTCCTCCCCTGGCCAGACTCCCCATGCTGAGAGACCAGAACTCTTCCCCCTGTGAAACTCCCTGTTTGTAAGTCTTCCTGTTGCTTTCTGACTGATCTACACATGTCTACTACCAATGTAGAGGTGAAAGACAGCTCATCCATAGGACCTAGAAACAGTGCCATCAGAGAGAATTAAAAAAATTTGTTTAGTGTCCATCTGAATGACTTTCTACTGAAAAGTTGCCATTTGGGCAAGAAGCAGTCACGGTTAAAAGCCCAGATTGTCCAGGTTCAGATCCTTGGTTCAACTTATTACCTTGAGCGAGTTGCTCTTGCTGTGTGCTTCAGCTATCTCATCTCCAATGAGAAGAATATATTCTTAAAAGGATTAAATTAGTTAATATCACTGAAACCCATAGAATGGTGCCTGGTGTGAAGTAAGTGTCGTATGTGTTTGCAACAGGGGTGGTTGTTATTGTTGCTATTGTGTTGTGGTTGTGTCACTGCAGTCAAGGTGGCAGACTGAAACAAATTGAACCCAGAGTTCCCAGTACCCCCAGCATCTGTTGTAACTGGCCCTCCAGGGGATCCTGAGGCACACTAAAGTTTTAAACCACTGGGCTAGAGGGGTGAGCAGTAGTAGCTTCCGGAAAAAAAAATGTGGCACTAGTAACGGGGTGAAAAACTGTGCAACCTCACTTACTATAAGAGAAATGAACATTAAAATTATATTGAGATATTTCTCATCCAATTGGCCAAAATCCAAAAGTTTGACAACAGCGTCTGTTGGTGAGTCTGTGGGGAAGCAGACATTCTTATACTTCGCTGATGGAAATGCAGGAGGTTATATTTGGCAATATCTAGCGCAAGTACATATTTATTCGCCTTTTAAGCCGTAATCCCATCTCTTGGAGTCTATTCTAAAGGAACACTGGTAAAATATAAAGGGAAAACAATGGATGAAAGAGACGATTCATTGCAGCAGTATCTATAAAAGCAAAAGATTAGAGCCCACTCAAACATCAAGAGGGGACCGGTCGAATAAACTATGGTACATCCATCTGTACAAAGGAGTACGGGCACCTATGAAAAGGAATGAAGACCTCCATCTACTGCTGTGGCGTGATCTCTAAGATAGCAGATTAAGTGAAGAAAGCAAGGTGGAATAAGGTGTGTATGCGATTATTTTACTATTTGTCTAAGGAAGAGAGAGAAAGTGTATGTGTGTGCGTACGTACATTGCTTCTTGTTTAAAGATACACACAGACACACACACACAGACACACACACACAGACACACACACACACTGTGTAAGGATATGTTAGACTCTTCACACCCCGCCTTTATCTTTACAGCCCATGTTTAACTCCAGGCAGCCATTGCTGCAGAAACCAGCTGTGCACAGCTGTAAGCTGCCACCACCCTTGCCCAAGTTGTACTGCGCATCTCTTGCATTGTCCTTTGAGATGTGTTGGCCACTGCTGACACCACTTTGGTTCATAAGCACATGTGGAAGCTCCAGGAAGTTAACACCCCCTGAGACAATCCTTGACCAACAGGGGACAAGAGAACAGGAGCCGTGGATCCTCCCATCTTCTGTGTCTTCAGCAGACAATTCTGAGGCACATTCTATGTGGTTCCTCAGAAGGTCCTCTGTGGTTTGAACCCCAGTTGCCCATTGTAGCTTTCAGCTTAATAACACATTTTAGATTAACCTTCTTCCCTCTGTTTTTCTCTTCCTCTCTCTCTGTCATTACTGTCCTGTAGGGTCACCTCCAAAACGTAATTACCTGCACACACTCATTGTCTCAGAGCTGTTTCATGGGAGAAAAAAAAAAAAACTAAGGCAAATAATAAACCATGATTTTTAAAAAAATTATTACTTACAGGAACAGGAGAGAATAAGTGGGAGAGAATAGTAGAAAGTAGATTTTATGAATGTACCTTACATTTTAGACGACTTTTGATATACTTCAATATTTTCCATAATTATGAAGCAAAATTAAGATTCAAAAAGTCACCCCTAAAACTGAAAGTAAAATAAAACAAACAAATGTAAATGCATATAATTTTGGAGGCATAACCACACAGAGAACTATTCCAAGTGACTTTAAAGCACATAAACATAATTTAACTGCACTTGCCTAGTGCCTAGTGCACAAAAGAAATAGGAAAATAATCTTAAACCGATTGTTGTTAACAATCTTAAATTGTGTTAATAATCTTAAATCGCTACTCCGAGACTGTTTATATGTGGTATGGGATAAAGCAACAAGAATTATATTGTTGTCATTGGAAGCCTGTATTTTTGACAGTAATGAAAGGAGGTACAGATTTAATAAGATTGATGAGATTTTTTAAGCCATCATGTTTCATTTGAATTAGAAGTATCCATTTAAAAAAAAACCTCATTGTATATTTAATATTTAAAAATACATAGTTTCCCCGGCTCCATCACACTATAAGACCTAGAAACAATAATTAGAAACAGTGTTAATGAAAACCATAAGCACTCAAATTGTGGCCAATTAAAACTATTTCCCACTTTAAAAAAAAAAAAAAAGCAAAGTTTCTTGGGAGAAATGGTGGATTCCAGACGGGGACAAGAAATGTACAAGATAAGCCTGGAATATTTTGTCCCACTGGAAAGGGAAGAAGTTACTAAAGACTACTAGGCTTGCATCAAAAGGTCTTCAGAGGCCACTTGAATAAGTTCCTCGTGGTCAGCCAATGACGCAATGATGTGAACACTAATAAGAACCAGCATTGCAGTGGATTGAAATGTATCAAATATGTTGACAAATTGCAAATTGGTAAATAAAGGGAAAGAATCTAGTATGTTCTTGCCTTTTCTGTATGACCGTATATCATGTGAAAATTCTCTCCACGGAAGTATTCTAAATTATCTCTTTTTTTTTTTAAGATTTTATTTTTTTTAATTTTTTAAAATATTTATTTATTTATTTTGAGCTAGAGAGCACATGGAGTAGGGCAGAGAGGGAGGGAGAGAGAGAGAATCCCAAGCAGCCTCTGCACTGTCAGCACAGAGCCTGACACAGGGCTCAAACTCACGTACTGTGAGATCATGACGTGAGCCGAAACCAAGTCAGACGCTTAACAGACTGAGCCACCCAGGCACACCTAATATTTTATTTTTAAGTAATCTCTACACCAACATGGGGCTTGAACTCACTACCCTGAGATCAAGAGTTACATGCTCCACTGACTGAGCCAGCCAGGAGCCCCAGAAGTATTCTAATTTAATAAAGAAGAAATAGGGATGCCTGAGTGGCTCAGTCAGTTAAGCATCCGACTTTGGCTCAGGTCATAATCTCACGGTTTGTGGGTTCAAGCCCTGCGTTGGGCTCTGTGCTGACAGCACAGAGCCTGGAGCCTGCTTTGAGTTCTGTGTCTCCCTCTCTCTGCACCCCTCTCCCACTCACTCTCTGTCTCCCTGTCTCTGTCTCTGTCTCTCAAAAATGAATAAACATTAAAAAAAATTAATAAAGAAATAAAGAAAACTAATAGAAGTAGAATATCACCATTTTGTAGCCATTACTGAATGAATGGACTCCAGTCAATAATTATCGATAGTTGTAACATCACAGAGTAAGAGACCATTAGATATTACATACCTCCTGATGGTCAGCCTTTGAGTAGTCCTGCCAAAATTCAAACCCCAATCTAACCAAATCTCTAGATCTATCTACCAAGTTACAGTAAAGACACAGAAGCATGTGTTAAACGACACCACAGGGAAACAAGCAGCAAAATTCGTGTGAGAAACTCTATACGTCAAAATGCTCAGCTCATTCAACAAGTAAACTATAACGGGGAAAAAAAGGTACTTTTTTTTAAAAAAATTTTTTTTTTCAACGTTTATTTATTTTTTTTTGAGACAGAGAGAGACAGAGCATGAACGGGGGAGGGGCAGAGAGAGAGGGAGACACAGAATCGGAAACAGGCTCCAGGCTCTGAGCCATCAGCCCAGAGCCTGACGCGGGGCTCGAACTCACGGACCGCGAGATCGTGACCTGGCTGAAGTCGGACGCTTAACCGACTGCGCCACCCAGGCGCCCCAAAAAAGGTACTTTAAAGATGAAAAGACTTAAGAGATGTATCAAGCAATTGCAGTGAATGGACTTTATGTGGATCCCAGTTAGGGTTGCCCTGAAAGATAGGACTCTGCTTTGGCCATGGTCCATGTTCCAACGGAGATCAGACTCTCCTGTCTTGGCAGATCAATGGAGACTTTTTGGAGAGACATCCTGAAAGGAGGGCCATCACCGGTATTCATGTTCCCTGGCCCTTTAATGCACCATCCCTCTCCCCTCCCACACCCTCTAGCCTTCCCCCACTATTCCTGGCATCCATGCTGAACTGTGTGTCTTGCTCCTTAGCCTTTATTCCATCCTGTCCTTCACTCCCCTGCTTCTAAACCTCATTGCTCTTTCTCCTGTTTCTGACTTCATCCGTCCCTCCAGAGGTGACACCCAATACTACCTGCCTTCTAAGGTGCCTGGGCTCCCCACCCCACCACCCTTTCCAAACAACCAAGCTGCCACACATTGCCTTGAGTAAACAGCATTCTGCTGGCCCCTCAGTCTCCAGACTTCGTATATCCTTGCTCAGCTCGCTGGGCACAATAGTACCACCCAAACAGTCCACACACCCACCCACTTAAGCCCAGCCATCTTTCAGGGTCTCAGAGAATGTCCGAGTGCAAGCTCTCCTGCTTTCACTGATGGGTATTGGTCGTGGGCCTCCAAGGGTAGATTAGTCATAGATTCCAAGCAGTCGGACATGAAGTCTCCACACCCTGCCCGTCATGGTAGACTAACAGAGGCCTGGCTCATTAGAAGCCAAGAATGGGGTGGACAATGGGCTACCACTCACACATTTTCAGAGGACTGAGATGGCTCCAACAACTCCCAAGTTATCTTTCAATCCAGGTTAACTCTCTTGGTGGAGGTCAGGGCAGCGATATTGACCTCTAATCCTTTGCAGGACTCAGGACAGAGGCTTCAAGGATGGGCTGGTGGATCATCCAGCCCCAGAATGGGAAGTCCATAGTAAGAGGTGAAAGGACCTCTTCAGAGCTAAGCAAAGGGACAGCCAGCCCCCGAAAACAAGCAGTCGTTAGGACTAGATGCCTTGTACGTGTGTGTTCTATTTCTCACTTTTACAGAAAGATGAAAAGTAGCTGAATAATTTATATGAGGAAATGCAAGCAGGCAGGCCACAAGGAAAGGGAATAAAAGTGAAAGCATTCTTCTGGGAGAAAAACATAAACATAAACAAAGCAACAGAAAAAGCAAGTCAGCTTTCAAAACCAGCTGTGGTTGTTAGAAAGTTTGCCCTTGCCCTGGGTTCACACTCTTCCTCTGCAATTATACTTCTTTGTAAGACTTCTGTCTTCTCAGTGGTATATCATCCCAACAATGCTGAAGAAGCATTTCTGTCCCCATTTTACTGATCAAGTACTGAATCTCGAGGAGGTCCCATGGCTTGCCTATGGCCACCCAGCAGAACGTGAAGGAACCAGCCATGTGAACCAAGTCTCTCTGGCTCTAAAGCTCATGCTCTTGTTTCAACTCTTAGCTGCCTCCTGTCCAAGTCAGAATACCTAATCTTCTCTTCCTACGACAGCCCTTCACATTTTCAAAAACAACCTTTGACTCCCCCTTCCGCTTTCTGCCTTGTTCCCAGACTGATGCTCTGCAGCCTGACAGCCCCAGTCTCTTCAGGCAATCTGACACGGTTTCAAATCTTGGCATCTTCCTTCCCTGAATTATGTTCCAATTTGCCCCCACGCCCCTTAAACACGTGAGTCCCGGAAGTGGACACCGATTTTCAGATGTGGCCTGACCGGCTGACCAAAGCAAAGCCTGCAGGGATTATCTCTCGCTTTGATGCGGAATCGAGGCTGATGATAGCACATCTTAGGTGGATTCATTAGTCCCGCTGACAGCCAGGGCATAGAGGTGGCGCATAATGAGTGTTCACTCGGCGAAAGCTCCCCGGGGCTTTGTACCCTGGCCTCTGCTAAGCCAGCTCTCCTCTTCCTACACTTGAGCAGTTTGTTGTTTGCAACCTCAGTTCAGGGTTTTCCCTTTATGGCTTTCAATCTCATTCAGCAAACACCCACGGAGCTAGGCACAAGCCCCGGCTGCTGGGGAGCCAAGTTAACAAGGTACTATGGAGCTCCACGCTGCTCTTTTCCAGCAACAGCTCAGCTCGGAGATCCTCCGGGCACTCACCACCCCATGTCGCCCCTCCGAAGGGGACTCTTCTCCTATCAGCCACTGAGGCCTTCCTCAAAAGCAGAGCCACGCCTCAAAAACTGCCAGGCCTCGAGTGGGTTTTGACTTGACCATAGCTATGCCAAGCGGGGTATTTTTGTTAGTGAGTGAACAACTGCCAAGAACATTTCAAGAGATGATTTACTCCTTCTCCGAGGGTTGTTTACGCCAGAGCTCTCTGTTCCCATCAGAGCCTGTGCCTCCCATGAAAAACCTGTCACAATTTGTGATCTGAGAGGGAGCCCGTTTGCCTGAAGGAAAAAACTGTGTATATTTTTTTTCCACGTAGGAAATAATGCCCTGTTTTCTCACTTGTCCAGGATATGTTCCCTGGCCTAGAAATGGACATGGAAGTACAGGAAGCAAGAGGTGACCCAGGCCTAGACCCCATTCCAGTCAGAGGTCATCTCTGTAGCTGGAGGTGCTATTTCATGTTACTCATATTCTCTGGCAAGCTGATAGTGCTTGAGCTAAGTTACAGTATACTGAACCCCAAAAGGCCAGGAGTATAATTCTAGTCCATTCCAATTAGTCAACGCAAGGTTTGAGTTCTAGCTAAAATGGCTTGAGATTTGGTTTGGTAACAATCGTGACCACATGGACTGTCACAAGGGCTCTAAGCTGGGAGCCAGAAGGCCTGAGTCTGTGTTCAAACTCTGCCACTAACTGACTATGTGACCTTAAGCAAGTCGTTTACACTCTCTGGGCCTCAGTTTCCTCATCTGCCACAGCAAGATGGTTAGCATACAGGCTCTCCAACGGTGCTTCAGACTGTGATATTATATAGTATTACACTATGAGGATTGTGAGCTTGGCTATGGAGCCAGAGTGCCCAAGATTATACCCCAGCTCTGCCATCCACTAGCTGTATGAACTTAGGCAAGTTACTTGAGTTCTTTAAACCTGTTACCTCTTCTGTAAGATGGGAATAATACTGTATTTATCTCACAGGATTCTTATAAAGATGAAATGAGCACATGAAGTGCTTGGAACAGTGCCTGGCACGCAGTAACTTCCCAGTAGTTGGTGGTAGTGTGCTTGCCTTTATTACTGATTACCAATCTGAACGCAGTC
Organism: Lynx rufus; assembly: GCF_022079265.1. Taxonomy (NCBI): domain Eukaryota; kingdom Metazoa; phylum Chordata; class Mammalia; order Carnivora; family Felidae; genus Lynx; species Lynx rufus. The sequence continues at coordinate 67,658,059 of NW_025814897.1, read as the reverse complement.
TTTACTATCAGTGTTAAAATAAGCTGCTTCTGAGATGGTCAGTGATATGGAGGCTCTGTGCCTCCGAATGTTCCCCTGATGAAGGTTATCTGCAGTTTGAGGCCCCTCAGAGCAAGAATGGGGGAGTATCCGTGGTCTCCAAGAAGCCCCAGAAGGGACAGGGGACCTCAGTTCAGAACGCGGCTTTTTGGTCCCAGTAGCTTTCCTGGTTACCCGAGACTGTTCCGCAGGCAAGGCGCAGGAGAGCTCTCTTTCTGGAAGCTCTCCATTCTCAGTCTCCACTTCATGATGAAACAGGGGTGAGGAAAAAGGCCAGGAGGCTCTGAGGTTTTACAGGGATTCCTCCCCGGGTCCCCAGTCTATGCCAAAGGGACAGCTTCTGGATGTGCAGCTCCTCCTTGCTTCCTGCCCCACCAGGGTCCCTGCAGGAAGGTGAGCCATCTCAGTGAAAGGCCCCTTTCCCCCGAAAAAGGCTCATTTGAGATCGTGGAGGGAGCTGGTGAAGAGCTGCAATGCTTCTGGCCAGCTGGATTTTGAATACTAAGGGAAGAAACTAAAATTCCCGTTACCTCTTCTGCCAGTTGGGGTGGTTCCAGGACAAGGCTTCGATGGCTTAAGGGCACCGCTTCTTTGCTGTTGCTGATTTACTTTGTGTCTAAAATAGCCTGAGGGAGGCCCAAAAATGGCAACGCTGTTCTCCACCACCATCCCCCTCACTGAAATCTTGACTTCCTGAGTGGTAAGACCAAATCTGGAAACTCATCACAGAAAAGGCTAATACAGGAGTGTGTGGCTTAGGTACACCACAGAGGTCTTCCTCATTCTGAGGCCCAGAACTGAACGGACTGGCCGCCCCAGTCATAGCCACACTGCACGGCCGCACACCCCTCACACGGAGGCCTGCCCTGGAAAATGCTCTGCCTCATTCCTCCCTTAGGAGAAAGGGGCACATGCCCATTTCCTCATCCCAAACATACAAGTCAAGGAAGAAGCCAGGAGGGTTGTACTAACTTGCCCTCCACGTGGAAGGAAACATCAGAAGTGGGGAATAAGTGCTCCCCACAACACCCACTTGCCTACTTCGCCAATTCCCACGCAGGCCTCCGCACTCAGCTGCTGAGCCTCCCTTTGTGACTCTTGTCCACGTTAGTGGCTTGTGCTCCACTGATGTAAAGTCTTCACGGGCTGAAAGGGTCTTCTTGATCTGTGCTGTGGCTCAGGGTGTAGGCTGCGTGGCTCTGACATTTCCTAGCTTTGTTCAAGTTACTAATCCTCTGTCTAGAGACCACAAGTACCTTTTCTGTAATGGTGTAGTAATAGTCTAGGCCTAAAGCCTACTCCCTGCTGAGAGGCTCTAGGGTCCCATGTGGGGTTAGCTTAAACCAATCTCAGTGAGCTTGAGGGATGGGGGCAGCGGGGAGCTTCCTGTAGAAACAGTTGGACTGGCCTGTTCTCGTGCCATGTTTTCTTGACAGAGTCTGTGAAGCAGATTTCTATAACAGGAGAACCAATAACCTGGCAGCCAAGTTCAAGCCCAGCCCCGGACCAAGCCAGCCCTGGACTAGCCCAGGCCTGACGTTTGCTCAACTGAGCCCAGCACCAAACTCACTCACTCCCAAGCTCAGGCAGACTCCTGGGCCTGAGGAGTGGGTTCGTACATCTGGACCCCACAAGCCCGGAATCACTAGGTGATTAAATTCACCTTTTATTGTGGTCCTGAGGGTTATAAACAAGCAGGCCTGACATATGGGTCATTCCTGAGACTCCTGCTTCGTTGGTTTTAAGGGCCCCTTGGCAGTAAAGAATTTCAAAGCTGCTAACTCCATAGTATATTAAAGTGGAATAAATTCCTCTGAATGGTCCTCAGGTGAGCAGCAATACTTAGCAAATGCCTCTTGGTTTCCTCTTGAAGGACCCAAGACTGACCTCTGGTGGTCTCCAGGACCAGCTGAAGGCCAGCCTTGTCAGCATCCACTCTCAAGTCTTCCCTCTCTGAATCTGCCTCCTCTTTCTCCATGTCTCTGTCTGTCTCTCTGTCTCTCTTTCTCCCCTTCCCTCCCTCCTTCCTTCTCTCTCTCTCTCTTTCTCTTTCTTCCTCTCTCTGTACCCCCCCCCTCGGTTTTGGTCTTTGTCTCTTTCTGTGTACCTCTGTGTACATGTCTTTCTCTCTGTGTCTCCCTTTCTTCTTTCCCAGGAAGCTCCCAATTCCTTAGAAATATGGGGGTAATAGGATATCACAATGAGATTCTTCTTGCCTTAGTTTCAACTGTGGTACCAATATGTGAGAGAGCAAATAGGGAGATATCAAAATGAGTATAAAATAAGCCTCCCTCAAATATGCAAATTTACTAAGGACAGAATCCCCAAAATTTATTCTGTAATTTTTAGAGCACCTTAGGTTCAAAATGAGGTTGTCCTCACTAACCTTTCCAGATTCATTTCCATTATACGCCCATACTCTATGTTGTGTTGTTGCTGATGCGCCCACTTCTGTTCCCCAGCTGGCCAGACGCTTTCCAGCCTCTGTGCCTTGGTTTATCCTGCCCTTTCTTCATAGACTCCCTTGCTCTGTCTTGCCTCTTCTAATCCTCTTTTTCTTTCAAGGCCAAACTCAAATGCTTCTCCTTCCTAAAGCCATTCCTGCCCCCCCAAAGATGAATTGTACTCTCCTCTGGTGCCCCACCTGGGCTTTTATCACAACTCTCAGCTCTTCCCACATGGTATCAGAGAACGTGTGTGCACACCTGTCTCCACTGCCAGCCTCTGAGGTCCCTAGGGCATGGGCTATCTCCGGGTCATGGCTGGCAGGACGCGCGCACATTGCTACATGCTTGGGGAATGAGTTAGTGAGTGGATCCTGTTGGCAGTAGAGCCTCAGAGAGTTTTCTCTGTTCTGAGCATCGGTGAAAAGACAGAAAGAAGTGACTTCCCAAGTCCCTTGGGGGTGGGAGTGGCATTGTAAGGAAAGCTCCAAGCCAGTACTCAGAGCAAGAGTGACTCACAGCCGCTTTCCTACCTTGCAGACATCAAAGTCTCTCCCTGGCACATGAGTGGGTAGCTGTTGCTGGGCTGGAGCCATACAACCTGCCCGAAGGCCAGGACTGAAGAGTTTGTCACAGGCTGTGTCTACATGACTGACGCCTTCAGGGCCAGTGTCTATACTACAACTGCATCTATAAATAATAGATAATAATAAATAATCCAGACTGCATACTGTGCTTTTGAAACTCCTGTCAGTAAACTCCATGTCTCTACAATCCAATTTCTGCTCAATCCTTGTCTCCTCAACTTTTGTCTCTACAGTGGGTCTATACATCCCATGTCTGCCTGCCTTCCCTGTCCACGATCCTGTCCTGGGCAGCCCATATCTGCACAGCCGGCTGTGCTGTCACCATGAGTTTCTGCACACAGCCTGTCTGGGTAAAGAATGGGTAACCAGGGGCGCCTGGGTGGCGCAGTCGGTTAAGCGTCCGACTTCAGCCAGGTCACGATCTCGCGGTCCGGGAGTTCGAGCCCAGCGTCGGGCTCTGGGCTGATGGCTCGGAGCCTGGAGCCTGTTTCCGATTCTGTGTCTCCCTCTCTCTCTGCCCCTCCCCCGTTCATGCTCTGTCTCTCTCTGTCCCAAAAATAAATAAACGTTGAAAAAAAAAAAATGGGTAACCAAACAGAAGTTTCGTTTGTGACCCACTGTAAAAGGCATGCCTTCCTGCTCGATTCAGATGCCAAGGTGGTGATTGCAAAAGCCATCTGAATTATTCCCTCTGGCAGTGGTTCCTTTATCTCAAGACATTATAAAGACAGAAGAGAGAGAGAGAAAGAGAGAGAGAGAGAGAGAGAGAGATTGAAGGAGCAAGGACGAAAGAAAAAGCTGAAATGTTTATCTCAATACTTTATAAAGAGGGAAGGAAAGAAGGAAGGAAGGAAGGAAGGAAGGAAGGAAGGAGAAAGAAAGAAAGAAAGAAAGAAAGAAAGAAAGAAAGAAAGAAAGAGAAAGAAGCTGAAACCTTACTGAGAAATAGCATAAAACAGATTTTCTATTTTCAAGGTAATCAGTCACTATATTTGACTTGTAAAATAAATTTTAAAATAAGGTATATTTATAGCTATGTTTCTCTCTATAAATAATCTATACTGTCCTTTTTACTAATTAATTAGCACTATATCAGTGAAATTATAGTTAACATCACACAAGGGTTGATGTTAGGTGAAGTGAATAAAATCAACCTTCTATGGCAAATATAGTTTAAAATTGTAGGCAGGGGGAAAAAAAGATAGAAACACAGTTTTCCACACACACACCCCAAAAAAACACATAACAAATATGCTTTATTACAATAAAGGCATTCTAATAAGTGTTTCCTATAACAAAACTTCAGAGTAGCAAGCTTAAAAATCTTAGAAGTTAAATAAAAATATTAATGTTGAGGGAAAACTCTTTGTCCATCTTAATAGACAGGTTTACAAAATCAACTCTATGATGACAAGATACAGAGTAAGAATAGATTTCGTGTAAATTTTAGAGTACAGAGCATATAAATAGTTGCTAAGCAAGTATTTTTCATCAGGGTATCAATGGCATTTGGGGTAAGAACATTCTCGTTGTGGCGATGCATTGTAGCATGTTAACATTCTTGGGCCTGTATATTAAATATCAATGACATCCCACAGTCAGTGTGACACCAAAAACACTCCCACACATTTTCAAAAACATCCCAAAAAGTGATCCTGACTCCAATTGAGAATCACTGGTCTAAACCAATGATTCCAAACATTTTTTTCTCATTATCCCCCTGAGCAGCCCTTCTTTCCCTAGTAGCCCCAACTTTTTGAAATGTTAGTACCACAGGTATACCATATATATATATATATATATATATATATATATATATATCTGTACTTATACTGCTAGATGTTTACATACTATATCCTTTGGAGAACCACCATTGTAGTATCTAGAGATTCCCCCCCTTACCTGGCCAAAACCAATTTTCACCCCCTCGGAAGTGATACTGCTCCCATTGAAAATGACTGGTCTAAACAAAGGCTAAATGGTTACCCAGGACTCTAGTCTCAAAGCAGGAGAATTGATGGCTCTTCGAAGTTTCTCTCAATGTTTTTGCTAAAAACCTATCACTTTGGCTTTAACTTTACTTTTTTTTTCATGTTGATTTATTTTTGAGAGAGAGAGACAGAGCACAAGTGGGGGAGGTGCAAAGAGAGAATGGGGCAGAGGAACCAAAGTAGGTTCTGCACTGACAGCAGAGAGCCCGATGCAGGGGTCAAACTCACAAACCATGACACCATGACCTGAGTCAAGGCAAACTCTTAACTGACTGAGCCACCGAGGCAACCCCCTGTGTTTTTTACAGTTGTATGTGATTCTACAATTATCTCAATAAAAAGGTCAATTGAAAAAGTAAAGTTAGGGGCACATGAGTGACTCAGTTGGTTAAGCGTTTGCTCAAGTCATAATCTCATGGTTTGTGAGTGAGAGCCTTGCATCCGGCTCTCTGCTGTCAGCCTAGAGCCTGCCTGGGATTGATCCTCTCCTTCTCTCTCTTTCTGCCCCTACCTCTCAAAATAAATAAACTTGAAAAGAAAAGAAAAGAAAAGAAAAGAAAAGAAAAGAAAAGAAAAGAAAAGAAAAGAAATACAGAGAGATCCTTTGTATACTATACCCAGTTTCCTTCAGGGATGACAAAGCTTTTTGGTTTGTTTTGCAAAAGTACAGCTGAATATTGCAACCAGGGTATTGACATTGATACAATCCACCCATTTATTCTGATTTCACCAGTTTTACCTGTATTCATTTGTGGATGTGTGTGTGTGTGTGTGTGTGTGTGTGTGTATTAAGTTCCATACAATTTTATCACCTGTATGGGATCATGTATCTACCACCAGCAGCAAGACATTGAATAGTTCCAACAACATAAGGATCCCTCCTTAGCACTTTTATAACCACACTCATATGCCTCCCACATCTCCACCCTTACCCCACTCCCTAACCTCTGGACACTGTTAGTCTGTCCCCCCATTTCCAAAATGTTCTCATTTCAGGAATGTTATATAAATGGAACCATTTCGTATGTAACCTTTGGGAATTGGCTTTTTATGCTCAGCAAAATTCCTTGCAGATACATTCAAGTTGTTGCATGTATCAATAGTCTGTTCCTTTTACTGCCACCTAGTATCCACGATATGTATGAACCACAATATGTTTAACCATTCATCTGTTGAAGGACATCTGGGCTGATTCCAGTTTGGGGCTGTTACAAATACAGCTGTCATAAATATTTGTGCACTGACTTTTGTGTGAACATAAGTCTTCATTTTTCAAGAATGCAATCGCTGAGTTGTTTGGTAGTTGCATTTTATTTTTAAGAAATTGTCAAACTGTTTCTAAGAATGGTTATACCATTATTTTGTCATTATGTATCTTCTGCCTATTTTCTAATTGGATTGTTTGGGGTTTTCTACTGTTGAGTTTTGAGAGTTCTTTATTTATTATAGATACTACTCCTTTATCAGATATGTGGTTTGCAATTTTTTTCCCAGTCTATCATTTGTTTATTCCTCCTCCTTACATGCACTTTCACGGACAAAAAGTTTCTAATTTTGGTAAGGTCTAATTTATCCATTTTCATATTGTGCTTTAGTTTTCAAGTCTGAGAACTCTTTGTCTAGCCTTTGATCCCAAAGATTTTCTCCTATGTGTTTTTCCATAAGTTGAAAGTGTTAGGTTTGTTCATTTCAGTCTATTTGTATAAAGTACAAAACTTAAGGTCAATGTTCTTTTTGTTTTTGCCTCTGAATATTCAGTTGCTCCAATACCATTTGTTGAAAATGTAGCTGTGGCACAGGGGTCCCAAAAAGACCAGGTTTGGCCACTCATAGCTGACAAAACCCAAAGGCAGAGAAACAAGTGGTAGTGAAACAAGAGAGGAATTTATTTCAGTGAGGCCAGTACCAGGAAGACAGTGAACTAGAGTCTCAAAGACTGTCTCCAAAGTGCTGAAAATACTTACAGGTTCATATAAGGAAAACGTGGGGCAAAAATCAGTGGCTATAGGCAGGTGGGCAGTGAAGGTCAGGTTGATCATTTTCTCGGGATCAATCATGCAAGGTCTTTCTGGCTCAGGACAGTCCCTAATGCTTGAGGGGGTAGTTTGGTTCCCATCAGGGACTGCTTTGCTTGCAGGGTCTTTTGCTTGAGTTAAGAGATAAGCTGGAAAGAAGAACTTAATCAATTAGAAAGCTTGAGGTCAAAATGGAGGCAAAGTCCTCCTTCAAAAAAGCCATTTAACTTTTTTTTTAATTTTATTTTAGAGCAGGGGAGAGGGGCAGAGGTAGAGAGAGAGAGAGAGAGAGAGAGAGAAAATCCTAGGCAGACTCCACACTCAACATGGAGCCTGATGCAGGGCTCTATCCCATGAACCTGGGATCATGAATAACCTGAGCCAAAATCAAGAGTTCTGACCCCGCTCACTCAACTGAGCCCCCAGGATCCCAACGCTATTTAACTTCAATTTTAATCTAGACTGAATCAAGGATATTTAAGGTTTATAATCATTTCAAACACACACACACACAGAAGGGTAAACAACATAGAGTTTGTTAATGGTCAACACAAGAACAAGTATTTTTTTAAATGTTTATTTTGAGAGAGAGAGAGAGAGAATACAAGTGAGGGAGGGGCAGAGAGAGAGAGAGACAGACAGACAGAAAATCTCAAGCAGGCTCTGGGCATCAGAACAGAGCCTGACAGAGGGCTCAATCCCACAAACCTTGAGATCATGACCTGAGCCAAAACCAAGAATCAGACGCTTAACTGACTGAGCCACCCATGCACCCCACAAGCATCCATATTTATAGCTAGTTTCTAACCATATAAAGTAATGGTATTAAATATTTTTTCAAAACAAAAATTATTTGCAACATATATCATAGTTGAAGTCTAATAGCTATAATATATAAAGAACTCTTCTAAAAAAGTGAGCAAATAGAGCCAAATACCTGATAGAAAAATGAGCAAAATTTGTGAACAATTTACCCAAAAAAAGACATAAAATTTTCCTTAAACTTATGAGAAGTTGTTCAACTCATAAAAAGAGAAATGCAAATTAAACTTACACTGAAATACCATTTATCACCTAGCAAATTAGCAAAAATGTAGAAACTTGGCACCACACTGTGTTGGCAAGGCTGGGGAGAAATAGGCACTCTCCTACATTGCTGATAGGAATGCAAAATGGTACAGCCTTCTGGAGCAGAATGTGGCAGTATTTAACAAAACTATACATGCATTTACCTTTTGTTCCAGGAAGCCATTTCTAGGAATTTGCTCTGAAGTTACACCTGCAACAATACTAAGTGATAAATGCACCAGTGCACTCATTGCAGCATTATTTATAATTTCAAAATCTTGAAAACAACCTCCGTGTTTGTATGTAAGGAGTTGCGTTGAATAAACTAAATGATATCCGTACAATGTGGTGCTGCACAGTGGTAAAAGAGAATAGAGATGGACTGTATGCAGTAACAGGGAGTGACTTCCAGGATATATTTTGTGTGTGAAAAAGCAGACTGAAAAAGGGTGTATATATATATAGCATTCTACCTTTTGTGTGGAAAGAGGAAATGAGAAAGGCACATGTATCTGCTTTCTTAAATGCAAAAGGAAATCAAGAAAAAATAAACCGGAAACTAATGAGAATGGTTACCCACAGGGGTGGATGGGAACCAGGTGGGTAAGGGAGTGATACTTCAGTGAGAGTAAATGTTTGGAGTTTGGGATCATATGAATGTTTTAAATACTTTTTTTTAAATTTTTGTTAAATGTTTATTTATTTTTGAGAGACAGAGACAGAGAGATACAGAGTGTGAGCGGGGGAGGGCCAGAGAGAAGGAGACACAATCTGAAGCAGGCTCCAGGCTCTGAGCCGTCAGCACAGAGCCCAATGTGGGGCTCAAACTCACGGCCTGGACACAAGATCATGACCTGAGCCGAAGTCAGACCCTTAACTGACCGAGCCACCCAGGTGCCCCTAAATACTTTTTTTAAATTAAGTCAAATCAAAATTGATACCAGTTTTACCACTCTGAAATGGACTATAAACAGAAAAAAAAAGAACTTTAATTAGAATTTAAAAGAATAACATAATCATCGCGAAGGGGAAAAAACAAGAGAACAAACCCGAGTAACTTTTGAGCACAGTACTGAGACTATGTACCTGCAATCTAAAGATACAAGAAGTGTTAATAGATAATTCTACTTGGTTCTTGCTATGGGATGGGTCAGCAATTCTGAAACCACTTTCTGTGAAAACTAGGATTGAACACATGAATAAATAGATTGAAATGGTGGGAGCCAAGTTTCTCACTGTGACAGACAGCTGTTACCAATATGGAATGGGAGAAGCTAGGGATGAACTTTGTGGTGTAGGATTGGAATTAGAGATATAGGATAGATAGAAAGACAGATGTGTGTGTTTGTGTGCGTGTGTGCATGTGTGTGTGTGTGTGTGTGTGTGTGTGTGTGTTCCAGATTCATAAGCTGAAAAGGCCTCGAAGCAATGTTATACTAGTAGCGATGAACACACCTACCACCCAGGTCTTCTTAATATTACCCCCTATAATAGTGTAAGGAACCAGGTTTCCTTGGAGAAATGGCTGTTTCCAAGGCTGAAGCCAAAAGGACCTAGAATGTCTTGTCACAGAGAGTGAAGAAGTGCTTTAAAAATTATAGGAACATATCAAAAAACATAGGCGCCATCTTAACGGGGCTCCCATTGGCCAAATCTGGGTTAATGTGAGCATCAAGATGAACAGTGATAGCAATGACTTACAACCCATGAATAAAATAAGATCTATGAGTGTTCCTGACATAATTAAATACATGAATACGTAAATGGGAAATAAAGAAAAGAGCTTTCTTATACAATAATGCCAACTAATGCATGTAGAAGGAATGGTGAAGGTAAGAAAATCACCACTTGGCCGTCATCATAGTGATAATAGAGTCAGATATGAACTATCAATGGCTGCTACAATGAGTGGATAGCTCTTTGAGAAGGAACAGATTTACCTAATATTGAGGCATCTTTCTGCAAATTAATTACAAAGGAGAAAATGAAAACTTACAGTGGAGACCTAGAAGGTGCCACCATCCTCTTGACTAAGGGATCAAGGTCACCATCACCAACAATGGGACAGGGCAACATCATGTCCTTTCCCAGTACAACGTTCTGAAAAGAACACAGCATCGCTTTTGTGGTATTTAAGCTAAAACTGCATGATCTGAGTCCCAGCATGAGGAAATACCGTTCAAGCCGCAACTGAGGGGTAATTCGCCAAATAACTGGCCTGTACTCTTCAAAAATGTCAAGGCCATGAAAGACAAAAGCTGAGGAAAAATTCCAAATTAAAGAAAACTGGGGAGACATGACAAATGCAATGTGTGAACCTGGATCAGATCCTGGACCAGGAAAAAATACCTATAAAGGCATGTGGCAAAATTTGAATTTGGACTGTGGATTGCATGACAGCATTTTGTTGATGTTAAATTTCCCAATTTTGATAATCGTACTGTAGAACAAATTACAAAATGTACTTGTTCTTATAAACACTGACATATTTGGGGGTAAAGGGATATAATGCCTACTTACCCTCAAACGGTTCAGGTACATCTGTATTTAGAAAGAGAGAACAAATGATCATGCAAATGCAGTTACATGCTGAGTGTTGGTGATCTGGTTGAAGGGTACATGGGAGGCCTTCGTATTATTGCAATTTTCTGTACTTTAGAATGATATCAAAATTAAGTTACCAAAGGGGCACCTGGGTGGCTCAGTCGGTTAAGCACCCAACTTCAGCTCAGGTCATGATCTTGAGGCTCATGGGTTTGAGCCCTGCATCTGGCTCCATGCTGACAGCTCAGAGCCCGGAGCCTGCTTTGGATTCTGTGTCTCCCTCTGTCTGCCCTTCCCCTGCTCACACTCTGTCTCTCTCACTCTCAAAAATAAATATTAAGAAAAATTTTTTTAATTAAGTTACCAAGAAATCTTTTTGCACAATAGGATATTTACTGAAATGAAATCCCAACTGGAGGCTCAATCTGTCCAATTCAGACTAATCCAGAATGGGGCTGGTGGATGCAGAGATCCAGACACTCAGATCCCTTCCGCCCCCCATAGCAACACGCGAAGGGTGAGACTAGAGAGGCTTGGCTGTTCACTGTCAGTCCCTCTCCGCCAGACCTCTCAAGTGGCTAGGGTGAAGCCTCTGGGCTCTTTCCCGTCCAGATACTCTTCCTTGCTCACCTCTGCTCTCCACCTTCCTCTGACCTCTGCTGTCTGTGCTTACTGGACTTTTCCTAATAAGTATGTAAATATCCAGTTGCCGAGAGCTCTCAGTCTCTCTGTGTGCTATTGCCTACTGTCCATGATTCTCAGAAATGTTCTTCCCCAACCTGCCAGAGCTTGCTAGCTGTTATTTCCATTTCTACTTCCAGCCGCAGCTGCCCATACCTATACCAAAGAGGAACTCCCTGAGAGCATGGAGGCACTGTGCTGGTCCCCTCCGGCTCTCCTTGCCTGTATAGGTTACTTCTGTCTGCTAGAGTAGAACTCTTCAGGATCAGGCAAGGAAAAGATACCTGTATTAGTTTCCTACAGTTACTGTAACAATACCACGAAAGTGGTGGCTTAAAACAATACAGATTTTGGGGCACCTGGGTGGCTCAGTGGATTGAGCATCCAACTTTGGCTCAGGACGTGATCTCACAGTTCATGGGTTCAAGCCGTGCGTCAGGCTCTGTGCTGACAGCTCAGAGCCTGGAGCCTGCTTCAGATTCTATCTCCCTCTCTCTCTGACCCTCCACTGCGTGTGCTCTTGTCCCTCTCTTTCAAAATAAATAAACATTTAAAAAATTAAAATAAAAAAACAATACAAATTTCTTCTTTTACAGTTCTAGGAGTCAGAAGTCCAGAATCAGGTCACGATCTCATGGTTCATGAATTTGAGCCCCTCACTGGGCTCTGTGCTGACAGCTCAGAGCCTGGAATCTGTCTCAGATTCTGTGTTGCCCTCTCTCTCTGCCCTTTCCCTGCTCACACTTTGTCTCTCTCTGTCTCTCAAAAATAAACAAATGTTAAGTTCAGAATCAGCTTCACTGGACTAAAATCATGGTGTTGACTGTGCTGGTTCCTTTTGGAGGCTCTGAGAAGAGAGTCCATTTTCTTGCTTTTTCAGCTGCTACTGCCTGCCTGAATTCCTTGGCTTGTGGCTCTTGCTCCATTTTCAAAGGGTCATTCGAATCTGTATTTCCATCGCCTCCCCTTCTCTTCTATCTAATCTCCCTCTGCTTCTCTCCTCTAAGGCCATCTGTGATTACATTTAGGGCTCACCCAAAGAATCCAGGATATTCTCCCCATTGCAAGAGCCTGAACTTAATCACATCTGCAAAGTCCTCTTTGCCATGTACAGTAACTTTCCCAGGTTCTAAGGATTTGGATGCGGACGTCTTTCGGGACCATTATTCAGCCTACTACAGATACCCACGTGGATTATTGTCCAGCAGCCTTCCACTATGACCCAAATATCCCAATTATTTGATTTACTTCACTTAATTTTTCCCTGAAGTGCAATGATTCAAGTTCAAAACAGCTTATTTGCAACAGACACTGCCTTACTCGTGCTGCTCTGCTCTATTATGCCCCTACCTATAAGTAAAATTACAGAGCTGTGTCTGCACAGACTTCCTACACAGTCTTTTTTATCAGCTTAACTGATGAATTATGTTAGTCTTGTATAGCCCTAGTCCAGGATGGAAGCTTCTATAAGCAACAGAAAGCGGTTGAGCAAGAAGAGCTTTTGCTCATTTTCCAAGCCTATGGCAGGGGTGGGCTGAGGTCTCCCCGGGAGCTCTCATCAGCAACAACCACACGAATAAATCAAAAAGGAACTGAGCCACAGTGCTCCTAGAGAATGAAAGGGGAACAAGAACAGGGTTGGTGTTTGGGCTGATTCTAAAATATATGGGAATAAAAGGCTTTGGGGTGATGAATTTCCCTTTAATGCTGTCACATCTGTAGTCCTGGGGGTTTAACCTCTGATTTTTGGCTGTAAAACCAACATTATTTCTGCAAACTTGACACCAGATGCTGTCAGGGAGATATAGCTGAAGTGATAAAAATCTATTTAACAGATTTAGTGAAGCAAATACAAACTAATTAACAATTTTGGAATTGGGATTAAACACTAATTCTTTTAAGCCATAAAAACTGAGATGAACAAAAAGGAAAAATGTTTTCCCTCTGAATAACTCAAAGGAGCCATCTGTTTGTCATTGAGAAAATGGCCCAACTGATGGATTTTGAACAAATTCCGACATATTTTTATCTGGATTTGAATGCATTATGGACAGAAGAAGAAAGAAGGCACATTACTTCCTGGCTAACATGTCAATCTGGGCTTCCCTGAAGCTCCAGAAAACAAGCTATTTGTGTACTGACTCAGAAATGAGGAGACAAAGAATGAAATGATATCTTTATAAACTCTGCTTGAGACATATGTTTCCAGCAATTACGAAGGAAAGATGGCCTGAGGTTCCTCCCAAGTTCATTGTGCGATAGCCATTGGCAGGACACAGCTCATTCACTGTCTTCAGGGTCATCTTCCAGTGAGGGCAGAGGCAGACCTCCCAAATTAAGTGAAGCCTCAACTATGAAGTAGTGAAGATTGGACTTACCATTCTCCCATCTCTCCCCTTCTCACCCTCAGTGTGCAATCTAATTCTGGAACACAGGCTCTAGAGTGAATCCTACCCTAATCAGGATTGGGTGATGGCGGTGGATTTTGTTTTTCCTGGCCCCAAATTCAGCTGGTGTGGCATCAAACCAGTTTAACTGTTGATCTGACTCTGGGTGGCTCCACAGAAGACCCCAGAACTATTAGAAGCTATTTGAGGATGGAGAATTTGGTAGCCCTTGTGCCTAACCAAAGGCCCATGTGTGTATATGTATCATATATATAATATGCTCAACTAATAACAATAGCAACAGCAATAATAATAATGATAATAAATTACAACTGACTGCCCATTGGGTATCTCAGACACTAATATTTAGTCTTCTCAACAACATTATGAAATACATATTATTTTTTAATGTTTAATTATTTTGAGAGAGAGAGCACATGCAAGCAGGGGAGGGGCAGGGAGGAGAGAGAGAGAGCGAGAGAAAGAGAGAAAGAGAATCTTAAGCAGGCTCCACACTCAGCATGGAGCCCAACGTGGGGCTCAATCTCATGACCACAAGATAATGACCTGAGCCAACACCAAGAGTTGGTCGCTAACCGACTGAGCCACCCAGATGCCCCAATAAATATTATTTTGATTCCTATTTTACAAAGAAGGAAACTAAGTCCTAGAAAGAGCAAGGAATTTGTCTAAGGTAATGCAGCTCTTGAGTGACAGGACAGTTAAAACTCAGGCCTGTGTGAGTCCAGAACCCATCTCTAACCACCACACATATCCTACCATATGTGTGTACATAATTCATCCATTCACATCCCACTTCATTCTAAAATATATTTGAGATGACTTCACAAATGTGGAACCAGTACAACTCAGTTCAGACCATTGAGTTTTAGGGAAAATAGGGTGGGAGTGTCCAACTGAAAGGCACATCGTCGGTTCGGATGAGGTTGGCAGAAGCACTTGGGAGGGGATTTGAATCACTCCCTGAGGTTTGGTGCTTGAACTCTCGGGGCAGACAGGGCTGTGGACAACTGGCTCCACAGAAAGAAACAAGAGAAAGTCCATCCTTGGCTTTGATTACCACTGATAGACTGGCCAGAGACCATGGAGGGCAGTTGCACGTGAACCAAGCCTGTCGGTAGGACATTGGGGACAGGCCCTGATGATCAAGCATTACACTGCCTCAGTTTCTCCCCAATGAATCAGTACTTGGAGACTGAAAATAATATGTTTTAGTAACAACTCAGAGTGCTTTTTTGGACTTAGGGGTTAACCACTGCCAGTCACAGAGTGACACATATTCTTTTCTCTGCCCATCTTGAAAAAGGCAACTGAGCTCATAGATTCCTGGTAGTTGTTTGAATGCATCCAGGGTTTCTTCCTTACTCTGAACAATTCTTTACAATTGGAATCTATGCAGTTCTCTTGGGCCCTCCCAATGCCCATTATCTAAAATTCTCCTGATGATAAACATTCACATTCAAACATAGCAATAGCATAAAAATTTTTTCAGACTAAGGTTTCCAATCTGTGTTTCTGGACAATGAGTGACTGGATTCTGCTACATAAACCACCAATTCCTGTGCCCAGCACTAAGCGGGATCACAAGCACTCATTGTCAGGGAGGTATGGCAGCACAAAACCAGATACAGAATGATAGTTGAGGACCAGAATTCAAGTGAGTAGCTGAGCTGTCTCAGTTTCCCCAGTAAATCTGAGAAACAGACCAGCTCTGAGGAGATGTAGACTAAAGCAGACAGAAGCTGACAGTTTAAGCCCTGTTCCTTCGCTCCATTTCCTGTCCCATACCACAGAGACAGCCAGGTCATCAGGCTTTTAACACTGGTGTTT
Source organism: Lynx rufus (assembly GCF_022079265.1). Taxonomy (NCBI): domain Eukaryota; kingdom Metazoa; phylum Chordata; class Mammalia; order Carnivora; family Felidae; genus Lynx; species Lynx rufus. The sequence continues at coordinate 67,642,452 of NW_025814897.1, read as the reverse complement.
CTCAAACTAGAGCCTTTGGACATTTTCCTCTGGGTTCATAACTTTTTGATAGTGTTTTTTAGTTTTGTGGGTTTGTTTTGATGAAAATCTAAAAACAATCAATATAAGTATCTTGTGAATCAACTGGCTGACCAGCTCAGGCCACAGATTTTCTGTGTCCACATTTAGGTTTGTGCTTATGACAGCACAGGGGCCAGAGAGAACTGCTTTAACTGTCTCAGGCTGATGAAAAATGAACCGGATGAACTTCAACACAAATGATCTGATCAAAGGGAAGAATAAACAACCTCACTACATCCTGCAGAAACAAAGGCAGCATGATATTTAGAACAAAGGACATTTAGAATAGAGGAGTTGTATTGGTGTTGTGGACCTGTTTGCATTTTATAAATCTGTAAAAGTCTATCGGAATATTTTTGCTGTTTATATTTAAATGTATGCATTTGGGGGTGCCTGGGTGGCTCAGTCGGTTAAGCGGCCGACTTCGGCTCAGGTCATGATCTCGCGGTCCGTGAGTTCGAGCCCCGCGTCGGGCTCTGTGCTGACAGCCCAGAGCCTGGAGCCTGTTTCAGATTCTGTGTCTCCGTCTCTCTGACCATCCCCTGTTCATGCTCTGTCTCAAAAATAAATAAACGTTTAAAAATAAATAAATAAATAAATAAATAAATAAATAAATAAATGTATGCATTTGTTTTGATTTTAAGGAGATTGTACTTAGGTTAGTATCTGCCCATTTGAAGTTAAGGTAATAATTTGTCAGCTTTTTTTTCCCCTCAAAAGGGGTCCATACATCGCTTAAGCTCGAAGCACCATTACTTTCACTATTACACTGTAAGCACTATTATTTAATCAATTTCTCTAATACAGTGGGGTTTGTTCCACACTGGCCAGTGGGTGTCGCTAACACTTTCGATTGGTCAGACTAACTTCTTTACTTTCTTTACCACCTCCTTGTTCATAATCCTTTCCCCTGAAAAATGCTGAAAGGGCCATCAGCTCTAGTGGGGAAACTGACCATCTGGCCACACTAACTGTTCTAAACAGGAACAGGAAGTTCTGGAAGGTCCTCGAGAACTAGCATTTGGTCAGAGGGACAAAGCAGAAGCCCCACACCAGATCTGGGTAAAAATTCAATTTATCCAAACAGCAGGACGGCCTTAATGCTCATCCCCATGCTTTCTTCATCTACTCCCACCCCCGCGACTGGAGGCAAAAGGAGCTCCAGAGGCTAGAGGAAGGAGGATGAAGAGGGCAGAGCCTGAAGCTGAAAATCCATTCACCCCAGCTGTGAAGTGGTGAGGACTGGGAAGGGGAGCCAGACTAGTGAATTCACAGATCGATCGCTGGCACAGAGAAAACAAATTACTTTAGACATAATTGTAGACAATGAAACACTAAGGCTGTTCCAATAAAACATCATATTCCTTCTGATTTGAGTTACACTAAAGAAGAGAAGTGAGGATCCATCAGAAGAAATTGTTGAAATGTTGAAGTTTTGCCCTTAAGTCCCATCCAGGATCTTTTAAATATGGCCAGCCTGCTCGTGGACAGTGCTGGGATCTGAGGAGGAGGCGCTGTTTTGAAGGGAAGTGACAGTCGAGGTCAACAACACCTGCTCTGGGACACTGACCAGGGTTGCTCCTGCTCACCCTGAATCAAATACTCACAGAGTCCAAGGAAATAATATGAATGAAGGAGATAGACAAGGTCTAAGACACAGACACAATTGGTTTATATATTAAATGCGTCTGAATTTTTTTAATCCCACAAAGAAATATGCTTTGCACCATTTTTCATGAAATACACAACCCCTTTCTGGTCTGTATTTCATTACTGTTACTAGACAGGAACACAGAGACATGCTTCTGTATCATAAAGAGAACAATCCTGCAAAGTGATGCAAAAGATAACGGACACACACTTGAAAATCAGGAGACGATGGGGTGTGGTGGGGACTGTGCTGAACTGGAGAGGACTCGCTCTGCCTGAAGACAACAAGCCCTGCTCAGGCTCACTGGAGCTACTGTATGCTCCGCTAGGCAAATGTCAGATCTGCGCAGCATTAATTCTGGGAGACTGCAAAGGGAACAGAGGATGATTGCTAAAGGGACATCCATCCTTCAGATGTCGGCCAAGCACCCGCCAATTTAACCAGTTTGCTGCTGGGCCTTTTTTCTGTAATACATGTATCAATTAACAACCTGTAACAGGTAATAGAGGTAGATTCTGGATACAGAACACCATTATGTATCCAGCCATACATAATGAAGCCATTCCCACATCTTGGCCAACAGCCCATGCTAACACAACTCTGCTGATATGAGTATAACGAATTCTATTAAGTGCAAAACCCAACATAATGGCAGCTATTAATACCTTCTAACATTAATAGGAAGCATTAATCTTGTGCTATAGAATCTGTCCACTTAGCAGGCATTTCATTTCTTGGCTCTTCCCTAGTTCCTTCAAGTGTCTCCTCACCACACTGACCACTGTGTGATGGATACCTTCCAGTTTGTCATTCTACTAAGGTGGACATGTGACAGCAATGTGACATGTCACATGCATGTGACAGCCCAGAAAAAGTAGCCCCAACCAGGACACTAGGGCTCTCCTCTTACCTAGAATCTCATCCTTCAGATCTCAGTTTAGGTGCCACTTCCATCAGGAAGCCTCCCCTGCTTGTATCTTCCACCTCAACAATAACAAGAACGGAATTAAGTTCCCTCCATTAAGTTTCCCCAGAACTGTTGGTTTGCCGATATCTGTCATCACTCTCTGTAGGTTCCTTCCAAGCAAGGTCCTGGCATCTCCCAGACCAAACCATAGAAAGCATTCAAACAAATAAATTATTAAGTGGATTTCTACATGAACGAATGGGTAGATGCATGGGAGAGTAAATGGATGGATGGATGGATGGATGGACGGATGCTGTCTGCCTTTAATTTAGAGGCTCTGTGTAGGGGAAGGAGTGTTCTTCAATATGATGTTTTAATAAAGAGCTCACCACAAGATGGCGCTCATAATTTTCTTTATGGTTTCTATAGAAAATTTTCAAATTTCAAATTTTAAGCTGTCTTAATCATCATTATGTATGTTTCACAGTGAATTGGACTTATTTATCATGCTGTCCATGTTTCGTGTTCTATCACATTTCACACAATTACGAACATGTTCCTTCCCATGGGACGTCAAGACACAACCCTATGGCATTTTGTTTTGACGTTGGGGGGGCTGCTTTGTGACTTGTCTTGGTTGCTGCAGAGTGTGAGGAACAATGTCAGTCCCCAGATAGTAGAGGAAACAAAGGTGTTCTTTTTCCCCAGCTCCATCCGCAAAACAAGAGTCAGCAGAAAAATGAAACCTTGGCTTGAAATAGCCATTAGACTTTGGATCCATGAATTTTGCCTTAATAAAATAATAATATGCTGTACAGTGCTTTGTGCTGTACAAAGCAATTTCACATCACAATGACAGTTTTGAGCTCCTACAAAATATGACAGCCTCTTTAGATTTATTATCCCCTTTTAACCCCCATACCAACCCTGTGAGTTAGGTCTTAATACCTCCCATTTTACAGATAATGAAATGGAGGTTCAGAGAAGACATGTCATTTGCCAAAATCACAGATGGTAAGTGGCAGGGTTATAGTTGGGACCCAGGTTTGTCTTGACATTAATTTGCCTCCCATTACTCCCTATGACATAAGCCATTTCAGTGTCAAGGAAAGGGTATTAGGCAGTAAGAAAAGAAAGGACATACTGCCAGGTATGTCTGTGCCTGTTAGGTGCACCCACACCTCAAAGCCTATCCATAAAGAGGGTAATAATTACTATTTTCAAGTACCCACAAGCAGCCCGGGCACAATGCCAATTGCTTTCTCATACATCGTTTCATTTCATCTCTATCTCCTTCTGTGAGGAAGATATTATCCCCATTTTACAGATAAAGAAATAATAGTTCAGAGAGGTTAAATAGCTTATCTTATGTCACAGAGTACCCAAGCGCCAGGGGAGAGATTCAAACTCAGTTGCACTTTAAAGCTCTGGGGCACCATGTGAGGTTGCCAAAGGCCACCTAAGTGGGGATCACTTGGGAATTCTGGGCAGGATTCCCTAAGCTGCCATTTTATCTGCTCTTCTAGAACTGCCCATGTTCTGCAAACATTCTCTGGCCCTTTGCACATTCTATTCCTCTGGCAGCAATGCCCTTCCCTACAGAGTCTGCCAGGAAAGCTCCTCCTCACCTTTCGAGATGCAGCTCAAATGTCATTTATTCTATGGTCACTCCTCTGACAGCCTCCTCATTAAATATATTCACGTCCTAGTGACACATCTATTGTCCTTCCTCTGAGTCCCATTATGCCCACGTCAACCCCCGCCCCCTACATGCATACACACATTCACCTTGTAGCTCCCTGTAGAATAATACATATCTCACTGCATGATGTCAAGAACCATAATGAGTCCCAGATCTTCCCTACCTGCAAGCTAACAGTTTGACCTGCCACAGTTACACGATCCCAGGGGGAAACACAGATCCTGTCTTCACTGTCTACCTCCAGCACCTTTAACAGTGACCTGCTGCTCATCAGTGATTTCTGAATAAATGAGAGAACAAGTTCATAGGAAGGTTCAAGGCCCAGATCTTTGATGTAGCTATGGAGGCACAGATTATTGGCGTATCTGTGTGGAAATGAAGAAGGAAGGGGCAGTGACAAGGACAGGAGCAACAGCAGTAGATAAAGTCAGAGGAGACAGGAAGCTTCCTGTCCATGGACCAGTTAGTGGGTCATGTGCCTATTTGGGGACTTTAAAGTCCCCAGCTAGAAAATTCTTGTATATGCTGTTTTACAAACACATGTAGCACTTTCTCTGTGCCAAGAACTGGCTTAAAGAACTTTATGTATATCAACTATTCATTTTCAGAGCCTTTGTGACTGTCACAGAGAATTGAGGTGGACGCAGCAGGAATGGTATTCCATGACATCAGAGGTTACATGAGACAACGTCATGCAGGTTGGCAAGTTTCCCTTGGGCCACTTTGGAAGCCTTTAGCCAGTAAGACGTTCAACTACCCTGAGGCCACCATGTGAAAAGACCAGAGAGAGTGATGCCTGAAGAGCCCCTAGTGTTTCAGATTCAACTGCTTGAGTGTTCCTAGCCCCACCACCACCATCATGAGACAGCCCCAGAAATGTCTTTCTAGCTGAATCCCGTCTACTCCCAGATTCCAGAGCAAAATAAATGATTGTAATTATCTTTGAAACCACTTTATTGAGGTATAATTGACGCACAATCAGCCGTACGTGTTTCACGTATACAACTTGAAGAGTTTGGAGATAAGTCATCTGTGAAACCATCACTACAATCCATGCCATAAACCTATCCGTCACCTCCAAATGTTTTCTCCTGCCATTATTATTATTATTATCATTATTATTGTTATTATGTGTGTGATAGGAATTTTGAACATAAGATCTACCTTCTTATCAGATTTTTAAGCATATAATACTCTGTTACTAACTGTAGGTTCTGTTGCTGTATGGTAGACCTCTAAGACTTATTCATCTTACATTACTGACATTGTGTACTCTTCACCTAATACTTCACATGTACCTCCATCCCCAGCCTCTGCAACCACCATTCTACTCTCTGCTTCTGAGTCGGTCTGTTTCAGATTCTTCATATAAGTGGTATCATGTAATATTTATCCTTCTGTGCCTGACTTAATTCTCTTAGCATAACGTCCTCAAGGTTTATCCATGCTGTTACATATGGCAGGATTTCCTTCTTTTTTAAGGCAGAATAACATTCTGTTACATGCCACATTTTTTTTCATTCATCTGTGAATAGACATTTAGGTTGCTTCCTTGTCTTAGCTATTGAGACCAATGCCTCAGTGAACACGGAAGGGCAGATATCTTTTCAAGATCCTGATTTCAAACACTTTGGATATATACCCAGAGGTGCCATGGTTGGGTCATATGGTAGTCTTATTTTTAATTTTTTGAAGAACCTCCGTATGTTCTCCATGGTAGCCGCACCAATTCCCACCAACAGTATGCAAGGGTTTTCTTTTCTCCACATCCTTGCCAACACTTACTCTTTTTTTGTGATAGCCATGCTGACTAGTGTAAGGTGATATATTATTATGATTTTCATTTTCATTTTTCCTGATGATTAGCGATGTTAAGCACCTTTTCATGTAGCTGCTGGCCATTTGTATGTCTTCTCTGGAGAAATGTCTATTCAGTTCTCCCATTTTTTAATTGGGTTATTTAGTTTTGTGCTACTGAATTGCAGGAGTTCCCTATATATTTTGGATATTAACCTTTTATCAGGTATATAGTTTGCAAATATTTTCCCCCATTCCGTAGGTTAACTTTTCATTTTGTTGATCATTTCCTTTTCTGCACGTAAGCTTTTTTAGTTTGATGTAGTCTCACTTGTCTATTTTGGCTTTTGTTGCCTGTGCTTTGGGGGTCATATCCAAAAAATCCTTGCCAAGACCAATATAAAGAAGTTTTCCCCTATGTATTTTTCTAAGGGTTTTATAGTTTCAGTTCTTCTGTTTAAGTCTTTAATCATTTTGAGTTAATTTTTGTGTATGGTGTATGATAAGGTGCCAATTTCATTCTCGTGCAGTTTTCCTAATACCGTTTATTGAAGACTATCCTTTCCCCTTTGTGAATCTTGGCACTTTTATCAAAAATCAGTTGACCGTATATACATACATGCGTTTACTTCTCTGCTGTCTATTCTGTTCCATTGATCTATATGTGTGTTTTTATACCATTTTAATTACTGTAGTTTTGTAATGTATTTTTGAAATCAGGAAGTATGAGGTCTCCAACTTTGTTGCTTTGGTAGTTCAGGGTCTTTTGTGGTTCCATATGAATTTTAGGGTTGTTTTTTTCTATTTCTGTAAAAAACGTCATTGGGATTTTGATGGGGATTGCATTGAATCTGTAGATCACTTTGGGTACTATGGGCATTGTAAGAATATTAATGTTTCCAATCCATGAACCAGGGATATCTTTCCATTTAATTTTCCCCAATTTCTTTCATCAACGTTTTATAGTTTATAGTACACAAGTCTTTCAACTCCTTGGTTAAGTTCATTCAAAGTATTTTATTCTTTTTGATGCTGTTGTAAGTGGGATTGTTTTCTTAATTTCCTTTTCAGATAATTCCTGTCAGTGTATGGAAACACAACTGATTTTTGTGTGTTAATTTTGTATCCTGCAACTTTAATGAATTAATTTTTAGTTCCAAAAGGGGTGTGTGTGTGTGTGTGTGTGTGTGTGTGTGTGTGTGTGTTTGTGTGTCTGCATATGCACATGTGTATAGCCTTTAGAGTTTTCTATATACAAAAGCATATCATCTGCAGAGATAATTTTACTTATTTCTTTCTGGTTTTGATGCCTTTTATTTCTTTTTCTTGCCTAATCCTTCTGACTAAGGCTTCTAGTACTGTGTTGAATATAAGTGATGGGAGTAAACATTCTTGCCTTGTTCCAGATCTTAGAAGAAATGCTTTAGTTTTTCACCACTGAGTATGATGTTAGCTATGGGCTTTTTATACACATCCACAGGCTGATGGGATCTGTAAATGGGCATGTTCTCTCTTTCTCCCATAGGAAAACCTGTGACTCAAGGGGATCTCTCTCAGAGCTGCACTGTGCCAAGTTAGGGAAGTAAAGTGAACCTTTTGTCTTACCTTTTTCAATGTGTCTTTTCTCATTTCTCTGTGCCACTGGAGTGCTGTAACATCTCACCTGGATTCTGGAACTTTCATAAAGATATTTTTATCCATGGATGCTTGTTAAATCAGTGTTTCTAAGGGAGGACAAGGGCTGAGACCACCTATTCCACCTGCTGACATCCTGCTAATGTCATTCCTGATTGTTACCGTCTTTAAGCCATTGTTCTGGAATGGTTTACCATGCTGCAATAGATGACTGAAACAGGTGTGGGTTCCCAATGAGATAGGTGCTATAATTAACCCCAGAGTACATGTCCCTAACCACTGCACAAGCTGCCTCTCCATTTAATCCCATAAAATGAAACTAATTAGATAATTCTGATGATATGCTGGACTTCCAAGTCACAACAGCCTACTAATGATGCCAGCATGTTTCAAAATGTCTGCTAATACTTCATTGTTTTGTTCATTCTGCTTAGCTTAGGCAAGAGGTTACTCTAGGATTGCCAAACTTCCAGTGCTTTCAAAGTATACTTACAAACAAGCTAAAGTGAAACCTTGAAAGACTTCTAATATTCACAGCAAAACAAAGATGAAGACAGATGAGGATCCATTCTTCAGCCACTGTACTTTGATTGGTGGTGAAGAGAGTCTGAACAACAGACTGTCAACCAAAGTGCTATCAATCAATCTGTAGTATTGCAGGTTGGGAATATAGTCATACCACAGAGCCTTATTTAAAACACATTCTTGGAGCACCTGGGTGGCTCAGTTGGTTAAGCATCTGACTTCGGCTCAGGTCATGATCTCATGGTTTGTGGGTTCGAGTCCTATGTTGGGCTCTGTGCGGTCAGCTCAGAGCCTGGAGCCTGCTTTGGATACTGTGTCTGCCTCTTTTTCTGCCCCTCCCCTGCTCTCTCTCTCTCTCTCTCTCTCTCTCGCTCTCTCTCTCTCGCTCTCTGTCACTCCCTCTGTCTCTCAAAAATAAATAAACATTAAAACACACACACACACACACACACACACACACACACACATTCTTGGGGAAAGAAGCATGCCTGGTAAGTAGAACATCTAGATCAAGGATCAGCAAACTAGGGCCTGTGACTCAAATCCCACTGGCCACCTGTTTTTGTAAATAAAGCTTTGTTAGAACATAGCCAACCTATTCATTTGTATATTGCCTATAACAGCTTCCAAGCTAAAACAGCAGTATTGAGTAGTTGTGAGAGACTGTACAGATCACAAAGCCTAAAATATCTACTATCTTGCCCTTTACAGAAAACGTTTGCCTAACACTGCTCTCAATAAGTGACATTTAGCTCTTTTTTTATGTTCTAAATGTCTCTCAAATCATTCATACTTTCCTTCATTATTGTTTTTAAATTTTTAGTTATGAGATATTTCAAACATACTTAAAATTAGACCAAATAGTAAATAACTCACTCACATACCTACCACTGAGATTAAGCAGATGTTAACATTTTGCCATATTTGTTTCATCTTGACTTAAAAATGAAAAAAATACAAATACAGCTAAAGTACCCCTTCTCTTTCCCTTCCCTCACCCCCATCCCCAGAGGCTACCATCATCTTGAAGCTGGAGTGCTTCCTTCCTATTCATATTTTTGCAGTTACTACAAACTTATACAATTTGCTACAGGCTTGAATAATTTTTACATAAGTACTATCATATTGTATCTTTTGGTGACAGTTTTCCCACTCAGCATTATCTTTCTGAGATTTATAGACACTGATACATGTTTATCTAGTTCATCCACTTTAATTGTATTATGGCATTTCATTTTATGAATAAACCACAGTTTATATAACCTAGTTATGTAACAACCTAAGGAGGGACAATTTGGTTGTTTCCACTTTTTCTTTTTTTTTAATTTTTTTTTAATGTTTTATTTATTTTTGAGACAGAGACAGAGCATGAGCAGGGGAGGGGCAGAGAGAGAGGGCGACACAGAATCCGAAGCAGTCTCCAGGCTCCGAGCTGTCAGCCCAGAGCCCAACGCGGGGCTGGAACCCACGAACTACAAGGTCATGACAGCCAAAGTCGGACGCCCAACCGACTGAGCCACCCAGGCGCCCCTCCACTTTTTCTTATTTTCAACAGTGCTGTAATAAACAACTTTATATACATCTTCTTGCCTACAAGCATATGAATTTTTTCTAGGGTATGTTCCTAGGAGTCAAGTAGCTGGTCAAAGGGCATAAGTGTGTTTAATTATCTTCTGTTTACCCTTCCAGACACCACTCTTCACCATTTCCCTTCCTGCTCTGGATCCCAGGGAGCTGAATGATATGGACTGATCAGCAGGCTCGCTTGCCTCCTGCTTCCCACTGTGTGTGGCCAATGAAGGGAACTAACAGGAAATTGACGCAGGGAGGAAAGTAGGATCAGGGTATTTATCCCCACCCCCATCCCTCTCTGTGGGATTGCAGCAGGCTGGCTGGGTTCCCTCCCTGGCTATCTGGTGGAGAAGTATCCTATCACTTCTCCCAAATTTGCTGCTTCTTCAAAAAAAATTTTTTAATTAAAAAAAAATTTTTTAACATTTATTTATTTTTGAGAGAGACAGACAGACAAACAGACAGAGTGCGAGTGCGGGAGGGGCAGAGAGAGAGGGAGACACAGGATCCAAAGGAGGCTCCAGGCTCTGAGCTGTCAGCACAGAGCCCAGGGCAGGGCTCAAACTCACAAATGGTGAGATCATGACCTGGGCCAAAGTTGGATGCTTAACCAACCAAGCCACCCAGGCACCCCTTCAAATTTTTTAAAATGTATTTTGTTATTGGGGCGCCTGGGTGGCTCAGTTGATTGAGCGTCCAACTTCACCTCAGGTCATGATCTCGCGGTTTGTAAGTTCGGGCCCGCGTCGGGCCCTGTGCTGACAGCTGGGAGCCTGCTTCGGATCCTGTGTCTCCCTCTCTGCTCCTCCCCCACTTGTGCTCTGTCTCTCTCTACCAAAAATAAATAAATGCAAAAAAAAATTTTTTAATGTATTTTGTTATTTATCTTTTTAAGTTTTATTTATTTATTTTGAGAGAGAAAGAGAAAGAGAGCAGGTGAGTGTGAGCAAGGGAGGGGCAGAGAGAGAGAGAGACAGAGAGTCCCAGGCAGGCTCCATGCTATCAATGCAGAACCCAAAGCAGGGCTTGATCCCACAAACCATGAGATCATAACCTGAGCCAAAATCAAGGGTCAGACACTTAACCAACTGAGCCACCCAGGCACCCTGCTTCTTCAAATTTATCTTAGATCCACTCTCCCATGTGCGTTTTGGGGTTCTGATACTCTATACCAGATCATGACAATTTCTCCTGGCTCTGATTTTCTAATAATTTTAATAATAAAATAATGTGTTTGAAATATATTATATATGATAAAGGGTAGGTAAATAAATACATAGAATAATTTTTTGCATTAAGAAAATCATATGACTTATCTTTTAATTTGTTAACAAGGTGTAATACACCAACATATTTTCTAATATTGAACTGTCTTTGAATTTCATGGATGAGCCTAACTTAGTTGTATGATTTTTCTTAATACAACCGGTTTAGCTAGGATTTTTGCATCTAGGTTATTAAGAGAGCTAACTGTATGATCTATATCTTGTGTTAGCCTTGTCTATTTGTGTGTGTGTGTGTGAAATAGCTCACAAGCGATAGCTCTCTCTCTTTTTGTATTATCTGACTTAGCTTTTAAAGGATTCTCTAAATTTTGAAGATTTTCTAGAACTCTCCTGTGGGGGTGGAGGGAACTTATGCCCAGTAGCTTTTGAGTTGCATTATTAATTATTCTAGTTTATTTAATAGTTATAGGTCTAGTCAAGTTTCCTGATTCTTGCTGAGCCATTTTTAGTATGATACATTTCCTAGGTAACTATCTATTTCAGCCAAGTTTGCAAACACATGATGTGGACAAGCAGGCCGGCCATGGCAGCAAGACGACCTTGCACCCCTCTTCACAGGGCGAAAACGGGAGCCTCCTCCACAGTCTGACCTATATCTTTACAGAACACCCCGTCAGCCTCCCGAGAACATGGGGAGATAGGCGGTCCTGTGGGGAGCTGTCACAAGCCTGTCTACCATCCACCTCTCTATCTCACAGAACACTCCCTATGTTGTGACAGGCTGCCTTGGGACAACAGAGTTTAGCTAAGTGAATGAAACTCAGACCTTCTGTCTCCAATCCAGCAAGCTTCCCTCAGTCCCATGCTTGCTCCTTGTCATCACAGGAAGGACCAGAGCCCACCTGGACCGGCCCCACACCCAAGTGCTCTTGAATCCACGCTCCTCCTCCCAGGTGAGGGTCTAGTGAGGCTTTGCCCTGGGCGGTAGGGACTACAGTCATAGCCGCTGCTGTGTCATTCTCTGGGCACAGTGTCTGGCTCCTCTCAGGTGCTCAGAAAGCTGGGGTGATTGAAATGGATTAGTTTTTTGATTCGAGAGGCCTCAGACACTGAACAGTGCTGACTCGGGGAATCACAGCCTGCAATGGCTCATACATCAGGACCTCTTTAATGGGGAATTATGGAAATGTGCTGCCTGGAGCTGTCTTAATTAAGAACAACCTGATATTGATTGCAGCCTCTGAGTGGACTCTTCTTTTCTCCTTGACGCCTAGGGGCAGAATCCGGCTGCCTTCAACAAGGCTTTCCTTCTCCTAACATTGCTGCTGACAGGCTCGGTTTGCAAACAGTTGAGCTAGTTGGGGATGGTGGCCTTTCAGCCAGTGTGAGGCTCCCTAATGGGAAACCTAAATCAGTGAATAAAAAAGATCTTGCCACCCGGTTCTGCCCTGGCTCTGAGGAAAGGCTGGGGCTGAGGTTGGAAATAGGCAGAAGATAGATAATCAGGTCAGTTGTTCTTCCCAGCACCCACTCTCCCCACCCCCATCCCAAAGCCAGTTTGTCCTGGAGATTATATTTCAACCAGAGAATAGAGATGGACTCCCTCTACCCCCGACCACCTGTCAGCTCCAGTCCCCAGCCAGAGGACAGGCTGGACCTGAGCCTCCAAAGGAGGAAGGGTGCAGCCATTCTCCCTCTGTGCACAAGGACATCTTTTTACTATGCTCAAAGACCACAAAAGAGAACCCTGGCTCTGGGAAGGTCCAGCTTCCCAAGTCAAGTTTCCAAACCCAGCCCAGAGCCAGATGCCCCCTGACAGCTTCCTGTCAGCCCACATTCCCTCACTCAGACTGTCCCTGGATTCTCCATCACCATGCTCAGTCCACTCATCACATCTTCATCCAGCAAACGTTCACTAATGTGTGTGAGGTCTTGACACTCTGTAGTTCCATATCCTTCTTTCCCCTCCCCTCTCCAAACACACACACACACACACACACACACACACACACACAGTTTTACAGTTTATACAGGAGTTTTCGAAGAAGCTTTTTCACCAGGTTTGACTCATCTTACATTTGGTGGCTGTAGGTTTCTCTTGCGCCTAGATTCTCCAGGGAATCGTTTAAAAGGTGTAAACAGATATTTAAATCTTTTGGGAGCTCACTATTTAAAAGCTCTGGGGGTGAGCTTCTTGTAATGACGTGGCCACTCCTTAAATCATCTGTGGGCAAAACCTCCTTAAACAGGAGGACTCTTGGGCCTAACTCCTACTTGAGTGAATATAATCATTGGACTTCACCTGACAGGACAAGAGGGGGAATGTCACATATCCACTGTCCTTGATATCCTCAACTGTCCTCATTGGTTCATAAGGGATATCAGAAACGCTAACCCCAGAAAACAGATCCTTCTCACCTGGGCCTCTGTCTCTGCCTCTCCAACCTAACCCTTTCCAATGGCTTCCTGTTTCCCAGATCACTAATTCCTTGAGTGTGGTTCCTGGGCCAGCAGCATTAACATCACTCAGAACATATAAGAAATACAAATTTGCGGGCCTTACCCAGGCCTACTGAATCAGAAACCCTAAAGGTAGGGCCCAGCGATCTCTGTTCTATCAAGCCCTGCTGCTAATTCTGATGCACAGAGTTTGAGAACCACTGCCCTAGATAGGGGTACACCCTTAGCAAGATCTACAAGGACCTCCACGGAGATGCTGCTGGCCCGTAGGAGCCATTGTGTAAATTAGAAGTTGAGCCTCCTCTGGGAGGTTGCAACTACAAGCATGTGCTTGCCACGTGGAGCTGGAGCTGTATTTCAGCCCCTTACCCCCTCGGTAGGGCATGCTTGTAAAGCCAGCAGCCTGCACAGCCATACCTGGTGTCCCTACCCCCAGGGCCAGACCCTCCAGCCTCGACACCCCCATGCTTCAGCCGCTCCAAACATTTTACAATTCCCTGAACACATCATGGTACTTCATGCTTCCTTCATGCCTTTGCCAAAGCCCTTCCTTCTACCTAGAATGCCTTTCCCCTGTTCTTCTGCCTGGATAACTCCCACAACCTTTAAGACCCAGCTTGGCTTCTCCTCTTCCAAGAAAATATTTGCTGACTGCGGGAGCGTGAGATTCCTCTCCTCCAGCCTCCCTTGTCGCATTGTGCTCACCTCTCACGTTGTCCTTGCCTCACTGTGCTCTCACCATTCCTTTCATTGTCTCTGTCCCCCTCATGAGCAGGAGGGATGTCTGATCTGTCTCTGTATCACAGCATCAGGACAGTACCTGGCACATTCATACAGTGACAGAATACTAAGTGTCAGTTCTCTGCCAGGCTCTTGGCACTGGAGGTACAGTGAAGGTCATGTCGACAGGCCAATCTCATGGAGCTAATTCATAATTAAGTGAATGTTACAAAAGCAGGGTAGGAGGGAGTGAAGAAGCAAGGTCTTTGCCAAAATGGGGGGAGGCAAATGCTTTTCTGAATGATTTTAGAAGCTGCCTTGAAAACAAGGTGACTTCTTAGAGCTCTGGGAGGATGAATTCCTGTCCTCTGCAGATTCATTTGTGAAGTTGAAAACACCAAGATCAGCCCCAAGAAGAAAAAAAAATCTCCCGTGGGGGGTATCTGTCCTCCCACCAGCTGGGCCTGGTTCAGCCCCAGCCATTGAAGAGCCATCTTGCAGTCTGGAATGTTCAGTGCCTCCTCCAGGGCAGCAGCAGCCAGGAGTATGAACAGGGATAAGCCCAGATGAGGAGTCTTGATGCCTCTCCTCCTTATAATTAAGGCTCTAATCACTGTGTCAGGACTCAAATCAGGTTGGCATGCCCCTCCTCAATTAGCAGCTTATCTAATTATAAGACATGAATTGCAAGCTTCCGCTCACTGCAATAATGCAATAATGGGGTTCCTTGTGGAAGCCATTTGACTTCTGAACTAATTTCTACACCCAGTGAGCAGTGGAGGAGGAAAATAGGAGCTCAGCTTACATGCAGAAAACATGGTTTTTTCCAAAGTAGAAGAATAGGTTTGAAGGTAGAAGGGGAGTGATCTGAAGAGGCCCTTGCCATCATCCAGAGAGAAAATGACCTGGGGTATGTGGTGGGGATGGGGAGGTCATCCCAGATGGACAAAGAGATATTTAGAATATAGACCTGGAGTGGGGAGAGAGAGCAAGAGAGATTAGGAGGGAGATACAGGGGATCTAGTCTGGATTCTGAAGGTGCTACAAGGATAGCTGGAACAGACTTTCCGATAGGCTTTATTTGCACACCGTGCAGCCTGAGCCCAGGTTCACCTGCACATGCACACACACGTGCACGTGCAAGTGCACACGCACACATGCCCACATGCACACAAACACGCACAGACACTGAACCCAGCTCCACTTCCCTTATTGAGATGACTGTGCTATAAGAGACCGTCTTTTGGAAAGCTCAGCAGAGCTAAGTCAAAGACCCTTTCTGTAGCCCCAGCTTCTTCCATTTTTCCCTGTAATAACAAAGCATGACACTTTGCTCCCTGGTACCAAAAAGCCTCTCCTGAGGCAAGAAAGCAGATAATGTGGCCATCAGAAAGGAAAGAAAAGCTCAGTCGTGGTGCTTATCCAGTGTGCTAAGAAAAGCCAGTTCTCACATCCTTACTAAAATTTGGAGTGGAGTCCTACAGACATGAGAAGAAATTCACAAATACATGTAATATATACAGAGACACTTCCAACTTGAAATACACACACACACACACACACACACACACACACACACACGGCACAACACAGAGGCTTTTTCACAGAATCACATACAAATACAGAGAAAACATAAACTTGCACACACAAACATCACACAACAAACAGGTACTGTCTGAAATTCATCCACTCACTGAGAATAGAGTTTTGAATTAATTATTCAGAAAATTAAAGCAAAAATAATTTCGTGTTAATTAAAGCAAAAATAATTTCTGGATTTTTAAAATAAGTTTATTTTTGGGAGAGAGAGCATGAGTGAGAGAAGGGCAGAGAGAGACGGAGAGAGAGAGAGAGAGAGAGAGAGAGAGAGAGAGAGTTCCACGCAGTCTCCTGCCGTCAGCACAGAGCTCGAAGTGGGGCTTGAACTCACCCAAAGCAGGGCTCAAACTCACAAACTGTGAGATCATGACCTGAGCTAAAGTTGGATGCTTAACCGACTGAGCCACCCAGATGCCCCAATTATTTTTAATTAAAAAAAAATGAATTGGTTCATTGAATGTGCTGAACACTCTCCAGCTATAGAACATCTTATATTGGAGTGGCACATTTTACTCAGCATAGGAAACTCACAAATGTTACCTCCTTAACACCCTACAGGGCTTTTCTGTTTGCATGGGTCTTTTTTTTTTTTTTTTTTTTTTTTGTAATTTCCAAATGCCTTTTGTGCTGGGTGCTGACCATTAGCACGCAGCACTACCCCAGCCCTCCTTAGCTCTTTCTATATCACCAGAACCTGGAAACCAAAAGACTACATTTCCCAGATCCCTGTGCCAACAGAGTTCTAGTTTTGATTCCACCAATAGGAGACATGCCCGTGAGATTTGGAATGTAGAAGAGAAACAGAAGCCATTACTGCTCCTCAGACATTTAGCAGGCAGACAAGCTTTGGCAGGTGCAGGCAGGAGGTCTCGCAGTGGCTGCCATACGTCCCCCTGTGAGTCACCCACATCTGTGCTTCAGGCAGCTGAGATCATTGGTGGTGGGAGTTTTTGTAATTCTTATATCTGCCTGATTTTCTGAGACCATTGGCAGTTTTCCCAACCTTTACTGTTCCCACCCTTTCAAATATTTTTTAAGCATCAAGTTCTGTGTATCAGTTCCTTCCTGCATGTAATACCTTAAGTAGTTTTCCAGATGAATACAAATTTGTGTATTACACATGTATACATCATGTTTCCCCTGTCAGGTTAAACACGTCTCCACAAACAATAAATTAAAAGGAACAGTTTTCTATAGTGCCCTCAGACTTGTATATTTGCTTATGCTGCATCCATTTCCAAGGGCTGTCATAATAAAGTGTCACAAACTGGCGGGTTCAAGCAATAGAAATGTGTTGTCTTACAGTTCTTGAGCCCAGAAGTCTGAGATGAAGTCATAGGCGGGGCTGGGTCCTTCTGAGGGCCATGTGGGAGAATCGGTCCCATGCCTTCCTCCCAGTTTCTGGTGATATGCAAGCCATCTTTGGGGTTCTTTGGCCCCTGCTGCGTTAGTCAAATTTCTGCTTTCATCTTCACGTGATGTCTCCTGGTGCATGTGTCTCTGTGTCCAAATTTCCCCTCTTTATTCAGATACTCGACATATTGGATAGGGTGCCTTCATGAGCTCATTTTAACTTGATTACTTCTGTAAAGATCCTATTCCTGAATAAAGTCACATTCTGAGGTACTGGGGGTTGGGGATTTCAGGATCATTTTGAGGAGGACACAATTCAACCCACAGCACTATCCTATTCCAGGTGAGTGTCCAGCAGCAATCAGTGGGATGGATCACTTAGGAATTCAGAGATGATTTAGGCTAGAGATATTGAGTTGGAAGGATCGCAAAAAGTGGCTGTTGACGTCACTGGAAAGTTCAATCAGAAAGACTGAAAAGAGTAAGAAGAGAAGAGGTCTGAAACAGGATCCCGGGGCACACTGACGTGTAAATCAAGAGTAAAGGGATAGTGACTGAGAAGGAACAGAAGAATAAGAAACACAAAGAGAATTCAGTGTCCCAAAGCCAAGATTGGGTGAGATGAGGCATGAGAATGGAGAATTAGAACATGAAGTAGGTTGGACTCTAGGCTTGCACAGAGGTGCATGCAACGTGGTGTTCCTGGAAACTGTCCACCGGGACCCCATGCACTAACCAGCCTCTCACATGCCACTGTGCCATCCACTCATGGCCCTGGACCTCTCTGACCCTCCACTCCTGGCTCTAGGTCCCACCAGCCCTCCGCCGGGGGACTTCTAGGTTGAGGGAGGAAACAGTTTCCTCCCTGGACTAGTTGGGAATCTTTCAGAATTGTTTATGAGGTTAGAAGTAAAAAAAAAATTAAATTTGGACCAGCCTTTAAGCAAAAAAAAATAAGGACATGTCACTGAAGTAGCTCACAGAATTGCAGCTTAGGGAGCCACAGTGGATTGGGATCCCTAGGAAGTGGATGGACTGTTAGATGGATATTAGCATGGAGGAAGTTTGGTGGGGAGAGCATGGGACTGGAGGGGATGCGGGGAACTTGAGTCCCTGCCATTCTTGACAGAAGTCCTGGACTACCCCGGAGAAATTCTGAAGATGGGATGATCCTTCAGTGCTGGAGCAAGGAGGCTGAGACTTTACCCTTGCATAGTTTGCCGGTTGTCCTGAGTTGAGACAAAGGCCAGGCCTTTGTAACCCACCAGAAAGCAGGGCATCACCTTAGGCAAGGCAACCCTCGTGAGCTGAGGCAATCCCCGCAGGAGACAGACCGCTCAGAGCCTTCTGCCAGCAGCTTGAGGTAAAACAGCCCTTCGTTCCCGTTATGAACTAGAAGTGTGTGTCCCCCCAAATTCATATGTCAAAGCTCTAACCCCAATGTGACTTTATTTGGAGATAGGGCCTGTGAGGGGGTAATTCAGGCTAAGTGAGGTTATAAGAGTGGGGCCTAATCCAATGGGGTTGGTGCCCTAATATGGAGAGGAGGAGACACCACAGCCCTCTATCTGCCACATGAAGACACAGTGAGAAAGCAGCCATGTGCAGGCTGAGGAGAGAGCTCTCACCAGAACCTGGCCATGCTGGCTCCTTGATCTTGGGTTTTTCAGCCTCCAGACCGCTGAGAAAATAAATTTCTGTTGTTTAAGTCACCCAGTCTGCGGTATTGGGTTATGGCAGATAGAACTGACTAATACAATTCCTGAAGGAGAATGTGGGCAGCACATGATAGGGTCCAGCCTAGGTGCTGAACCAGGGACCCAGCTACCATCAGCACTGTCTGTCTGTCTCTCTCCACCTCTGCTCTTTTTCCCCCAAGTTACAAGATAGAACATGTCTACCTGTAGGTCCTCACTCTTCCAAAGCCATGATCCAAGAAAGAAAAAAGCCATCCCTCAGGCTGCAATTTGGAAAACCCCAGGAAGCCCACACCATATGTAACCTCTCTGACCTATTCTGAGGCCAGTGGCATGGGGTACCATGACTAACCTTATCCTTGGCCAAATAGGCCAGATATGCTATCAAAAGACAAAATGGTGATGGGAAGATACCAAGCAGAAAAAGGAACTAGATGTGAACCCTTAAATTTACCAAGAATGTATTCAGTCAAATTTCAGTAACTCACCAACCATGTGATACCAAGCAAGTCACTTTGCCTCTCTGAGTTTTTCTGTCCTCATCTGTCCCAAGGAGATGGCTGTGATTGGAGTGGGAATAAAGGATGTAATGTGTGTGATAGGCCTACCGAGCACATTACATCCTGGCTGGCACATGGTAAGTGTCCAGTAAAAGATAGCTTCCATTATTTTATTGCCTGGACAGTGCTAGAAGAAAATATAATTTTGCATCTCAAACTTCAAAACATGGGGAAAAGCAAAGTCCCATTAAGGACGATAATATTTGCCCCGGGTCCAGAAACTCATAAAGTTACATGAAATATGCATTTTTCAGGTAAGGAAGCTAAAGCCCCGAGAAGTTAATAACTGGCCCAAGGTCTCACAAAGAGAAGCGATAGGGCTGGATCAGAGACCCTGAACTCTAGTGATATACCCAGATGCACTTCACCCTGCCGTCGTCTCCATGGGCAGCCCTCAGCCAGGCCCCTGACTCATTCCAGCCAGGTATGCAGCCTCCCTTTTCATCCCTCCCTGACACCCAGCCTGTATGGTCGAGCCCAGGGCTGCTCAGCAAGTGTTGCTGCAATGGAATTGAAACCTAATGGGGTATCTGGAAAGCAAGTGGGATGTCTGGAAGTAATAAACTTCCAACCGCTAGTTCATTTGGCACCCAGTGGGGGTAAGCTCAGACTCCTCTCATCTCCCTTTCTTAAGAATCAATAAAAAGTTAGTGATGTGTTTAGCAGAGATCAAATAAATGAAGTTGGGTTCCTTTTTCACCTTTTATAGGACTGATATTTTTATCACGTTTCTAAAAATTACTCCAGGTCAATCTGACCCATCATTTGGTAATTGCATTGCAATTTTAAAAACTGAGTCTTGGTGTACTGAGAAGAGGAGCAGCATCTGATTGGCCAGGGGAGGTGCAAGCAGCCAGGAGGAGGTAGCATCTTTGGCTGAGCTTTGACAGACGGATGACCAAGTAGGGGTGATCCTTCCAGACAGAAGGATCCAGCATGACAAAGATGCGGAAGCAAGGAACACAGATGTGCTTGGGACTGAAAGGACTGGATGAGTTTGGAGACCCTTTTGGTGAGCATCAGAGAGGGCAGGGGTCGGGCTGAGGCTGGTCGCAATGGCCCAGCCCTGCCCACGGGCTAAGGCAGAGATGGTGAGGCTGCAGACAAGGGCATTTCAGAATCAGAATCAATAGCATTTGGGGACAAACTTGTCCTCGCTGATCCTAGCATGGGAATGCTGGAGGAACACAGGCCTGACTTCAAATCCACTACTGCCATCAACTTGGTGTGAGATTTTACACACGTTTTTTAACCCCTTGGGGAACCACTAGCTTCTCAGCAGCTGGAGACAGTAATGCTCCTCTTGGAGTTTGCAAACGCAATGCCTACAGGTACCAGGAAAGGAAAATAAATGACTTGTCCTGGGTATAAAATAACACGTGCTCACATTAAACTTCCAATGCTAAAAAGTAGTCAAACTCAAAATATATTAAAAAGATAGTGCATGCTAAACAAAGCACACATGGCCAGCATATGACCAGCATGTGAATTCTTGAATACCTCCTAAGATTGTTCTGAGAATTAAGTGAATGATGTGTATGGAGGGCTTCACATTGTAGAAAAGCTAGACAAAAAAAAGAGTCCATGCACTAGGATTTATGTGAAGTTCAAGAATAGGTTAAACTAATCTGACGGAAGCCAAGCTATCCAACCAGCCTGATGACAGGGCCCAGGCGGTGGACGCATAGGGACTGCATGGTGGCCCGCTGACAGTGAAGCTTCTTGTACTCCTGCTTTTATGTAATGTGGCCTTAGCGTTGGTCAGGGCAGCTCCCCTACCAATGAAAGTACCTGGGGATTTGTCGGTTGGGGAATTGCCCACGACAGACCCCCCCCCCCCACCCAGGAAAAGAACCATTGGGGAAAGAAAGAAGATTCCGCAGGGAAATTATGCGGCCCTACATCCAGCCCTTGCCACTCCCTATAAAGACTTCTCTACCTAAAGGAAGCATAGCCCCATATATTTTCCCAGCCAAGGAGGGGGACAAATGGGTTCAAAATCCCCACTCAGCAACAAAGGAATGTATCTACGGATACAAGTTACTCCAAACCCTAGGCGCACTTGGCCCCCAGGAGGCATTCCAGAGCATATCTAGGCCTGGTGGGTTAAGGTACAGAATAGTTCATTAGTTCGTAGGTGTACATAGTCTCTCTGGGAGCGCATAAGGCGTGGGTTCCCAGAGCCCTCTTGGCTCCCTCCGGGCACCCCAGACCAAAGCGAATACTTTTGTTCCTTGTACCGCAAATGGTTCAAAGGAACAATTAAGAAGTCATGTCCCTGGAATCGTTCCACTTGAAGTGTTGAGAGCTAGATGACCTTGAAAGGGCAGGAGGGAACGTTACAAGAAAATAACTATGTTGTTCCTTAATGGGTGATTACACAAAGGAACATTTTTAGAATTAGGTAAAGCCAGAAAACATAGATGACACATGCTATAAGGAGTTTGCTAACAAATATAATGCCACGCTTGCCACAATAAAGTAGCCAGTCTAACACACTGCTGTTGTCTGAGTCCATTTGTTACTTTCACCGATGCCGTTCATCCTTCGGGAACCCCTGGACCTGCTGGAGCTGGACTCTGGCACTAATCCATGGTGACAAGAATCAGAAGAGTGTTTACCTGGGGGCAGCAGGGACATTGACTGTGGAGGATGTAAGGGAGGCTTGTGGTGTGTTGGAAATCTTCCATACCTGGTTCCAGGTTTGCGTGCATGTCTGTAAACATGTATAAATATTCACTGAGCTATACACTCAAGCTTTGTAAACTTTACTGCATGAATATTGTGCTTCAATCAAAAAGGAAATTTTGAAAGAGGTGCTTCACAGAGAAGTAAGTGCTTCATAAATGGTCATTGTATTTGTTATTACCGTTACTACTTTTACTATTCTCGTTATGAGGAGGAGGAGGAGGATGTAGCCACAAGGTCAAAAAAACAACTAAATGAACAACAAGCATTCATAAAAGACCCCCTGTGTACTGGATTATATTATGTTAGATTGTATTTTCCAAAAATGACTATTATCTATCTGTCTATCCATCCATCCATCCATCCCACATGTTCTTGCTACAAAGTGAGTTTCATTCCTCCCACCAAGAGGTGGGATCTATGTCCGTCCCACTGAATCTGGTCTGCACTCATGGCTACTCTCCCCAGCGGGGCATAGCGGAAATGATGCCATGTGACTTCAGAGTCTAGGTCATAAAAAGCAATCAGCTTCCGCCTGGCTCTCTCTTGGAACACATGTCTTGGGAGCCCTTATTGCCACCATGTAAAAGTCTGGCTGCCCTGACGGTGCCATGCTGGAGAAATCATGAGGAGAGACCACACAGAGAAAGATGCCCAAGGAGACTTGGCTGTCCCATCCGCCCCCCCCCCCAGCTGTTCAAGTCTTCTTTGCCTAGGACTTACACACAGGAGTCCAGAAGCCTTTAAGATGCCCAGACACCATCTGACTGCAACTTCACATGAGAACCTGAGCCGGAACCACTCAACCAAGCTGCTACTGAAACTATGAGAGATGACAAGTGACTATTATTGCTTTAGCCAATAAGTTTTGGAGTGTTTGATCTATGTTAGCATCAACCGATAACTAATACAGATTTCGGTACCTGTAAGTGGGGAGGAGTGGGGGAGGTATGGCTGTAACAAAAAACTAAAAACACAGCAGCTTTGAGGCTTTGAGGACAGAAGTTGGAAGCGTATGGAAGAAACTGTGGAATCTGATGTTCTTCAAGGAGGCCACCTACGAGGGCTTAAAGGAAAGTAAGGAAGATCATGTTGCAAGATGGAGGGAAAGGGATCTTTGTCAGATAGCGCGTTACTCTGCTCAGGCTGCCGGGACAAAATACCACAGACTGGGTGGTTTACACAATGAAAATTTATTTCTCACAATTCTGAAGGCTGGAAGTCCAAGATCAAGGGGCCAGCCAATTCAGTTCCTGGTGGGAGCTCTCCTCCTGGCTCACAGATGGCCACCTTCTCACTGTGTCCTCACATGGCAAAGAGACAGAGCCAGCCCTACAAATTAGGGCCCCACTCTTATGACCTCATTACCTTTATCACCTACTCACAAACGCTGTCTCCAAATGCAGTCACATCGGAGGTTAGGGCTTCGATATATAAACTTTGAGGGACATAACCATTCAGCCCATAACATATAGCCAGGGAAATTATAGCAACACTGTCTGCTGTGACAAAATGGAAAATAGGAAGTGTACTGTATGAATTGGATGATGCAGCAAAGAAAATTTCCAGGAAGAATGTCAGACATGCCATCTGACTTCGGGTTGCTTATAATAAAACATGAAAAGAGAGAAGACATGTTAAAGAAAGAACCATTGAGAACAAAGGAGCCAGGACTTGCTGGGTTTGAAAATAAAAATGTCTTACTCCTAAGCTCTCCAGACAGAAATGATACTAAAATTTTAAGTGGCCTCCAGGCAAAGATCAAATCTAGGAAAATATCAGGAAAATGTGGTATAAAGATGAACCTGAGGGAAGCAATATAAAACCCTTTATTAAGAACTTGGAAATATTTAAGGTGGTGATTCAAACTGGAAAAAAAAAAGTCCCTCATAGATCCTTACCAATAAACAATAGGGCTTCTGGTAATCTTAAGTGTGGTGTCCCACAGCAGCCTTCCAGAAAACTCACGGTAGAAAGAGACTAGTCTCATTGATATGTGTGGTTGAGACTTTTATCTAAGGAGTAAGTGCCCATAAGATTCACAGAAAGCTCACAATGATTGTAAAATGACTACATTGTCTGAAACACTGCCTGTTTAGACTAAAAGGTAGATAGGCAGTGCAAAATGAAAATAGGTCTTTGGCCCTCCAACCTCCTGTAAGAAAGCAGACTGAGGAAAAGACTTAGCTGCAAACAACTACCATTTCTTATGGAAAAGAGAGCCTGGCTTGGAGGGTTGCTGCCTCTGAGCCCAGAGGGTAGAGCCAGGAGCCATCGAGAACCATCCCCAAGCAGTCATGCTGAGTTCTAATCCAGAAAAGACCCATGCGCCCAGCAGAATTTCTGACTTGCTAAGGATCCCAGTGTATCTCCCATTTTCCCCTCTCATTTTTTTTTTTATAAGAGGACCTACAATAGTTACCCTATGTCTGTCCTACTGTTGCATATTATGTAGAGGGAAGGTAACGTGTTCCTTTATTTCACAAGCCCACAGATCGAGAGGAACTCTACAGGAAGAGCTGTATTTGAGAAATTCGTCCGGGGAGCCTCATCTGAACCTGGACCTGATTAGATGACAAGGCCTAGGACTTCAAGTTGTTGCTGCAGCGTAATGAGACGTGGGGACCTTGGGAAGAGGTGAGTGTATTTTCATGTGGGAAATATAGGAATCATCAGGAGCCAGCAGGTAGACTGAAGTAGCCAAGCTCCGATGACCCCACGGGTATTCGTGCCCCCGTGTGGTCCCTTCTTACACGGCCTCAGGGTTGGTCCAGAGTGACCAGAAAATCAGGTAGGCCTTAAAGCCTCTCAACTTCTTCCTTGGACTCAGACCTTTTGCTCTGAAGGAAGCCAGCTGCCATGATGTGAGAACACTCGTGCTGCCCTGTGGAGGGGCACAGACACCCTGCCAATCGGCAGCACCGACTTGCCCGCCATGTGAATGGACCGCCTTGGGAGGAGACCTTCCAGGTCCAGTGAGGCCTTCAGATGGATACAGCCCTGGCTGCATCTGACCACGACCTCGTGAGAGGCCGTGAGCCAGAACCATCCAGCCACACCGCTCCGGAATTTCTGCCTCCAAAGAAATCATGAGAGAGAGAGAAAAAAAAATGATTATTGCTGTTTTAAGCTACTACATTTTCAGGCAACTTGTTACATACCAGTAGAAAACAAACACAACTCTATAGGGTATGGAAAAGGGAACCTAATACAATCACTGGCAGTGGAGTAGAAAGGAAGTGGGCAGACACAGGAGAACACACAGACACTCAGGCAGCATGAGATTCCCTTGGCAAGCATAACAAAGGCAGCTTCCCTCTCCTGCTGAGGTTCTGGCATTGAGGAGCCGGAGGTGACGTGCCTGGGGATGGTAAGACTTCGGGAGACAATTTCAAGAGGTGAGCTGGCCGTGTTAGATGGGACTAAACCTGCCCAGGTCCTGGCTTTGTTGTGACAGAGGAGGCCTTTCCATTTACCTGTGACATCTGTCTGTTACCTGTGACAAAGGCAGGTCAGGGATTGCCAACCCCATATCACAGAGGACAAAAGTGAGTGTCCCACTGGGGAATGGGCTTGTCCAGGCCCTGGGCACTTTTTCCTCCCAGAACAGCTCTCTGTTAAAGCCACCTTTGCCTGCCAGAGGAATCAAAGAATCCAAAGTGTCTCAAAACAGGGCCGGAAACACTCATTAAGGAACAACATGGAGAGAAAATGCAGGCCAACTGCTCTGATGGAGACTCTCAGTAAGTAATAACAGACTTTGGCTGCCTTAAAACAATCTTTCACACCTATTAAAATCTGTGCCTCGGGACGTGAAAGCTGAACTAATATCATTGTTCAGATTATGTCCTTCTTCCCCATGTGGCCTCCGGCCTTCCTGGCTCTTTGAGCTTCATCCATATTATGTGAGGTTCGACTGACTGGTCTCTTAGGCTCCATGTGGCTCTGACAATGTAGGATTTGCAAGGGATTTGTGGGACCTTCAATACTGATGTTGGCATAATAATACCAGGCCATTCCCATTTCGAGTCTCCAATCTGTAAAATCAATGCCAAACAGGAAATTGCAGGCAGTAATTTATTCCAAATTTTCCCACCATGGGACTTACTTTATATACATTGCTACATGGACTCTAATAAAATATTGAACAAAAGAGGTTTCTGCCAGCTTCCCCAGCCCCCTGACATATGCTCCCCTTTCTGCCAGATACCTCTGGAGAGGGGACTTCCCCGGGACTACAGCTGTTCAAGAATAACTGCAGAGAGCCAGGTGGGAGGTCGTTTGCAAAAACAACACAGCCTGTAAAATAAAATGGAATGACATAAAAGAAAATAACACCATATGAAATAAAATAATAAAATGGCCAAGCTAAATTAATGTCAGAGGACCCAACACCCACTCTTAGTCTCAGAGTATCCACCTGTCCAGCCCTAGCCAGTTGACGTGGTCCACCCAGGCCCTCGGAGCAATGGGGATCATCCTGGCAAAACAGTAAGATGAAGTGGGGTGTGTTGACGCCACAGCCCACGCTGGCACCCGTTCTGCTGTACTTGGCTTTGGGGCCCAAGTGAGCATGGAGCTGATACTGAATTTCATTACCCTTCCCACCAAAGAATAACAAACCTCCACTCTTTCCCTATTACATCAATATCTGCAGTAGCACATAGGATTAGAAATACCTAGAAACCCAGAAACCTAGTAATGAAACCTAAGGAATCTGAAGGCTAAACTTTGATGTCTCCCCACAAAGCAGCCATACCTGAGAGCTTTGGGTTGGGGATGCATCTGCTCTGAACAAGGAAATGACCAGCGTGGAGCTGAGCACATCATGAGCCGGCACAGGAAGCAGAAATGGGTTAGCAGAATATGCATAATCATGACAAGGCAGGGGACAGGGGAACTGGATGGTGCTTAAATCGCTTGTGTCTAAAGAGGTCAATGTCACCCAGGGGAGTCAAGGTTGACAGCACACAGCCTTCCCTGAAGCGGAGCCTCGTATCATATCATATGTGGCTGATGTAGGTACAGAGGTGATTAGGTTAACTGTTGGAGGAAACGAAATACAAAGGGCTTGCTTCTTAGCTCATCTGTTTGTTGTCTTTACAAATTCCTAAACAAAGGGTGCTTGCTGATACCTTTAAGGTACTGACTAAATTATGATGTGTGCAGTAGGTACCGTGATGCTCAGCAGAAACAAACCTAGGAAGCAGATCCCTGTTCCTTCCCCTGACAGAGGAAAGAGGGAGAGCCTCTTCCTGCTCCAGTATGAGCCTCTCCTTATCCTTTAAATCCCCTTTTCACTTAGCAAAGGGTACACCCAAGATGAGATCTCATCTGTCTTGACTCCTAGTCCAGTGCCCTTTCACTGAGCTATGAAGAAGCAGAACTCAGAGACTGGGCCGGAAAACAACACCAACTTTCTATCTGGTAAAAATGGAACACCAATGACCCCGTTTCCTGTCTCAGGTCTGCACACATGTGCACACACAAGCCTACCCACTACTAAGCATCAGCACCCCGATGTGGAATGGGGGGTGAAGATGTGAGGACAGAGCCATTGGATTGGCCCAGTTTCCCAGAAATACAGAGGCATGAGTGCAGAGGGCACGAAGCCTGGCTACAGGATAGTAGACACCTGGCCCTCTCCCACCCAAGTAGACTACCCACCAGTTCTCTGCCAGCCCATAATGGTTGTGTGCTATAACCGACCTTACTTCTCACAAACCTGCCTCCTCTCTGACCTCATCCCCTATCACCACCCTCACCCCCAGCCCCATTCCAGCCCTAGAGATATTGCCTCTGTGCAAGGATGATGGCACCAGAGCCTCACTCTTCCCCTATGAACCGTGACTTAGCTCACCTGAAGGCCCAAGGCACCCAGTAGCCTCTTCCATCTCCAGCCCTGAAGACATCAACCCAAATCCCATCCCCTTGGCCAGTGTCTGCACAGGCCCAGCGGCCCCAGGCAGGGTGAAGACAGACAGCAGAACCCTCGTTCTATTCCCAACGCTGCACCCAAGAGACCAGGAGGTTATATTCCCACCAGCGATACATAAGGGCTCCAGCTTCTCCACATCCTCCCCATACTTGTTATTTATTGTTTTATGGATAATAGCCATCCGAATGGGTGTGAAGTAGTGTTGCTCTGAGGTTCCGATTTGCATTTCTCTAGTGGCTAATGGTGTTGAGCATCTTTTCATGTACTTACTGGCCATCTGTATGTCTTCCTTGGAGAATTATCTATTCAGACTGGATATTCTAGGCGTATACCCAAAAGAACTGAAAGCAAGGATTCAGATACTTGTGCACCAATGTTTACAGCAGCATTATTCACAATAACCAAGAAGTGGAAACAGCACAAGTGTCCATCACAGATGAATGGAAAAGCAGAATATGGTATATCCATACAATGGAATATTATTCAGCCCTAAAAAGAAATGAAATTCTGATCCATGCTAAGTCAAAGAAGCCAGTCACAAAAGGACAAAGATCCCAAAGCTCCACTTATATGAAGTACGTAAACGGGGCAAATCTATAGACACAGGAGGGAGAACAGTGGTTAACAGGGGCTGAGCTGAGGGTAGGGAGATACAGGGAGTTGCTGCTTAATGGGCAGAGTCTCTATTTGGCATGATGAGACAGTTCTGGAAATAGATAGTGATGATGGTTACCCAATATGGTGAATGTACATCAGACCCTCTGAATGGCACACTGAAAAATCATTAAAATGGCAAGTTTTATGTTATGTATATTTTGCCACAATTTAGAAAAAAAACAACAAAGTTAATCAATGTACTTCACCATTTTAATGGACGATGGGAGCAAACACAGGCTGACTCCCTCCTGATTTCTCCACCAAAGGCTTCGAGGAGGATAGACACAGGAGGCCAGCCAGGCTCCCAGGACTTAAACACATGCAGAATTAAATAGGAGGCTCTCCCAGGAATTCTGAGGGCAGGCAAGAGCTCTGGGGGGAATTCTCTAAGTGGCGACCAAGCGGTGACCAGGCCTGCAGGAGAGGCAGAGAAGCTTCCAGGATGGGGCGGGGCTGGTGGAAGCAACCGAGCTCACTACATGTGTAAGCCAAGGCCTACACACTTTCTTTAGGTTTCTCAGTGGCAGGCATTTGATCCCAAACTAACCAGAAAATTGCTGCTGCATAGTGTTAAAGCCAGAGGAACAGATAAGCCACCCTTGCCTGTCAGGGGTGAGGCATCGTAGGAGGAGCTCAAGTTTGGGCATCACATGGACACTTACCAAGAATATGGCCTTAAACAAGTCACTTGACCTTGAAAAGACCCTAGCTCCCCACTGTAAAACAGGGATAGTAATATCTGTACAGTGTGCATTTGTTCTGACATCATAAACTCTTCTGACCAGGGAGACACTGCCCCTCAGGACAATCTGATTCTTAGAGATAACAAAGAACTCAGCTGGGAGCACAGCTTTGACGTGCAAACTAAGCAATCCCGACAGCCTCAGCTCCTCTATCTTGCCTGCCCTTACACCCCAGGAGGCAATATTCCTCTGCTTTAACCATCCAAGGGCCAGGGGCCAGGCAACTAGGGACCACCCTATAGCTTAGAGCCTGCCCAAAAGATTCAAACTAACCAGTCCTAAACTGTTTTCTCTGCCCAACTTGTCTCTGCCATGGAAACCCCAATAAAGGCTCTGGCCTAATGCTTTCTCCTCATCCCCATCTTCCCCACCTGACCCAAAGCTGGCACTCGCCCTGTGACCATGTGGCACACAGTGACCCCCTATCAAGGATCTGTGCGTGTAGTGAATTTTGTTTTCTCGTGCTTCTCCTGTGTCCCACTTGTAGCCATACCTGACCAATCATCGCCTAAAAGAACAGAACAACCCACCACGCAGGACTGATGCAAGACTGGTAACTGAATACCTATTACATGCCACATAGAGTCCTGTCAACAGCCCCTCAAAGTAAATGCTACTGGCCCTCCTTTATTGGTGAAGTAAGTGAGGCACAGATAACTAAAATAACTTCATTGTTCATGCATCAAATATTTTTTAATGCCTTCCATCATTCCAGACCCTGGGGAAACAGCAGCGAACCCAATGCAATCTGTCCTCAAGCAGCAGCACCCATCCAAGCAGAGAAGACAAGCCAGGTGATTTCAGTATGTTTCCTGAGTATAAGGATGGGGATGTGCTGAGAGCTTTAGGAGAAGCAAGGGGGGAGGGTTAGTCTGGAACGTCAGGCAGAATGTCCCAGAGGCAGTAATAAGAAAGGCTAAGAGGACAGTGAGGAGAAGAAAGTAGCCTGGCAGGTCACTGGGCTGGGATGCAGGTAAAGATCGAATGAGGCCCAGATACGCCGTGTGCTTGGCCCCCAGTAGACACTGGAAGGGGTTATCTCTGCCCTCCACCAAATCGGAGAAAGAACAAAGAACACTGGCTGGGGATTCAAAGATATGCATCTCATCCCAGCTCTGCTGCTCATTTGCTGACTGGCCTTGAGTGAGCCACACCCTCACCCTGGATCTCAGTCTTCCACCTGTGAAGAAGCAGGTTGAAATGTTTGGCCTCTGAAGTTGAGTCCACCTCATTCATTCAGCCAACATTTATCAAGTGCCTTTTTTGTGTCAGTCACTTTCCTGGAAGGTCAGAATATGTCACTGAGAAAAAGAGATAACCCCTACCTTAATGGAGCTAACGTTGTAGTGGAGGGAAGCCGGGCAATGAGCACAAATACATGATAAGCAAATAAGTTATATGTATTTTTAGAAAGCGCTAGGTGCTTTGAAAGAAAAGAAAAAGTAGACTGGGGTTAGTTTTCATTTTAAATAGGGAGATTAGAACAGGTTGCCGTGAGGAGGTGTTTTTGAGTGGTAAAGACTTTAGGGAGGTAAGATTTCAAGCCATAGAGAGATCTGGGTGAGGAACAATTGGGACAAAGGAAATACAGCAAAGGCTCTAAACAGAGGGTGCCCATCATGTTAGAGAAACAGCGAGAAGGCCAGCATGCTTGCATCAGAGTGAGGAAGGGAATAACAACAGAAATTAGGCCAAAGAGGTGAAGGAGGTGGCTAGGCAGGTCAGGAAGGCCTGGTAGGCTGCTATAAATTCTCTATAAACTTGCTCTGAGGCCCCCACGCTCCCAGGCAGCCCTTTTTAATTTACTTGGGCCCCTGGCAGGAACTTCGGGACAGCAATTCCAGCCCAGCCTGTTCTGTCAGAGGCGGGCTGTGGCACTATCTCAGGAATGGCTCCATGTGTCTTGGCATTGAACTTGGCAGTCTGGAGTCAGGCTTGCAGTGTGGCCCTCCCACAGAGAGGCCATGTGCCCAGGGCCTCTCCTACCCCATTCCACCCCTCAGCAGGGCTCCCACTCTTCCTCTGGCTCAGCCTATCTCCTCCTTGCTGGGCACAAAGGAGAAAGGAGGAAGGCACTGACTGTGTTCTGGGTTGATGCTTTTCCCAGCCAATGTCATTACTGCTAATTGAACTTTATTGTTCACTCCATCACTTTGAAACCCATTTCAGCCCCCAATTGCTCTCTGCGCCTCTGAAAAGTAAAAAATCGCTTGGGCTTGAACTGAGCAATAATTATCTCAGCATTGTGAGGCCAGCTAGTCC
This sequence comes from Lynx rufus, assembly GCF_022079265.1. Classification (NCBI taxonomy): domain Eukaryota; kingdom Metazoa; phylum Chordata; class Mammalia; order Carnivora; family Felidae; genus Lynx; species Lynx rufus. The sequence goes on along the minus strand of NW_025814897.1, from coordinate 67,610,700 downwards.
CCTCACCCTAGCCCATTACCTCTCTCCTCTTTCCAACTTGGAACAAAAAATATGAACCAATGTAAAAAAAAAGTCATTTATTCTCTACTTTACAGGCTGTGCCTCAAATAGTTTGTCGAGGCCTTTTAAAAACCACTCTCCTCACTCACATTCTGCTCAGAAGTTTGCTTTATCTTTTCCTTGACCATTGATTTTCGCATCTTGTTGGATTGTTCTGTGCTCCTCAGGAATTAATAACAAATTAGCCCAAGTCTAATGAGCTGCGGCTCAGACAGCTGGGCTTACCTGGACAGCCAGTGTGCACTCTGCTTCTCTTCCATTTCATGCCAGGAGAAGGGGGGTGCCCCAAGGATGGAGGCGAGGCTGGAGCACAGCCTGGGGGTCCTGGTCTTACTTTGCATTGCCCAGGAAGAATAGGCAGCTGCTCTGCTTGATCTTGGAGTTCTGACGATTGAGTGTAGACCACTGGAGATAAGGGGCCGGGGATCTATGGAGAATGGTGGATGGATGTCGTTTTGAATCCAGACTTAACTAGTTACTGGTTATGTGGCCTCTGGCAAGTGTCCTGGTGTTTGGGGGGGGCTACAAGGTGTCCCAAGGGTGTCCTGAGTGGGCATCCAGCTGCAGGTTGTGCTGGGTCTCAGCAATGGGAAGGACTAAGGATGGTGATGGAGGAAGCTAAGGAAGTACAAGTCTGGAGCTGGGTCCATAGCCTGACTAGAGCGCAGACCCCTGAACGGGAAAACGGGAATCTGGAGCTCGGTGTTCAGTCTGGGGTCACCGAGTATTCAGGTTCAGTCCAGGCTGGTATCAGTGACCAAGAAGTTCTACATGGGCCCTTGGGTTCTGAGAAAGACTCTGACTGGGACCCTGTACTGCATGCAAACAAGAAACATCACAGTGGCTAAGAGCAGAGACTGGGAGCCACACTTCCTGGGCCCAAATCCTGACTTGGCCATTTACTAGCTGTGTAAGCTCAGACAAGTCTCTTAACTTTTGTGCCTCAGTTTCCTCATCTGTAAAATGGGGCTAATCATTGTACCTCATGGAGCGATTGTTAAGATTAATGAACTAATATATGTAAAGGCCTTAGAGAAGTGCCTGGCACCTGGTAGGTGCTATAGAGGGTTAACAAAAAAAATAAAATGAGAAGGAGAGGAGAAGAAGAAAGGAGGGAAGGAAGGGAGGGAGGAAGAGGGAGGGAAGGAAGGAGGGAAGGGAGGTAGGAAGGAAGGAGGGAAGAAGAAAAAAAAGAAAGGCAGGGCTGGATGAAGGGAAGGAAGGAAGGAAGGAAGGAAGGAAGGAAGGAAGGAAGGAAAGAAGGAAGGAAGGAAGGAAGGAAGGAAGGAAGGAAGGGAGGAGGGAAGGGAGGAGGGAAGGAAGGAGGGAAGGGAGAGAGGGAAAAAGGAAGGAAGAATAAAAGAAGAAAGGCAGAGGCTGCCAGGACAGAGAATGAAGAAAGATCTTCCCTGGAAAAAATAAAAGATGAGGATGATTTGGCCCTTTGGGGAGGTTTGCAATTTTATCTCCATGATGTTTCTCAGGCCAGAAAGAGCCCCAAGTCTGAGAGCTCTCTTTGTAGCTAACACTTACACGTAGCCTATACCGTATGCCAAGCACTGTTCTAGCTGCTATGCATGCATTAATTCATAAATCTTCATGATAACTCTACTTTACACATGAGGAAAAAAAGTTAAAGACTCAGAAAAGTTAAATGACACAATACTCTTTCTCCCCATGGGCTTATCTTCCATTTGTGGAGCACCTAGAAGCCCCAGGACAAGGACAGTTTCAGCCTATCTTCCAGAACTTCTGTCAGAGAATTAGGTTTGGGGAAACAGCGGAGATTTGACTTTCTGGAGGCCAAAACAGACATTTTGGAGGCTTCTAACCCTATCTGAACCTCATGGCTCAGGTAATAGGCCAGTGGCCCGAGAACAAATTTCCAAGATTATTCTCACTTTGAATGCTATAAGCAGTTTCAAGCTAAGAAAGACTGAACTTTTCATTAGTGTTCATGTTTTACAATATCCTTTGGTGAAATTAAAAAACAGTACAGGTTGGAGCCAGATAACAAATTGCAAGCCTCCAAGCCCATCTCAACATGACACTTGCGTGGAATTAACAGTGATAATATTATGACAGGAGACTGATCTCTCTGCACACATCGCCAGAGCCAAACACCCAGAGGCTGGCGGTGCGGAAACACAGCTCCACTCAGCCATGCTCCGCGTCCCCTACGCCAGGCGTTTCCATAGTCTTAACTGGATAACAACCACAGCCCCTCCTGGGAAATCACTGCTTCGGAAATGTTTTACACCGATGACAAGAGAAACAGCTGTAATTTGTCATTATAGAAATATCCAATTATCAGGCCACTGAGTGATGACTGCAGCCTCCCGTCCTCACTGCCATCAGTCTGGGCTCTGAGCTACACACCTGTCACAGCCGAGACCTGCTGGGCGACAGCCATGGAAGAGCCCAGCTTCCCTTCCCAGCACCTCGGGAAGGGCCGGCAGCCCCTGCCTCTGGCAGAAGCAGGTGCCTCCAAGGCCTCCTCCTGATCCAAGTGCAGGACGAGCAGAGTATAAGCAACAACACCTGGCTGAACAGCCTCCTCCTCCAAGCAGGCTGCAGGAGTCACTCCTCCTCGGCTTTCCCACCAGAGGATGGATTGGACTGTGAGAAGTTAAGGGGCTGAGACTTTGAAGCCAGGCAAGCCTGGGTTCAGTTCGTGTCCCCAGGATATCCTAGCCGTGTGCCCTATGAGGCACACTGGGGACAGAACCTTCCGTGGGTAGAAGGCACTAGGGAAAAAGCAAAGGAATGGAAAACAGCTGAATCCGGTACAGCGGTAATGAGCCAGCATTTATAGGTACTAATTGTATTACGTACTTTAACCGTTTTTATCCTCACAACCATCCTACACAGTGGGCTATTATTATGTCTATTTTAGAGTTGGGGAAACTGAGGCAAAGGACGGTTAAGGGATTTCACCAAGGACACCTGGCCCTGAGGGGCAGACATGGGTCTGCACGCAGCAGTCTGGTTCAGGGGTTGTGTTCCTAATGTTTTACACTCCTCATACCAAATATTACTCTTGTCTATGTCCCAGGTGCTATGTTAAGTTTTTAATACACATTATGTCATTTAATCCTCACAATACATAATCCCCAGCGTACAGATGAGTAAAGTGAGGCACAGGAAAGCTACATCACTTACCCAAGTTCACACGGCTACTAAGTGGCAGAGCCAGAGCTCAAATCCAGGCCTTTGAGATACCCAGCCACTATCTACCTATTCATACTGCACTGTGGGTCCCTGATTACTTTCTATGCAGATTTGCATTTAATTAATTCGCCCAACAACTTCAGAGAACGATACTATTATTAACTCCAATGTATACAAGAGGAAGGTGAAGATCATAGAATCTATGTAGATTACAGTCAGTAGTTGAGGATCCAGGATTCAAATCCAGATGCCATCTGGCGCCCTCTCTGCTACACTAACCTCCTACCCTAACCCAATGCCTGCTCATATACAGAACATGTGAATTTGAATTCAGTTGAGCTGAAGTGTGAATGAGCTGCTCAGCACCTGAGTCAAATGCCACCTCCTTCAAGGTGGCCTCCCTCAATCCCCTGACAGAAGTTGTCTCTTCCTCTGTTTAATCTCTGACCTGGCTTTTGTGCCCAGAAGGGCTCTTGATCACTTCTATGGACAGTCATGCTGTGATGGAGTGAAATCTCCTACGCAGAGAAGTTAAATGTGGTCTGGCCTGGCCCCGACCTCATTGCGGTGACACTGGAGAACATAGTCAGTGAAAAGAGGGAAGGTGGCCATGAGAGAGTCTGGTCCACGGCACAGGGCCAGAGGCCTTGTGAGAAACAAGAACCACAAAGACAGGAAACAGACAAGAGAAGAGACCACAACACAGAACTTGGGGAAACAGTGAGCAACTGGAGGAAAAGTCACTCACCTGGCAAGGCCAAGGAGACTGGATCCTAACACTGACATGGAGAGAGCTGAGAATTAACACAAAAATAAAAGGCACAAAATTTAGCAGCAATGATACCAATGGGGTTGAGGGTAAAGGAGGGTAAAAGTTAGATTTGTTGCAAATTATTTAAGAAGCGATTTGAACCTAAGCTCCCTTCCCCCAACTCTATGCCCCCAGGTGACTGCCCTCCCTGTCCAGAGAGGACTAGAGGTTTATTCTTTCGAGAGGACAACACAGATGGTGTCTGGACTGAGGGACAACAGAACCAGTTGAAGGCCAGGGTACCATGTTGAATGAAGTGACCACAACAGACAGAATGTTCAGGTTCTCGTCTTGCTTCCTGAACTGGGCTCCCAGAACATCAGCATCCAGGCCTTTTTTCCAGGCAGGAGAGTGAAAGAGTCGATAAGAAGAATCTAGCTGGTTCAAGAGGAAGGATTTTTAAAAGTTACATTGGAGTTTTCCCCAACAAGTGGCACCACTAGATTACCCTACAGATGAGTTCCCAGTTGACAAGCACCAATGACAGCTTTTTAGAACCCCACTCCTCGGCGCAAAGATATGCAGGGATCACCAGGCTCGTCTGAGAAGTTTCCAGCATGACGGACAGAGACCAAAAGTACAAGGGGCAGGGGAGCAACCTGAAGGAAACAGAATGTAGTTGAAGTACGTAATTAAAGTTCTGCCCCTCTCTAAAGGGTGGAGAAGAATCTACATAGCACAGTTTGGTCATGTGAGATATGCCCTCCCTGAGCACGTCCTGTTCACCATAAGTCACCAGAAATTTGGGGACAGCTCTCCTGTCCAGCCACAGAGAGCCTGTATCACCTCCTCTACTTGGGAGACAATTCTGACCTTCTTGGCAATGCCATCTTCCATATGAAAAATGTCAGCTATATGCCAAGTCACCACTGACTCTGCCTTAGGATCAGGGTGCACAAGGGCACAACCAATGGCTCGCCATGCTAAGAATAAAGGGTCAGCAAGCACATGTCTCAGTAGGGCCATCTACTCTACCATTGAGGAAGACAGGAAAGAAGAAAGGGAAAGAGGTAGGTTCAAAATGGAGACAATGAGGAACTCTCCCTCTGCCAACTGTTTAATATCATACTTGGCTTTCCATCACTCTTTGTTACAGATTTTCTGAATCACAGCCCGCAGAGGAGGCACCCAGTCAGCCCTGAGATTGTTTGTTGCACTTGCCCATTGTAAAAACTACATTTCATAACCAAAAGATGAGCTAATATTCTACTTCAATATCAGTAGTAAAAAGCAAATAACTTTGGGCACGAGAACCAAGATATATGAAGGGAAGTTTAATGCTCCCATAGAGAAGCAAATATTTGTACTTATTAATATCCTGAAACCCATGTTGCCATGAATAGTTCCTTCTCCTTTTATCCCACGCTTTTGTCTAACACAGTGATATATTGCCACCCTTTCAAAATCCTGACACAGATGACATTGAAGCAAATTATGTACCTCAGCCAGATTTCTCAGTTGAAATGGAGATAGCTGATGTGTACATTTTTCCATCTAATTAACATTCCGCAGTTTGAATAGCTGTTATCATGCCCTGGGTCCCATATGAATGGGTGAATAGATAGAAAGATCCATAAACAGCTTGGCTTGCATAGAATGAGATTTTTTCTCCAGACAAAGAGAAAATGGAATGAATCATTGTCATCTGGATGGTAGCAGCCATCAGAGACTAACACAAGCACACCCTCCCCTGTGTTCAGAACACAAGTGTGTTGCTTAGCACCAGCAGCCATCCCTGAAGGATCTTTGTCCACTCCCAGGCTCTATATTTGGCCATGTAACTTTTTTCACCCAGGTCTTTGTTTATGCTGCGTGGTGGTTTCCAAAAATTTGTTCCCAATTTTTTTATACTCTTTCACTCAACAGGTGTAGATGAATTCTCCTTTCCCTGTACTTAGTGATTCAATTCCAAGAGAATATAGCAGAATTGATGGTGTATAACTTCTGAGACTAGGTAAAAAAATGCATCTCTCTCTCTCTCTCTCTCTCTCTCTGTCTCTCCAGTCACTCACTCTGGAGAAAACCAGTTGCCATTGCAAGAGGTCAGCCATATAGACCCATAGAGAATAATTGAGGCCTCCTGCCAAGAGCTATGGGGATGAACCATCTTGGAAGGGGATCCCCAGCCCCAGACAAGCCTTCAGATGAGACCACAGCCTAGCCACCATCATGACTGCAACCTCATTAGAGACCCTAAGCCAGAACTGCCCAGCTAAGCAGCTCCTGTATTCCTGACTCTCAGAAACTGTATGATATAATGTTTGTTGGTTTTTTTTTAATTTTTTAAATGTTTATTCATTTTTGAGAGAGAGAGAGAGTGAGTTGGGAGGAGCGAAGAGAGAGAGAGGCACACAATCCAAGGCAGGCTCCAGGTTCTGAGCTGTCAGCATAGAGCCCGATGCGGGGCTCGAACCCACAAACCGTGAGGTCATGACCTGAGCCGAAGTCAGACGCTTAACCAACTGAACCACCCAGTGCTCCTAATGTTTGTTGTTTTAAGCTGCTAAATTTGGGGTGATCCATACAACAACAGATAACTAGTACACACTATGACTTCTGTTGACTCTTACCACCATATTTACGGGAAAAAAACAAAACACAAAAAACAAAAAACCTCTTCTCCCTAATTTTCAAAAGCCAAAATTACTACAGCCGCCACAGCAAAACTCCAAAGTCACTGCGAAGGGAGGGGATCAGAAGCTTACTCGGGCCTTCCACAAGCCAGCCAGCTCTCTGGGAACTGCACAACTTGCTGGAAAAGGACATAGAGAAATTGAAGGAAAATGTCAAGAGCGTACCGCAAGCCACTCATTACTCACTCCCTCTTTCCTCCACGCTGCCTCCAAGCGATGTCACCTTCTCACAGACCTCACTGCATTCTGCAGCCTCTTTCATCAGCTGTGTGCATGCTCTTGGCCCTGCCTAACTCCTTGTACACCAGTCTTCCCCCCAGAAGCCTGCAGCTGGCATACTAGTGCTCACTGATGCAGACCCTGGCCCAGACCAGGTCCTGAGCCAACTCGGGCCACAGCCGGCAGTGTCAAGGTCCCTCGGTGCTTTCAAAGCAAGCTGAACATGGAAACCCCCATGGGTGGAGTAACTACAAATTAGCAGAGCAGTTGAGGTCTTCAGTTTGGAGGTAGATAGAAACAGGTTTGATTCCAGAATCCACTGTTGACCAGCTAATTGGCTTTGGATAAGATAAGTAACTAAAACTTGAGTTCCTCCTCTGTCAAATGGGAGCATACTATTGTCTACCTTAAATGGGATTAGATTGAATCTATGTAACCTCTTGATACAGGGCCTGGTGCTTTACTCAATAAATGATGCTGTTCAGACCAGGAGTAGAAGGGTTGATATCACAAGCTTGGAATCCCTTTCTCACCCTGTGCAATTAGTTCGTTCCATCACATTGTAAATTCAAGCGATGCCTCATACTTGGCGTGGGTGGTTTGGGATTTTGTTTTTTCCCTGCTATTTTGCCCATTCTTCCCTGGTTTCCATCAGCTCTGGCCCTGGCTTCTGGCTCCTGCACTGACTTCCAACCCACTGTTAGCCCCAGTCATGCTCTGCCCTTGCTGGTATCTGCCCACGTCCACCTTCACACACCCTTGTCTCATCCTGACCAGCTCCAGCTGGTCTATGGGACACGAAAAGGATCTCAGCACCCCTACCATGACATGTCTCTATGCATCTTCAAAAGGTTTCTTATACATTTCATCTTTAGGAGAAAAGGGAACTTGTCGCCTCCTTTAATGCAGGGAACTGTCTATTCTGGGGGAAACTAGCTAAGGTAATTTATATGCCCTGCTTAATTACTTCACAACTAGACTCCCAGCTAAGTTGCCCTAGCAACACCTAGCAACTGGCTACTGTCGCCAGCTGCTTCTGTAAGAGATTTCTTCTAGTTGTGTTATAAAGTCTTTTTCTGGTAGCCTTGATACAGAAAAGAACAAGTTAAACAGGACTCTGAACGCTGTGTAAAACCAGTTTTAAGCACCCCTCTGCTTGGCTTTGCCTCTATTTTCCTGGGTAGGCATTTCTCCAGCACTCCCATTTAGAAACTGCTGGAGGCAGCAGCGGGCAGTGTTTCAGAGCACATCTTTAGAGTCAGATAGATGTTCTAGCTGTGTAACATTGGGAATAGTATGTAACCTTGCTGTGCCTCAGATTCTTCATCCGCAAAATGGGAGTGATAATACTCCCCCAAGAAAATGCACACTACCTGGCATATAATACATATTCAGTGCTGGCTGCTGTGATTATAAATAATCCCAAATGAGAAGACAAAAGCCAACGTTCCAAATGACACTGCAGCTGAGCCGCGTGACTGGAATGCGCGGTCTGCCTCTGGGGTTATACAAACTGTGCACCTCGTCTTCCTCCCTGGTCCTCTGGCTGCCCACCACCCTGTGTCCTATCCCCACTCCCACCACATATAAGCTCCATGGGGGCAAGAGTTTTTATCCCTTTTGTTCACTACTGTATCCCAGCACCTAGAACCGTGCTTGACATATAACAGGTGTTCAATAAACATTTGTTTGATGAATGAATGTTTGCAGAGAGTTGTCTTGCGCGTACAGGTTCCCTTAGGAACTCTACATGCTGAGATATGAGAATTCCTGCATCCCTAGCTTTGTCCATCTTAATAACACACAAACCCCTCACAGCTGCTGAGCCTGGTCTTTGTAGGAGGCCAAGTCTAAGTAAAACCCCAAATGTAATGTCTAAGCCCATCCTAAGTGGTCATTTCATTGCCAGGACTATGTGGATAGATCTCCCAAACGTATTTCTTTACAATTAAAGTTGTAACCATAACAGGAAAACTAAAGTGAAATCCAAATCCTCAAGACCTGGTGTAAGCAGGAAGACAGGGGCAGGAGGAGGTGTCCTCAGTGTGCTATCCTTAGGTGTTTTTCTCCCTCCAACCCAGTAGATCTGCCCTAAGCAGGGGATCTAGAGGGAGAGGGAGAAGGAATGTCCAAACCATAAGGACAGAGCTTGTCCAGGTGTGGAAAGGATGCAGAACCAGGGCCAGAGCCAAAGCTTGCCAGCACCTGGAGTCAAGAAACCAGAATTATAAGGGAGGCCAGAGAATCAAAGCTGTGTATTTGGAGCAAGCAAAGAACCATAATACAGGTAACAGTGGAGTTGTTTCCAAAGTGATCTGGAAAGTGTGAGAAGCTATTCCCACAGATTACAAGGCTGTTCCCAAATAGGCATCTTTGGAGGCCCAGATTCTGACTCCCAAACCTGGGTCTTCTGTCATAAATAAGAAGAGCTTTATGAAGATAGAGGGAGCAGCTTATGCCTCATACCAGGGCCAACTTCTTGTGATCTAGCCCATGCCCTTCCAAATATTCATTTTGGAAGCAAATTTGAGAGGATCCCAGAGCAGCCTATTAATTAGCAGGGCTCCCTGACTTCTGCTAAGGATCCTGACATAGAGGGGAAATGAGCTCTGTCCTGCCCAGTGCCTGGTCCCCTTGGATATGATCTGGAAAACAGGCTGTCCCCGCTGAGGGCAGAATGAAGACCCTGCTACTGGGGTCCCAGGGCAGGGGCACATGCATCTGAGCTGAATGTCCAAGAACAGCAGGCAAACACACCCTGGCGTCCCGTGCCCCTCTCTCCAGCCTCCGACCTCAGAACCCAGGTTTTGTCTCCTAGACTCACTGCCTGTGTGACCATGCAGTGAGAACTCTTATTGATTAGATCGTGAAACAGATTCAGAAAGGGGACCTGACCTCCATGGCACACACCAAATCCATGGGCAAGCTGGGATGGGTGCCAGGGCTCCTGACTCCTGGTCTCAGGTTCCCTTTCCATTGCTCCCAGACTCCACACTAAGTCTCCCAGGACCTGAAAATGAATGCGCTGCTCTGAGTGCCCCAGCGTATAGCTGGGGCATGAGTGTCCTCTCAAGTCCAGCCCCTCCAGGGGCAACCAGCACAGTGGGGGGAAATGTGAGATCAAATGTCAAAAGACCTGAGTTAGTAACCAGCATCCCTTGTCACTAGCTGTGTGATGTGGGCAACTCACTTAACCTCTCTGACCTGTGGTGGGAATAAGCGTCAAGTGGGAGCAACACTAACTATACTTAATGAAGTTGTTTGGAGGACTTAATGGAAAAGGTGTAAAAATGTTCTGCATATTCGAAAGTAATGATGTGATTATGATTTTCTTCCCTGCGCTTTTCAGTATTTTCTGATTTTTCTACAATATTGATTTTAAAAGAAAGAACAAATTGTACATAACTTTCAAAAAGAAAAATTTTTGAAAGAAACAGTACCTGTAAATTGGCAAAACTTTCATTTCTTACTCTGATGTCGAAGAGTTCAGTGAGATGAGCCTTCTCATGCTCTACTAGTGGGAGAATAAATTGGAATTAACTTTCTGGAAAATTATTTGGCAACAGGCATCAAGAGGCTTTTAAAAAGTTTATATCTCTTGGGGTGCCTGGCTGGCTCAGTTGGTAGAGCATGTGATGCTGGATCTCAGGGTTACGGGTTTGAGCCCCGCATGGGTGTAGAGATTACCTAAAAATGAAATCTTTAAAAAAAAAAAAGGTTTTTATTTCTTGACCCAATAATGCCACTTCTCGGAATCAATGTGAAGAAAATTACCAACTAGGCAGTTAAGAATAATCCTGAAGGCAATTTGTGGCAGAATTTTTCTCTTAAATATACCTGAAAACTGGAAACACCTAAATGTCACCAAATGAGAAATTGTTACATAACTGTGTACTCCTTACAATGAAATATTGTGAACCCCCTAAACATCAACTTTCCAAACAATATTTAATGAGCTGAGCAAATAGTCATAATATAATATAAAGTAAAACAAATAGAATATTAAACTTTATATATAATAAAAACCATTCTTTAAAATACAGAGAGATACACAGAGAAAGAGAGGGAAAAAAAAAACACAAAAACATTAACACTTGCCTCTGGATGATGGGATTATGGGTTCCATTTTCTTCTTTATGTTTTCTTTATTTTGCATTTTAAAATTAATTATAATGAGCTTGTGTTCTTTTACAACCTGAAAATGCTATTACAAATAAATAGGCAAATAAATAAAGTTGTACGTTTTTGCAGTCCATTTTGTCTCTGTGGTAGTAGTTATTTACATTTATCTGTATCAAACCTTCTCTTGTTAGTGGTTAGAAGTTTTTATTAACTTTTTATATCTTTTTTTTTCTTTTTTTCAATATCTGAAGTTTATTGTCAAATTGGTTTCCATACAACACCCAGTGCTCATCCCAAAATATGCCCTCCTCAATACCCATCACACACCCTCCCCTCCCTCCCACCCCCATCAACCCTCAGTTTGTTCTCAGTTTTTAAGAGTCTCTTATGCTTTGGCTCTCTCCCAATCTAACCTCTTTTTTTTTTCCCCTTCCCCTCCCCCATGGGTTTCTGTTAAGTTTCTCAGGATCCACATAAAAGTGAAACCATATGGTATCTGTCTTTCTCTGTACGGCTTATTTCACTTAGCATAACACTCTCCAGTTCCATCCATGTTGCTACAAAGGGCCATATTTCATTCTTTCTCATTGCCACATAGTACTCCATTGTGTATATAAAGCACAATTTCTTTATCCATTCATCTGTTGATGGACATTTAGGCTTTTTCCATAATTTGGCTATTGTTGAGAGTGCTGCTATAAACATTGGGGTACAAGTGCCCCTATGCATCAGTACTCCTGTATCCCTTGGGTAAATTCCTAGCAGTGCTATTTCTGGGTCATAGAATAGGTCTATTTGTAATTTTTTGAGGAACCTCCACACTGTTTTCCAGAGTGGCTGCACCAATTTGTATTCCCAGCAACAGTGCAAGAGTGTTACCGTTTCTCCACATCCTCTCCAGCATCTATAGTCTCCTGATTTGTTCATTTTGGCCACTCTGACTGGCGTGAGGTGATATCGGAGTGTGGTTTTGATTTGTATTTCCCTGATGAGGAGCTACGTTGAGCATCTTTTCATGTGCCTGTTGGCCATCCGGATGTCTTCTTTAGAGAAGTGTCTATTCATGTTTTCTGCCCATTTCTTCACTGGGTTATTTGTTTTTCGGGTGTGGAGTTTGGCGAGCTCTTTATAGATTTTGGATACTAGCCCTTTGTCCGATATGTCATTTGCAAATATCTTTTCCCATTCTGTTGGTTGCCTTTTAGTTTTGTTGGTTGTTTCCTTTGCTGTGCAGAAGCTTTTTATCTTCATAAGGTCCCAGTAGTTCATTTTTGCTTGTAATTCCCTTGCCTTTGGGGATGTGTCAAGTAAGAAATTGCTACGGCTGAGGTCAGAGAGGTCTTTTCCTGCTTTCTCCTCTAGGGTTTTGATGGTTTCCTGTCTCACATTCAGGTCCTTTATCCATTTTGAGTTTATTTTTGTGAATGGTGTGAGAAAGTGGTCTAGTTTCAACCTTCTGCATGTTGCTGTCCAGTTCTCCCAGCACCATTTGTTAAAGAGACTGTCTTTTTTCCATTGGATGTTCTTTCCTGCTTTGTCAAAGATTAGTTGGCCATACGTTTGTGGGTCTAGTTCTGGGGTTTCTATTCTATTCCATTGGTCTATATGTCTGTTTTTGTGCCAATACCATGCTGTCTTGATGATTACAGCTTTGTAGTAGAGGCTAAAGTCTAGGATTGTGATGCCTCCTACTTTGGTCTTCTTCTTCAAAATTACTTTGGCTATTCGGGGCCTTTTGTGGTTCCATATGAATTTTAGGATTGCTTGTTCTAGTTTTGAGAAGAATGCTGGTGCAATTTTGATTGGGATTGCATTGAATGTGTAGATAGCTTTGGGTAGTACTGACATTTTAACAATATTTATTCTTCCAATCCATGAGCATGGAATGTTTTTCCATTTCTTTATATCTTCTTCAATTTCCTTCATAAGTTTTCTATAGTTTTCAGTATACAGATCTTTTACATCTTTGGTTAGATTTATTCCTAGGTATTTTATATTTCTTGATGCAATTATGAATGGGATCAGTTTCTTTATTTGTCTTTCTGTTGCTTCATTATTAGTGTATAAGAATGCAACTGATTTCTGTACATTGATTTTGTATCCTGCCACTTTGCTAAATTCATGTATCAGTTCTAGCAGACTTTTGGTGGAGTCTATCGGATTTTCCATGTATAATATCATGTCATCTGCAAAAAGTGAACGCTTAACTTCATCTCTGCCAATTTTGATGCCTTTGATTTCCTTTTGTTGTCTGATTGCTGATGCTAGAACTTCCAACACTATGTTAAACAGCAGCGGTGAGAGTGGACATCCCTGTCGTGTTCCTGATCTCAGGGAAAAAGGTCTCAGTTTTTCCCCGTTGAGGATGATGTTAGCTGTGGGCTTTTCATAAATGGCTTTTATGATCTTTAGGTATGTTTCTTCTATCCCGACTTTCTCAAGGGTTTTTATTAAGAAAGGTTGCTGAATTTTATCAAAGGCCTTTTCTGCATCAATTGACAGGATCATATGGTTCTTATCTTTTCTTTTATTAATGTGATGTATCACGTTGATTGATTTGCGAATGTTGAACCAGCCCTGCATCCCAGGAATGAATCCCACTTGATCATGGTGAATAATTCTTTTTATATGCTGTTGAATTCGGTTTGCTAGTATCTTACTGAGAATTTTTGCATCCATATTCATCAGGGATATTGGCCTGTAGTTCTCTTTTTTTACTGGGTCTCTGTCTGGTTTAGGAATCAAAGTAATACTGGCTTCATAGAATGAGTCTGGAAGTTTTCCTTCCCTTTCTATTTTTTGGAACAGCTTGAGAAGGATAGGTATTATCTCTGCTTTAAACGTCTGGTAGAACTCCCCTGGGAAGACATCTGGTCCTGGACTCTTATTTGTTGGGAGATTTTTGATGACTGATTCAATTTCTTTGCTGGTTATAGGTCTGTTCAAGCTTTCTATTTCCTCCTGATTGAGTTTTGGAAGCTTGTGGGTGTTTAGGAATTTGTCCATTTCTTCCAGGTTGGGTCCAGTTTGTTGGCGTATAATTTTTCATACTATTCCCTGATAATTGCTGTTATCTCTGAGGGATTGGTTGTAATAATTCCATTTTCATTCATGATTTTATCTATATGGGTCATCTCCCTTTTCTTTTTGAGAAGCCTAGCTAGAGGTTTATCAATTTTGTTTATTTTTTCAAAAAACCAACTCTTGGTTTCGTTGATCTGCTCTGCAGTTTTTTTAGATTCTATATTGTTTATTTCTGCTCTGCTCTTTATTATTTCTCTTCTTCTGCTGGATTTAGGCTGTCTTTGCTGTTCTGCTTCTATTTCCTTTAGGTGTGCTGTTAGATTTTGTATTTGGGATTTTTCTTGTTTCTTGAGATAGGCCTGGATTGCAATGTATTTTCTTCTCAGGACTGCCTTCGCTGCATCCCAAAGCGTTTGGATTGTTGTATTTTCATTTTCATTTGTTTCCATATATTTTTTAATTTCTTCTCTAATTGCCTGGTTGACCCACTCATTCGTTAGTAGGGTGTTCTTTAACCTCCATGCTTTTGGAGGTTTTCCAGGTTTTTCCTGTGGTTGATTTCAAGCTTCATTGCATTGTGGTCTGAAAGTATGCATGGTATGATTTCAATTCTTGTATACTTATGAAGGGTTGTTTTGTGACCCAGTATGTGATCTATCTTGGAGAATGTTCCATGTGCACTCGAGAAGAAAGTATATTCTGTTGCTTTGGGATGCAGAGTTCTAAATAGATCTGTCAAGTCCATCTGATCCAATGTCTCATTCAGGGCCCTTGTTTCTTTATTGACCGTGTGTCTAGATGATCTATCCATTTCTGTAAGTGGAGTGTTAAAGTCCCCTGCAGTTACCACATTCTTATCAATAAGGTTGCTTATGTTTGTGAGTAATTGTTTTATGTATTTGGGGGCTCCCATATTCGGCACATAGACATTTATAATTGTTAGCTCTTCCTGATGGATAGACCCTGTGATTATTATATAATGCCCTTCTTCATCTCTTGTTACAGCCTTTAATTTAAAGTCTAATTTGTCTGATATAAGTATGGCTACTCCAGCTTTCTTTTGACTTCCAGTGGCATGATAAATAGTTCTCCATCCCCTCACTCTCAATCTGAAAGTGTCCTCAAGTCTAAAATGAGTCTCTTGTAGACAGCAAATAGATGGGTCTTGTTTTTTTACCCATTCTGATACCCTATGTCTTTTGGTTGGTGCATTTAGTCCATTTACATTCAGTGTTATTATAGAAAGATATGGGTTTAGAGTCATTGTGATGTCCGTAGGTTTCATGCTTGTAGTGATGTCTCTGGTACTTTGTCTCACAGGATCCCCCTTAGGATCTCTTGTAGGGCTGGTTTAGTGGTGACGAATTCCTTCAGTTTTTGTTTGTCTGGGAAGACCTTTATCTCTCCTTCTATTCTAAATGACAGACTTGCTGGATAAAGGATTCTCGGCTGCATATTTTTTCTGTTCATCACATTGAAGATCTCCTGCCATTCCTTTCTGGCCTGCCAAGTTTCAGTAGAGAGATCTGTCACGAGTCTTATAGGTCTCCCTTTATATGTTAGAGCACATTTATCTCTAGCTGCTTTCAGAATTTTCTCTTTATCCTTGTATTTTGCCAGTTTCACTATGATATGTCGTGCAGAAGATCGATTCAAGTTACGTCTGAAGGGAGTTCTCTGTGCCTCTTGGATTTCAATGCCTTTTTCCTTCCCCAGATCCGGGAAGTTCTCAGCTATTGTTTCTTCAAGTACACCTTCAGCACCTTTCCCTCTCTCTTCCTCCTCTGGAATACCAATTATGAGTATATTATTTCTCTTTAGTGCATCACTTAGTTCTCTAATTTTCCCCTCATACTCCTGGATTTTTTTATCTCTCTTTTTCTCAGCTTCTTCTTTTTCCATAATTTTATCTTCTAGTTCACCTAATCTCTCCTCTGCCTCTTCATTCCGAGCCGTAGTTGTCTCCATTTTATTTTGCAGTTCATTGATAGCATTTTTTAGCTCCTCCTGGCTGTTCCTTAG
The DNA here is from genome assembly GCF_022079265.1 of Lynx rufus. Lineage (NCBI taxonomy): Eukaryota > Metazoa > Chordata > Mammalia > Carnivora > Felidae > Lynx > Lynx rufus. The sequence goes on along the minus strand of NW_025814897.1, from coordinate 67,594,638 downwards.
TCCCTTGATCTCTGTAGCAAGAGATTCTCTGCTGTCCTTTATACTGTTTTCAAGCCCAGCGATTAATTTTATGACTATTATTCTAAACTCACTTTCTGTTATATTGTTTAAATCATTTTTGATCAGTTCGTTAGCTGTTATTTCCTGGATGTTTTTCTGACGGGAATTCTTCCGTTTCGTCATTTTGGATAGTCCCTGGAGTGGTGCGGACCTGCAGGGCACTTCCCCTGTGCTGTCTTGAATAACTTGCGCTGGTGGGCGGGGCCGCAGTCAGACCTGATGTCTACCCCCAGCCCACCGCTGGGGCCACAGTCAGACTGGTGTGTGCCTTCTCTTCCCCTCTCCTAGGGGTGGGATTCACTGTAGGGTGGCGTGGCCTGAGGGCTACTTGCACACTGCCAGGCTTGTGGTACTGGGGATCTGGAGTATTAGCTGGGGTGGATCGGCAAGGTGCACAGGGGCGGGAGGGGCAGTCTCAGCTCGCTTTTCCTTCGAAGATCCGCTTCGGGAGGGGCTCTGCGGCAGCGGGAGGGAGTCAGACCCGCCGGAGGGATGGATCCACAGAAGTACAGCTTTGGGTGTTTGCGCAGTGCAAGTAAGTTCCCTGGCAGGAACTGGTTCCCTTTGGGATTTTGGCTGGGGGGTGGGCGAGGGAGATGGCGCTGGCGAGCGCCTTTGTTCCCGGTCAAACTGAGCTCTGTCGTCCCGGGACTCAGCAACTCTCCCTCCCGTTGTCCTCCAGCCCTCCCGTTCTCTGAGCAGAGCTGTTAGCTTATAACCTTCCAGATGTTAAGTCCCGCTTGCTGTTGGAACACACTCCGGCCCCTCCGCTTTTGCCAGCCAGACTCGGGGCTCTGCTTGGCCAGCAGGCTGCCCCTCCGCCCCGGCTCCCTCCCGCCACTCCGTGGAGCGCGCACCGCCTCGCCACCCTTCCTACCCTCTTCTGTGGGCCTCTCGTCTGCGCTTGGCTCCGGAGACTCCATTCTGCTAGTCTTCTGGCGGTTTTCTCTTAACTTTTTATATCTTTAACAGGTTTTACTGTTTGCTTCTTTCAGATCCTAAATTCCCTATCTTACCGTCTTGTTGTAATTCATTTTTATGTAATGTGGAGACATTTTTGAGTCATTCTTATAGAAAAAGTACTTGGCTGGTACCTTTTCTTAGCTTTTAGAGATCAGAGAATGCTGTCATATATTGCTGACAATGTGGCTGGGTGTCTTAGTTCATTTGGGATGATATAACAAAACACCATAGATTGGATAGCTTATACAAATTTATTTCTCAAGAGTTTTAAATACTGAGAAGTCCAAGGGCAAGGTGCTGGCAGAGTCCATGTCTGCTGAGGGTCTACTTCCTGTTCATATAACCTCACACAGTGGAAGGCGGAGGGACTCTCTGGGGTCTCTTCATAAGTGCACTAATCCCATTCATGAGGGCTCTACTGTCACGAACTAACCACCTTCCAAAGGCTCCACCTGCAAATATCATCACATTGGGAATTACGTTTCAATACATGAATGGAGGGGGGGGGAGGGGTGTCAGGAAACCAAACATTCAGTCCACAACACTGGGTAAAAGTTTTCTATTTCTGTAGATATTCTACTGCTAACTTCTGGAATTTAGTGTTCCAGAGAAGAAATCTAACAGATTCCTCAAAAGCATCCTTAGGGTTTCAGCTTATTTGCCTGTAGGACTCCTACATCCTTAAAATTAAATTATAGTGAAATTGTTATTGATCCTGAACCCAAACATCAAGAGCCAAGGCAATAGCCAAACCTTCCATAAAAGGTTTCAGAGACCAAACCCTTCTCTCCAATGCAGAGTCATCCACGTTCTATTCCGAGTGCATACCCAGCTCTCCTCACCAAAACAACCTCCATCATCCCCCTTCCACTTACCCTCCTCCTCCCCATCTCCCAGCAAAACCAACGTTAAAATACTGGTGGTTGCCCTCAACATTTTTTCTGCTATCACACATTCGTGCAGTTAAATGACACACATTCTTATACAACACACACATTTGGGCAATTAAATGACACACACGCATTCGTGCAACTAAATTACACACACATATACAATTTGGGAATTTAGGCATTATTTTGCACACACAAAGAAAATACGATTCTATTATATGCACTTCTCCACACGGTGCTTTTAGTTAGCTCACCTAACTGGCAGTCCCTCTAGGTTATATCTAGGTTGGTATAGATATAATTCACTTTTTCTAGGCTTCATAATGATTCAAATTATCCATATACTGCAATCTGTTCAACAGTCTCTGTACTGATGGATATTTAAATTACCATTTATTATCCTTTTTTGTAGCTTCATTTTGTTATTTTTGTTTGTTGACACAACTAAAATGCTGCAATGAACACATTTGTAGACATAACCTTATTTTTCAGTCCTTTAATTTCTACAGGAGAAATCCCCAAAAATGAAATTGTTGCATCATGAGCATTTTTTTTCTTTGTGTAAATGCTCTAACTATTCACATTTCTACCAGTATCGTGAGTGCCCCTTCCCCAGCAAAAAACCTCTGCTAGGCATTACCTCTGTTTAATTTCTCCCAGCATGATGTGTGAGTGCCGCTATCTCCCCATCCCTTTGATTTACATTGCATAGCATCTTGCACAGGGTGTTTGATTTCCTCCTGGGTGCATTGTCTATTCATATCCTTTGTCTATCTTCCTACTAGGATGTCTTTCTTTATCAGTTTGGAGAGGTATTTCAATATTTTAAATGTTAATCCTTTATCTCTTTATATGCTGCAACTTTTCCTAGTTTATCATTCGTCTTTTGGCTTCATTTATGAAATATTTTGCCATGCAATTTTCTAAGCTTTATGCAAGTACGTAAAGCTATCTTTTCCAGTATAGCATCTTCAAGTCTATTGTCTTAGTTTAAAGGTCTCCCAAGCCACCAGGTTATTTCTGTGTTTCCCTAGATTTTGCTCTTGTATTGTTTTGTCCATTTCTTCCATTTAAATCGTTAATCCATCTGAAATTTATTCTGGTATGTAGAGAGACTTAAAGCTCTCTTCATTTTCTCCTGGATGGATAGGGTCAGTTAAAAAGCATGATATAAGGGGCGCCTGGGTGGCGCAGTCGGTTAAGCGTCCGACTTCAGCCAGGTCACGATCTCGCGGTCCGGGAGTTCGAGCCCCGCGTCAGGCTCTGGGCTGATGGCTCAGAGCCTGGAGCCTGTTTCCGATTCTGTGTATCCCTCTCTCTCTGCCCCTCCCCCGTTCATGCTCTGTCTCTCTCTGTCCCAAAAATAAAATAAACGTTGAAAAAAAAATTAAAAAAAAAAAAAAAAAGCATGATATAATATGGAAGCCATTCTTTTCCCACCAGGGCTGGCTTCATAGGTATGTTACACATGCAATCGCCCAGGGCCTTATGCTCAGAAGGGCCCTATGTGACTGGTTTAATGCTCTGCTCCCGCCATCCTGAAATTCTTACCAATTTGATCTTCCAGTTTGTGTTTTATAAGTGAATTCTGACAGGGCACTGAGCAGGGGGCTTGGATTCTCAGTTCCATCTCCCACTGCCTTTCTGCTTCCTTGGGATTGTACTGGGCCTCCAGCTCCCCAGCCCCCTGGTGCCCTGGCCTTGCCCAGCTTCTCCCTCCCCTCATTAGTCACTTATCAGACATGCAAAGACTCAAGAAATTTAGCTACAGGCACCCTTTCTGAAAAAGAAACTGGAGGATATACTCCACCCAAACTAGAGAGTAAAACAAGAGAAGGGAAGATATTGAGTTCTTTCTAAAAGCAAAGACCCAGTATGGGAGTGAGGAAAAGGGTGTTCAGTGAAGGTTCAGCTAGTCCTAAGGCCTAGAAAAGAACAGCCAGTACAAACCAGAGCAGGAGGACGGAGGTCTGTGGGAGGGATGTATCCAGGGAAAGGAACAAAACTGCTGGATCCCTGGTGTGCATGCCTGACCTCACTGAGAGGAGTTTTACAGCTCTGTGGAAGGGTTTGGGGAGGGGCATCTGGGTGGCTCAGGCAGTTGAGTGTATGACTTCTACTTAGGTCATGATCTCATGGTTCATGAGTTCAAGCCCTGCTTCAGGCTCACTGCTGTCAAGCCTGCCTTGGATCCTCTGTCCCTTTCTCTCTGTCTCACTCTCTCTCTCAAAAATAAATAAACATTAAGGAAAAAGAGAGAGTTGGGGAAAAACGGGGGATGAGTTCACAAACAAATCCCTAGCAATGGAGAAAATTGGACAATCATTACCTCCAAGAAAAAGAAAGTATTAAAAGGAAGGAAATGTATTCATAGGTTACTTCTTAGCCAGCTGCGATATAATTAAATGGTCATAAAGAAGGTAAATATTGAATGTTGATCTAACTTTATTGGGAAGATGATGAAGGAGAAAAGTTTGAGGGAGGAGGGAGAAGAGGACTAAAAGATATCTTCCATAATGGGAAGTGGATAGGGAAAGTCTAAAATTGAAAGTTTAAGAAATAGCAGTATAAGCGTGGTTTTTAGAAACATGAAGATAAATACCAGGGGAAACAGCCAGAGTTAAGTGTGCCTCTGGGGAGTGGAAACGAGGTATGGAGGTATGGGGGCATGGGGGCGGGGCATAAAACGATTGCTTTTTATTAAAATCTGTAGACTACTCTTTGCCTTTTTAAACTCTATATTTGGTGATCCTTTTTTACAATAAAAGTTAAAACTTTTTAATGTTTATTTCTGAGAGAGAGAGAGAGAGAGCGGGGGAGAGAAAGAGAGAATGGGGTAGGGGCAGAGAGAGAGGGTAAACAGAGCCTGATATGGGTTCAAACTCACAAACCGTGAGATCATGACCTGAGCCAAAGTTGGAGGCTCAACCAACTGAGCCACCCAGGCGCCCCTCAATAAAAGTTAATTTTTTTTTAAAGTAATAGGCAGTGGGAATTCAGGATGTAGCCCACTTCACATGGGTGAGAGGCGTTCTTGTCATTCAAGGCAGGGCTTTAACGCCCAGACCAGCATTTCAATGCTGACACTTTGGTGTTGGTGTAAGCAGATCAGTTTTGCTTCAACCCTATGAAACCATCAAAGAACTGAATGATCCAAAGATGGTTAATGTCTAACTTCAGGATTTTTAGAAAATTAGCAAAATGGTTTTTTGGTAATACTTTTCATAATCGTTCCTGATCCACTTCTTAGTCTTTGACTTTCATACCCGTTATCACCTTTTCCTTCTCTTTCAGCTCAAAATATTTTCTTTAAATTCTGGGACAGCTTTTCAAATTTGACCTCTGCTCCATAGGCAGAATTTTCTTCTGCTTTCAGCATTTTGTCAGTTTCTCAGAAATGACCTAGGACTTTTTAGCACTGAGAGTCAAAGTTAAAGAAAGCTCAGGGTCTTTCCTTAAAGCAGAATAAAAAACAAACAAACAAACAAACCAGGATTATAGAGAGCAATCATTGATAGCAACTGAAATCTGGCACAAGAGAATTTCTACATTATACCTAGGTAGTTATATTTATTTAAATGTTAATTCTGAATTATCATTTTATGTATATTTAATAACAATTCAATTATTTTAATATAAGATTTTGACGAGGAAAGTGTAAGTGACTAGACCACCTGGGAATCAATCACCTGGGAAGCTTTTAAAAATACTGATGCCTGGATAGGTCCCACCCGCAAAGAGTCTGATTTAATGTGAGCACAGCATAGGTGTGGGAATTTTCTTAACTCCCCTTGTTATTCTGACACATAGCAAAATCTGGGTACCACTACAGTAAGCAACGTCCCAGGTGTTCCCTCTGACTCAAAACATCCAGGAAAAATATCTAACTTATCTAATCCAGGTAAATTCACCTTGTGGCAAGTGCCCAGATGGCATATGAATTCCTGGAGGAAATAGCCAGTGGCTCTTGCAAAATTTAACTTCAAAGTGACGGCAACTATCACACGGTGATCCCTAAACCTTCTCCTCAGTTTGCAATAGATTCCCAAATAGGCAGGCCAAGGGTAGCATGGCTGGCTGGTTACTCCACCTCATTACAACCTCCCCCCATACAGACAATGCTCATTTCTTGACAAGTGGTTTGTTTGAAATACAACACTGCCCATTTTAGAGCCACCCTCTTTGCCCACACAACCAGCATCTCTGCCCTCTTTAATCAAAGAACTAGATGCTCCAAACATGGTTAATTCTAAGTCCTTTTGTTCTGGTCTGGCACATTGGATGAACAAAGGTTTCATGGAGCCCATTTCCTACGTGGAATTGGAGGTTGCTTTGTGAGCATATGTGAAATGGTTCTTCAACAACTACAATGGCATCTGCCCCCTTAGATAAGCATGTGTTTGGAGGGGATGAATCCAGTTCCACAGATGAGATCTAGGATTGGTGATTGCAGTCGGCAGTTGGTGCCTATTAGTGAAGCAGGGGAGGGGGCTGTTGGAAGGAGATGAGGCGGGGGCCTGCTGAACCAAGAGCCACAGATCAGACTAGGGCACGGAGAGTGTTTCTGAACTGCAGACAGGCAAGGGGTAGGTGCCAATGCACTGATCTGGAGTTGGGTAGAAGGAGCCAGGCTGACATGGGGCCATATTGGCCTGACTCCCAGAACAGAATCACTACTGGACCTCCTAGGAGTGCAAGGGTGGGCTCAGGGAACAAGAGAAGGAGACGGAGAGGGAAGAAAGCCATGATCATCTTCCTATGGATGATCAGCACTCCAGTGTAATTGCTGGAGGCGTGGGGGAAAAAAAGAAGACCCAGTAGCATCTCTGGGGCCATCATGTCACAGAACCAAAGACCTCCAAGAGCAGGAAGGGAGTCCTTGTGAAATACCCCAGTCCTAAACCAAAGCCATCAACTCTAGCCTCAGCCTACAGCTCCAATGCTATGCATGCCCAGGTGGGTTGTCCCAAGCTGCTCCATACCCATTCTGAGTGCAGCCAGACCATTGTGCAGGAGCCCAGTTCAGGCCTGAGCAGTAGGGAACACACTGAAAAGACCCCCTGAGTCTGGGCCTGGCAGAGGTGGGAAACCATCAGTGGCTAATGACTGTAATCAGAACTTAAGTGGAACCAGAAGGGCCTGCCTATTTGGCCCTTTGAAGGCTGGACCAGTTTCTAATTTTCCCCGTTATACTAAAGAACCAACACTTTTGAGCTAATGCAGGAGATGAAACATGGATGCAAACTCCATCTTAATTTATTAATGAAAAATGTGAATTGTTATCCTCTTCCATATACATCTAAAATAATCCTGATTCATAGGTCCTAGAGAGTCAAACCCAGTCCCCTAAACCAGTCCCTTTATTTCCACAAATCCTTTAAGCAAGGCCAAGAATTCCAGGAAAAAAAAATGCTGTTTCTCCCCCCTAGGTTCTAAGTGTTGAGAAATCTCTACTACTCTACAACAGAAATTAAACAGAATCACAGAGCTATGGGCTAGACCTTAGTTCATCAAACATTTACTGAGCACCTACTATAGGAAGTAGATGCTAGGAACTGAGGATAGAAATTAATCAGATCCAGTGCCTGCTTCCAGAGGCCCTCTGAGAGAAAAAGATCATAAACAGATCATTTTAATACAACACAACATATGCAAACCACAGAGGTATGAATAAGTGATAGAGAGATAGGCTCTACATGAGGAAGGGAGGAGAGAATCAGCAAAGGCTTCATGGAAGAAGTAGCCCTTGAGACTAATACTGAAGAAAGAATAAAATAAAAGTTGAAGTGTTAGCCACGTTATTTTACAAAATGAGAATAAAGTCATTGTTTTTTGAGCATAGTAGAAAAGTAATAAACAGTTGGGGAAGGAAACTTCCCCAGCTCAATAATCATTCCAGCAGAGAAACAAGATGGTGGAAGGTTAAGAGGAATGACAACAACATCAGAAACCATGCAAAAGTGGTCAGTTCATCACTGGTGATGGCCAGAAAGGTGAGATCAGCATGGAGGAGAGATGTTTATGGGTCACATGGGGCTAGCCCACGCCTAAGGAACTATAGGAAAACAGCAGCTGTCAAGGCTTGGGTGTAAGAAGGTGTGACTGTGTTGAGATAGGAGGATGTAAGCGGTAGAAAAGCTCACCTGAGTATCCAGGACCCCACAAGGGAGGGAACGTGTTTGGGGAAGAGGCCCAAAGACCTAGTCATTTCACTGTGTGTCTGTTGTGGGACAGGGAAGGAAGGAGCCTACTGGGAGCAGTCATGCTTTATTAGAGTGTGGTAGCTCTGAATCTAAGGCCACAGTTCAAGTACACGAGAAATAAGACTTCCCTTTTCCATAACTGAATTTCTTTTTAAGCCCCATTCCACTGAGGTGCCCTTTTTCCTTTTCCCAGAGGAATAGAGAACCAGGGCTTTGGAGTGGAGGCGGTGATCTGGTCTTTCGTTTTTATCTACCCACAATGATATAACCTCAGATGTTCTTTTGTTACCTGTCATTCCCAACTAAACACCCTGTTCAGGTTCAACTCATCCAGCCACTTCCATACCACTCTCCAGTGCCTAGGAATTAATTCTGCTCCTCCTACACCATGTGGGGCCTCCACAACTGTGGAGCTGTGTCAGACCTTGTGATATATAGGACAAGCTGGCCAAGGGAAACTTAGGACGAAGACACACAACCCAGCCATGTCTTCTCTGGGGTCTTGCCTCTTGTCTGGGGCTCTCAAGTGAAATGAATACAGTGGCCCCAGTGAAATGAACTGGGGTAGATTCAATATTAAGCTTCTTTCCCTTACAGGATAAGCACGTATTTCCCAGTCTAGTCACCCTACATGGATTTGGAAGGCAAGGTGAGGGGATATCCTGACTGCTTATCCTTCAAGAATATAATACACAGGCTCATCCATGGCTGCAGGGCTGGGGGTTCTCTGCTGAAAGCCTACCCTGGTTTATGGCTTCCTGAACCAAGGACTTGTACTGAAGCTATAATCAGGCTGTGGTCTTTAATACAAACCTAGCCTCACTCTCCTCTCAGGGCTGGGTTTCCTCATCTGTAAAATCTAGAGACTTCTAGGATCTGACAGTGACTATAAAGTGGGCACATCTGACCCAAATCAGTTCCGCAATGAATATATCACCATTTAGTGGGTATCCCTTGAGACCTGCAGGAAGGCTCATTAAAGCTATTAAAGCAGCCCCCTTAGGGACGGTGTGTATTCTGATATGCAGATTCCAAACTGACATAATAAAGAAGCTACTGCTCTTCTCTTCCCAGGAGCCAGTGCTTTGTATTCATACAGGGTATCCTGAGACCCAGCAGACACCCCTTCCCACACATATAAAAAAGTCATACAAGAGGGCGCCTGGGTGTCACAGTTGGTTAAGTGTCCGACTTTGGCTCAGGTCATGATCTCAAGGTTTGTGAGTTCAAGCCCTGCATTGGGTTCTGTGCTGACAGCTCTGGAGCCTTCTTTGGATTCTGTGTCTCCCTCTTCTCTCTGCCCCTCCCCTGCTCACTCTCTCTCTCTCTCTCTCTCTCTGAAAAATAAATAAACATTAAAAAACTTTTTTAATTACACAGGGTGAAAGCAAAATGCAAGGGGAAATGTCTAAATCACAGACAAGTTGGGTTAGTTCACTCTGCAGAAACACTCAGCAGCAAGTGCTCTCTTGGCTTCAGTTTGGCAGCTGCATAAAAGCTAAACAGTTTTCCCTACAGAAGGAAAAGAATCTGTGACCCTGCAGGATGGAGACTGGAACAACACACAGTCATAGAAGCCTGCAAGGGTTCAGCAGAAGCATCCAAGAATGGCATCCAAAGGTCACAGGGTCCTTTTGGGGCAGCCACATCAAATCCATCAGTCAGCCAGCAATGAGCCCATTCAGGAAGGAACTGCTCAGTGCTGGGAATGGAGAGCATAGGATCAAACTCTAAGGAAGCAGCACTGAGAGGACTAGGCAGAAAATCAGGACACAGACATGTGGGGTCAGGGCTCCCAGCCCAGCCTGGAAGTCCACACCCAGCAAAGAATTTAATGGGATGAATGTTGATTGAATGAGGGTTGTGGGGGAAGAATTCAATGCAAGTCCTGTGTCAGGGGGAAGAGATCCTTTGACTTGGTGGCTCTGGAGACTCAGAATTCCCCCAACCATGTGAAATACCAGGTCCCTGAGTAGTGATTCCAAACCCACCCACTGGGCCTCTGGGCCAAGTAGGCTGGGTCCAGGCAGGGCTGGAGGGCAGAGACAGGCACTGCACCCATTCGACCTGTTCTTCGGGGACCCAGAGACAGGGCATTCCTGCCCCACCACCTCCAACCAATCTTCATCACACCCCATCTGTTGCTAAAAAGCAGTGTAGACAGAGAATAAGAGCTGGAATCAGATGATGGGACTTGAATCCCGACCCTGCCATTCATCGGCTTTGAAATGCTGGGCAAATTATGGAACCAAACTAAGTCATTACATCTTCGTCTGTGAAAGGGAAAATAATAGTACCTGCTTCCCAGGATTGTTGTGAGGAATCCGCGAGATAATACACGTAAGTAGTGTAAGCGGTTACCATAGTGCCCGACACACAATATGCACTAAATATGTATATATTCCCTCTCTCTTATGTAAAAATGTGTAGGGCTTGTGGGTAAGGTGAGGATTGTCTGCAGGACAGAATCCAGAGACAGGCTAAAAATCCCTTGATTTGACAGTTAAAATTCCATGCAGCCAATGGCACTTGGAGCCCCCGAGACAGTTTCGTGTCTAGAAATAAGAAAATCAGAAAACAGGAGGCCTCTTTGCCCAGGCCAAAGGAAGTTTTCCTCGTCCCGGTAACAGTAGTTCCAGGGAAAGTTGCCCTCTCCATAGCTCACCTGCTAATTAACAACTAATTAACAACCGATCTCACTGCTGCCCCAAGAGACTGACTAGGGTCCCTCCTCCACCCTGAGAGATGGGAGGGGAGCATGCCTCAGGGAGGCTGTTTGTATCCCCTTACCACCCATCCCTCCTGCTGAAACCAGAAGATGCCAAAGGATGTGCATTCCCCTTGTGGACCCCCCACAGCTCCAAAAACATGCTGCTCAAAGACATGGCCTGGCATTATGGGGAGCCCAACAGTGTAAATGAGTATTATGGTAGACTCCCCGAAGATGTCCATGTCCTAATCCCCAGAACCTATAAATACATTACCTTACAGGATAAAGGGAAATTTGCAGATGTAATTAAGGATACAGGTGAGGAGAGTAGGCTGGGTTATGCAGGTGGGCCCAATATAATCACAAGAGTCTTTATAAAAGACTCATGAGGGTCAGAGTCAGGTAGGTGAGGTGTGACGTTGGAAGCAGAAATCAGGGTGATGTCCAGGAGCCAAGGAATGCACTCAGTCTCTAAAAGCTGAAAAAGGCAAAGAGTGAGTTCTTCCCTAGAACTTAGAAGGAATGCAGCCTTTGATTTTTTTTTTTAATATTCATTTGTTTATTTTGAGAGAAAGAGAGAGAGAGCATGAGCAGGGGAGGGGCAGGGAGAGATGGAGAGACAAAGTCCCAAACAGACTTCATGCTTTCAGTGCAGAGACCGACGATGATGATGGACGACGTGGGGCTCGGTCTCACCATGAGATGACCTGAGCCATAATCAAGAATTGAATGCTTAACCGACTGAGCCACCCAGGTGCCCCTCACAGCCTTTGATTTTAGCACCCTAAGACTCGTTGCGGAGCTCTGACCTCCAAAACGGTAAGATAATAAGCTTGCGTTGTTTTAAGCAATGGAGTTTGTAGTGTTTTGTTAAGGAATAATTGGAAACTGCTGAAAGACCAGAGAGGTAAAACCCAAAGTCACACAGCTGATACTGGAGGGGCTGTGACCAGAGCTCATTCTCCTCCCAAAAGCCCTGCCCAAAGAAAGAAGGGACAGCTCCTCTTTGTGTGTGCACCCCTCCAGGGCTGTGGGCTGGTTATACCGCTGCCAGTCCTTGCTATCAAACTGCCTCCTTTCCCTCCACAGCCCCCTTCCTAGGGATGGCAGGGTGGCAGACTGGGATGAGTAGAGGGACCAACAGGAATCAAAGAGCATTTTCCTTTGGGATCCTCTGCCCTCCCGCCACCTGTATCTTTATAGCAGATCACTGTCCACAGCAACAAGGTCTGATATCCTAAAACAGTAAAAACGCTGACAAACAATATCTAAAGTGTGAGTTCTACCATCTTTAAACCTGTCTACAAGGGCTTAAAGGGCTGAATCTTGTTGTTGTTTTTAAGAGAAACATAACTCATGCAAGGATAGCATTCTAGTACTGTGGACTTTGAGTACCTACTGCTTGCCTATATTTATATTTGGATGTCCTACCATATTTCAGGAAGACTTAGTACACATACACTGCAAATACCTTTCTGAGCAGGGCTGTGTATGTGGAGGGAAGAGCCCACTGCCCAGGAGACAGGAACTCAGAAGTCCAGTTCTTGGCTCTGCGAACTTGAGTGTGATCTGAGTTCACTCTGTTCCCTCCATGCTGCTGCAGTGGGAGACAGCACAAAGGACAGGCTGAGTCAGAGATGTTGGCTGTAAACAACAGAAGGGACTCTGGTTACCTTAAGTAAGAAGGAAGTTTGCTGTAAGGGTACGGAAGGATCAGAATCAAGGGAGGCTGGAATACCTGGCTTGGTCTGGACCCAGTAGAACCCAAAGTAACCCAGTCACTGGAGATCCAGGCAACCCACCAATAGCTATGGCCCAATCAGCTGGAAGCTGCTATTGCCTCGAAAAACCTCCCACCAGTCCAACTTAGCCTTGAAACATGTGCTCCAGACTCTCTGAAAAACTCTGCTCCATTGACCAAGCTCAGGTCACAGCCCATCCCTGCCTATACCTGGGCACCCAGTGGAAAGATTTGGAGTCTTCGGCTTTTGTCTTTAAAAATGGAGGGTACAAGGGCACCTGGGTGGCTCAGTCAGTTAAGCATCCGACTCTTGATTTTGGTCACGTCACGATCTCGTGGTTTGTGAGATCAAGCCCCGTATCGGGCTCTCTGCTGACAGTGTGGAGCCTGCTTGGGATTCTCTCTCTCTCTCTGCCTCTCTCTCTCTCTGCCTCTCTCTCTCTCTCTCTCTGCCTCTCTCTCTCTCTCTCTCTGCCTCTCTCTCTCTCTCTCTCTGCCTCTCTCTCTCTCTCTCTGCCTCTCTCTCTCTCTCCCTGCCTCTCTCTCTCTCTGCCTCTCTCTCTCTCTCTCTCTCTGCCTCTCTCTCTGCCTCTCCTCTCTGCCCCTCCCCCACTTGTGTGCTCTGTTTCTCTCTCAAAATCAATAAATAAACCTATAAATAAATAAAATGGAGGGTACAATGGCAGACCATGTGAGGAAAGTAATTCCTTTATAGTGGTGGTTCTCAAACTGTGGTCTCAGACCAGCAGCATCAGTATCTGAGAACTTTTTAGAAATGCACCTTCTTAGGCCCCCCTAGACCTACTGAATCAGAAACGGGGTGGGGCCCAGCAATCTGTTGCAACAAGTGCTGCCGGTGATAGTGATCCATACCAGTTTGAGAACCACTGCCCTTCAGGAACTCCAAATGCATGTGCAGCGTTGGTGGTATAGTGGTAAGCATAGTTGCTTTCCAAATGCTACTAAAAAGGTTGGATTTTGGCCATCAAATCAAAACTTAACAACTGCCCAGTATGTAGGTTAAATGTCAGAGCTTGAAGCCAGACTGGCAAGAAAACTAAATAAAATGTTGGGAGAAAGGGCACCTATATTTTCCTTAGTGATGTGTGATACACTATGCTTGCTGTGAGCTCTCCTACAGACACTCTGTCCTTTCCTGTTTCTCAGCCCCCACTTCAGCCTTCTTCTGCTCCCCCTCAAATTGTTCAACCCTCAGGAAGTGGCCCTCCTACTCTGTAAATCTAAAACCTTCCGTTGCCTTCCTTCAGACAATCCCAAAGTCGTCTTCAGAGTGAAACTTTGATATCAGAACTGTCCATGGAGAGCCTTGCAAGCAAACAAATCATTAGCCTCCAGCCTGAGAAATAGTCCTCGGTCCCCTCTGGCCATAGTGCCCTTCGGGCCTCAGCAGTTAGAAGTTGATTCAATGGCTTAGGGTCCTCTCCACTCTAACTAGCCCTTGCCACTCAGCCAGGCAAAGACTGCTGGAAGTAGAGTCTGGAAGTCTTAGACTGAGCTGGGAGGACATCATGTGGCCATTCCCAGTATGACACATCAAACCAGGGTTCGTTCTTTATGTGGTGGTATTTTGTTAAAGACTACGAAGCAATAATGATAAAGATATTTTTGAGACTTAAAGTTCACCCACAATTATGCCAACAGGATTATTTTTATTCCTACTGTTAAATATTTTCTTACCAGGGGTACCTGGGTGGCTCAGTTGGGTAAGCATCCGACTTTGACTCAGGTCAAGATCTCACAGCTAATGAGTTCAAGCCCCACATTGGGTTCTGTGCTTTGGATTTGGAACCTGCTTTGGATTCTGTGTCTCCCTCTCTCTGCCCCTCCCCCACTCACACTCTGTCTCTCTTTCTCTCTAAAAAATAAACATTTTTTAAAATTTTTGATAAATATTTTCAGACCAATGCAGTGAGCCTTCCTTTCTTTACTATGGCAATTGGATCATCAACATTCTCTATGCTCATTCAAGGTTCCTGCAATCATTCTTTTCAATGATTGTCAATAACAGACCCTCTAATATTCATGCAATGAAATGGAATGAAAAGGCAATGAATTTGGGAGAGCCATGTGGTTAAGAGCTCCATTTCTGGAGTGACCCAGGCAGGGGTTCAAAATCCAGCTCTGCTACTTACTGGCTGTGTGATCTTGGGTATGTTTCTTACCCCTTCTGTATCAAGAAGAAGAATATTACCTACTGTATAGGGTTGTTATGAGAACAGTGTGTGAGAAGACAGTTAACCCAGAGCCTGGCCACAGCCCTAGCATGAGCACCTTACTATCAGTTTAAATGCATCCCCATTGGAACCATCACCGCTGATGCCAGCTGAAGACCTTTCTCAGATGGAACCCCTGAATCTGTAAATCTATGAGTTGACTCATAGCTGGAAAAAAAAAAAAAAACAAACAGAAAATCGGCAGCCTAGACTTTAGCAACTAGGACCTTTGGAACAGACAAACAGGATTCCAGGTCACGTGTCCCTTGTCCCACTCCTTAGTGTCACTACCAAGCTATATGTCCCTGATCCAGGTTCCTCATCTATAAAGAAGGGAAGAGAGTAACTATTATTACCTTCATCTAAAATACAGAAAAGTGGAAAGAAGCATAGGATTCTCTCCAGGACACGTTACCCTACAAGGTACTTAAGATTCGTTCCAGGGCAACTTGACATATCTGCCTGAGATCTGCTGTGTACTCTGCCCAGAAACTTATTTCTACAGGAATTATCTTGCTACTAAGTAAGGCACCCCAAAACGAAAGAAAACAGAGGGAAGAAAAACCCAGAGACCCCTAGAAGAGCATGTAAGGGGATTCTCGCTCCCTGGCATCTTCCAGAGAGCTAGACAGCCACTTGGTGAATAGGTCTTCATGACATGCCCCACAGGTGTCAGACCAGGGATAAAAGATCCGTCAGGCCCTGCCTCCGTCCTCAAGATTTCATCTTTTTGTAGAGGACAGGCATAAGAGAGACATAGTCATGTATACCAACAACTCTGATCATTTCATGAGTACTGGAATACAGGGATGTTCAAAGCGCAACAGGAACAGAGACGTGTTCCTGAACAGTCAGGGGAGGCTTCACAGAGGAGATATCCTTTGAAAGAGGGTCCGATTACAGGTGGAGAGGCTAAAGCAGGGCTGGATCCACCAGAAAGCTGTTTAGTCAACTGAACACCATAAGGCCTGAACCAGGACAGGGCCCTGGTCTAGAGTGAAGGGAAGGGGTGCAGCAGAAATGTCTGGGAGTTCAAGTTAAAATTCAGATTCCAAGGCCCCACCCAGTGACCCAGATCTAGTAGGTCTGAGGGGCCCAAGAACCTGAAGTTTGTAAGTCCCTCCCTCTGGGTGATGTTACTACAGGGAATCCACGTACCTACCGTGACCATTAATCCTACAAGCATTCTAGCCATCCTTCCTATGGTCTCTGCCTGAAAGGTTCTTCCTGTTCCGCTCTCACTTGGCAAATGCCTTCTCCTTCAAGACCCAGCAGCTCAAGCACTGATAGACCCTTTTAGAGTATATCATTTTGAGCCAGGCACCAAATTACTACTTTCTATGGATCAGTTCATTTAATCCTCAAAACAATCCTATAGGGTAGGTCTCCTAATAAGCCCCATTTTACAGATGAGGAAACTGAGGCACAGCACAGTTCAGTAACTTACCCATGGTCACCCCACTGGGATATGCGTTTTGTCTCATAATATGAGGCTGAAGTTCTGTTTCTGTGGCCCCAGAGCCTGGGGTCATGCCCAGCACACCGTAGTCGCTTAGTAAATACCTGTCAACAAACATCTGTGCCCCTCAGCCAGTGATCAGGCAACAATTCTGCCTTCTCCTTCTGTTCTCCTTCCTGTCCTCCCCACTGCCTTCTCTTCTTGTTTTGTTTTTGTTTTTTGTGTGGGGGGGAGGTCGGGGAGGGCAGGGGGGAGCACAACAGAGACTGGGACACCCTCTCCTCCAGTCCTGGCACCTCCAGGAAGCATTCAGCAGCCTCTGAGCACAGCCCCGCCTTGTTGACTAAGTGACTGAGGAAGGTGCTTTCCCTGTTGAACCCTTCTATTTGGTAATATCAGAGCAGGAGCTCTCTCTCAGCTGCCAGACTGGCTCCTCAAAGTCTCCTCCCCCTGGGGGCTTCTGGCCAAGCCTCTCCCAGGCAGCTGCTCCGGCTCTCTTAGGGCCTCTCTTCTGCTTCCCTCCCGGTATTCTTTCTGTCTTCGCCTCCTTTTCTCCTTCCCACTTCTCTCTAGATTTTTCTTTCTCTTTCCTTCTCTCCCTCCATTCTCTGCCTGCCCCCACCCCAACTCCTTCCTTCTGTCTTTCCTCCCCACCTTCCTCCCTTCTCTCTTGTTCTCTCTGTCTCTCTCCCCTCCCCCTCTCTGCTGACCTCTGTGTGTGTCTGTCTTTGTCTCTCTCCACTTCTCTGGCTCTTTCTGTTGATCTGTGTGGTTTGGGGGTGTCTCTGTCTCTTTCTGCCAATCTGTGTGTGTCTCTCTCACTGTCTCTTTCTCTCTGCTCCTCTCTCCTCCCCCTACTTCCTTTCCTCTTCCATCTCCCCTCCTCCTTCTCCCCTTCCCTTCAGCAACCTCCCCCCAAATTCGGCACTATGTCCTTCCTGGCCTCTCCCACACTCCCGAGAGGTCGGTTGGCCACCCTGGCTCCTGCCACTCTGCGTCAGAGCCTCCAGGTCCACAGGGACTCTGGGCCCTTCCCTCCAGCATTCTGGACCTGTGTCCCCCTGGCCCCTTTCTCCTGTGAGTCCTCATTACTGCCTTCACACCTCAAACTCTGCCCCACCCCGCTCCCCAGGGCTGCCTCCTCCGCCCTGCTGGGGACCTTCTCCCCACAACTCTGCCTCCCCAGCTCCCTCCAGTTGGCCAAAAAAAAAAAAAAGTATTACTGCGCCAGGCCAGGGGCTCCCACCCACCCCTTCTGCTGTCCTCAGACAAACTGCACAAGTCCTGGAGGGGAGCCGAAGGGGCCAGGTGGCATCTGGAAGGCACCCAAGTGAGAGGCAGAGGGGCCTCCTGCTCCCACCCGGCCAGCTGCAGAACAGTTCCTAAACACCCTCATCTTTTCCCTGCGGCCTCACCCAGTCCTCGGGGGTCTAACTGGCTTGCAGACGTGGGGGGATTTCCTGCTACCCCTGGCCAGGCCCCTCTCTGACGGTTGGAGGCTGGAGGGGTGCACCCAGCTCCTGACTCAGACCCGGAGTCCCTCCACCCCCACCCGGGAGCACTGCAGGCACTCACTGAAAGGCTCAGAAGTTCATTGAATTCATGACTGTTCCTGCCCTGGCCTCCTCCCTGCCTGCAGCCTTGGAATCTTTGCTCCAGGGGCAGAAGCTGTCAGGGGGATTCCAAACTGGCGTAGGGTGATGGTGGGGCCCAGAGCTGGGCTAGGGAGTGATCCAGCTGTGGGGGAAGAGGAGAGCCCTTAGAGCAGGTATCCCAAAACCTTCAAGCAGTTCACCTGGTTCCTTTCTTCAATAAACACTTAACTGAGAGCCTGAGATCTGCCACCTCCTGGGTATCAGAGATAAGAAAACATTGCCTCTGCCCTTTAGGGCTGGTGGGAGAGAAAAACAAGTAAGCAGCACATAAATTGCAATCATTGAAACGGATAATTATGGAAGGAGCCATTTATTGAGCACATATTAAATGTTGTAAACTGGTCTAAGCATCTTATTTTATTTCAATCCTCATCTGTTCAAAAACTATTATTATCCTCATTTTATGGAGGAGGAATCAGGATCAGTTAACTACACAGCTAAGGAGTAGTGGAGCTAGGAGAAGTAAACTGCCAAATTGACTCCAAATTACTGCCTCCTACTGAAAAAGTTAACACGGGTAAACAGTCACCTTTGGGTAAACTCATTGTGGGTGGGGCACAAGTGGGCAAAACAGAACGGAAGGCTTCAAAGAGAAGATGAAGCCTGCTTGGTGTTTGAAGGATGATTAGGATCCCCCCTGATAACCAGAAACAAAGGCAGTCCAAGCCAAGGAATGGTGTATGCAATCTCCTTTGACTTGTGTAAGTTTTTTCTTTGATGAAAGTTTTTAAATCTGAAATAATTTCTGGTCACTCACTACAAATTGTAAATAACTTACTTAATATTTAATTCAGAAATTCCCTTAGGATCCCAACATGATTGAGCTCCTTTAAAAAATGGCAATTAGTATTTAACAGTAATATTAAAGTCAACTTAAAATTTTTTAACGTTTGTTTATTTTTGAGAGAGAGACAGACAGACAAACAGACAGTGAGAGTAGGGGAGGGGCAGAGAGAGAAGAAGACACAGAATCTGAAGCAGGCTCCAGGCTCTGAGCTGTCAGCACAGAGCCCAACAAGGGGCTTGAACTCATGAACTGAGATCGTGGCCTGAGTCAAAGTCAAATGCTTAACCAACTGAGCCACCCAGGCATCTATTTTTATTTTTTTAATTTTTTTAATGTTCATTATTTTTGAGAGAGACAGTAAAGTCAACTTTAAAGAGGAAAAAACAAAACATCCATCCTAACGTGGCTTTTTAGTTGCTTTTGTTTCCTGCCAATTCTTATCAGTAAATGCATGAACACTTTGCAGTATGGACGCTCTATTAGTTTGCTCCATTCGTGTGGCCAACCCAATGTTAGAGTCCTTGAGGGGATTTATAAATGTTCTCTAAGTGGCAGTTTTAGCATTGGTAAAACTTCTCTAGTCACTTTTTTAATGTAAGAGTATCTAATATCTCTATGGAAGTCATTCATTTCTTGCTTTACAAAGAAGACCCGTGCAGCATATGTGTATCTGCTTCGGGGAACTGTCCTCACAGTGGATGCTGAGTCCTTAGCTGGTGACCAAGGCCCAGGCCTCCTTCCCAAATGAATCTTTCTGTGTGTGTGTGTGTGTGTGTGTGTGAAAGTTTATTTATTTATTGGGGGGGGTGGGGTAGGGAGAGAGGGAGAAAGAATACCCCAAGCAGGCTCTGCACCATCAGCACAGAGCCCAATGCGGGGTTAGAACCCACAAACTGTGAGATCATGACCCAAGTGGAAACCAAAAGTTGGATGCTCAACTGACTGAGACCCCCAAGTGCCCCCCAAATGAATCTTTTGCTCCCCAAACTTCTAGTGTCAAGCAGCCATGCCAACCCAACATTCTTAAAACGTGCCAAGTACACGGTCATCTCCAGGTCTTTGCTCTTCCCCTTCCCCTTGCTTCCAGCATCTCTCTTCTTCTTTCTGCTTTCCTCAGATTCTGTAGGATCCAAATGAAGTCCCATGTTGTCAATAAAACTTTTTCTGAATCCTCGGAGATTTTTCCTGCCTCTGAACCCCTCCAGTTCTGACAATCAATACCACTCCTTGCTTTATACTGCTGTATCACATACAGGCATGCTCCATCTCCTAGATTTGAGGATCTCAAAGTCAAGGACTACATCCTATTTCTCCTCCTCAGCCTTCTGCTCACAGCTGACACTTAGCCAGTGTATGTGGATTATAATGACACTAGTCACATGTGATACAAAACACTAGCATTTCTGGCCATAAGAGAAGAGCATGGACTCAGAAGTCAGACTGAGCCAGATTTGAATCCTAGTGCTTCCATTGACAAATGATGTGACCTTGGAAAAATCCTCTGAACCTCTCTGAGCCTTAGTTTCCTCATCTGTAAAATGGGAGCAATAAAAGAGTTATTGGGAGAGTCTAATAAGGTAAGGCTTAATGCAACACAAAAAGTGCTTACTGCATGGGAATGCAAGCTGGTGCAGCCACTCTGGAAAACAGTATGGAGGTTCCTCAAAAGCTAAAAACAGAACTACCCTACGACCCGGTAATTGCACTACTAGGCATTTATCCATGGGATACAGGTGTGCTATTTCGAAGGGACGCATGCACCCCCATGTTTATAGCAGCACTATCAACAATAGCTAAAGTATGGAAAGAGCCCAAATGTCCATGGATGTCCAATGGATAAAGAAGATGTGGTATATTTATATACAATGAAGTATAACTCGGCAATCAAAAAGAATGAAATCTTACCATTTGCAACTACATGGATGGAACTAGAGGGTATTATGCTAAGTGAAATTAGTCAGAGAAAGACAAAAACCATGACTTCACTTATATGAGGACTTTAAGAGACAAAACAGGTGAACATAAGGGAGGGGAATATATATATTCCCAAAAATAATATAAAAACAGGGAGGGGGACAAAACAGAAGAAACTCTTAAATATGGAGGACAAACTGAGGATTACGGGAGGGGTTGTGGGAGGGGGGATGGGCTAAATGGGTAAAGGGGCACTAAGGAATCTACTCCTGAAATCATTGTTGCACTATATGCTAACTAATTTGGATGTAAATTTTAAAAAATAAAAAATAAAATAAGTTAAATAAAAAAAAGTGCTTACTGCATAATAAGAACTGAATACATAGTTGATGCTATTATCTTTTTGGTATTACTAACAAGGAAAAATAACAGGAGATTTCAGTTTGCCATAGATCTAAAAGAGCATTAGTTTAATAAAAGTGATAATCTACCAACATAATAAAGTTACCCATGAAAGAATTTCACATTCAAAACGAGTGACCGCTGAATGGCTCTGGGGACTTTGTGGCTGAGTGGAATTCCATAGCCCTGGGACGTCACTACCCAGGGCCTGATGTCTGTGACCCCTGCTCAGAGTTACCGAGGACATACTATTTTTTTTTATTCTGTTTAGTTTTGAGAGAAGGAGAGAGCCAGGGAGGGGCAGAGAAAGGGAGATACAGAATCCGAAGCAGGCTCTAGGCTCTGAGCTGTCCACACAGAGCCCGATGCGGGGCTCGAACCCATGAACCGTGAGACCATGACCGAGCCGAAGTCAGACTCTTTCCCAACTGAGCCACACAGGCGCCCCAAGGATATACTAATTGGAACAGTCATGACATTGTTTCCAGATTTCTGAATGACCTGCCAGGCTAGCTCATTCTCCTAGAATGTTGGAAGGGGGAGCAATTCTGTGGCTGGCCCACCTGCCCTCCTTCTATGCACAAGGAAGCAGCAGCCCTCAGGGAGTCACCTGGCAGATGAGCGGCAGAGCCAGAATTCTGAACCCCAATATCCCAACCTCCAGCTGAGAGTCCAGGGTTCTCCACATCATGCTGATGCCTTGGAGAAAGAGCCACTCTGGGATCACCAGGGGCACGGGGATTTGATCTCAAAGTGTGTTGACTCCCATGAGCTCCCCTGAGTGGCTGTGATTATAGACTACAGGTAGTGTGTGACTTGTTCAGAAGCTTTTAAATGTAAAACAATTCTGTTGCTCAAAGTTTTGACCTCCTCCAGTGAGTGCTACCTAAATTCCCATTTTCTGATAGTGAGATTAATTCATGCACAAAGATGCTAAACAGCAATTGTAACATACATCTTCTCAAGTGCTCGTGCTGTTGGAATCCAGCCTCTGTGCTGTAACCCCACTGCCTTAAAAGGCAGCTCTGGGGAATATCTGAGTCCCCAAACTTCCTGGGGTTATATGCGGAGACACTTCTGTGTGTGGAAGCAAAGAGCGGGAGAGAGCCTGTATAGAAGGACGAGCTGCCAGCACACTGTGGGCCCAGATACGTGACCTCTCATTACTGCGGATTCTCCTAGGAGGAAAGCAAAGAAGAAAAATAAATGTTTGTTGAGTGAATGACTGATTACCAAAGATGGAATTCAGTAATTACCCACAGCCCCATCAGTCATTTCTGAGCAAGTAAAATTTCACACGTGGAGTCTTCACCCACCTGGCTTCTAGGGCAGCGCTTGGCTCCTGTGTCAATGTTCTGGGGCTTTCTCAGATGACAAACTGTAGGAGTTCCTGGCATGTAGAACTTGTAATAAAATTTGCCCAGTGGTGCATCTTGCCTGAATCAAATTTAACGGTCACAAAGTTTCCATAAAGGCACTTGGCAGGGAGGGTCTAACCCTGCTGAGCAGAAACATGCCTTGATTGATGAAGAAGCCCCGTCAAATTTGAGACCCAGACTAGACCCAGCTGAAGCTCCCTTCTGTCTCTCATCTTCTATGAAATCAGCCATCACTCATTCTGAGAATCAAGCAGATCTGCCTCCGGCTCGCTGTCACTTTACCACAAGCTCAGCCCTGACCTCATCCCCACACATGTGACCTCACAGCCTCTCTCTCATGATTCATGGCCCCCATACGTGACAGAATAATCCTGAGTGCTATCCCCAGCTGACACAGCAGGGTTCAGAATCCACAATGCCACCTCCTTTAGAAACAGTGATCTGTACTCTTCCTCCCAAGCTAACTCTCTGAGTCTATTGCTTTACATCTATAGATGCATAGAGTCCCAGCTGGGCCCATTTGTTGAACACTTACTATGTGCCAAGGGTTTAGCTAAACATTTTACAGGCATTATCTTATTTTCCTGATAGCCAAATGAGGGAGATTTTATTATACCCCTTTTATATGTGTGGAAACGGAAGCTCCAAGATCACATAACTGGTCTGAGGTCATGCAACTAACAGGTGGCAGAGCTAGGATGAGTGCCCTGATGTGTCTGGCTCCAAATCCCAAGCTTGAACCCTCTGTGCTCTACAGTGGCCTCTGTCACATCGTCTTTCATTGCTCAAGTACAGCATTGTGCACCCATGCATGAAGACTAGGCAGGCAGAACTGGAAGCAGCTGGAACTGATCCTAGCCTAGCCTCATCCATCCATCTGTTCATCTATCCAGCAGATGTTGGTAACCACTGTGTGTGGGGGTGGGGGGGTGGGGGCAGGTGCTGCAGCAAAAATAAATAGCACAGAAGTCTTGCCCTTAGATGAGGACTTCAAAGACAAACAAGGACTTCTTTTGGACATTGCTCAGCCTGTGGCCCATGTGTGTTCACTTTTACCTCCAGAGGTCATCTTTACCAGGAGCTATAGGGTTGGGTCAAGTTGGCTCTTGAGATCTTGATCACGTGAAGTACAGAGCACAGGGCCAAGTGTCACTGTTGTTGATCCCATGCCAGATCTTTATCTCAGGGGAACTCAAATAGTGGAGTCATCCAAAACCTCTCCTTTCCACCTGTCTGGAATTGCTTTTTGGCTACACCCTTGAATGACTCACTAGTAGCAATATTTCTGGAGCCCTTACAACTCAAGTGAAAGTATTTGGTGTTTCCTCAGTTACTGGCTTTACCTGACACAGAAGGACTGGAAAACCCTGGAGAAGTTCTGCTCAATGCACCCTAACAGCCCCTAACACTCACATACTGGTTTTTTTTTCAAGTTTATTTATTTATTTTGAGAGGGGGTAGGGACAGAGAGAGAGGGAGAGAGAGAATCCAAGCAGGCTCCGTGCTGTCAGCACAGAGCCTGATGCAGGCTTGATCTCACAAACTGCGAGATAATGACCTGAGCCAAGACCAAGAGTTGGTTAACCTACTTAGCCACCCAAGTGCCCCAACACTCCCGTACTGTTGATATTTCCTTCCTTCTCATGGCAAACCAATAAGATTAGACAATTGTGATTCATTCTTATGCTTAAGTCACATCAAGTCTGTGTGCACCCTTCCAGAAGACTGTACTTCTTACAACAAATGGAACATGAAATGGGTTTAAGGTTTCTGTAATAATTTCTCTGTGTCCAGAAATTATATTCACTTGTACTTTAGTTACTCTTGCTAAGGATAGAGAAAGCTTGCACATTGGGACTGCCTTCCTCAAACAGAGGAACACTCCAGTTTCTTCCCCAGGGGAGGTAACCCAAGAAGCTTGATGGAACTCTCAGGATTTGGCCAAGAGCTGCAGACAAATGACTTCTGTCTTCACCCACTCAGACCAAGTGGGTCATTCCAACTACAGGGTGCAAAATCATTGTGTTCTTGTGCAAAGTAGCAATATACTACTGATATTTCCTTCACTCATCTAGCAGCTATGAAAAGAAAATTGCATGTGGTAATACCATCTTTTTGGCGAACAAATCTAAAAGTTATCCTAAGGAATTAACTGAAGCTATATACAGAGATGTCCATCACTATATTTATACAAAAGGGGGAAAAAAGGTAGGGAATGTGTATAAGTAAATCATGGTACATCCATTGGAGGAATACCAAGCAGTCATTAAAAACCATGTAAAATGATTTGTAGGGGCACCTGGCTGGCTCAGTCAAAAGATCATTAGATTCTTGATCTTGGGGTTGTGAGTTCAAACCCCATGTGGGGTGTAGAGATTACTTAAATAAATTAAAACGTAAGAAAACATGTATAATTATATCTATGGTAAAATGTTTATTACATATTGTTAAATGTAAAAGATTTCATAGAATGCATGGCATTATCCCAATTTTGCACATGAGGGAGGTTTATGGCACATATACAAGGGAAAAAAAAGATGACAAGATTATTTCTGGGTTTTTCTTTATTCTCCAATTTTTCTGCCAGAATATGTATTTTTTTCTTGTCATTTTAAGTAAAAAAAAAGTTCCTATTTTAAAAAAAGATAAATAGTAAGAACTTGGGAAGACAGAGTCTTTATAATTGAATACTAATAGAGCTTTAAGCTTGCTAATGGTTAAGAAATGGAAAGTTTTCATGTTTCATGGTAATTATTAGATAAATGTTTATCTTCTAAAGAACACTTTTCTTTGTACTTGCAGTGACCTTGTCAGTTGAGCCTCTATAGCACGAAGAAAATATTTTTATACGGTAAACCATTCTAAGGGATAAAAAGAGGGAGGATGATTTGGAAGTACTGTTTGTACTGAGTTCCAGTTGTTTTCACTACACAGGGTACATTTAACTTCTGGCAACCACACCCTGATTTTCCTCTCTGGAACCATCCCCACCCTCACTCTCATGAGGTCCATGTACAAAGGGCATGGTGACATATCCCTAATTCCAGAGATGGGCATTAACTCAGGCTCCATCAGTTACAGCATCACAGTCCCCAGACCATAGTGATTGCTAAGGGACAGACTTTAACCTAATCACACCCTATGAAATGCAATTAGATTTTTGTGGGGCTGCTAAGAGAGAAAAACACATGATCTTTTCCGCTGTATTTAAATCTGGGAGGACAAAAAGCTGACACTGCCAGAGCCTTCTTTTCACCACTTAGAGCCTGAAGATGAAGCCAATATAGGAAAAATGAGTAACAAGAAATAGAGTAAAATTTAGAACTGACATTGAACTCCTGGATCAAACTATACCTGAAGTTCTGTCTATCTTTATACTTTTTAGTTGCGTAAATCAGTAAATCCGCCCCCCCCCTTCTTTTCGCTTAAGCCAGGTTGGGTTTAGTTTTCTATTAATTGCATCCAAAAGAGTCCTAAATGATATGCCCTCAAGTTCTAAATCTCACAGGGATGCAGGATGGTCAAACACACCTTGGAGAAATTACAAATCTCCTACAGAGGCTGAAAAGCACCCCATGAGAGTAATTAAGGGAAGCCATGATAAAGAAAGTCTTATTACCCCTATACATAAATCTCAGACCAGAAGTCTTCTCTTTTTTTTACTTTAATCATCCTCTTTGACTGGATAATTACACTCCCAAATAATAACTCCTCCCTCAGAGTGTCATTATGAAAAATAAATGAGGATAAAAATATATTAAAATGCTTAGCACCAGGTCTGACAGCCAGAGGGGTCCCAACAAATTTTAGTTTCCTTCCAATATTATTGTCAAGAAACAAAATGCATGCAGACAAGATGCCTATAAATCATCAAGACCTCCTCAGCTGTCCAAAATAATGTTCTTTGGGCCTCCTTTGAATTGAAAGATAGATATATTTGCAAGAAAACCTCCCCAGAGCAAAGATACTGCTGTATTTACAAACGATGGAACAAAGTGTATGCCTTATGAGAAGCACCTCATGGTGGGTACTTTTGGGGGACGGTTGTGGCAATAGGAGAACTGACTCTGGACAGTCTGTCATATGGAAAGCAGGAAGGGCCTACTAAGGACTACGCACAGTGATGTGTTTGATATGCTGACTGAGAACACAAGGAGCATGAAAATAGGAGTTTTTTTCCTCCAAGTCTTCCAGTCATTAGGGAAGCTCACAGTCCTGTTCTCATGCCAGGTTTATGGTAAGGCTGCCCTCCCATATCCCCTTGAAAGCAGGGTGTGTTCTTCTGATTTGCTTTGGAAAATGAAACATGAGCAGAAGTGGCTTGTATCTGTTGAGATGGAAGCTTAAGAACCACGGTTTGCTAGGTCCCCTTCTACCTGATGAGATGATTCTAAAAGCAAGTTTTGAGATTGTACCTCTGTCAGCCTGAGTCACCTTGTATCTATAATGAACAAAACTCCCCTGCTGACCTGCACTGGATATGGATCATGAGTTAGAAATAGATTTTTAGGGGGGCACCTCGGTGGCTCAGTCGGTTAAGCATCTGACTTCGGCTCAGGTCATGAAATCGCAGTTTGTGGGTTTGAGCCCTGTGTCGGGCTCTCTGCTGTCAGTGTAGAGCCTGCTTTAGATTCTCTGTCTCCCTCTCTCTCTCTGCCCCTCCCCTGCTCACACGCTCTCTCTCTCTTTCTCAAAAATAAACATTTTTTTTTCAACGTTTATTTATTTTTGGGACAGAGAGAGACAGAGCATGAACGGGGGAGGGGCAGAGAGAGAGGGAGACACAGAATCGGAAACAGGCTCCAGGCTCTGAGCCATCAGCCCAGAGCCTGACGCGGGGCTCGAACTCACGGACCGTGAGATCGTGACCTGGCTGAAGTCGGACGCTTAACCGACTGCGCCACCCAGGCGCCCCATAACATTTTTTTTTTAAAAAAGGGATGTTCGTTGATGTACTAGTTACTCCAGGGGTAAAAAATTGGAAATGATATAAATGCCCTACAATAGGAAGCTAGTTATATAAAACATGGTAAATGCATATATGGACTGCTGTGCAGCCATGAAGAACAATGAAGTCAATCCACATTTTTTAATACAAATGTATCCATGATGTATTATTTGTAAAAGGCAGGGTAAAATAGCATATAGTGTATTTCTGTTTTCATAAATATATATATTTGCAATACTGAACAAGCTACTAAGTGTGACTAATGACTATCATTCTATAATAGGCTACAGTTGATTTTCACTTTCTTTTTTTTTCCGAGTGCCTGATTCTTTTCTTTTTTTTTTTTTTCACAATAAACATACGCTATTACTTTTGTAATCAGAAAAGGTAATGAAGCCGTTTATTCTAAAACTGGAGGGAGATAAGTGAGAAGAGGTAGAGGCAGAAAGAGTCCAAGAGACAGAGGGACCAAGAGACTCATCAGCCATCCACAGCGGAGGTTGTAAATCATGGCCAAGGAGCCTGGGAAACACCCCAAGTTCTGCCGAGGAGAGTTATGTTTAAAATGATTGTAACCAAGCAATGCCAAAAGCTGATCAACTGTATTAGGCCCCGAGAAAAGACATTTTGTAAAGGTTGCTCAGCATGGAGTGCAGAAAAATAAAAGTCAAGTAGCCAAAATGTGTCACTGTGTCTAGAACTGCTCTATCCAATAGGACAGGCTATCCAATAGCCACATGTAGCTACTGAGTATCTGGAGTGAAGTTAATCCAAATTGAGATGCACTGTAGGTGTAATATAAACACTGGACTTCAAAGACTCAGTATGAAAAAAAGAATGTAAACTCTCTCAATTTTAACATAGGTTTTGTGTTGAAATAATATTTCAGACATATTGGGTTAAACAAAACAGATTATTGGATTAGCTTCACCTGTTGCTTTTTATTTTTTTAACGTGGCTACTAGAAAACTTAAAAGTCTGTATGTGGCTCACATTTCATTTTCATTGGACTGTGCTAGTCTAATTTATTGTCCAGAGGAAACATTGTCAGCTCTTGTTTATTTCACCCAGACCAATTCATCTACAATTCATATTTATCAAATGTACAATGTTGGACATCTGACAGAGTGGTTTTCAAAACTTTTTTAAAAGCTGGACTTTTTTTTTTTTCTGTTTGCCCAATTTGGAGCACCTTCAGTGTATTTAAGCAAATTTATGTAAGGCTACTTCTGTCTCAATTTTAAGCTAAAATACTAATGAGAAGGTGAGACTATTTGGAGAAAGTTAGCTATATTCAGAAAAAGGGAAACTTATTCCCTGTGATTAGGGAAACAACATAGCATTTCACAGCTTTCTGTCACCTCTTTTATTTTTTTTCAGTGAAGAGGGAAAAAAAGGCAGGTGGTTCAGTGCAGAGAATTCAGAAGTGCAAATCAGGCCCTTCCTCTGGGTAAAATTTAAACAGGTAGTCAGAGCCTATCCATAGATTTCATACCAACATAAATTCCAGATGGATTAAAGAGATACTCTTTAAACTATAAGAAAAACTAGAAGGATATTAAATGTACTATGTAGTTAACCATTGAGACGAGAGGATTTTTTAAAAAGCAAAGAAGGAAAAAAGGAATGTATAGATTAGACCATGTACAAATTTCAAACCTCTGGACATAAAGTATAGAAATAAGAGACAAGAGAAAATATTTAGAACAAATATCACAAACATTAAATAAATGTTTTAAATGTATAGATATTAGACAAATGGGTTAAAAATACTTTGAACCCCAAAAGTAAAAGGCCTGAATCAATAATTCATCCATCAACTAAGAATTATAACCAGTAACTAAGCCCATGAAAAATTATTCACTCTCTCTTGCAAACAAATGAATGAAAATTAAAACAAAAGTAAGTTATCTATTCCACCTATCTGACTGGCAAAGATAGTATCATGGTTGTTGTTTTGTTTGGTGTGGTGAGAATGTAGTGAAATGGCTACTCACATTGATCTGATGGTTCTGAAAATTTGCGTAAACCCTTTGAAAAATATTTGCTGTAAGAAGACTGATAAAGTAATTCCACATCTGGGAATCTATTCCAAGGAAGAACAAAAATACTTGTCATAGAGTTGTTTGTAATATTTAAATAAATTTTTTAAAAAAGCTTAGTTTCCAAGAAACAAGGAAAGGCTTAAGCAAAATGAGATATTTGCTCAATAAAATATTATGTAGTCAATAAAAATATTTGCTCAGACTATGCACTAACATGGAAAATAGGCTATGATACAATGTTTGGTGAAAAACAGAATTTCAAATTATATACACAGTAGGGCTAGAACTGTAAAAACTGTTCATTTTAATTTTTTTATTTTTATTTTTAATTTTTAAACGTTTTATTTATTTTTGAGACAGAGAGAGATAGAGCACGAGCAGGGGAGGGGCAGAGAGAGAGGGAGACACAGAATCCGAAGCAGGCTCCAGGCTCCGAGCCATTAGCACAGACCCCAGTGCGGGGCTCGAACTCACGAACCGTGAGATCATGACCTGAGCTGAAGTCGGCCACTTAACCGACTGAGCCACCCAGGCGCCCCGAAACTGTTCATTTTTAAAAAGATAGAAGGAAATGTTCATTGTGTTTACCTTCCAGTAGGCAAACCATCAGTTGTATTTTTCTCTGTTCTGTTTTCCTATATTTATTAATGCCTTATGAATGGGTATTATTAGGCTGAATAGTGTGAGTATTGTAGACTCTCCAAAGATGTCCATGTCCTAATCCCTAGAACCTGCGAATATGTATCTTGCATGATAAAAGGGACTTTGCAGATGTGATTAAAGATCTCAAGACATGGGGATTATGCTGGATGATCTGGCCCAATGTACCCACAAGGGTCCCTCTAAGAGGAAGGCAGGAGGGTCAGAGGAAGGAGGCAATGTGATGACAGAAGCAGTAGTGGGCACAGAGATTTGAAGAGTCTGCATTCAAAGATGGAGGAAGCGGCCATGAGTCAGAGAAAGCAGGCAGCCTCTAGATTCTGGAAAAGGCAAGGAAACTGATTTTCCCCTAGAGTCTCCAGAAGAAACACAGAGCTGCTAACACCTTGATTTTAGGACTTCTGATCTCCAGAACTGTAAGATAATAAATTTGTGTTGTCTTGCGTTGCAGCATTTAGTTACAGCAGCAACGGGAAATGAACACAAAAATATACTTTTTTTTAACGCTTATTTATTTTTGAGAAAGAGAGACAGACAGAGCGTGAGTAGGGGAGAGGCAGAGAGAGACTGAAACAGAATGGGAAGCAGGCTCTAGGCTCTGAGCTGTCAGCACAGAGCCCGATGCAGGGCTCAAACCCATGACCTGAGCCGAAGTCAGATGTTTAACGGACTGAGCCACCCAGGTGCCCCATACCATTTTTACAGTGGAAACAAACTTCTTTGGCTACAAGAAGCTTTAAAAATAATGTGTGGGTTAATATTTGTAGTGCAGTATGAGTTCATCATTTAGATGTCACAAAATCTAAAAGCAATCAAGCTTAATATGTTTCTGATGAATGTGTCTCCTCTCTTCATTCTCCCTGTCAACACAGAAATGCCTCACTACAGAGCAATAAACAGTGGATTTGGGGTAATTTGCTCAATAACGAAACCTAGTACACAAATATCTGAGAGGCAGACAACCAGCAGCAGGAAAGAGGAGCTTTAAAAAAAAGGATAAAGCCGATGAATCATAAAGAAAACACCCCCTGAGTTGAGCAACTCCAGACTTATGCAAATTCAAGATTGCACAAAATTTTCCAAAAGGCACATACTACAGTTTTAAAGAAATAGCAAAGTATAAGATAGCCACGGGCCAATGGAAATATAGTGCAACTATTACTATATCATCACTTGCTTTCAGCCCATTCAGTCCAGTCTCTCATCCCATTCTGGGCTCCTGGTCTGATTTCAGCCCTGCTCCTGCTGCTTTGGTCTTAGTGTTTTAATCACCTGGACCCTTCTGGCTCCTGGCCATCAGCTCTCCCTCTGACATCCCTTCACTCTGTCACTCTGGATTTACTCTACCCATTTTCTCTATTGGGCACTATTTCTGGTCTTAACTAGCTCACGTCTGAAGACCCAGCCTCCAGTCTTGGGCTCTAGGAGACGAAGGTGTGAGGAGGTAGACAACCTTAGACCAGTGGGCAAAATATCTTTGAAATGAAGGTAGAAGAGAAAGAAGGAAGGAGAGGAGGAGGGAGGGTGGGGAGCGTGGGAGGGAGAGAGAAGAAAGAGAGAAGAGAGGGGACAGAATTGTACAACATAAAACAGTCGCTGGTCACCTTAGGGGAAAAATATTCAGAAAGCTGCAAAAACCATTCCATCGTACATGAAATGGTTTGACAAATATTAATTTTAGGTAAATTGGCCCCTTAGCTGACTCGGCTTATGGGTGAACTGGTTTTAGTGAGTTGGCCTATTTTCCAAGCATACCCGAGCCCACGCTCATGTGCATACCACATGGAAGGTGTAGCATATCCTGAAAGTGGAGAAAAGTGCCTCTGGCCATCGTAGTGTGGAGACAGTCTGCTCAGATCCCCTAATTATCTGGTTCTGTCTGCACTCATCAGGCAGCCTTCTCATTATAATTTGGCTTCCGTGTAGATTCTCCTACTGGGAGAGAACAGGCTGACCTGTAAGCGGGAGTATTCCGGTCCCACTGGCAGTTACTCTGCATGGAAATTTAATCAATCAGCATTATCTTGGGACTTTGATTTGCATGTCCATTCTCCAGAGTCTAAAAAATCTTACTGCACTTAAAGTTATGTTAGTGTCTTAGTTAAGGCCTTTTGGGTTGCGATTCAGTGAAACCCACTCTACCTAGCATTAACACACTGTGGGGATTTGTTATAAGCTGGTAACGATGTGTCCCAGAACTCAAGGACAGAAAGGGCAGTTAGGACCAGGACCAGAGAGCAATCAGGACAGATGCTTCTGCCCTCGCCCTGGGCGTACATCTCACACTCCCACGATTGTTCCCCTTCCTTCTCACACTCTGTGGCAGCACGGACGCTCATTTCTATTTCTCTCTTCACACCTGCCTCATTTTCCTCTCTCTGCATATAGATCAGCTATCTCTGCTTCTCAGCCATGCAGCTGAAGTAGGCTACTTCTCACCTGCTTCAGTGCCAGCAGCCAAGAGAGACACACATCTGTGAACCCCAATTCTAAATTCCCACAAGGAGAACATGGTTTGCCCAGTTTGGGTCAGGTATCCACCCTGATCAAATTCACTCTCGTTGGGGATTGGGAGACTGCTGGGAGCGGGAAGCCAGGATCATGCCCAGCTCCGTGAAATTGAGAACCATTTTCTGAAGGAGAAGGAAGATTAGGGAGGGGGCAAGCATCCCCCAAATTGCCACCGGTCTGCATACTCTGAGAGAGTCAGAAGTGTTTCAGGATTCGGAGTTTTTTATATTCTAGAATATGTTTGTGTACGTCACATACCACATCCCCTGCAGAGTCAAAAGCAGCTTCCTATAATGAAGTACATCAATATTTTTATAATGAAAACATGAATATTCATACAAAATAAGAAATAAGGATTGGGGCACCTGGGTGGCTCAGTTGATCGAGTGTCCAACTCTTGGTTTCGGCTCAGGTGGTTGTGATCTCATAGCGAGGGATCAAGGCCTGAGCCGGGAACTGTGCTGACAGCGAGGAGCCTGTTTGGGATTCTCTCTCACTCCCTCTCTACTCCTCCCCTGCCCCCACGTGCACTCTCTCTCTTTCTCTCTCTCTCTCTCTCTCTCTCTCTCTCTCTCTCTCTCTCATCTCGATAAATAAAAATCTATTTCTTAAAAAAAAAGAAATAAGGATTATAAATAGCCTCTCATGAGTTCAAACCAGGTTTTGCCTCAAAAGGAACTATAAAAATGCTTTTGGTTTTCAGAGCTTCTGGATTTCAAAATTGCAGATGATAGATTTAGATTGCACTACTTTGGGCTTAAAAAGCTGAGAAGCAGACTGTGAGGTATCCAGGCACTTCCTCCAAGAGGTTCCCTAGGTCACTGCTCCTCCAACCTGGGACCTTTTGGAAATGCTCTTTCTTAGGCCCCATCTCAGATATACAGAATCAGCATTTGCATTTTAAAGAGATGCACAGGGTCTTAATCTGTTCAGGCTGCTATCACAAAATATTATAGACTAGGCAACTTAAAAACAACAGAAATTTATTTCTCACCATTCCGGAGGCTTGGGAATCCAGGATGAAGGCATCAGCAGATCAGGTGTTTGGTAAGGGCCTGCTTCCTGGCTCCTAGTCTTTTCAGTGTCCTCACTGCCAAAAAAGAGTTAATGGAGTTCTGTGAGGTCTTTTGGATAAGGTCATCACTCTCATTCATGAGGACTCCACCCTCATGGCCTATGTACCTCCCACAGGCACCACTTCCTAATACCATCATGTTGGAGGTTAGAATTTCAACATATGGATTGGGGGTAGGGGGGGCCTCAACATTCAGTCTATATATAGCACCCAGGTAGTTTGTGTGCATAGAGAAGTTTGAGAAGCTTTGCTCTACTTGGCAGTCAGCCTCCCCAAATCCCCAGTCTGCATTTGTGCATGTGAACTGCAACATACATTTGTATAATCATCCCTTCTTATGTGTGTGTGTGTGTGTGTGTGTGTGTGTGTGTGTGTTTGACAAGAGCTCCATAGAAAAATGTGGATTCATTTTCACAGTTAACAAACCATAACTTTTACAATAACAAAGAGCTCCAAGTCTGTGCCATACCACTCACCACTCTGCTCGACAGATGCACGGTCTCTCTCGCATCACTTAATGAACACTTCTTCCTGCACTCGTATTTAAGCTTGTGCACCTGGGTAGAGGCTTCTTTTTATGAAACTATATCAGAGAATATTTGTATAATCCTTCATGAAAGTGGACCCAATATGCTAGAAAGCAGCTAGAGCTATAATTAAGAAATTATTCAATAAAGAATACAAGCAAGTGAAACACAGAGCAGTAGCCACAGTATTAGTTCTTTTTCCCTCTTGCATAAAGAATAGAATTTTCTAGATGGACACACAATACACAGCCCACACCCAGAATGCTTTGCAATATGGCAAGGGCCTTTTGACTTAACACATTTTACTGTGCACCCTGTTGTTTTGGAATTCATAAGGACAGTAAGAAAGGAGTAAACAGAGTTTTCTCAAACAATAAGACGTATTCATTGAATTCACTTTTAGGTTCTTTGGGAGTAGAAGAAACCTCCAAATTCCAAAGAAAATATAAAAGTTATGAGCACAGAAGAACCTCTCAGGCTATAACTGCTTCCTGCCTGCCAGAAACACCAAGAAGAAAATCATTCAAAGAACCAACGTGTGATATTGGGAGCTTTTAGGAAAACTCAATCGTAATAGAGAACACTCTGAGAATCTGCTAAAAGTAAGTGATCCTTTAGCAAACTACTATCAATAAGGGGTAACTGACTGGGCAACAAAAGCAGAAGTATTCCACGGGATGCTTGTCTACCTCGAGTCTCCCACTGTACAGTGTGTTTTTGCCCCACCACATGTCTGTCACGGCTTCCATTGGTTTTTTCAAGGGAGTCTGTGACCCCATAAAGGGTAAGCATTAGTCTTCTGGTAATTCTGAACTATTTATATTCCCCACACCTTTTTTGTGCTTAGACCACTTCCTCTGCTGAGCTTGCTGTCTCTCTCTCTCTCTCTCTCTCTCTCTCTTTTAAAGTAATCTCTATACCCAACACGGGGCTCAAACTCACAACCCTGAGATCAGGAGTCACATGCTCTACCAACTGAGCCAGCCAGGCGCCCCAAGATTTCTTCGATAAACTCACATTTCCCATGTGCCAGATGGTGGGAAAACCACACTGCACAAGCTGAGAGGGCTCCTCTCACTGTTTGGCATCCGGCTTTTGCTCACCCTTCAAGTCTTTGCTCAGGCCTCAGCTCCTCCTGGAAAACTAAGATATGCCCTTCATTTTTGACCTCTTGACACCTACTTCTTATCTCTGCAATTTTATAGTGAAAGTATCTGTTTATGTGTCTTCTTTCCCACTGTAAGCAACACGTGGGCTCAAGCTAACTTTGTGCTCTCTGATGCACAGCTCCTGGTGCACAATATGGGTTCAATATGCATTTGTTGAACTGAAAAAGAGAAAGAAAGAAAGAAAGAAAGAAAGAAAGAAAGAAAGAAAGAAAGAAAGAAAGAAAGAAAAAGAAAGAAAGTTTAAGATTGATTTTCTTTCCACGAAATGGAAACAAATGGTCCATTCCCTACTGATTTCCTGAGACTACTAGAGAAGACGCCATAGGATAGAGATTATTATGAGACTTTGTTCAGAATCAAAATGAATTTCATAGTTAGATAATTTATCCTTCTACTAATCTCTAAGACCTGAGTCAACAGGAAAAATGCTAAGGATGATGGCACTGCTAAATAAATATGAGCAGCTGCAAAATAAGTCTTATTCTTGGGACCTGGTTTTAGAAAAGGACCCAAATTGCATATTTTCACATGATACAGATCAGGAGTGGAGGCTTGGATTCTGCAGAATGTGTCCCTCCAGCTCTGTGGAGCAAGACTTTTGGGGGCATGACCTCTACTTCCCTTTACTTCTAACCTCCAGAACATGATCCTTCACAGCAGATGGCAATGTTCTTTGAAGGCACGATGCAGTAAGCCTTCAAACATAATCAAGGTGCTTTTCCGTTTTGCATTGTCTTGTACTCCATTTCTTCCCAGTGGCAATTGTGCATCGCCACAGGAAGATTAGGAATGTCACAGCTTAAATACAAAGAGAAGACTCCAAAATGGGTTGGTAAAATACTTCCGTAGCAATAGCTATGAAAAAAAGTACTGTGCCAAAGCTAAGCCTTTTGACAGAAAAAGGGAGAAAGAGAAATGGCTGAAATTCAAAGGACAAACCTATAAGAGAATAGGGCACGATGCCTGTCCGTTAAAAAAAAAAAAATTGGCCACCCTACCAAAATTGTTAACCAAATACAATGAAGCCTTTAAAATTAATTTCCAGGGGCGCCTGGGTGGCGCAGTCGGTTAAGCTTCCGACTTCAACCAGGTCACGATCTCGCGGTCCGTGAGCTCGAGTCCCGCGTCAGGCTCTGGGCTGATGGCTCGGAGCCTGGAGCCTGTTTCTGATTCTGTGTCTCCCTCTCTCTCTGCCCCTCGCCCGTTCATGCTCTGTCTCTCTCTGTCCCAAAAATAAATAAAAAAACGTTGAAATAAAAAATTTAAAATTAATTTCCAGTTGACGAAAAATGTAAGAGCTCTGTTAAAAGAAATTAAATGACACCACAAGAAAGTGATCAGGTAAGTCAGAAGGTGAGACATACTACATGACAACTGGCCTGGCTCTCCGAGTGTCAATGTGATTTTTAAAAAACGGGGAGGATTATTTTAGAATAAGAGATTAAAATCCATAACAACTAAATGCAATGCACAAACTCTGATTGGATCCTGGATCTAAAGTATCAATTCAAAAATTCATAATGGAGGGGTGTCTAGGTGGCTCAGTCAGTTAAGCGTCTGACTCAACTTCAGCTCAGGTCATGATCTCATGGTTCATGAGTTCAAGCCCTGCATCGGGCTCTGTGCTGACAGCATGGAGCCTGCTTGGGATTCTCTCTTTCCCTCTCTCTCTCTCTGCCCATCCTCTGCTCACGCTTTCACTCTCTCTTATCAAAATAAATAAGTAAACACTTTTTTTTAAATCCATATTGGGGACAATGGGGAAAATTAAATATGTAATTCAAATTAGATTATATTAGCAAATTATTAATTTCTTAGATGTGATCATGGTATTTTATGTAGAAGAATATCCTTATTCTTAGGAGATGCAAACTAAATACTGAAGTGTTAGGAGGGAAAAGTCTGCAATTTACTTTGAAGTATTTCATATATAAGATGTTCTACGGGGCGCCTGGGTGGCGCAGTCGGTTAAGTGTCCGACTTCAGCCAGGTCACGATCTCGCGGTCCGGGAGTTCGAGCCCCGCATCAGGCTCTGGGCTGATGGCTCAGAGCCTGGAGCCTGTTTCCGATTCTGTGTCTCCCTCTCTCTCTGCCCCTCCCCCGTTCATGCTCTGTCTCTCTCTGTCCCAAAAATAAAATAAACATTGAAAAAAAAATTAAAAAAAAAAAAAAGATGTTCTATATAAGTAAATATGACAAATGTTACAATTGCTTTAATTCAAGATAGAGTGCATGCAAGTGTCACAGTTCTGTTCTTTCAACTCTT
Source organism: Lynx rufus (assembly GCF_022079265.1). Taxonomy (NCBI): domain Eukaryota; kingdom Metazoa; phylum Chordata; class Mammalia; order Carnivora; family Felidae; genus Lynx; species Lynx rufus. The sequence goes on along the minus strand of NW_025814897.1, from coordinate 67,557,039 downwards.
CTGTATGTTTGAAGATTTATGTAATAAGCAGTTCTTAAAAATAACTTGAAAAGAGAACAGATGAAGATCACCAGATTCCCTTAACATTGTACTTGCCATGGGTGGGAGGGCAGGGGCCTGAGAAGGGAAGTCAGTAAAGCTTCCAGAACTGAAGGGGCCACTGGAAGATGAGAGTCAGCCTCAAGAGACTGCCTCACCTGGGCCCAAGAGAGCACTGTCAGTGGGAGCTCAGCCAATGCCCAGAATTTAGCCAATATTTGTCTATGCTGATGAGCCCCTTCTGCTGCCGACATTGTCCCCAAGTGAAGGCATCCCATCACCAGTTACCTTCATGTAGCCATGCATGGTCCAACAGCAACAATGCCCACCCATGTCTCAACATTTTTCTTAGCACAAGAGACCTACCTAATGAGAAAAATCCTATTTACAATGGTTCAGGACACCCATAAGCCCTACCAAAGGGAAGATGGGGATCTGAATAGGTCCTAGCCTCCAGTGCCTGTACTTGAATAGGATTGAATGGAATCATTTCAACAAGAGTAGTTAATGTTGGCAAGGATGCAGAGAAGGAGGAACCCTTTTACATTGCTAGTGGGAATGCTAACTGGTACAGCCACTCTGGAAAACACTATGGAAGTTCCTCAAAAAATTAAAAATAGAACTATTCTGCGATCCAGCAATTGCACCAGTAGGTATTTATCCAAAGGATACAGGTGAGCTGTTTCAAAGGGGCACACGCACCCCAATGTTTATAGCAGCACTATCAACAATAGCCAAAGTATGGAAAGAGCCCAAATGTCCATTGACAGATGAATGAATAAAGAAGATATGGTATATAAATGCAGTGGAGGATTACTCAGCAATCAAAAAGACTGAAATCTTGCCATTTGCAACAACATGGATGGAACTAGAGTGTATTCTAAGTGAAATTAGTCAGAGAAAGACAAATATCATATGACTTCACTCATATGAGGAATTTAGGATACAGAACAGAAGGGAAGGGAAGGGAAGCAAAACTAATATGAAAACAGGGAGGGACAAAACCTAACAGACTCTTAAATATGGAGAACAAGCTGAGGGTTGCTGGAGAGGTTGTTGGGGTGGCGGGATGGACTAAATGGGCAAGGGGCATTAAGGAGGACACTTGTTGGGATGAGCATTGGGTGTTATATGCAGAGGATGAATCGCTAGAATCTACTCTTGATATCATTATTGCAGTATATGCTAACTAACTCGGATGTAAATTTAAAAAAATAAATATTAAAAAAAACAGTAGTTAATACCCACCTGCATGACATGTAGAAATACCCAAACATGTTCCTGCAGGAAACTAACAGAGAATGGCTCAAAACAAAACAAAAACTTGTCATTTCTGAGCAAACACCCCTTCAGATCCTAGCATTCCAGAACAATGATAAATGACGCATTGGAAGAAACAGAAATTGCTGATAGTGCAGCCACTCAGAAACAGAGATTGGTTTAGCAAACTTCGTCGCAGAAAAGTTATATCCCATAGGCTTCACGGCTCGCTTGCCTCCTGTTTTCTCAATGTGTTCTTGTGTTCTGAAAACGTGACTAAATCCAAAAAACAGACTATAATAATGATGATTTCATCTATTCTCAAAGTCCCTGAGTTTCATAAACAAGCCAAAAGCAAGAGGTGTACCTTCCCTATGTATTGGCAATTTGTAAGTTCTGCTTGAAACATTTTAAATGAAATGACATTAACAAATTAGTAATCAGAATAAACCACATTATAGTTGTGTCATTAATAAATCAAAACATATAGGGCCACCTGGGTGGCTCAGTCGGTTAAGCATCCAACTTCAGCTCAGGTCATGATCCCGCAGTTTGTGAGTTCGAGCCCTGCGTTGGACTCTGTGCTGACAGCTGGAGGTCTGGAGCCTGCGTCAGATTCTTTGTCTCCTTCTCTCTCTGCCCCTCCCCTGCTCACACTCTGTCTGTCTCTCACACAAAAATAAATAGACATTTAAAAAATAATAATAAATAAGTAAATCAAAACATATATAACCCGCAGGTTGCTGACGCACACCAGCCAATAGGTATGACTACCATCACGGTCATATTAATAGCTGAATCTCATTGGCCCGGCCTCTAATCCAGCGTGTCAAGAATTACAGCCTCTTACAAAGTTCTCCTCCAGGACTTTACAGGAGTCTCCAAGGGACTTGACATCTGAACGTGAGTCAGCTCAGGCTTCCCCATGCTGCTGGCCTCTATCCATACAAACCAAGCTGTTGATGTGCCCTCTACATCAACAAGCCTGAGATCTGGGATTCCTGCTTGCTTCACATCATCTCAGTGACTAAAACGCCCACCACTGTCACTGCGCTGACTCTGCTGAGCTGGATGGAGACCCTCTCCCCGACACCAGATTCCTGAGCCACTGATGCTCATGACGGTGCCACTCTAGTCACCAGTCACTGTCATACGGAAGAGGAGAATGCCCCCCCCCCCGTCATCCTGCTATAACTTCCTTGGCAGGTTTGCATTGGACCCCAAAGTATTACAGAGTTTAATGGTTTTCTAATTTTTATATGTGGCCTTTCCTCCTGGGGTGCTCAGAGGTCTCAATGCTGCTCCCCTCAGGTGCTAGGTGTGGCTCATCATACCAGCCTACCTGTTCCCTTTCAGTGAATTTTCCCCAAAGGGTCCAAATCCCTTTCCTAAAAACTGGCTTTGGTCAGAACCCTCAGACCATCAGCTGTGACACTGATGTTTGACCCCCATTTGTGGACAGGGTTTAAGTCTTCTTCCTCAGGACTCCTCCAGTTCCCAGGTAAGTCATCAGTTACAAATAAACAGTCGGAGAAGAAGAGTGTTGCCCAACAACACATACCAAATATTGCACACTTGCTCAGCTGCTGGCCAACTGAGATTGATACAGATACACAAAGTATTTTATTTCTTATTTACAAACATGACTTTCCAGTTACAAACAGCATCTACAAACTCTGTACAGCTACAACAGCACAAAGAAGTGGATCTATCCATTCAGACTCCCTCCCCCCAATTTATAATAAGTTCTGGCAAAATTGTTGGGTTTAAAAAAAAAAAACAACCCCGATTGCTTAAAACTTTCTGGGAATTGTATCTCTGAAAAGAAGCGGACGTGGATGATCCTTGAAAGAGATGCTAAGTGAAATAAGCCAAACACAAGCTTGGAACGCTGAAAAAAGTTCTGGAGATGGATGGTAGCAGCAACTGACAAGGACTTAATGCCACTACACTGTACCCCTAAAGCACTTATGGAGCACTTTAGAAAAAAAAGGCAGGAGGTGTGGGGGGGGGGGCGCTACAAAGGTGTTGTGAACGGCGTTAAGGAGTTGGTCCAGCTTGGGGAAGCCAGAGAGAAAAGGTTTGCCTGGGATCCTAAAGAAGCACCACCCGCTGACAAGACTAGGTTGAGTGTGAAGAAAACTGGAGAGAAGAGACACTTCTTGGGGGGGTGGGAGGGACATGGTATACAGGAATAATGACCTCTCTCAGAAATGTAGCACTTAATTTTCAAAGCGTTTCCACACGTGATCTAACTTAATGTCATAACAGGCCTGGGAAGCGGAGGGTTGGGGTTCAGACGCCAGGGCTCCCGAGGGGGAAGCCAGCCTGCCCCATGGACGCTCCCAGCTTCCTCAGGGAACTGGCACCCCATTTGCCAACGAAGAAACTGAAACTCAGAGAGGCAAACTGACTTGACCCAAATCCATTCCTTGGGAGCAGAGCAGAGACTTGACCCTCAGTCTCTTGACTCCCTACTTAGTGTTCTTCCCACAAGTATGAATTAAAACAGAATGAAACTAGAAAAGTAAAAAATAATTCCTGACTGTGTCAAAGAATGAAAGAATTCCTAGTCTACATTAAAACTCAGGAGAAAAAAAAAAAGATATAATTTGGGGATATATTTTCAGCTTTATAAAATCCTCCCACCCCCGCCTCTGAGTAGGAAAGTGGGTAAAAACAGAATCTGGGGTGAGAAGTCATCTGATTCATCCATGATGTGGTGGAGAAGAATCTGTAAGCAAACACCCTGCATTTATTTCAAGTACTGTGTCTCATTCTGCCAGCCTTGGCAGCCAGCCCACTGCGTTTGCTTCAGGGGCCCTTCTTTGCAGACATGGTCAGAGCGCTATTTTGGGATGATAAAAGTGGCCTAAAACATGTGGCCGTTAAGCTGGAATTTAAAAGGACAGACACGTTCAAAGGACAGATGAAGCCATCTGGCTGCCATTGTATGCTGGGGTTTAAGCATCCAGATGTGCGTCTGGGTCTCGCCTGGCACAGCACAGTCTTATCCGTGGAACATCATCCCTGTGTCCTGGCCCGTTCCAGGAAGCAGCTGAAGTCGCCTGCAAGAGAAAGCACGTGGTCTCAGAGGTGAACCAGGGACAGCCTCTGAGGTGCCAGGGATTTCTCCGAGCAGCCAAATGTACACTGACAGACAGGTCTGTGTGTGCTAGAGAAGCTGGTTCCACAGCTCAGATGAACGACTCATTGCAGAATTCACCCACCAGGGGAAGTGAGTTAATGACTGGGGCGTTTCACCTTCTGCCTAGATGCGTCATAAAATCAGCTTGTAAAGCCTGGCTCTGAGAACACATTTGCTCACCCAGTGTGGTTCTGTGGGGCTACAAAACACTTCCAAGAGGGAAAGCTCACAGAGAAGAAAGTTCTTAGGATTTCTCTGTGCTAGGAACAGGGCCAGTGGCCTGAGCCTGACAGCTGGCCCAGGCGTGGTCAAATCTGCTGACAAGAAGCCCAAAGCTGCCTACAGCATCTGCTCCACATCTGGGACTTGTGACTCATCAGCCACTCTCTCCCGCAGCCCTACATTCTCATACAGGCCTGAGCAGGCAGGCCCCCCCACCCCCCACCAGTGGTGCCGTGCTGAGGCCCCGGTGCTCAGACTTGTTCCTCCACCTGAGGGCCCATCAGGCTTTGTCCTTATCTCCAACACTGCCTTCCCCTGTGACTTGGCCTGGTCGACTAGCCCCAGGTCCAGGGCAAACTGTGCCCAGACTGTCTCAGACTCAGCCCTGGCTATCATAACAGGCTCCCAGGCTGAGTCCTGGCCCTTTAAATTTAGCAGACCCATACCCCACCATACCCAGCTGGCCCACCAGAGTGAGCCACAAGCTGCACCTGTTCCAGGCCAATCCTGTTTACCCTGGACCTACTATTTTTGCTCTCACCTCCCCAGTTCTCAGATTCCTGGCTCCATATCCCAGCTGCCATAGCTGCTTCTGGCCCCTTCACTTTGGTGACCCTTTGGACTTCCCTTTTTAGACCACAGCTTCTCACATGTTTCTGACTCTGCAGTGCTGGCTTCCTTCCTAGTCTCAGGTGAAGACTCCATGATTCAGCCCCAGCCCCTGGGTACTCTTTCAGCTGGGATCATTCCCAGGACAGGCAGAGGGTGAGGATTTGTCCCTATGGTCCCTGCCTGCTTCTGACCCTCAGCCTGACTTTACTCTCTAATTCCAGCAGCTGGGGGTTCCCTGATCAAGCCCCTGGGCCCCGATTCCTGGAATCCCTCCATCACTTGGGACAGCTCTGCCCTGGGCTCAGTTTCTGATTTTATGCTGGCCTTGCCCGGGTTATACCAGGCCCACTCCCACCCCCCACTGTCTCATTGCAGTCAGAGTGGGAAGGTTCTCAGGCCTCTCAGAGAGTGGAGGTCTGAGAGAAGAGGGCAACACTGCCTCAGGCAGAGCCCTGACAGGGCACAGAGACTGGAGAGAGTCTCACACCTGTCTGCGAGCATTTCTGTCTACAGGTTTGGGGTTACTTATGAGGAGAAACATAATGAGGCACAAGAAGGCAAGGCACTTGCCATCTCAAGGCTTGCTTCCTACTCTCTAAGTAGTGTGGGGGAGCGTGTTGTTTCAGATATCTCAAACAAGCATCCAGTTCTAAGTCCCTGGAAGTTAAGATTGGCCCCATAGGTTCAGACCCTTTTCTTGGTCAGACTCCAGGTCTGAATTGAGCAACATGTCTGTCATGGACGTTCTCCACCAACGAATGTGTGAATCCTGGGTTGCCCTACTCCCAACCTCTCCATTCCCTCCACTCCAGAAGATGCAGAGACAAGAGCCAGAGCCAGCCCCTGTTCCTCTTTTCCCCCCTCCAGACCCTCATCATTCCCTTCCCTGGAGGCCTAGCGACCCAAAGACCAAAAGCTCAGCCGGCCATTTCGTTTTCTATAAGCCAGCATTCCTTTATGAGCATGTACTGTGATGGGACAGTGAGGAGCAAGATTCTGCCCCTTACTGGTGATGTGACCCTAAACAAGCAATTTAACTTCTCTATGCCTGTTTCCCCATCTTTAAAACTGGGATACTGACAGCCTCTCCCTCACTGCATTGTCATGAGGATTATTGGAGTCCATTCACGGAAGAGTAGTACCTCTTATGTAATAAATGGTGATACTACAAGCTCTTATTTATTGTTCACTCTATGTCCGATCTTATTCTAAATACTTAATATCCAATAATTCATTTTCCCTAAGCACCGTAAAACAGGAATGGGAGGATTATTCCATAATTCTAATGTACATTATTGTTAATTAAACATTATTAATAGTAATAAAATACATTTCATTTAATATTAATTTAAAATATTGTTAATTAAACATTGTGTCCATCAGCAGGAATTAAAATGCATTATCAAACTCATCACAATTCCTGTTACCCCAAAGAATCAAATTGTTTCTGTTTTTTAGTCTCTCTTTACTGGCCTTGGTAAGTTTTATGGATAAAAAATATTCACACCTGATCAAAAAATAAACAAAGTTTTAAAAAAAGAGAATTTAGTGGGGGTGCCTGGGTGTCTCAGTCTGTTAAGCGTCCAACTTTGACCCAGGTCATGATTCCGTGGTCCATGAGTTCAAGCCCTGCATCAGTGCTGAAGGCTTGGAGCCTGCTTCAGATTCTGTGTCTCCCTCTCTCTCCACCCCTCCCCTGCTCATGCTCTGTCTCTCTCACTCTCAGAAATGAATGAATGTTAAAAATTTTTCTTTTTAATAAAAAAAATAAAAATAAAAAGAGACTTTAGAGAATCTCCCCATCTGAATACAAACCCAGTGTGGAAAGACGAAGAAAATGAACACTTAGAGAACAGATACTCCAGTAGGACCCTGATATAGACACAAGCCCGTGTCGTAGTATAAACACAATTCTGTGTGTATCTTTGATTTACCTGGCTTATAATTTAATAAATTATATTAAATAATATATTAATGTTACTGTATAGTCTTTGAAGTTATCATTTCAATGACTGCAGAATAACCCATTTAGTTAATTACCATAATTGAACTGACCTCATTACTGCATATTGACAAGTTTTTTTACTATTAAAAATAATCCTGTAGTAGGGATACCTGGGTGGCTCAGTCAGTTGAGCAATCGACCTGGGCTCAGGTCATGATCTCACGGTTCATGGGTTCAAGCCTGGCTTGGGGCTCCCTACTGTCAGCACAGAGCAGGCTTTAGATCTTCTGTCTCCCTCTCGCTGCCCCTCCCCCACTTGTGCTCTCTCTCAAAACTAAATTAAAAACCATTTAAATAAATAAATAATTCTGTAGTAAACATCTTGGCACAAGGTACATTTTCTTTCTTTTAGATTGTTTCTTAGGCTAATTCTCAGAATTATTATGGGGTTATGGGGGGTTGTGGGGCCAAAGAGGCAGACTGAGGCTATTTAAAACTAGAATTGCTTCCATCATCTCATGCGTGCCCACTCAGTTAGTGGAGGATTGCATGGGAGGGATGGAACACTCCTGGGGAAAGCAGGAAGGAGATAGGAATTAGCGTCTGCTGTTAAACGCCAGGCATCATGCTGGCTTCAAACTGAATCTTTGATGTGCTGCAATCCGACCTGCCCAGACTTTCCTCACTGATGTTGTTTTGGCCGCTTATGAAGACAACTGCCAAGCAGTACATTAGAAGTTTTGTTCATTCAATCTCATTTAATCCTTGCAACCATGCTCTGAGGAAGATCTTATTATTGCCATTTTACAGAAGGGGAAACGGGAACTCAGGGAGATTAAGCCAAGTTTGCACAGCTAACGAATGGAAGAATCTGGGTCCAAGTTTATGCTCTTTCTGCTCTGCCACTCTGTGCTCCAGCCTTCCTCCACCCACCCCACCCCTCAGCCCTGTATTTACAGATGGGGTTTTTCACTCTGCACTGTATGGATGGAGAAAATGCTGGAGATGGAGGCAGGAGGACTGCACGCGGCCAGACTGCTCTGAAGAGGACTGTATCCTCCTGGCACTCTGCCCACAAACTATTTCCCGTTCTTTTCTTGCTGGTGAAAAGTATAATATTAAAGGACACACCCATTGTTCCAAAGAGAGGGTTTCCTGTAAACAGACCACCTATCAAAGATGCAGACTTCTCAAATATCTTTTGAGACTAAGTATCTCTCAGAACAGGTGTTTCTGAACCCTGAGCACACGAAGCGGGCCTATCCTTATGTTAAAATCATTCTCCCATGGAATTATTTGATCTGGCCCAGCATTTATAAACTTTGCACACATTTTAATATCTCAATTAAATCATCTAAACTCAGGGGTGCCTGGCTGGCTCAGATGGTAGAGCATACAACTCTTAATCTTGAGGTTGCAAGTTCAAGCCCCATGTTGGGTGTGAAGATTGCTTGAACATAAAATCTTTAAAAAATTAAAAATAAAAAAAATAAATCATCTAACCCCAGTCTATATTCATTCTAGCCTTTTTTTTCCCTACCAAGGAAGACCTGCATTATTTTTCCTTCATATTTTGAAATACTGTCTCTCACATACTGAATACTGTCATGAACACATGGGGATTTGTAAAATTCCAGATGTTGTTCCATGTTGCATCTGGGTCAGGGATACCCTGGCTATCTCAGGGCTACCGAGGAACAAGCTACAGCTAGCGAGGGTTATGGAAAGACAGGGGCTGGCACCTGCACAGTCAAGAAGACCAGATTTAGTGAAATGAATAGGTTAGAAGCCACTGCTGGGTGTGGCGAGAGAGATCATCTCAGTAGTTCCAGGAGCTAAGTTTTGCAGTACACTGAGCGTGACCGTGTATTCATCAGGCCTCCTTCAGATGCAAGTGTGGAAATCTGACTGGCTCAAGCAGAGGGAAAATGTATTGGCCCCTAGCTGAAAATGCTAAGGGTAGTCATCAAGTGTAACTGGATCCAAGTGTGTCATCACATTTTTAAAAAGTGATGCATCACTTAATGGTGTCATAGGGAATTTGTCCCCATCTCTCTGCTCTGCTTTCCTCTCTCCAGAGTGATGACAAGAGGACCACCAATAGCTCCAAGCTTCTTTTCCACAGAAATTCCAGTGGAAATAGAGTACCTATTTCCTAATTGTTCCATCAAAAATTCCCAGGGCTGACTGTCAATTGGCCTGAGTTGGCTCATGTGCTGAGCATTTCATCTTGCCCTTCAAATCTACTCTCCACCTTTCTCCCTGTTCTGTAGCTGAGAGACTGGCCTGTGTGGATGCATCAATAGCCTCTCTCCCTTCCTCTTTCCTTTGGGGATTGTCAGTAGGAAGACAGCAGGAGACTGGGGGAAGAGGAAAGAATGAGATGAGATATTCATTACCCCCAGTTCCCTTGGCAAGAGTCTGCGTCGATTAGCTATGTCTCATGGTCAATAGTCATGGGTCCTGCCTCAATTCTCTCTACTCATCTCTCTCTCTCTTTGAGTTTGAGTAATGGCTCTCAGTCTTGCCTCTACAACCCATGTGTGGTAACAATGCCCCGCTATGAGTAACCCCAGGAACTGCACTTTCACTTAGGGTTTTCTTTACTCTGCCCACAACTCTGTGGGAAGCTTATTTGATAACCCAATTTGAGAGTTTCATCTGTTTCCAGGGCTCTAATACAGCTAACATGCCCAGCCGTATATCAAATCCATGTTTCTCGTTGGACAGGCCTGAGTCACATGCCTACCTGTGAACCAAAGATCTGAAATCAGCTGCGTTCACGCCACAGAGACTGAGGAGGGGTAGTCCCCCAAAGGCACAGGCAAGAACAACCTGTGATCACTTTTAGCAAAGTGGATAAAAAGGAATTCTACTCGTTAGCAAGTGTTAAGGCTACCCCAGTTTCTTCAGAAGCAGAACCCACACATAAATAAGGATGAGTTTCAGAGAGTAAATGCATGCTGAAATAGCAATAAGCATGCCTTTCTTCCACATACACTCAAACCAATGCCTCCAAAAGACCTGGCCACTCATTTTCTGAGCTCTGGGCCTGTTGACAACTCTCTTCTGAAACAAATTGAAATTTCTATCATTGATTCATTTTGAAATGTCATAAAACAGCATAGGCCTTGGCTGGCTGAGCAATAAAGCAGGTCCTCTTGGCAGCTTAAATGAGCTGCCCCTGACAGCAGGACAGGGGACAAGGCATTAAACATTGCCAAGAATGGGCAATTTGGAAGCTGCCTAGTGACAGAAATGACAAGGCCAAAATCATAACCACTTTGAAAAAAATGGTATCTGTTGAAGGATAAGCATAAAGCGAGACAGTAGCAACCTCATCACAGAGCTGTAAATGCTTACATGAACATGTAACCAGACAACCCATGAAACCCCTATATCTTAGCAGGGAATTATTTTTATATTGGTTAACCCCCATTATAAAGACTGGCTCTGCCATAGATGAGTCGCCTTACAGGTAAAACCATGGACCACTACCCCAGTGAAACTCAGTCCTTAACCACAACCCAGAAAACTACTAGTACAGATGTTAGTTACCTCATGCCCCAACTCCATGTTTTGATGGAGACTCCACTGTGCTTTTTCAATGGGCAAGTTGACATTTATTGAAATGTGAAGGATATTTGGCTTTCCTGGTCAGTTTTCTCAATAAAACCCCAGATGCTGCTTTGGTTGGAGTTCAGGAAGATGCATTTTCCAGGAAGACAGGCCTCCTGAGCCAGTTGTGTGCCTCTCCTAGTCCCACTAATAATTCCTTTGTGATACTATTCTGTCACAGTTCTCTACATCTATAAGGACACTTGGATATCAGCTCTCTGGGGGAAAGGGGATCTAAAGAATCAATTTGTTTCAATGCCTCTGGAGTCCAGTAAATGAAGAGTTTGGGGCCCAGAGAGAGAAGAATCAAAAGGCTCTAGCCAGTGGAATCCCTTAGCCACACTTGGGCCCTATGGGTATTATGGAAACATCATGGCATTAGAAGAAAACAGACCGGAGGCACCTGGGTGGCTCAGTCGGTTAAGCATCTGACTTCAGCTCAGATCATGATCTCATGGTTTAGGAGTTGGAGCTCTGTGTTGGGCTCTGTACTGACAGCTTGGAGCCTAGAGCCTGCCTCAGATTCTGTGTCTCCCTCTCTCTCTGCCCCTCTCCTGCTCTCCCTCTTTCTCTCTCTCTCTCTCTCTCAATTGAACACTAAAAAAAATTGAGAAGTTGTAAAATGCTAAAATATCTTATGAATATTGGGATTCCCTTAGGAGGGAGCAAGCTGATACCTGGAAAGAGGAAGGCACCTATGCTGATGGAAGTAGGAGGGGAAAATATGCACAACACTGGGAGCTCTTCAGAGAATATGTGAGTTTAAAGGAGATAGCAAGGGAACTAAGTACATGACAAGTAGATCCATAAGGGAAGCCCTAGAAAGCCATCAACAGTAAGTTGATAAGCAAGTGGAGTGGTGTCCACTGGGATAAGCAGATTAACTCAAAACCTGCCGAAGGCACAGAGTTCTCAGAAAATGGAGTTGAAGTAGTGAATGAATGTTAATGATGTCTGGAAGACAAGGACTATAGAATACTGGTTAAAAAAAAAAAATACAGGTGTTGGGGGTGCCTGGGTGGCTCAGCCAGCTCTTAATTTCAGCTCAGGTCGTTATCTCACAGTTTGTGAGATCAAGCCCCATGTTGGGCTCCATGTTGGACTGCTGGACATGAGCCTCTTGGGATTTTCTCTTTCCCTGTCTCTCTGCACCTCCTCCACTCGTTCTCTCTCTCTCCCTCTCTCTCTCTCTCTCAAAATAAATAAAATAACTATTTAAAAAAACACCTCCTTTAAACCTCACAACCTCCACCAACTATTACCAACTACTTCTCAAACCCTCGACAGAAAAACTTCCTGATAGAGTTATCTCTGTATGCTGTCTCCACTCCTTCATCTCACAATCTCTGGCCATCCACTCCAATCACATTTCTGGCCCCACCACTTTCCAGAGACTGTGCTTTTTCAGAATTATCAATGATTCCCACATTGCCAATCCAGTGATCATTTCTTGGTCCTCATCTTACTTGATGTCACACAGTATTTGACCCACCTAACTACCTAAAATGGGTATCTCTAACTAGCAAGAGCAAACAGAACACTCTTGATTTATTCTTCACCCTAAGCAAATAACCAGCCAACAAAACAAACAAAAAAAGACCTGCTACTACTCTTTCTTTTGTCTCAGGAAAGACTATCCAGATATTCAAGCCCCCCCCCAAAAAAAATGTAAGCTATTTTTGGGTCCTCTCTACTATTCCCTACATAAATCCATCAGCAAGCCCTATCCATGCTGTGTCTAAGATACACCTCCAAAGTCTATTCTTCTCTCCATCACTATTGCCCCACTAGTCCAAGCCATTGACATCTCATCTGGACTTTAGAGAAAGCCTCACCACTTTCCCTGTCTTCTACTTGTGCCTGTCTATGATCCATTCTTCATCATCTGCCAAAGTAAACTTTTTAAAATGTAACTCCCATGCTTGAAACCCTCCACTAAAATTTCATTTCATTAAGAAAGTTCTATACTCCTTATCTATTTACAAAGCCCTATGTGATCTGACCCTTGTCCACCTTTCTGATTCCACTTGATACTAATATGTCAGCCACACTGACCTTATTTCCATCCTTGAAATATCCATCTCATTCATACCTTTTTGTGCAGCAAATGTTAAGGATTTATTGCATAATGCAACTATGCTTAGAGCAGATGTTAGTGGGCAGTGATGTAGGTTGTATATCCAGTTTACCACTCTAGATCAGAAAATGCCTCCGATCATAAAGAAAGAATGATATTACATATTGATAAAGGAGTCAATTCATCAAGAAGATATAACAGATATAAACCCATACATACCCAACAGAATCCTAAAATATTATGAAGCAAAACCAAAAGAATTAAAGGGAGAAGTAGACAGTTCTACAATAATAGTTGGAGACTTCACACCCCACTTTCAATAATGGATAGAACAGGGGCACCTGTGTGGCTCAGTTGGTTAAGCGTCTGACTTGGGCTCAGGTCACGATCTCGCAGTTTGTGAGTTCAAGCCCCGCATTGGGCTCTGTGCTGACAGCTCAGAGCCTGGAACCTGCTTTGGATTCTGTGTCTCCCTCTCTTTCGCCCCCTTCCCTGTTTGCTCTCTGTCTCTGTCTGTCTCTCTCTCTCTCAAAAATAAATAATAAAAAAAATTTTTTTTTAATAATGGATAGAACAATTAGAAGACCAACAAGGAAATAGAGGACTTGAACACCATAAACCCACTAGACCTAACAGACATATGTAGAACACTTCACCCAATAACAGTAGAAAACACATGTTCTCAAATATACATGGAACATTTTCCAGGATACACCATTTTCCAGAATACACCATTTGTGCTAGGCCACAAAACAAGCCTCAATAAATTTAAAAGAATTTAAATCATAAAATATCTTCTTCAACCACCATGGAATGAAACTAGAAGTAAATAACAGAAGCTAGTCTGGAGAATTCACAAATACATGGAAATGAAATATGCTTTAAGAATCAATGGGTCAAAGAAGAAGTTCCTGGCAAAATTTAGAAAATTCTGTCTCACCTAGTAACCCAGTAATTATAGTATCTACTTACTACCTTAATATCCTAGAGGAAGCAGTTGTATGATGTTGAGGCAATGCTATGAATCCCTCTATAAATCAGCTTTTGCTGCATGACAAACCACCACAAGACTGTCATGCAACAACAAGCATTTATTCTTATGTTCACAGGCCTTCAGATTGGCTGAGACAGGCTACATTAGGCTGTATATTTGCAAGATAACCAGGATAGTCTGGCTAAAGGAGCAACAGCTACCAGGGGGCATTTTCTTTTCATGGCAAAGGACAAAAGTTCCCAGAGCAATGTAAGGATGCACACAATTCCTCTTAAGACCTAGGCTCATGTGTTGTATGTTATCACTTCTGCCCATATACCTTTTGCTTTAGCCCAAGCAAACCATACAGCCAAGTCTGACATCAATGAGAAATAGAAGAATACTTGCCCCTACCGTAAGGGTTGGGAGGGAGGTAACGAAAATTCACTGAATAACAAACAATCTACTCTTCCACAGCCTCCTTTGGAGAAGAGCTTTAAAAAAAGGTGCTGTTAAAATAATACAAAAACAGGGAGGGGGGACAACACACAAGAGACTCTTAAATATAGAGATCAAACAGAGGGTTGCTGGAGAGTTTGTGGGAGGGGAGATGGGCCAAATGGGTAAGGGGCATTTAGGAATCTACTCCTGAAATCATTGTTGCACTATATGCTAACTAACTTGGATGTAAATTAAAAATTAATTAATTAATTAATTTAAAACTATGTTGTTATTACTACTTATGGATAATGAGCAATAATGTCTTCTTACTAACCACATTGGATGTATTATGAATGAATAATACTCATATTCTTGCTATATGTGTTACTGCTAAAAGCCATATAGAAATATTAACTTCTTCAAAGCAATTTTACCCAGATTCAGTCAACAAGCGTTGACTTACTACTTTATTCTTAGCTGAGCGGCGTTATCACCTCAAGAAGAACTTTTCCTTCAACACAATTTCTTTTCTAGTACTGAATGAGAACTTTTTAAGATGCCCATGTGATATATCAAAGCACTAAAAGTGAATCTGACACTATCAATAAGAACAGAATTAATATACCTTTTTTGAAAATCTTCCTAAAAGAAAAATCCTTTGACATCTGAATTTTTGACTTGTGGAAAACTTCAAGTTTCTGAAGGAATCTTAATGAACGCTATCTCTGCTCAAGTAAAAAATATCCGGTGTACATACGATATAGAGCCTAACCTTCCTTGGCCTTGAAGACCTTGATATGCTGCTAATATTTTCACATGTGAAATAAGTCAATGGTGAATGATGACATTATGCTGGATTCTGCATTGTTCAATTGAGGATACATAGCCTCCATTTATGCTATAACCTCCCTTCTAATAAACAACTCTCCCACAAGATTTTCATCCTATTTGTTTGATTTAGATCTTGGTGGAAAGACATGTTTATCTTAATTTCATGCCAGAAAATATGAAGTCATGAAAACATACCGAAAAGGATAGACATTTTTTAAACGGGATCTTAAGAGCCAGGCCCAAAGACTGTTGCCAAATTCAATGAAGAATTGTTTGGAGTAAGAACAGAACATTGCTCTGAGATTGAGCCAACTAGAAAGGCTGATACACTATGATATCTCTGGCATGTATAACCTCCCTGCCCTTGAAATGAACTCTGGAGGGAGGCAGCACAGCGAAAGTCAACAATGAGGTGACGAGTGCACCTCCGAGGCACAAAGTATCCAAAACCTCGCTCTGCAAGCCAATCTAATTGGGGGAAAGATCCATCTAAATTGGTGAAAAGTCAGAATTCCCATTATCTCCAAACACAAGGAAAACTTCTGGGTTTAAGATATTGACAAATGAAATCAAAGTTCTTTCCACTCCTTCCAAAATACCATTGAAATAACAAAGACATAAAAAGAAAAACAAATAGCAGTACTAGAAAAATTGAGAGGAATGCAATCACCACCAAAGAAATCTTGATGAATTTCTGAAAGATATGAAGCAGATAGGGTACAAGAACTCGGTGTATATTTTTGTAATGTTTGTTTATTTTGAGAGAGAGAGAGAGAGACAGAGACAGTGGGAGAGGGAGAGAGAGAATCCAAGCAGGCCCCACACTGTCAGCACAGAGCCCTACGCAGGGCTCAAAACCACGAATTGCAAGATCATGCCCTGAGCGAAAACCAAGAGTCGAATTCTTATGCAGCTGAGCCATCCAGGCACCCCAACTTGGTATATGTTTTTTAAATTATGTCTATGTATAAATATTTGACTTACTGATCAAACTGATAAAAAGGCAATTAATGTCAGAGTTGAGCACCCAACCCAACAGAGGCAGAAGAAGACAGGAATGAAGATTTCCCCCAAAAGAATCATGGGGAAAAAGTCAACATAGCAAGGACATGAAGAAGAGTAGGCTGGGGAAAGCTCAAGATAATAACACTAAAAGACTTAAATTTTAGAATTTTGTCGGTGTCTCATATGCTGGTCATGTAGACCCACTGTTCTCATTGTGTGAGGACTGTGAGATTAAAACACTAAGATGTTTTTTGCCTTTCTCACTGTGTTGACATTTGTACTGATGGAACAAAAATAATTGTGGGTAAGCTGCTGATTCCTTAGGCACCTAACTGGTACTAGTAGCCATTTTGTTCTTCATTACCAGACACTCAGAGGAAATAAAATAAATAAATAAATAAATAAATAAAGCCCATCTCATACAATGCCTTTGATGAAGCAGTAAAAAATTATTAATATTATGGAAATTTCAACCCTTGGGTCTAATATTCTGTGTGACAAAATGGGAGGTATATATAAAACACCTCTGTTGAATACCAAAATATAATGGCTGTCTCCAGAAAAAGTACTTGTACAATCATTGGAGTCACAAGCTGACTTAGCTGCTTTTTTTGTGGAACTCCATTATTTCTTGAAACAACAGACAAGCTATAGTAAATCAGACTTAGATGTCTGGCAGAAATTTTCTCAAAAATGAACGAAATGAGTCTGTCAATACAAGGAAAACAGCTGGCAGTATTTGTTGCCAGTGATAACATTCTAGCTTTCAAGAGAACATTAGAATTTTGGAAACCTTGTATACAATGCCATAAGCTTGACATCATCCCCATATAACTTAAGACTTTTTGATGAGATCAGTGGTAATAGTATTGAATTATTTTTTGATGTTTTATAATTAAATGCATCAACATGTGAAAGATCTGCGTAATTCAGCAAGTCAATGTTTTCCA
The DNA here is from genome assembly GCF_022079265.1 of Lynx rufus. Taxonomy (NCBI): domain Eukaryota; kingdom Metazoa; phylum Chordata; class Mammalia; order Carnivora; family Felidae; genus Lynx; species Lynx rufus. The sequence continues at coordinate 67,539,918 of NW_025814897.1, read as the reverse complement.
AGTGACCAATGTATAATGTTACAAAATTATGCAAGGGTAATTAAAAAGTTCAAGGTACAAAACAGACCTCTGGATTGTAATGTAATAGAATACAAAACATTCACTGCTACAGTTCCAGATTCCACATTTGAACCATTCTTTTAAGAAACTTGCACTTGTCGAGTTCTGGGGTAATATCAAATAAGATTGTCCACGTTTAGGGGCGCCTGGGTGGCGCAGTCGGTTAAGCGTCCGACTTCAGCCAGGTCACGATCTCGCGCTCCGTGAGTTCGAGCCCCGCGTCAGGCTCTGGGCTGATGGCTCGGAGCCTGGAGCCTGTTTCCGATTCTGTGTCTCCCTCTCTCTCTGCCCCTCCCCCGTTCATGCTCTGTCTCTCTCTGTCCCAAAAATAAATAAACGTTGAAAAAAAAATTTTTTTTTAAAAAGATTGTCCACGTTTATCAAAAAATATCTTTTAAAATTTTTTTTTAACATTTACTTATTTTTGAGAGACAAAGCATGAGCAGGGAAGGGGCAGAGAGAGGGAGACACAGAATCTGAAGCAGGCTTCAGGCTCCGAGCGGTCAGCACAGAGCCCGACTCAGGGCTCAAACTCACAAATCGCAAGATCATGACCTAGGCCGAAGTCAGATGCTCAACCAACTGAGCCACCGAGGCACCCCTTATCTAAAAATATCTTAAAATACTCCTCCCTTTCCCAATTACATATCTGTGTGATTTATACATGATTTTTTTATATACTTCAACTAAAACAACATATTTTAATAGATTGACTGTAAAAGCCGATGTGGAAATCCAACTATCTTCTATTAAGTAGCTGTTAAAGAAATTTGTTAAAATGTAAAACAATGCTACTATTCTGAAAATTTTATTTTGGAAAACAGAATAATTTTTCATAAAATGTTATTTACATTCGGGGCGCCTGGGTGGCGCAGTCGGTTAAGCGTCCGACTTCAGCCAGGTCACGATCTCGCGGTCCGGGAGTTCGAGCCCCGCATCGGGCTCTGGGCTGATGGCTCAGAGCCTGGAGCCTGTTTCCGATTCTGTGTCTCCCTCTCTCTCTGCCCCTCCCCCGTTCATGCTCTGTCTCTCTCTGTCCCAAAAATAAATAAACGTTGAAAAAAAAATTTTTTTTTTAAATGTTATGTACATTCACATGTAATGAGCTTAGAGACATCTGGCTGGCTCAGTCAGTAGAGTGTATGACTCTTGATTACAGGGTTGTGCCTTCAAACCCAATGTTGGGTGTAGAGATTACTTAAAATAAAATCTTAAAAATATATATATAATAAACTTATTATTGTTACTTAAAAATAAATATTTCAAAAATGTCTCTAATTTTAATTTCTAACATAGGAGCTATCAATAGATATAACCCTTACAAACAAACACTCTTTGGGATCCTCAGTCATTTTTAAAGGTGTAAAGTGGTCCCAACACCAAACTTGGAGAATCAGTGCTGTGTTCTCTCTCATGCCTGCCGTCGATTTCTACCTTCTGGGTTAAAAAAAAGATGGAGGGGTGGAAAACTGAACATTGATAATGTCCTAGCTGCCAAGAAAGTGAGAAGGAGGATGACACATCATAGCAGTGATGTTCCTTAACTGTATCTCCTCATATCTTTCATGAGTCTAGAGTCCTGAGGAACACAGAGACTCAATGATCCATCAGTAGATTCTGGAAAAGTTGCAGTTTGAGAGTAGGCCTGGGGAAACGGAAAGGTTTCCATACAATCTATTCATATGTGGAACTGCTGGCCTGGCTCCATACAAATTTGAGAAAAAGTGGTGGAGGGAGGGGCATTAAATAAATAACCTATAAAGAAAAGGAAAAAAAAAATCACCTGAATATCAGTTTATGACTCTCCATCCTTAAGCAAACATCCTAGGAGGTTGTATAGTGTGGCAGTCACTTCCTTCCTTTAGGAATTGTAAGGTCAGGCCTGGCTATAAAGATGAGGTATGGTGATACGCAGGGTTTGGAGGCACAGGCAGGGGTGCCTGGGTCGCTCAGTTAGTTAAGCATCAGACTCCAGCTCAGGTCATGGTTTCACAGCTCATGGGTTTGAGCCCTGCATCCGGCTGTCTGCCTTCCAGCTTCAGATCCTCTGTCCCCCTCTCTCTCTGCCCCTCTTTTGCTCACTTTCTCTCTCAACAATAAATAAACACTTGAAGGCATAGGCAAACTCTCAGTACAAGCACTCAGATTCTCACAGACGATCATGGTTAAGCATTTAGTCATCTATTTATTCAGCAAAAATTAAATGTATTAACCAAGACTTCATGCATTGTGGACCAGGAAAAGGTTGGTATGGATTTTTTAAAAGTTTAGATATATATGGATCTGCTACAAGATACACTGTCCTTCATCTACTGCAAATTTTCTCTTCCTTTTAGAAGTGACTTGTTATTCTCAGTCTAGTGAACAAATTATTACTAGGTCGGTGATAAGGTAAAGCATTTCAGTAAGTCAATAATGCTCAATAATTCCAAAAACACATAAATCACTCTACTAAAATTTTCAGTGAAGTGACTTCACTTACTGAATATCCAACATAGTTCCTTTGATGTGTGATAAAATTAACTATTTTCTCCATTTCAATTCTGGTGACTGAACTCGAAATTTTAAAAAGCACATTATTGATAGAGGCTCCTGGGTGGCTCAGTTGATTAAGCATTCAACTTCAGATCAGATCATGATCTCATGGTTGTGAGTTCAAGCCCCCACATCTGGCTCTCTGCTATCAGTTGGAGCCCGCTTGGCATCCTCTGTCTCCCTCTCTCTGCCCCTTCCCCCACCCTAAAATAAGTAAACATTAAAAAATAACTTTTCTGTTTTTTTAACGTTTATTTATTATTGAGAGACAGAGCATGAGCATGGGAGGGGCAGAGAGACAGGGAGACACAGAATCTGAAGCAGGCTCCAGGCTCTGAGCTATCAGCACAGAGCCCAATGGGCGCTCAAACTCACAAACTGCAAGATCATGACCTGAGCCAAAGTCCAACGCTCAATCGACTGAGCCACCCAGGCACCCCAACATTAAAAAATTTTTAAAGCACATTATTGATAGAGTTGTTAAGTCCTAGGAAAACTAGAAAAATGGCTAATGGCCCTCACTGATAACACACTATCTTAGTTTCTTACACAATTTCTCCCCATTTCTCATTTTTATATTTGGTAACTAGGAGTTAGGGTTTGAGAACACCTGGCCCTGGTCTGCAATCTTTGAAATTTCCACCTCCTTAAAGTGATTCATCAGTTATACAGCAGCCAGGGATAAAAAATATTAGAGATATGAAATGCAAATGCTTCTCAATTCCTATGGTAATCCCAGCAAAATAAGACTCCATATGTGTTTATGAGGGAAAAAGAGGCAGAGGGACATGATTAGAAGGTGAATGAAGGGCGGTATTATGTCCATCTCAGTGCTGATAACTGCCACTATCATTTTGGGGCTGATACCTGCCACTATCATTTTGGGGACACACCACACAGCATGTCACAGATCCTAGTATCTTCCTCATTAATGTATTTCTTTCTTCTTCTTCTTCTTTTTTTTTTTTTTAGGATTTTATTTTTAAGTAATCTCTACACCCAACATGGGACTCAAACTCATGACCCTGAGATCAAGAGTCACATGCTTTACCAACTGATCCAGGCTTGCACCTGCTAATGTATTTCTTAATACTTCAGGGGAGGAAATCCCAACTGGGACTACTTCAGGAGATATAAGAGGAAGGTGCCACAAACTGAGTAGGAAAAACTCACTTTTCTGTGTCTCCTCTCTTACACCACTACCACCCTCACAACACTTCTGATGCCAGATGTGAGGGGTTATTCCCACAACAAGCAAGTCTGTGACAGTAGCTGGGTGTCTTACACTTTAACTCAATTCTAATACTATCTGCTTAACTCAATTCTGATACTATCTACTTGGATATAGTATCAGATCCCACAGGTTAAGGGCTCAGTCCCACATGACTGTCCCCCACTTCAGATGACAATCATAAGTAGTAGGTCCCCCAAGTTACCCACAACTTCTGTCTACTTGACTAGAAATCATACATTCCCATGGTTTCCTCCCCCTTGGATTTAATTATTTACTAGAACAGCTTACAGAACTCAGGGAAACATGTTTACCACTTTCTGATAAAGGGTACAGATGGACAGTCAGATGAAGAGGCACATAGGGCAGGGTCTGAGAGGGTCCAGGGCACAGGAGCTTCTGTCCTTGTAGATCACCTTCGCAGTACATAGATGTGTTTGCCAACCTAGAAGCTCTCTGAACCGTTCCTTTTGCATTTTTATGGAGGCTTTATTACATAGGCATGGCTGATTAAATTATTGGCAGTTGGTGATTGAGCTCATTCTCCAGCCCTTCTCCCTTCCCTGGAAGTAGAGGGGTGGGACCAAGCGTCCCAACCCTCTAATCACACCATTGATTCCCTTGGCAACCAGTCCCCTTACTTAGGTGCTTTCCAAAAGTCACCTCATTAACATAAATTCAGGTGTGGTTGAAAGGGATTTGTTATAGATATCAAGACACCTTTATCACTCTTTGGGGCACTTGGAGTCCTTCCATATATTATGTAAGGGAAGATGTGGTGCCAAATTTCAATGAATGTGCACCATCATAGAGTCTAAAATTTAATTATCCAAGCAAACTATTAGAGCCATTTCCAGCCTTAGCTAACCCACATTAAACCTAGAATATCTGGTAAATGTGCCTATATCAATATATTAATCCTGATACAAAACTGTATTCTGTTCCTTTTGGCTTAACATCCTTAGAATCTATTCTCACACATATCTCTTGGATTTCTACCAATATGAATTATCAAACTCCTGCATTTATTTTGTACTCTAAGCAATTTCCTCCCAAATCAGAATCTTCATTTGTTTTGCTTGAGCATTCTGAGATCTGACTCTAGTCTAGGTCTAGAATAGGAATAATGGACAGTTGAGGATGGGCCTTGAGGAGAATAAGCATCTCCTTGCAAAGCAACTGCCTCAAATAAGGTGATTTTAGAGTCCAAGAAGGAAAGGGCAGTGTTCTCAGTCATAAGAAGAGGGACTGCAGCTGCTTGCTCAGAAAGACCTGGGCATTTAACTTCATCCAAGTGCAATCCAAGTCTGAGAATCCCACTTGTTCCCAAAGCTCTGATTGTTACATAAACAATTTGGTGGCTCAGTGAACTCAATTTCCTTTAAAATTCTGCAACCACCTGATCACATTTTTAATATAGTTGGTCTTACAGTTATAAGAAATAGGCTTTTTTTGGATTGCCATAAAAGTTCTCTGATTGTGTGAATGCAACCTTAAAGCCTTGATTTTGTCTTTTTCTGTCATTTTTCTAGTGCAGTCATAAGGTATCATCCCACCCCATAGTCCTCAGTGTCATCATTACTACCATAATGGTTAAGTGCAACAATCTGCTTGATCTGGAAGGCAACTACTTCAAGAGGTACTTCTTCCCAAATAACTGTAGGTGATACTTTAATTAATCATGATCCTACTGCATGTTACAAACGATCAGAATCCTGTTTTCCATTGACAAGTAACTGAACATCTGATTCAAGGCCAAGGACATCCACATACATTCCAAGACCCCTAGTAGATGCCATGGTACCCAACCATACATATACTGTTTTTCCCTATACAACATACCTATGATAAAGTTTAAGTTATAAATGAGGCACGGAGAGACACAACAATAACTAATAATAAAATAGGACAATTATAACAATACACTGTAACGAGAGTAATGTGAATGTGGTTTCTTTCTGTATCTCTCTCCCTCTAAATATCTTATTGTTCTGTTACTCACCCTTCTTTGTATGATGACGTGAGGTGATAAAATGCCTACATGGTGAGATGAAGCGAGGTGAAGGATGTAGGCATTATGACTTAACGATAGGCTACTATTGACCTTCTGACAACATCAGAAGGCAGATCTTCTGCCTAAATAATGGTTCTAAATAAATGGAAAACACAAAATGCTCCAGAATGTGAAGACCCAATAATATAAAAATGCTAACTCTCCTACATTTAACCTATAAATTAAGTCTAATCCCAACCGAATCCTAACATTGTTATTTATCGAATCTGAAAAGCTTATTCTAATGTTATTATTGAAAAAAATGCATGGGGTGCCTGGGTGGCTCCATCAGTTAAGCCTCCAACTCTTGATTTTGGCTCGGGTCGTGATCTCATGGTTCATCAGATCAAGCCCCGAACTGGGCTCTGTGCTGGACTGCTGGACGTGGAACCTGCTTGGGATTCTCTCTCTCCCTCCCTCTCTCTCTGCCCCTCCCCTGTGTACACACATGCTCTCTCCCTCTCTCAAAACAAATAAATAAACATTTTAAAAAAGAAAAAAGAAAAAAATGCACAAGATATTGCTCTATGATGTGGGAGTGGGGGAAATAATGAGGGGAAACTTTCTATACCAGATATTAAGATAGATTATAAGGCTGTGTAAATAATAAAAATAAAATAATACAATATTGATACAGAAATAGACAAATAGCTGTATCTAGAAAGAGAATCAAGAACTGTAAATGTTTGATAGTTCTAGAAGATGGCATCTCAGTGCATTGGGATGAAAATGAAATAGCTAGCTTATGACTTGAAACAATTGGCTAAATATTCAGAAAAACATTGAAGTAAATCCCTTTCTCACAGCTATTCAGAATACACTCCACAGGAATTAAACAACACGTGGTGCTTTAAAAAAAATAATAGAATTTTTTTTCATTTTTTTTATAATCTTGGGTCAAAGTGGTGGAAGAATTTCCTTTTTAAGCAAGACCACAGAAGTCATCAATGAAAACCCTGATTTCATAAAAATTCAAAACTTCTCTTCAGCAAAAAACATTAACAATGTCTTAAAAGATAATCAGTAAACTGGGGAAAACCTGCTTAATACAGATTCATAATCATAATATTTCAACAGATTTTCCATATCAGTAAGAAAGAGAAAACCACCCAATAGGGAAAATGGGAAAGCTTCTGAACAGCAGTTCACAGAAGAGTAAATATGGTGGATAAACTTATGAAAAGATGCTTAACCTCATTAATAAGTAAAAGTGAACTAAAAATCAAGGTTTTTAATCTATAAAATGGCAACGTTTAGAAAGATTGATAATATATAAAACAGAGTTGGCATAGGGATGGACATAGGTACTCTCATGTGCTACTTATGGAAGTATAAATTGGTACAGACTTTTGGTGGCACAATTTAACATGTAGCTTTCAGGCTTAAAGTTTAAGCCAATGATTCCACGTTAGGAATCTAACCCACAGAAGTACACACATAGATGCACGAAGATGTATAAACAAGGAAATTTATTGTAGCATTGTTTCTAATGCTGAAGGATTAGAAACAATTTAAAAATCTTCCCATAAAGGAACAATTAAATAGATTAAGTAGAACACTCTGCAGCTGTTAAAAGTAAAGAAATAAAGGGGTGCCTGGGTGGTTCAGTTAGTTGAGTGTCCAACTCTTAGAGGTTTCCGCTGGGGTCATGATCTCACGGTTTCATGGGTTTGGGCCCTGCATCAGGCTCTGCGCAGAACCTGCTTGGGATTCCCTTTCTCTCTTTGTCCCTCCCCTGCTCGTGCTGTCTCTTTCAAAATAAATAAACAAACGAAACTTAAAAAAAAAAAAAAAAAAGAAAGAAATAGAGTTAAATATGTTGACATGAAAATGTCTTCAAGACATATTGACAAGACCAAAACATGTTGCAGAGTAATTTATAAAATAATGTATATCAAACAGTCATATGCATCTGTATGTATACACATATATCTGTGTAGACAACGAACCGTTAACTGTGATTACCCGTGGTGAGTGAGGGAAATAAGGGGAGGGCTGGGAGCAGATAAAATAAGATCATACTTGTATTTTTCTTTATTAATTCTGCACTTAAAAATTATAATAATTTTGGGGTGCCTGACTGGCTCAGTCCGTGAAGCAGGTGACTCTTGATCTCAGGGTCAAAAGTGTGAGTCCCACATTGGATGTAGAGATCACTTAAAAATAAAAATCTTTAAAAAAAAAAAAGGTATAATTTCTTGTGAAGTATTTGTAATCACAGTTTTTTAAGAAATACATGCTGGATGGGAAGCATTCAAAGCTTTTCAGAGCATTGGTATTGCATAAATTCAAGACACTGATATCATCGTTATTATCAATGTCCTTACCCTTCACAACTATCAACACTGATATGCCTTTTGTCAGAGAAATTTAAACGAGACTTACAAACAGAGGCTCATTTATTCACAGAGCACACCTTTGAAGCAAGGCTATAATTCCAAAATACAGACATAATAAATGACTTGCCTAGATTTTCAAACAAGTCAGGAAATGATCCAGAGCCAGGATTCCACTCTGGTACGAGTAAATATATATACTGGCTCTTAGCACAGCACCATAAATAACCCTATCCCCTGGCATTTCAGTCTCTCCCCAAGTAATTGAGTGTTTAAATGACTTGCAAACCTTCACTTTGGCTTTAAAAATTGCCCATGTCTGGCATCCTTTTTAAAGGGATGGCTTTTAACAATTTAACGTCAACCTTCCAGAGAAAGTAAGATTAGTTTTCACCTTCTATAAGAGGACAATCCTAGAAGAACATGGTGTTTTTCCAAATGACAGCTCTGATCATACTATTTAGCCTAAGATCAATAACTTAGCAAGAGTATTCTATAACTGCATTATCCTAATTCTGAAAACTTTCTAAAGAAAGTTTTTGTAAAAAAAAAAAAAAGGAAGCATGAAATACACCGATCTGAGTCAGGAAAACTGATCCAGGCACTGCCTCCGCCAACAACCATAGGTACGACCAAGTGCAACTCCATCCACTTCTCTAAACCTCAGATTCCTCATTTGTAAAATGGGAATAAGAGTATCTTCCTGCTTAACTAAATGGGTTGTCCTGATGCTCAAAGAAGAAAGATTGTAAAGGTGCTCTGTCAGGTATGAAGTTCCAGGTTAATTATTAATGTATGAAACCTGAGATCTCAATATATTTCCTGCCTCACTCCCTTCAACTCCAGAACATGAGAAGACATTGGATTTGCCATATTCCATCCTCTCCATTCGGGGCTGAATAATCTGTTCTTTCTAGACCAACAGGTCTCCACTGCAGTTATCTAGAAAAGGAGAGTGTAGCATTTATTTGTAAGGTACGTCACAATTTAAAATGACAAAGTGACTTAAGCCTTTTAAAGTAAATTAAATTGGATTATACTAGAGATGTTGTTCACTGCAATATCTGCCATATTCCTTTTCTGAGTGAACTGCCTCCTTCTTCAGCTTCTGCCGCTCACACGATCCTTCCTCAAAACACAGCCAGAGTTGGACTAAAAGGTGGACGGTTGGGCCCAAGTCATTATTCTATAAGGGGCACTGAAAAATCACTAGAATAATTGGTAACTACTGATACAAAAAGGTTTCCACAGGCGAATTCTTGCACAGGTAAAGGAATAGAAATTTGCCCCTGCTTGAAATACAGTACAGGGTAGCAGAAACTAAAACGGTAGTATTATCTAACGTTTATTGAATGCTTATTACATACCAGGCATATTATCAAGTGCTTTACATGTATGATTCCACTTCAACCCAAATATTTGTTGCTTGTATGTTATTGTTTTTAAACTTATTTCTCAGGGTGCCTGGGTGGCTCAGTCGGTTGAGTGTCTCACTGTCTCAGGTCATGATCTCACAGTTCGTGAGTTCAAGCCCCACATGGGGCTTGCTACTGTTAGCACAGAGTCTGCTTCAGATGCTCTGTACCCACCCCCCTCTCTCTGCCCCTCCCCCACTCACCCTCTCTCTCACAAAAATAAAAATAAACATTTAAAATATATATAGGGGCACCTGGGTGGTTCAGTCGATTAAACGTCCGACTTTGGCTCAGGTCACGATCTCACGGTTCATGAGTTCCAGCCCTGTGCTGACGGCTTGGAGCGGGGAGCCTGCTTCAGATTCTGTCTCTCTCTGCCCCTCCTCTACTCGCTCTCTGTCTGTCTGTCTGTCTGTCTCTCTCAAATATAAAAAATAAACAAAATTATTTTTTAATATGTAAACCTATTTCTCAGATGAGGAAATTGAGATGTGCCCAAGACTGTGCAGGTAGCAGACAGACACCAGTCTTCCTCTAGGACCTGTACTCACTATGCGTCGACAAGTCTAGCCAAGTCTGTCATATGCTTTTGTGTCTTGCATTTATGAAGGAACAATTAAATTAAATTTATCAGGCAGACTAAATCTGAAACCAAATAGTTCATGGATAGTGCTGTTGGCCAGGAACCAGTGATCAATTTTAGAATACAAATTTCAAACCTTTTAATATGTCTTCAGAGATTGTGTCTGGTTCGGAAAAATTGCAAAAGTGAAAAGAGAATAGAAACTATTAAAAAACATGAAATATATTGCCAGATTGCTTCAAAATACTGACACTGCTTAGGGACGTGTTTATCATTTTAATTGAAAATGAAGTTTCTGGTTGCCTCATCGAACTGAACAAATATTTAAAGAATACTTTTGACAGGTGCATCACTTAGAATTCAATTGTAAATCACAGATATCACTACAGCTAATTTAAACAGAAAGTTATTTTCCAAGAGAAATTAGAGATTTATGAAATCACTGGAAGGGCTAGCAGAACAGACTTGAAACTCTGCTTTCAGGAACAACTTCCAGAACACGATTACAAAACTGGCCCAACATGGTGCCATGCTTCTGACACACTTAAAGAGTTGGGAAGTTAGGAAGCCATCTCCACAGCTGTTGACTCTGACATAATCTGAATCAGCACAATGGACACCCTGCTCCCTGTCTCTCATCACCTATGAAATTTAGGGGCTGGACATGGGGGCCTCTGCTAAAGCTGACTCAGAAAAACCAACATCTGCCAGTGGAAATAACAGAAGTGGCAGAAATAAAGCCTCCACCTCAGAATGTTCACTTTTAACTTGCATATCTCACTAAAGTATATCTGTTTTATGGAAACTAGGTTTCATGGTCTAGGAAAAACTAGATTTCAGTCCAAGCTGTAAGGACTTCTGGAAAATACAGTCTCTAGGTTTCCAGTCTCAAGCATTAAGAATTACTGGAAGGGAGTCATAATTGAGTTTAGGGCATCAATGTGTGATGCCTGCTACAATCAAATGCCAAATTATTAGAGCCAGCCCAGAGCACCCACCCATCTTGTTCCACCCCTGGCAACAGTAGGGACTCAACTTAAAGGCAGCTCACCCAAAGGCTGGCCAGTGGTTGGTGGCTTGATGAAAAAACATTAACTTGGGACCAGATTCCACTCTCAGGATTTTGGGACTGGAACACTGAAGGATTGAGCCAATGAACTGAGGGCTTTAATGATTTTAGATAAGTAGATTCAGAATCAGAATAATGATGGATCATATGTGAGCAATGCACATATTCATTAAGAAATATAGAGGTAGGGGTGCCTGGGTGGCTTAGTCAGTTGAGCATCTGAATCTTGATTTCGGCTCAGCTCATGATCTCATGGTTCGTGAACTCGAGCCCTGCGCGGGCTCCATGCTGACAGTACAGAGCCTGCTTGGGATTCTCTCTCTCCCTCTCTCTGACCCTCGCTTGCTCATGCTCTCTCTGTCAAAATAAATAAATAAAACTGTTAAAAAAAAAAAGAAATATGGAGGTAAATATGAAAAGGTATGGCATAAAATGTTACAAGTGGTTGCATCAGAAAAAATAGCCAAGGAATAATTGTTGTTGTTATTTATAATCCTTCCAGTGCTATTTGAATTTTTAAACTTTATGCTTGGGATAAAACTTAAAATTAAAAATAAAACAGGGACACCTGGGTGACTCAGTCAGTTAAGTGTCCGACTTTGGTTCAGGTCATGATCTCATGGTCCATGAGTTCGAGACCTGTGTTGGGGCTCTGTGATGACAGCTCAGAGCCTGGAGCCTGCTTCAGATTCTGTGCCTCTCTCTCTTCCTGCCCCTCCCCCGCTCACGCTTTGTCTCTCTGTCTCTCTCTCTCTCTCTAAAAAATAAAATATTGGGGCGCCTGGGTGGCGCAGTCGGTTAAGCGTCCGACTTCAGCCAGGTCACGATCTCGCGGTCCGGGAGTTCGAGCCCCGCGTCAGGCTCTGGGCTGATGGCTCAGAGCCTGGAGCCTGTTTCCGATTCTGTGTCTCCCTGTCTCTCTGCCCCTCCCCCGTTCATGCTCTGTCTCTCTCTGTCCCAAAAGTAAATAAATGTTGAAAAAAAAATTTTTAAAAAAAATAAAAAATAAAATATTAAAAAAATTTAATAATAATAAAAAAATTAAAAATAAAACAACAAAACGAATAACTCAAACTTGGGCCTTTAAGCCAGAACAACTAACCTACATATTATATGATCACTGACTGAAGAGAGGGAGCCCCAGACAATCCAGTCCTTACTTGCCTCACTTCCTACCTAGCAGTAAAATTTCTTAAAAGTTGAAAAATTGAAATTAGTTTTGTGAGAACCTTGAATGCCAAGCCAAGGAGTTTATTGCCCCAGTAATGGGGATAGCTTTGAGTAAGGGAATGATTTTAATGTGTGTAAAGTGCTTACCTGCATGCAAGATAAATTTGATAAAAGATTGATGATAACCAGGAGATTAGTTAGGAGATTAATAATATGATCCTGGACTAAACTTATGGCAGTAGAATTAGAGAGAAAAGGTAGGACCAAGAGATATAACAGTGGAGGACTTCTTGGCAGCTGATCAGATATGAGGAGCAAAGAGAGTAAATTTAGTGAGTATCTACTTTTCCAGAATCTTTTCCTTCAAGAGACTGCCTCTCAATCATTTCTTGAGATTCTGGTGGTGAATCAGAGTAAACTTATGTTCTCAAAATTCAAGGAGATATGTGTCCCAAGTTGACCACTTAAGTACTCCTTCCCTTGAAGGGAAGGGCATAACACAAACAGAAGGAAAGATCTTTCTGGAAACCTTTCTCCCTGTGCTATTAGGGAAGATGCTCTCTTTCATCATAAGTTTAGGGATGCCAAAGGCAATTAATTACACTACCATTCAGAGAGGGCCTATAAAGACAGACTCAAACAGAGCCCTAACAACATCATTTGGGCCACTGAACTCATCCATACCTGTGCCAATGGGCTTTTTAGTAATGTGAGCCAAAAAATTAACTTTTTTGCTTATGGGTTAGATATCTATCATTGCAAGAGAAAGAGAATTTTTAACAGAGAATAAAAATGGCTAAATTTACATATCAACCAATATTTAACAGTGTATCTGCCAAATGAACAGTTTATGTCTAATGCAATGGGAGATAAAAAGGAATTCTAAGACATGCCCTATACCAGTGGGGCACGTGACATCAAAATCATGTGATAGGTCTGGGATTGATTCTTCTCTTTTATAAAACTAAGGGAAAGGGGGATTGATTGCATTATAATATTTTCTAAAGATTTTCTTTAGCTCTAAAGTTTTATGATTCTAGAACATAAAAGAATTAGTGAGTCACTGAGATATTAAAATATGGAAGATTGGTTTACAAAGCCAATTAAATGGAAAGAGACTGGAAGCCAGCAAGACTGTAGCAATAATTTAGAAGGAACATTTCTTGAGACTGGTCTAGAGAACATGCAAGAGCCATAGAGAGAAGGGAATGAACCTAAGCAACATTTGAAAAAAGTAACAACTTGATGCCTTTATATATGGAATATAAAGGTTAGTCAAGACTGACTATTGACTCCAAGTTTGCTTGGAATATTAAAAGAATAATAAAATCTTTAACATAAATGAGTACAAGTATTATTAGAATTTGTAAAGTTTTAAATATGCTTAATCTGAGCTGTTGGTATATATTCAAAGAGAAAGTCTACAGACTTGAAAATCTGGAACTGGGGTTCAAGTGGGAAGTCAGTTATGTAAGTGTTATATTTTGAGAATCATTGAACATGGAGTGGATAGAGAAAGTCCTAGGAGTGAATAAAAGCAATAACCAATAAATTGATAATTGGCATGATGAGTTTATCAATAGGCACAATATGTTAAAATTGCAAACTCATATTTCTTAAGCCTTTAAACTCAATTTATAAATGTTATTAGTCTATAATCTCCTAATCTTAGCATAAAAATATGGGCAATCACTTTCACTTATACTCTATGATTTAATTAATTCACAAGCTTAACAGACTCCATGCCTCCTAAACATGTAACATAATTTGCATATTCAAATAGTCAGCTTTTCTTAGCTATTTTTTGGGGGCTCCTGGGTGGCTCAGTCAGTTGAGCTTCCAACTCTTGGCTTCAGCTCAGGTCATGATCTCATGGTTCGTGGGTTCAAGCCTGCATGGGACTCCACCCTTATAGTGCAGAGCCCACTTGGGATTCTCTCTCTCTCCCTCTCTCTGTCCTTCCCTAACTTGCACATGCGCTCTCTCTCTCTCTCTCTCTATCTCTCTCAAAATAAAGTAAATAAACTTTTTTTAAAAACCCAAATTTAAAAAATTTAAAAAAGAAATATATCCAACATTCAGCCAATGAAACCTTTATAAGCACTTATGTAACTCTTGTAAATCCAATACCAATAATTCAATCTCATACACGTGGTCACAAAACACTTAAGTATTTCATACATCTCAAAAGTTGACAAAATATAGGGGTGCCTGGGTAGCTCAGTCGGTTGAGCGTCCAACTTCAGCTCAGGTCATGATCTCACGGCTCATGAGTTCAAGTCCTGCAAGTGTCAAGTCTGTGCTGACAGCTCGGAGCCTGGAGCCTGCTTCAGATTCTGTGCCTCCATCTCTCTTTGCCCCAACCCACTCGCATTCTGCCTCTCTCTCTCTCAAAAATAAATAAACATTAGGGGCACCTGGATGGCGCAGTCGGTTAAGCGTCTGACTTCAGCCAGGTCACGATCTCGCGGTCCGGGAGTTCGAGCCCCGCGTCAGGCTCTGGGCTGATGGCTCAGAGCCTGGAGCCTGTTTCCGATTCTGTGTCTCCCTCTCTCTCTGCCCCTTCCCCGTTCATGCTCTGTCTCTCTCTGTCCCAAAAATAAATAAAAAACGTTGAAAATAAATAAATAAATAAACATAAAAAAAATTTTTTTAGTTGACAAAATACACAACACCACGATAATGTGAACTTTCACAAAAGTAATGAAAACTATACTAATGTATCATATTTATGTTAAAGGTTACATGCTGTGTATAACCTCTGCTCTTCAAGACATGGAGATGAGCCACTCAGATCCTTTTTCAAGAAAGGACTTGCTGCCCTGCTCAAGGGTAGGTGCAAGATCAGCAAATGGCCCCCCAGCTGTCAGCTCACTCAGGGCCTGCCTCAGCTGTAGTCTTCCCAGGCCAGCCCACGTATACTGAAAAACAGAGGTGCCAGAGTCCAGTTCCAGCAGGTCCAGGGGTTCCCGAAGGATGAACGGCATCGGCAAAAATAACAAATGGACACAGACAACAACAGTGTGTTAGACTAGCCGCTTTATTGGGGCAAACGTGGCATTATATTTGTTAGCAATTTCCTTGTAGCTCGTGTCATCTATGTTTCTCGGCATTACCTAATTCTAAAAATGTTCCTTTGTGTAATCACCCATTAAGGAACATCGTGGTTATTTCTTTGTAACGTTCCCTCCTGCCCTTTGCTTATTGATTAATTTCTTCATACTACTTTCATTATGTATCTACGCTTACTTATAGTTTATAAAGTATTTGCGTTGCTATTTTCATGAAAGGTCATCTAGCTCTCAACACCTCAAGTGGAACGTTCACAGGGACATGACTTCTTAATTGTTCCTTTGAGCCATTTGCGGTACAAGGAACAAAAGTATTCGCTTTGGTCTGGGGTGCCGGGAGGGAGCCAAGAGGGCCCTGGGAACCCACGCCTTATGTGCTCCCAGAGAGACGATGTATACCTAGGAACTAATGAACCATTCTACACCTTAACCCACCAGGTCCAATTATCATCTGGAATGCCTCCTGGGGGCCAAGTGGGCCTAGGGGTTGGAGTAACTTGTATCCATGGATACCTTCCTTTGTTGCCAGAGAGGGGATTTTGAACCCATTTGTCCCCCTCCTTGGCTGGGAAATATATGGGGCTATCCTTCCTTTAGGTAGAGGACAGGCAGGCAGGGGTGGCACCTGCTAGATATAAGGTTTCTTTTTGTCCTGGGGGTCATCCCCAGAAAATATCCCCGAGTTTGCCCCCATGGGTTTATCTTGAATCATCAGTGCCAATTGGACCATGGGGATGGCCATGATGAGTAACAGAAGGGATACCAGTAGCTTCCCATTCGGAGGGTCGCTGTGTGTGGCCCTTCCACCAACCACCCGGGCTGTGCCATCAGGAAGGCTGGATGGATCAGCTCCTGGCACAGAGGAGTATAAAGGGTTGGGACGGGGGGGACACTCTGAACTACAATACTGGCTCCAGAGCTCCCTGTCTCATCACATGTTTCTGGCCAACCTAACTGCAATGCAAATTAACTCATGCAACCAATGTGAACAGAATTGCTATCTTAGACCTCTTACAGCAACTGAGGCTGCAAATTTGGGTGATCAGTTGAAATTCTTGTCACTGCTTCCAGTGATGATTTTACTTGAGCCCCCGTAACACACAGAGTTCCTTTTTTAATGATAAGTCTCTACCTACATACCCCATGTATTAATATAATCTTATTTACAATAGTTATCTGTCTAATACGAGTTTGCAAGTGCATGTGCACACACATACACATACACCATCTAGACCCACCTGGCTTGTAATTCCCACAACCAGAATTGCACCTAACCTAAGCTCTGCCACCAATTAGCTTTGGGAACTTAGGCAGTTATTACCAAACTGCTCAATTTCTTTATCTTTAAAATGGGAACAATCATCTGATAGGGTTGTTGTGAAGAATAAATGAGTTAACACCTTAAAAAGTGTGTAGAATAGCCCCTGGATTCTACTACATACTCAATAAATGTTAGCTATTGTCATTATTGGTCTGAATTCTACATTGTCTATATATTTTCTAATCTGTCTCATCAGCCAACATTACCTAATAATTTATTGACTAAGCAATTACAGTATAAGTTCTTATGTTTCAAGTCTTTGATTATCAGACTCTTCAGATGTTTAAGATGTAGGTGAAGTCCTAGACTTCAGCTGAACTTGTTTAAACACTATTTCTCCCATTAACCGAATGTTTCAGATTTTCTCAATTCATAAAGATGCAAACCAGATGTGTGAAGAGTAAATTGGGAGCTTATATGTAATAGTTTATTGTGAAATATAAAATCTATGAAAATATGGGATATCATTCCAATGTTATTATCAAGCTAGACAACTCTTGCAATGAAGAAAGGAAATTCTTTGCTCTTCAAGTAAAACTGCATCGCCCCCTTCCCAAAAATGATTCCCACCTTTGTGGTCAAAGTTCAAATGAAACCTAAAATTTTGATGATTTGATTTCACAGGGAAAATTTGTTTTAAATAATTAAGACATATGGATAGCCTACTTACTATAGGGCAAAGATCTGAAGATGTTGAATTAGCTTAAAAATATTTAGGACCAAATGTTGTCTTCTATGAACATTCCAAGGAAATCATCTATGCAGGCCTCCTGAAAATTGTGTCAAGGGGTAGTGCCAAGGTCCAGCCCCAGCAGGTCTGGGGGTTCCTGAAGGATGAATGGCGTCAGCGAAAAATAACAACAACAAAATGGGCACAGACAACAGCAGTGTGTTAGACTGGCCGCTTTATTGTGGCAAGTGTGGCATTATATTCGTTAGCAATTTTCTTGTAGCGTGTGTTATCTACGTTTCTCAGCATTACCTAATTCTAAAAATGTTTCTTTGTATAATCACCCATTAAGGAACAACATAGTTATTTTCTTGTAACATTCCCTCCTGCCCTTTCAAGGTCATCTAGCTCTCAACACCTCAAGTGGAATGTTTACAAGAACATGACTTCTTAATTGTTTCTTTGAACCATTTGCGGTACAAGGAACAAAAGTATTCACTTTGGTCTGGGGTGCCGGGAGGGAGCCAAGAGGGCGCTGGGAACCCACGCCTTATGCGCTCCCAGAGAGACATGTATACCTAGGAATTAATGAACCATTCTGTACCTTAACCAACCAGGTCCACTTATCATCTGGAATGCCTCCTGGGGGCCAAGTGGGCCTAGGGGTTGGAGTAACTTGTATCCATAGATACATTCCTTTGTTGCTGAGTGGGGACTTTGAACCCATTTGTCCCCCTCCTTGGCTGGGAAATATATGGAGCTATCCTTCCTTTAGGTAGAGGAGAGTGGCAAGAGCTGGACGTAGGGCCGCATAATTTCCCTGCGGAATCTTCTTTCTTTCCCCAATGGTTCTTTTCCTGGGGGGGGGGGGGTCTGTCACGGGCAATTCCCCAACCGACAAATCCCCAGGTACTTTCATTGGTAGGGGAGCTGCCCTGACCAACGCCAAGGCCACATTACATAAAAGCAGGAGTGCAAGAATCTTCACTGTCAGTGGGCCACCATGCAGTCCCAATCCGTCCACCACCCGGGCCCTGCCCCATCAGGCTGGTTGGATATCTTGGCTAACGGCAGGGTAGGCTTCTTTCTACGCCTAAGAGATCTGTTCACATATGTAGGAAGCATTTTTAAGAAAAACAGAAGCTGCCCTTGTTTTTGACTACAAGATGGGAATTTTGTCATTGGTGTAGTGCCTGAAAACACTATCCAGCGTTCATTTAGCTATTTCCACGGGACCTCGAAAGGCTGAAATATTACAAACAATGGGACCTACTGTTTAGTACTACTGGTACTTTAACAAATTATCCCTAGACGTGTATATATTTTAAGGAAACAGTTTGGAAAAACCGACTCCTGGTCTCCGCGACGGATCGCCAAAGGGGAAATACCCAGCCGGTACCCTCTGCTGGGCTGTTTTTAATAGGCGGGAGGGGCGTGGGAGAGAACCACGCTTAAACCACCCGAAAGCAGCAGCTAGCCAACGGAGTATTCCAGAGGGCCGGCCAGCCGGTGCAGGCGGCCGGGTGTTCCCCTCGGGGAGGGTGCCACTTGTGAGAGGTGCCAAGACGGAGCGAGCGGACTCTTCCTGTGACACAGCGGAGAGGCCGCTATCCCTACACGGCAGCCCGCACCGCGTCTGGGGTCACTCGAGACCTCTAGCGGGAGGCTCAGCTCCCGGCCGAGCCCCCACGAGCCCCTGGCACAGCAGCGTCGGGAGGGGCGAGGAAAGGAAGGGGTGTTGTGCCCCCACTCCTTTGGGAAAACAAGAGAAAGAGGAGGCGGTTGCGTAACCTGAGCCTGGGGTGCGGCTCGGGGAACAAAGAGGTCGTGAAAGCAGCCGCAGCCAGGCTGTGCGCGCTCCTTGGGGTAACTGCGAAACTACACAAATCACCGCCGCCTGGGCACCACGCCAGTGCTTGGGAGCATGCAGATTCCAAGAGTCATGTGCAGCCCCACAGGACCACCGACTTTGTCAGGCAGCACCCAGGAACCTGCATTCTAAACAAGCCCCCGGACTATCTGGAGCCCAGGGAAGTTTGAAAACAATCGCTTCACGTCTAGCACCAGCCGAAGCTTCCCATCGCCCCGGTCCAACACGGCGGCGGCAGCAGCTGGGTCGCGCCTCAACCGAGCTTGGTCCTTTCCTTTGGTCCCGCCCTGCTGCTCAGCGCGGATTGGTGGCGGGGAGCAGCTCTGGAGCTGATTGGGCGGCGGCGGAGCCGCTCGTGAAGACTGTAAGTTCGGGTGCTCCAGAGTGCTAAATTTATCTTCAGAGGAGCGACCGCGCCAGCCGCGAACTGGATCTCTATGGAGGTGGCATAGGCGATATCCCTGAGCTGAGAGCATCTCCCTGTCCCCGAATCCTTCCCTCTGTTTTGTTTTTCATTCCTTCCTCCCTTCCTCCCCCTTCCAGTCCGCGACGACTGGCTCTTGACCCCGTTCAGGCCTCGGTGAAGGTGAGGACCAGAGCCGCCACGGCGGCTGAGCGGTGCGCTCTGAAATGGCCGCTGCCTTGAGCTGTGTAAAATGGCGGCCGCAGGCTCAGCTGGGGACCGCGGCGCTGCTCTGCAGCCCAGCCGCAGCGAAGACCGGTCTCCATCACTGATGGAGGTGACGTAGAGAGACAGTGTTGGGTGCTGAGGAGACTTCCCGGGGACGCGAGAGAAGAGTTCTGGAGGCGAGGGTGGGCGAGTCCCCAGATGTGGCGGTCTGCTGGCAGCCTGCACCTGTGACAAGGAGGGATAGCTGGCCTGGGCAGCACATCGAAGTGGCCGCTTAAAGGAGCATGTAGGTGCAGGAAGGGGTGACCGCATCCACCTTTGCCCAGGCTTTCTGAGTGGACTGCGCTCTTAACCTGGCCCTCCTGCCCCTGAGGGTATTGTTCACAGCTGGAAACGCCTGAGGCGGGGGAGGGGGGGGTTGGTTGGTGAATGGATGGTATTACCTGTCAGTTAACTCAGAAGAGACAAAAGAACCGGGTTTCTCACCCGCCCCCGCCCTGCCCGCCTTTTCGGGGAATGGAATAGAAACTTTACTCTCTAGGGAGTCCAGACTCTTTGTCCTCGAGAGATTCGGGAAGCACCTCTAAAAGAGGTGGGGTTGAGGCCTTACTTAGGAAAACAAAGCTTCCTACTCCGTTGTGTCCTCTGGTACCAAGGGAGAGGGATCCTAATCCTAACCAGCAGCTCCACGAACTTCTCTGTTGCTAACTTCAAATCGGGATTGTAGAAACGAGAATCTATTGCTCTTTTGCTCCCAGTGATAAGAGTAGGGTTTTCTGTTGCTGCACTTTGAGACCCTCGACTTTCTGGCAGTCGTAATCCATTGTAATCCATTTCCCTCTGTTGCCCGTTAGTGCTTGGGAAATTAGAATACAAGGTACACACAAGGAATGGTTAGGTTCATGAGCTCTGCAGTCCCACCCAACCTTTTGGGTTCTGCTCTTAGTTCTTCACTTGCAAGATGTGTTAAGTTAGCAGATGACTTAACTTCTCTGTGTCTGTTAGTTCATCTCTAAAGTGGGGTTGTTGATAGTCCCTGACTCTCAAGTTTGTTTTGAGGATTAAATAATCTGTATGAGGGATCTAGCAGTTTCAAGCATAATAAAAAATGATCACTCACTAAACGTTAATAACCTAAATTAGGAGCTTGGTTAGGGGACAAAAGTGGTTATAGCAAAAATGCATGTTTCAAATAACACTTCCCTGTATGATTCTATTTTAGATAACTTTTCATGTTTAGTTTTAGAGACATTAAAATGTGGCTGTACTTTTAAAAGTTAGGTTTAGTTTTTGAAAGTTTTTTACATGTGTTTCTATGAAGTCAGTGGTTGGGAGACTGTCTCAAAACGATGAAATAACGAGGGCATTAAATGAAACAAAGATACTAGCATTTTTACTATGCTAGCCATCTTCTATTTCAGTTCACTGCATTGCAGTGAAGAATCTCTTGCACTGCCTGGGTCTAAAATAAATTGTAATGAAAGATCATCTTAGAGGTTTGTAGTTAGTTCTGCTTTTGCAGTGTCTAATTTTAATTTTTCTCATTCTAGGCTTTTGGTTACTCCCTTTCCACCCCATCCCTTAATTTTATTCTTTTGAAGAGTCTGCATTTCAAGCTGCCAAGGTGGAGAGTGTGATTGCAGAAGGGAGTACTACTCATTTCAGGTATCTTACCATCTAGCTGTTAATAGGAGAACCATTTTTGCTTTAGGATGTAACATAAGAATTCAAAGCTTACTCTGTAGCCAAATCATGAAGTTTAAATCAAAAGCAGATATATTTGGATAGACACTGAATATGTTTTCCTTAACTTGCAAAGTTAGTAGTCTTCTTCAGAGGTCTTAAAGTTTGCATTACTCTCCCTTCTAATTATGCTTTTAAAAATTATATGAGGAATAAACCTATTAAAATTATATGAGGAATAAACCTATTAAAATCAGAGTTTATGTTTTCTTTAGGTCCTGGTTAAATCTTCACCTATAGCATAATGGAATGCAGAGTACTCAGTAAAATGTACATTACTTTGAATGGGTCTTAATTTGGATAATATAAATATTTATGTGATTTTGATTCCAGAGAAATAGTAGGTAACTTTTGGTCATTAGTTTATTTTTCATTGTTAGCACAGTATTTAGGATACAGAATTCTGTGTTTTGCAAAACTTTGAACTGTGTGTATTTTTAATACAGCTCATCACAATTGTTGCTAGCCCTGGTAGGAGGCTTCATATGTATAATAGTATCAACAGTGAAAATATGTAATGGCAGTAGGCATCAGAAAGTTAAAAGGGATTCCAAGACACTATTTGCCATGAGAAGGGGTTGGTAAATTATGGCCCAAGCTGTCTGTTTTTGTAATAGAGGTTTATTGGAACGCAGCCATATCCGTTCTGTTAGTATTGTCTGTGTCTGCTGCCATGCTGCAACTATAGAGTTGAGTAGTTGAAACAGAGACTATATGGCCTGTAAAGTCAAAAATATTTACTAGATTGCTCTTTACAGAAAAAGTTTGCCAACCCCTGCCATGGGACATATTCTTCAAGGTCCCTTCCTTAAAAACACACTTATCAGCTCTTCATTATTTCTCAGCCCACTGGTTCCCACATTATATTTTATAGAACATTAATATTCTCTAAGTTAATAAGTGTTCTGAGAAAAAGATCAATGCTAACAATTTTTCTTTATAGTTTATTTTAAAATATAAGTTTAAGAATACTAAACTCATTTCTATAGCTTTATTTTTATGTGATAATCTACCTTTAAGAAAAGGTGTGCCAAACCTGAGAGCACCAGGAAGTCGCATGAGAGATCACCTGATACACGAACGTGTGATGTTCCATCTGCGCATTGATGCATAGGCAGCATTTACAAATTAACTGATGTATTGCTCTGTATCATCTCTTTGATGATTGCTCATCTTCTATGTATCCTGTCATATAATTTCAACATATTTGTGATACTCAATGTTTATTCTAAATTAACCATGTTTTGTGCCACAAACACGTTACCTATGGATCTCTTGCTGAAACAAGGAAGTCTTAAACAAGAAGTAGAATCTTTTTGTTATCAAATTGTGTCTGAATCAAATGATCAAAAGGTTGGAATATTACAAAGTGAGGATGAACAATTGCAGCCTTCAGTTTCTAAAAAATCAGAAGGTGAGCTTTCCAGGGTCAAATTTATGTCCAATTCCAACAAAATAACAACATTTAGTAAGAAACCAAAAAGAAGAAAATATGATGAAAGTTACTTGTCTTTTGGATTTACTTACTTTGGAAATAGAGATGCACCTCATGCTCAGTGTGTGTTATGTAAGAAAATTTTATCAAATAGTTCTTTGGCCCCTAGTAAGCTTCGAAGACATTTGGAAACTAAACACGCTGCATATAAAGACAAAGACATAAGCTTTTTCAAGCAACATCTTGATTCACCTGAAAATAATAAACCCCCAACACCTAAAATTGTCAATACAGATAATGAAAGTGCTACAGAGGCATCATACAATGTAAGTTACCATATAGCCCTGAGTGGAGAGGCTCATACTATTGGAGAATTACTCATCAAGCCTTGTGCTAAAGATGTCGTGATGCGGATGTTTGATGAACAATATAGTAAAAAAATAGATGCAGTACAACTATCAAATAGTACTGTTGCACGTCGAATTAAAGATCTTGCTGCTGACATTGAAGAAGAGCTTGTTTGTAGACTGAAAATTTGTGATGGGTTTTCACTGCAACTAGATGAATCAGCTGATGTTTCAGGACTTGCTGTGCTGCTTGTTTTTGTTCGTTACAGGTTTAATAAATCTATTGAGGAAGACCTACTCTTATGTGAATCTTTGCAAAGTAATGCTACTGGTGAAGAAATTTTCAACTGCATCAACAGTTTTATGCAGAAACATGAAATTGAATGGGAAAAATGTGTTGATGTTTGTAGTGATGCTTCTAGGGCAATGGACGGGAAAATTGCTGAGGCTGTCACCTTGATAAAATATGTGGCTCCCGAAAGCACCAGTAGTCACTGCCTATTATATAGACATGCACTAGCAGTTAAAATAATGCCTACATCTCTGAAAAATGTGCTAGATCAGGCAGTACAGATCATCAATTACATTAAAGCTCGACCACATCAATCTAGGCTACTAAAAATTTTATGTGAGGAAATGGGTGCCCAGCACACAGCACTTCTTCTGAATACAGAGGTGAGGTGGCTTTCCCGAGGTAAAGTTCTTGTAAGACTTTTTGAGCTCCGTCGTGAACTATTGGTTTTCATGGATTCTGCTTTTCGACTGTCTGATTGTTTAACAAATTCATCTTGGCTGCTAAGACTTGCATATCTTGCAGATATTTTTACTAAATTAAATGAGGTAAATCTATCAATGCAAGGAAAAAATGTGACAGTTTTTACAGTATTTGATAAAATGTCATCATTGCTAAGAAAATTGGAATTTTGGGCTTCATCCGTAGAAGAAGAAAACTTTGATTGTTTTCCTACTCTCAGTGACTTTTTGACCGAAATTAATTCTACAGTGGATAAAGATATTTGTAGTGCCATTGTGCAGCACCTAAGGGGTTTGCGCTCTACTCTGTTAAAATATTTTCCTGTAACAAATGACAATAACACTTGGGTTAGAAATCCATTTACAGTAACTGTTAAACCAGCTTCATTAGTAGCACGGGACTATGAGAGCCTGATTGATTTAACATCTGATTCTCAAGTGAAACAAAATTTCAGCGAACTTTCACTAAATGATTTTTGGAGTAGCCTAATTCAAGAGTACCCAAGCATTGCAAGGCGTGCAGTTCGTGTACTTCTTCCTTTTGCTACAATGCACCTGTGTGAAACAGGATTTTCATATTATGCTGCAACAAAAACGAAATACAGGAAAAGACTTGATGCCGCACCTCATATGCGGATTCGACTTAGCAACATTACACCTAATATTAAGCGGATATGTGATAAAAAGACACAAAAACACTGTTCTCATTAAAATTAGAGGGTTTTGCATGTCTCTTGATAACCAAGTATAAGATGAAAATAAAAGATGATTTACTTCATCTCTGGTATTTTGGGGTTTTAAATAAAATGATTCATATTTTTTATACTTTAGATTTTAGGAAAGCTAAAGAATCAGAAGCTTTCAGTGTGTATTTATTGTTGGTATTTCTTCTTCACATTGTAATTTCAAAAAGTTTCATGGTCCTAACTGTGGAAGATGTTGATCCACAAGATAAAATCCCAGTTTCTTAGCATAATTTATCTCTTTAGGATCTAATCACTACGAATCTTTCTGGTCCTGCCTACCATGCAGCCCTCCAGTCACATGGAACTTCTTGCCGTTCCCTAAACACATCACACTGTTTCATGCTTTCAGGTCTCAAAAAATATTCCTTCCCCTTGCTTCCTGACAAACTCTTACTTGCTTTTCAATACTTTGACTTAACTTATCTTTGGTACTTTGATTCTCTGTTATCTTTCTCTTTTGGTCCTGGTTTTTGTGTCTGTCTCAACTGGGAACTACTTGGTGGCCTCGTGATTCCCATTGTTACTGGACTGAGCTCCTGTAAGGTCTTATTCAGCACTGTCTCTGTTACCCAGCAAAAGGCCTTACTAAAGTAAAATTCTCAGTAAAGGAAAATGTTGGTGAAGGTGAATCAACAAAAAACGGAATAGGGTATGGTGGCTCATATTTGTATATCTGCATGTGTACTGAATGTTAGTTACCCTTTGTGTTTTTGGCTTAATTATTCTGTTACCCAGAATTCATGAGGCAGAAGTCACTAAATGATGTCACAGCTTTTATCCAAGCTGAAATATTGGAGAGGGGAAGAAGAATGAGGAATGCTTTCAGATATTTTTATTGTTTCTCGGTTCCTATATAGAGTATTGTAAATTCCATATACTGTAGACTAATGAGGTTTTACTAATCACTTACTAATGATTAGACTTGAAACACCCTATCAATTTATTTTTAGAATTCTTTGAAAGAGTTCTGACTTTCCATAGGCTCTCTTCCCATATCACCTCACATGTACAGGTCACCAGCTCAGTGTTAAATATTTTGTGTTCCTGTTATATGGGTAGCCATTATTTTATTTAATCTCACTTACTCAAACTGAGTTCACATTTTGGGGAGTAGAAGTACCTCCCCTCACTAAGGCAGAATGTGGTAGCATGACTAGGTTGGAGGACTTGCTCCACTGCTTAATTAGCTATTTAATATTGGGCAGTTTGAGCCTTCCCACACCACAGTTTTCTCATGTGTAAAAGTACACCTTATTTGAGGGTTGTTAATAAGATCAAATGAGTATGTATCTAAAATTCCTAACAGTAGATGATAGGAATAGGTGTACAGCATATATTAGTTCTCTGTCATATCCAACCATGTCCCATTTAAACTTCACTTCCACCCTCACTTGTAGTTATTTTTTTAAATGTTTATTTATTTTTGAGAGAGAGAGGGAGACAGAATCCCAAGTAGGCTCTTTGCTGTCAGCACAGATCATGAAGCAGGGCTCAAACTCATGAATTGTGAGATCATGACCTGAGCTGAAATTAAGAGTCAGACACTTAACCACCTGAGCCACTCAGGCGCCCCTCCACACTCACTTCTAATCTAGGTTTTTATTCTCTGGCAACTCAATAGCCTTCTAGTCCGTAGGACCTTACCTAACCTAAGGCAGCAAGGTTAAGTATGTCTAGCCCAGGTTTTGTCAGATAATATTAAGCACCTATTTTATCTTACTAGATGCTTGTATGTTAATCTTTACAGCAATCTTATGGGATTAAGTGAGTTTTTAATTTGTCCAAGGTTACACAGTAAAGATGTAATTTAAACAGATGGTTGGGGTGCCTGGTTGGCTAAGTCAGTAGAGCATGAGACTCTCAATCTCGGAGTCATAAGTTCAAGCCCCACATTGGGTGTAGAGCTTACTTTAAAAAACAAATAGGGGCGCCTGGGTGGCGCAGTGTGTTAAGCGTCCGACTTCAGCCAGGTCACGATCTCGCGGTCCGTGAGTTCGAGCCCCGCGTCAGGCTCTGGGCTGATGGCTCAGAGCCTGGAGCCTGTTTCCGATTCTGTGTCTCCCTCTCTCTCTGCCCCTCCCCCGTTCATGCTCTGTCTCTCTCTGTCCCAAAAATAAATAAACGTTGAAAAAAAAAATTTAAAAAAAAATATTAAAAAAAAAAAAAACAAATAAAATATAGCAGGTCTTTTCCATAGATGGTACTTTTTGTGGTCCACTGCCTTTCAGACTTTTCTTAAGAGCATCAAACAGTGACTTGGGAGTATAGCTAAAACTCCCTCCTAAAATGTGGACATTCTTTAAAATCCTGTGTTTTCTTTAGATTAATCAAAAATTAGCTTTCTACTTCAATGTATGACTGCTTAATATAAAACTATGTAAAAATAGGAAGTAAATTGCCATCAGGGAAAATTAATTCTCCAAAAAGATTCATCATAATTTCTCATATATGCAGGTTTTTTTGTCAACTAATCCTAGAATTAAATCTACCCTAATTTGAGAAGTGTATATAATGCCATAATGTCCATGTCTGGCTGATACCTCAAGTCTGTAACTGGACTCTTGTGATCACTGAACCTGAGCCCTTGATTAAGTTCTTTGTTCAGAGTATCATTCTCTTGAGATAGTCCTTTTTTTTTTTTTTAAGTCTTTATTTTAAGAGAGAGAAAGAGGGAGAGAGAGTATCCCAAGCAGGCTCAGCAGTGTCCATGCAGAGGCTGTTGTGGGGCTCGAACTCATGATCCCATGAAATCATGATCTGAACCAAAATCAAGAGTTGGATGCTTAACCAACTGAGCCACCCAGGCACCCTTTGAGATATCTTTCTTTACCTGTAACTTCCTCCTCTGAGAGTCTAGATTCTGGTATTAAACCCAGGTCCTTTGACTGGGACCCTGCTGTCTCGTAATAGACCACTTTAATGCTACCACTATCCCAACTTGATTCTTGATGCCAACTTCTTATCTGTTCTGTAACATATCAGGACTAACCTAGGGATAGTGTGTGTGGCTAGTGAGAGTAGACTGTTAGCACCTGAAGGTGGGCCTGGGATCTGCTGGATGATAGGCAAATCTAGTTCCAGACAGCAACTTCTGTGTTACCCTAACCTACTGTAGGTACCATGGCTGAATCCTAAGACAGAAGATGTTTTTTTCCTTGGATGTTTAAACCCTACATACTCTTCAGACTTTGCCTTTCTTAAATAAAAGCAAAGCAAACAAAGTCTTGAACACGGCCAGACTCCCTTTCTATTGTACTCCAAACCCTTTCACACAAAAGAGAAAACAACTCTTAAAGGAAGAAATGGGTGGCATGCTTCATACTGGAAGAGATATTTGGGAACTAAAAAATGTCCTTATGGCATCCTCAAATGATAGTTACTCTTCCTGTGCATTAAACAAAATTTGATGTATCTAACCCAAAAGGACTTTTTCACTGTGAATCTCTATATTTAAAGTAATTAAAATTGCGAGGTGCCTGGCTGGCTTAGTGGGTAGAGCATGCAACTCTTCATCTCCGAGCCGTGAGTTTGAGCTCCATGTTGGGCACAGAGTTTACTTAAGAAATAATGGTAGGGGCACCTGGGTGGCTCAGTCCGTTAAACATCTGACTTTGGCTCAGGTCATGATCTCACGGTTCATGGGTTTGTGCCCCATATCAGGCTCTGTGCTGACAGCTCAGATCCTGGAGCCTGCTTTGGATTCTGTGTCCCCCTCTGTGCCCCACCCCTGCTTGTGCTCTGTCTCTCTCTGTCAAAAATGAATAAACATTAAAAAATAAGAACATTAAAAAAAAAGAAATGGTAATAAAAAATAAGTAATTGAAACTGCTTTTATTTCTTAATGAGGATTATTTCCTAGTACCACACATACATAAATACTCATTGTAATTTCTAGTATCTGGGACTTCTTTAGGATCATTCATAGATCTTAGTAAATTTCTAATCATACAAAGGGGCACCTGGGTGGCTCAGTTGGTCAAGCATCCGGCTTCAGCTCAGGTCATGATGTCATGGTTCGTGAGTTTGAGCCCTGCATAGGGCTCTCTGCTGTCAGCACAGACCCCGCTTTGGATCCTCTGTCCCCCTCTCTTTGCCCCTCCCCTGTGCACACACTTGCATGCTCTCTACTATCTCAAAAATAAATACACATTAAAAAAAAGCTCAGTGAATTGAATTCCCTGCCTTAAAAGGTGAAATACAATTTATACTGTAACATTATAAAAATTAGCTTTAAAATTCTTAGCCTTAAACGTATAAAGTATTAACTTTTTTGCCTCTCAAAGACTTCAAAGGTGGCATTTTGTAAATAAGCTCCCATGTTGCCTTAAAAAATCAGTTTTTCTCCCCCAAATATAATTTACCTACACCTCTTAAAAGAATCCATCAGCAGTGTAAAACTAGGTGCATCTAGAATTTACTCATGTTCATTACTTGCTTTCATTTTTTTAAAGTTGGTGTAACTGTACTGTTAATTAGTACAGTGGAAAGAATTCTGAAGCAGGTGTCAAGAGACTCGTGTTCTACAACTAATTAACTGCCTTAGATAAGTTCATCCTCCTCTGTAGGCCTTAGTTTCTTGACTTAGTTAAACTAAAATGAACTCTAAAGTTATTGTCAAATAAGATCCACATTTAAACCTAAAGATTAGGATGATGATAAAGATGTGCTCAGTTATTTGAAATATGGGTTTTTTCCCTAGAAGCCAAGCTTTTCAATGAGTCTTTTACCATAATACTTTCCACCAACCAAATGATGAAATTTATAAATTGCCCCATCATGGATACTTACTGGATGGAAGGAAAGAAATGCTTTGGAAGAGAGGTATACTTTGAGAAAACATTGCAAAAATTTAAAAACGCTTGGTTATGACTGTATTGGAATCCAGTATAGATTAAATAGTAAGTGTCCAGCAAGCTGCAGTAGGAATTGTTGACTATCCCCAGCATCTATTTTCTTCTCCCAAATTGTATCTATTTTCTTTCAGGGATCCATTTTTCCCTTACATAATCCATGTACTTAAGCAACAGCTGACCCCACTCCAGTTTGGGGAGTGAACCTGCTTTGCATACGATAGTAGTTTTCAAACTCTTTTTGACCTCAGTTTACAATAAGAAACAGATTTTATACTATAATCCAGGTGTGTGTATGCATAAGCAGCAAAGTTTCGTAAAATACTACTAACCATATATGCAACACAATCTCAAATCTGTTTAATTTTTTAAATGAAGAGTAGGTGCTGAAGATTAATTTCATGATACATTCTTGGGTCATGATCCACCATTTGAAAAATACTGGTGAGTGCAATGCCATTGCACTTACAACAATTGTTCAGGAACCTGGATCTAAGTTTATTAAGGCATAGTATTACTCTGACCACAAGAATTTGTCCAGAGTAGCATGTGACCCAGTGTAGGCTAGAGAAAAGCAAGGGTGGATTATTATAGGGGCTTTGAGAAAAGATGTTTCCTCACTTTAAAGAAATCAAGGTCCTGGGGCACCTGGGTGGCTCAGTCGGTCAAGTGTCCAACTCCGTCTCAGGTCATGATCTTGTGGTTTAGGAGTTTGAGCCCCCTGTCAGGCTCTGTGCTGACAGCTCAGAGCCTGGAGTCTGCTTCAGATTCTGTCTGTCTATCTGTCTGTCTGTCTCTCTCTCTCTCTTTCTGCCTGTCTCCTGCTAGAACTCTGTCTCTCTCAAAAATAAACTTAAAAAAAATTTTTTTTTTTAAGGAAGAAATCAAGGTCCTGTGTACTTGGGAGAACTGGAATTGCTGCATCTCTCTAGCCTGGGGATAAAGCCAACACATAGAGGAGGGCAGAGCCAGAAACTTAGTGAGAAATTAAATCAGAGCCCTGACTGAATCAGAGCACTTGATTACTATCCTGCCTGTAATTTGTTTGTTACCTAGACCAATAAATGCCTTTATTAAGATGGTTTACATTGGAGGGGTGCCTGGGTGGTTCAGTTGGTTAAGTGTCCAACTTCGGCTCAGGTCATGATCTTGCAGTTCGTGAGTTCTAGCCCCGTGTCCGGCTCTGTGCTGACAGCCCAGAGCCTGGAGCCTGCTTCGGATCCTGTATTCTCCCTCTTTGTCTGCCCCTCCCCTGCTCACACTCTGTCTCTCTCTCAAAAAAAATGAATAAACGTTAAAAAAAATTTTTAAATAAAAAGATAGTTTACATTGGCAAAATCCTCATAACATAGTCCAAAGGGAAAGCAATATAAAGCTAGAATTTATTGGTAAACTTAGTTTCAATGTTGAGATGAGTGCCATCCCAAACTAAGATAGCCTGATCTCTTTACTTAGTCATCTACCATAGTTTTATCATTCAAAATTATGCCACTGGTAATATTTTATAGACCAGAAACTAAATCAGTGCATGTTGATATTATTAGGTATCATCAAGTGCCATTTATTTCTCCTGGTAGGACAACTTGATAAATGTATTTTATTTATTAGCTTAGGCTGGGATAGCTGTGAATCAGGCATATAAAATTCAAATTAGAAATTAACCTTAAAAACAAACTTATTTTTCCTTTAATTTGTTGAAGACCTAGATAAATATGGTGTGATTTTTTTTTTAATTTAATAACTCATATGCCTTGTTGGGACAGTAATCAGCCAGAAGTAGTTTGAGTAGTCCTCTTTCTTAAACGTTGCTTTCTGTCGAAAAAAAAAAAATTAAAAAAAAAAATGGGGCGCCTGGGTGGCGCAGTCGGTTAAGCGTCCGACTTCAGCCAGGTCACGATCTCGCGGTCCGTGAGTTCGAGCCCCGCGTCTGGCTCTGGGCTGATGGCTCGGAGCCTGGAGCCTGTTTCCGATTCTGTGTCTCCCTCTCTCTCTGCCCCTCCCCCGTTCATGCTCTGTCTCTCTCATGTCTCTGTCTCTCTCGTTTCAAATAAACGTTGAAAAAAAAAAATTAAAAAAAAAAAAAGTTGCTTTCTGTCGAAATTGTAAACAAGTTCCCTAAAGGATTGTTTTAACTTCTCAGAAGAATTAGATATTGACAGGGTAAAATCCATCACATAATGGTTAGCATGGCTTTCTTAACAAATCCCTTTGAGCAAAATAAACCTTTCCCCAAACAAGTGAGACTTCAGGCTTAAGGTGGTGACCTAAGTGCCTACCTTTGACTCTACCTTCCTAAAATTCCATAGACCTGCTGAAAGAAGTATCAAACTCAGACTAAATGAATAGTAACACAAAAGGGCATAAACATGTCATTTACTCTCAAAGAATTTACATTCTAGTGGGAAAGACAAGTTCTGTGAAGAAAATAAAACAGTAATGAAGCAGAGTGTTAACAGATAAGCTGAGAAGGTCTTCAAGAAAGTGACATTTGAGCTGAAACCTGAGTGATAAGGAGCCACTCAAATGAGATTGGGAAAAGAATATTCCAGATGGAGAGAAGGCAAATGCAAGCATCCTGATACAGAAAGAGCTTGGTGTGTTTAAAGAATAGAAAGATGAGTATATATGGAATAAACTTCTATGAGCATGATAGAAGTTGCCAAAGGTACAGGAATGAACCAGATTTTGGATTTTTTTTCAAGTACAATGAGAAGCCATTGTGGTTCTCAAACAGGAAAAGGGGTTTGGGGTTAGGTTACCATCTCCGGGGGTATCTTATTTGTAAAAATGTGTGAAGGCACTGAGAAAAGAGCTATTGTTAACTGTAGCTATTCTAACCATTAGTACAGACATAATATCTACCATATAGAATCCTTTCTTTGAAGAGCTCAAAATTAAGATGATACTGGGCCCTTGATATACTTCTGAGGAGACCCAAAACTGTGGAGACCCCTTTAGAAAATGTACACATTAGTTGAAAGATTCTCCATCTCCATTCTTAAGAGCAGGGAACGTATGTTGTACTTCTTTTCATCCCATATAGCTTGATGCTAGACTTTTTGTGGCACAAATTTGACAACTATCTAAATTTGGGGGCATTCAAAATTTAATGGTGATTGTCTTTATCATAAGTAAATGCAGTATATTAATCAAAGGTCCATGATGTATAAAAGATTTGGCCTTCATTATGTTTTTATTGAGTGAAAAGATGATGTTGGGTTTCCAAGCCTCATCTAGTAGCTCTTGAAGTACCTATACTCTTCTAGTAACTCTACATGCTACCACCATGTCCTTTTTGCTGTCACCTTTCCCCTGTCCCTCAAGGAAGAGAATTCCAGAATTTTTGGTAGAGGAGCGAAAGGGGCTCACCCATAGGAATTTCAGTGTTGGAATTATTTTTTAACTTAGTTTTAAATTCCTTCTACTAGATGATTTCAAGGTTTCTTATAAAGAAGCAGCCCCTACTTCCCTGCCCAAAATATATAAGGTAAATTCTGGTCTGAATATAAGAGTGCTGGTTTGGTTTATTCTGGGATGACAGAATAAGATTTTTTGTTCCAAAATTTTGTTTCACCATGCTACAAAAACAATAGATTTTTAAAAAAATTTTTACATTTTATTTATTTATGTAATTTCTGCACCCAATGTGGGGCTCAAACTCACGACCCCAAGGTCAAGAGTCACATGCTCTTTGACTGAGCCAGCCAGACACCCCCAAAAACAGTATTTAAAAATCACTCGATGTCAATTTCCAAAGCACTTCATAGGTGTTAGGCAATTCTGTGGTAGGTTATATAACCATGATATGGAAGAATTAATTGCCTAACATGAAGTACTTTTGGTTTAGACAAGGGCATTTAAAATGCAAAATGTTATTTTTAATTATTCTTTATGTATAAAGGAAAAGGCTAGACATGTCTTATAAGAAGTAGGAGGTCATGACATATTGTCAACGCCTCAAATACTTTCAAAAGCTCCCAGATTCACTCAGCAACATTCATTCACCATCTTTTTCCTCTACCAAGCACCTATTTCAGGAGGCAGCAGTGAAAATCACTCTAGAATACATCTACCTTAATAACAATTCGCTTTTCAAATACCCATACCAGCTTTTAAATATAAATATGGTCTATCAAAGCACCATAGATTGACCAGACACTTGGCATCAGGAACCAAGCCAACATCCCTTTTCAGGAAGGCTTGGGAAAGTTTTCTTCTGACAAACTGTGTACTTATTCTAGAAAACAAGGTACTCTCAAGGCTTCAGTATCAAGTCAGACACAATATAGATAATCTCTAGTCTGTTGTGAGCTTGAAGTGAGTCTTACTAATTTCACAATAAATTGACTATCAGTAAGTTCTCAGTGTTCCTGCAAACATCATCAAATAAGTCTAGCACTCCTTAAATAGTGCAACACCAATAAACTGTGTATCTATTCTACGTAATTTTGTACTCAAAGCATACCTTCATCAACTAAACTGTGCCACAATATGAGAGATGAGTAAAACTTAGGAAACAAAGGCCTGAAGTTCAAAATTTATTTTTATAAACCCTATTTTGAAAATCACTGAAGGAGGTTCCTGCGTGGCTCAGTTAAGTGTCTGACTCTTGATCTCAGCTCAGGTCTTGATCCCAGGGTTGTGAGTTCAAGCCCTGTGTTGAGCTCTACACAGGCATCAAGACTACCTTAAAAAAAAATCACTGAAGAAATTGTTTGATGTATGTGTGGAGCATTTATCTAGTATTTAGCCAAATACAGAAACACCACCGTGGTTCTGCTTTGTATTACATCATTCCTAGTGAAATTTACTCACATTAGGACAAAGTTGATGGTAAAGTAAACGTTGCATTTCCAAGTCATAAAATATTGAAAATCAATCCAGAATAAACAGAAAAGATTTAATGAATGAAAAGTTAATTATTTTTTTTCCAATTTTATAGTATAAAAAGAAATAGAAGCTCCTTGAGGACATAGGCATTGATTTTCTTATCTGCTTCTGTATTCTCAGGGCCTAGAATAATGATTGACACCTAATAATTGTTCACTGAGTAAGTGTTGGATGTTAACATGGTAATGAAGAGAAAAGACTAGGTGTGAATCTCAGCTCTGACACTTTCTACTTGTGAAAACTTGGACAAATCACTTAAGTTCTCTGACCTTCAGTTTCTTCATCTGTAAAATAGGAATAATATTTTATTCTCTTTTTCCAATACGTGGTTTTTTCAACAACACCAAGCAACTCTTCAATTTTCAGCAGACACTGACCAGTATCCTGCAATTTTTTGTGTAAGGTTTTATTTTTAAGTTATCTATACACCTAGTGAGTGTCTCAAACTCATGACCTGAGATCAGGAGTCACATGTTCTACTGACTGAGCCAGCCAGGCGCTCCAGATTTCCCATAATTTAATTCAGTTTTGACACTACATAGAGATAGTGTCAGATCCCACAGTTAGGAGTTCAGTACTATAAGACTGCACCCCCCCCCGCCCCACTTCAGACACCAGTAGCAAGTCCAGGTTGTCACCCTAGCAGCTGGCTAAAGATTCAAGGTTCCCATGACCCCCTCCTCCTGTTTAATTAATTTGCTAGAGCTACTCATAGAACTCAGAGAAACATTGACATACCTTTACCAGTTTATTATAAAAAGATATAACTAAGGAACAGCTAGATGGAAGAGATGCATAGGGCAAGGTATATAGGAGGGGGTGAGGAGCTTCCACACTCTCTTGGGCTAGCCATTCTCCTCACATCTCCACTAGTTTACCAATCCAGAAGCTCATCAACTCTTGTTGTTCAGTAGTTTTTATATAATCTAGCCTTTCCCTATATTTTCCTTCCCAGAGGTCAGTGAGTGGGTCTGAAAGTTCCAAGCCTCTGACCACTAGATCTTTCTGGTAACTAGCCCCATCCCAAGGCTATCTAGGGGCCCTACCTAAGTCACCTCATTAGCATAAACTCAGATGTGCTCAAAAGGGACCCCTAATGAGGGACAAAAGACATTCCTATCAGGAAATTCCAAGAGTTGGGAACTCTGTGGCAGAACCCCAGAATTAAAACCATGTATATTATTATGCCACATGTTCTTGCTCTGAGAATCAAACAAGATAATGTATGTAAAATCACTGTAAAATGCTACAGCACTATTTAGGAATGTCTGGGTGGCTCAGTCAGTTAAGCGTCTGACTCTTGATTTCTGCTCGGGTCATGATCTCACAGTTTGTGAGTTCTAGCCCCACATAGGGCTCTGCACTGTCTGCGCAGAGCCTGCTTGGGATTCTGTCTTTCCTGTCTCTGCCCTTCCCCCGCTTGCACATACACGTGCTCTCTCTCTCAAAATAAATAAACTTATAAAAATAAAAAATGGTATAGCATTAAAAATCATTTTTTTATTAAACATTTTTTTTTTAATTTTGAAAGAGAGAGCATGAGCAGGGGAGGGGCAGAGAGGGAGACAGAATCTGAAGCAGGCTCCAGGCTCTGAGCCGTCAGCACAGAGCCTGACACAGGGCTTGAACCCACAAGCGAGATCATGTCCTGAGCCAAAGTCATCCAGATGCTCAACTGACTGAGCCACCCAGGTGCCCCCAAAATCATTATTTTAATGTCATAAGTGTTTTGATAAAACATACCTGGTAGAGGTCTTTTATGGACTTGAGTTAATAGGTACCTTTCAAAAAATGTATATATTGAATTGCAAATGCTTTATATACATTATTTCATTTAATTATTGTAACTGTGAAGCTATCAACCCCAGTTTTAGAGAGGAGAAAGCTAAGGCTTTGCATTATCTGCTGCATAACAAATTAACTTAGTGGATTAAAACATTACCTCACAGTTTCTATTAAGTCATGAATCCAGGTACAGCTTAGGTTCAGACTCTGCTTCAGAGTCTCCTATAGGCCGCAGTGAAGGTATTGGCCAGGGCTATAGTCATGTCAAGTTTCTTTTCGGGAAGGATCCACTTCCAAACTCCCTTATGTTGGCAGGGTTCAGTTTCTCACAGGGTGTTGGACTGAGTGGGAGGCTGCCTTCAGCTCTTTAACACATAGACCTTTCTATAGGGCTGCTTACAATATGCCAGCTGGCTTTATCAAAGTGAGCAAGTGAGAGAATGCCAGCCAGTAAGACAGAAGTCATAAACTTTTACATTTTAATGTTTTTAAATTTTGGAAGTGTTCGCTTTGTCGTCTTTTCATTAAAAGCAAGCCACTACATGACCAAAAATGCAGGCTCTCACCAGACACCAAACCTGTTAGCACCTTGATCTTGGATTTCCCAGCTTCCAGAAGAACTGTAAGAAATAAATTTCTATGGGCACCCGGGTGGCTTAGTTGATTGAGCATCCTACTCTTGATTTCAGCTCAGGTCATGATCCCAAGGTCGCGGGATTGATCTCCAGGTTGGGCTCTGTGCTGAGTGTAGAGCCTGCTTAAGATTCTCTCTCTCCCTCTGCCTCTCTCTCCCGCGCTTTCTCTCTCTCTCTCTCTCTCTGTCTCTAAAATTAAAAAAAAAATTTTTTTTAATTTCTATTGATTATTTAAAAACAAAACAAAAACAAGTTACTAGATCCAGCCCACATTCAAGAGGAGAGAGTATTACAATAGAAACGGACTCATAAATACAGAGAACAAACTGGTGGTTGCCCAAGAAGAGGGGCTTGGGGGGGGAGGGATGGGAAAAACAGGTGAAGGGGATTAAGATATACAAACTTCTAATTATGAAATATTATGTCACAGGGATGAAAAGAGAGCATAGGGAATATAGCCCCCTGTCCCCTCAAAAAACAGGAGAGAATATTACACAAAGGCATGAATATCAGGAGGCAGAGAGCACTGTGAGCCACTTTAGAAGATTGCCCTCCTGCAGGCTTAGAGTGTTCCAGTTGCTTGATAAAGTAGCAAACCTGAGATTCCAAATTACGTCTGCCTGACAAAGCCACAGTGTTCCCTCTATTACTCTTCTCCCATTGAATGCATAGTAATAACGTAAGGTTAGCATAAACTTGTCTAGAAATGAATCATTCTAAAGTGTTAAAAATCTGTTCTCTAAGAGTAAGCCATTTCCATCCTAATTGTTTTTCCTAGTACTGTTCATCCTAATCATTTTCTTCATAGATAGGGCAAGTTCAACTTTTTTCATTCTCAGTCCATGGTACCATAAATTTCAAATTTTAGTAATATCAGAAGGTTCATAAGCACAGAAGCATCAGAAGCACATAAAATGTAAGTTACTTCTCAACAAGACCACATAAAGAAAAGAATCTGGTGGACACTCAGTGTCACCCATAGACCTTTAGAGAACGTATCTTTCATTTGTTGATTATTCACAGTTTTAGTGGGAAAGGATACAGACATTTGTAAATAACAATAAAGGTGTATACAAGGAGCTATGTAAGTTCACTGAAGAAATATGATTAAAGAATTATGAATTGAAGAAGAAAAATTACTTTGAGTCTTAAAGCATGAATCTGATTCTGCCAGGTGACAAAGGCACAGAATTGTAAAAACAAACCAAAAAACCTGATCAAGATTTTTAAAGATTTTTGGAGTCCAGGGTTGCCAGCAGATTTGGAATTTTGAGGACTCCCTGAAAGTCAGAGGGCATATGAAATCAGATTTGCAGAGCAAAAATCAGGCTTCAAGCTCAGAGGCAATGGATAACTGGGAGTTGAGGGGTAATGGGAAGGGTACATTGTCCTAGAGCAACCATAAAAGAATGGCATTTGAAACCTCTGGTTGAGTTGGTTTTTCCCTCCGTTCATTCTTTAAACCTTAGGGTACTCTGGAATGGTATTTGCCCCTAGGCTAGCTCAATGACTCTGGAAACTTGTGGCAGATAAGCCAGACAATACCCCAGGAGGCTATATCCAGGAAAGGAAGCCTCATTTCACACCCAGAATATTAGCTACTATACCCTCCCTCACAATCATCAAAGCAAACTATGGTAAACAGAAACAGCATCATGCACAGAGAATAAGGAATACCAAGATGAAGAACCGCCTAATACCCAAGGAAAATGAATACAAAATCAAGAACCACCAAATACCAAGGAAAACCAATACTATGAAAGGTTGACACCAATCAGCAAAAGAACTAACACCCAAGCAAATAGTGACTAGAGTAAACAGAGGAGGGTCTTGGAAATGACAATTAATTATTTACTGTATAATGGGTGTGGTGTCAGGCATTGTTCTAAGCACCTTACATGTATTTTAAGATTTTAATCCTTATACAGAATATCCCCAGAGGAATATGAGAGACTGAGAGAATATTGCATCTAAATTTGTGAAAAAGAACTGATTAAAGATTGTTAAAAATTAGGGGTGCCTGGGTGGGTCAGTTGGTCAGTTAAGCATCTAACTCTTGGTTTTGGCTCAGGTCATGATCTCACAGTACATAAGATGGAGCCCTGCGCTGACAGTGCGGAGCCTACTTGGGTGTCTCTCTCTCTCTTTCTCTCTCTCCCTCTCTCTCTCCTTCCCTCCCTCCCTCCCTCCCTCCCTCTCTGTCTCTCTCAAAATAAATAATTATTTTTTAAAAAATAATTGTTAAAATTTTATTTTTATTTATTTTTAAATTTTATTTTAAATGTTTATTTTTGAGAAAGAGAGAGCACAAGTAGGGGAGGGGCGGAGAGAGAGGGAGATACAGAATCTGAAGCAGGCTTCAGGCTCTGAGCTGTCAGCATAGAGCCTGACGCGGGGCTCAAACTCACACACTGAGAGATCATGACCTGAGCTGAAGTCAAATGCTTAACCGACTAAGTCACCCAGACACCCCTAAACATTTTTAAATTAAAGCATGGTCTAAGCAGCAAATGGACTTTGATGATGAACAAATAAACAAAACTGGAAGACTAAGCTGAAAAATTATTCCAAAATAACAAAGATACTGGAGAAGAGGTGGTTTAAGATGTAAGAAAAATCCAGAGATTTCAACATCTCTCTCATAGTTCCAAAAAAGAGATGAGAGAGAATTTTAAGGCAGCATTCACTGAAGAAATAATAGAAGAAAAATTATTGTGTGACTAGTGTAATTTAGAAGAAATATTTAATGCCATTTGTATTTTTAAAAAAGATCAAACTTTATTTAAGTGCACTTTTTATTGCCAGCTTGCATCTAAAATTTCATCACCTTATTATATGTATTTCTAAATTATAATATATTTTGTTTTTATCATTGTGCTTTTAACTTTTTATTTTGAAATAAATTTAGATTTACAGAAAAATTGCATAGTACAAATGCCCTTCACCTAGCTTCTTACAATGTTAACATCTTATATCACCATATCATAATCACACAAATTAAAAAATTAATATTAGCATAATACCATTAATTAAACTACAAATATACCTTATATCAAGTAGGAAGAAAACAAGTCAATGGGTAGGATTAACATACCTAGATGTATATAAAACAGAACACAGGAGATGGATAGCTACTACATCCTCATTTTATAACTGGTCTGAGGTTTTTTTCATCCATCATGTATTTTATATATATTTTGCCAGCATCTACAGCTGGTTAGGTTTTCACATGATGTGGTAATCTTCATTCTTCAGGAATGAAGCACCTTAATGCTTCTGCTTGAATTCAATTGCTATAGTTTTCTATTTTCCACTGTACATAGCAATACTAGGAGGTAACCCAGAGTACCTCCTGAGTTTCAAGACATTCTCATCCTTTCTCCTATTATGTAACAGCAATCGGATTTTCACTTGATATCAAATTATCCCAGCCTATGCTGTAACTTGTTTTCCCCCCCTATTGTTCCAGTCTCATGAAGAGCCCAAAATAGTCAACTATCAATTTAAACTTCCAGTTAAGTGGAACCATTGTTGAGTTTTTCACGGAGCATATTCCTCCCTTGGATACTAAGATCTTTAAATGGCAAACCTCAAAGTTATGGGAATAGAAAGCAAAACATTTTATGGGTAGATCAACAGGTATGATAGTGGGAGGTGTCTATCTCACTCCTGGATCCCCAGCTTATGTACTGTAGATAAGGGAAAAACAGCACTCTATGTTAGTTGCTAGTTCACAACACATAATACTATAGAACAGGAGTTAGCAAACTTTTTCCTATAAAGGACCATAAAGGATAGTAAATATTCTAAGATTTAAGGACCATATATGCTGTCTGTCACATATTTGCTTTTGTTTACAACCCTTAAAAAGTGTAAAAGCCATTCTTAAAGAGTGTACAAAAACAGGATGTGGGCCAGGTTTAGCCCTCAGACTGTAATTTGCTAATCCCTGCGATAGGACAACCCCTAACTTTGCAAATTGTTCCCTCCCTGCTGACACTGGAACTGAGTCTTCAGAAGACCACTCAAGAGTTCTAAAGGTTCACTGCTACTGGATGGTGAGGATATACAATAAGACCAGTGAGTCTTGTGTGCATAATATTCTGGGTCACCAGGGATTAACACCATTGTCCATATCTTCTCCCTTCCCCCCCACCTGTGTACAGTTTTATCCTAGGATATAGCTGTATGTCCCTTTAGGGAAAGGCTGAGAGAAAGATTTACACGTGATACATTTGATATTATCACAAGGTCCTTTTTCACAGGTACCTAGCACACTCTGTACTCAAGTAGTTCTGATTCTGTGAACTTTCCAGAACTAGGAAATGGGTGAAAGGTATTACATTACTCTTGGTGGTATCTCTAGTCAGGCCTCTGTTTTCCCAACCTAGGGTTTGTTCAATTACACAAATATTTAAGACCTTAGCTATTTTAATACTGGAAACTCTGAAGAGTTAACCACCACCAAAGATCTCTGTAGATCAAACCTTTCAATTACTACTATAATACTACTTTATATGGGTAATTGTGCCCACTGTGTCTACAGCAGTTATGTTCTGCTACCTGACCTCTGCCACCTCAGGATCTCTCACCGTCATTAAAATTAGAAAACCCATTTGAATGGCAACACATGGCAACCTTTATCCCCAGAGGACAGCTATTACAGTAGTGTTCCAGGATGCTTGTGCTGTCCTCATCAATCTATTTGTTCATGTTTAGGCAAACTTTTTAAATGAAAAATTGAGTGCTTATAAAATCTTCGAAAGTACCAAAGGAGAAACTTTTAGGCCCAACTCTTCAGAATAACCTTCAGTCCTCACCACCATCCATTTCTACCATGGTTAGAAATATTCCCACTATCATTGCTGTAGGAAGCCTCTGCCATTGTTGTTCACCACAGAACTGCATTACTTTTGCTGCTGCTGCTGCTGCTGCTGCTGCTGCTGCTGCTGCTATGTTATAGGAAACTGCTAGCTCCAGAATCACATATATTACCTCTGCCAAATCCACACAAGTGAATTAGATTCCATGTATCTTTCCATGGCTCAGTTCTGAATTCATTTCTCGCAAGATCCATTGAACTGAATCACATTTAGAATCCTAATGAAAAGGAGTCTGGGAAATGTCACTACTTTTCCAGCTTTTTTGGATTAGAAAGAGGTTGAGCATCAACCCACAGCTTCCACGGAATTTTGTTCACATAAAGTATTATTGTTATTATACTGTAGAATTGTTAGTTGTGTTATATTAGATTGAGGATTCTTTAAGAACAAGCATAAAAT
Organism: Lynx rufus; assembly: GCF_022079265.1. Taxonomy (NCBI): domain Eukaryota; kingdom Metazoa; phylum Chordata; class Mammalia; order Carnivora; family Felidae; genus Lynx; species Lynx rufus. The sequence goes on along the minus strand of NW_025814897.1, from coordinate 67,497,437 downwards.
TATATTTTAGATATCCAGCATTCATCAGTGCCTCCCTTAAACATAATCCCTTAATTAAACATGATACTATTTTACAAACTGTCTTTAAATATTTGCTAAGAACCTCTGTATGTATGAGTAAACACTCATCCTTACACAATTCCTCTTTCAGCCAGAGCCTATTCATTTCCCATACACCTACCCCTTACTGAAACCAAAATTTCCTTCACATCACTTTCTTATTACACCTTGGAAGACAGCATGGTGCTTGGAAAGATCAAAGTTTTGGGGGTCAGACAAATCTGGGTTTGAATTTTGGCTTATCTACATACTAGCTGTTAATAAACTAGCAAGTTATTAACTCCTCTAAACCTTGGCTAAACTATGAGGATAGTAATACTTCACTAAGCTGTTTTAAGGACTAAGTGAGATACTGTTTTTAAAGTATTGGCACATAGTAGACACTTAATGAGTAATATATAATATTATTAAAATGTCTTCCCTTTGTTGAAAGAGTATCTAGTTCAGCTCCCATGAGTAAGCCCAAACCTAAAGGAAGTGGTTTCACATCTGTTTCCACCTGTTCCAGCTCTTCATGGCTCAACCTGCTCATCTCCTATATGTTGACATAATTGTACTGTAGATCCCTAATAGATACTTGTTTGAGTAGATTTTTATCTTCCCTTTGAGTGAGACAGTATGGAATTATCTTCCCTGTTCATTTGGCCCAGAAATAGCTGTCTAGTCCTGATCATTGGATAGTCTCAATAACAATTGAACCCATAATGTCTCATACTGAAAGGGAAGTTTTTGCCTGGCTTTCTGGAGTCCAAGACCCCCCTCCTAGATACCAGAATGTGTAATCTTGATGTCAAGTATTTATCTCATCATAACTACAGATCAACCCATCTTTGGCTACTCCCCTGTATTGCTGAACCTCCTTCCGTATGCCATTTTGAGCAACGCTCAATATGGTATCAGGGTCTAATGCAATGGTTCTCAACTGGTGGGTGATTTACCTCCCAGGGGACATTTGGTAATGCTAGGAGACATTTTTCGTTGTCATAACTGAGGGGAATGTTGCTACTGATGTGATGGGTAGAGGCCAGGATTGCTGCTAAAAATCCTCCAATACACTACAGCCTCCAATAATAAAGAATTATCTGCCTCAAAATGTCAATAGTTATGGAGATTGATAAATCCTGGTCAATTTTAAAACCCAGGTTTGTACACTAAGCCCTGTCTTGGGGTATCATAACTTACCAGTAAGTTCTAAAATAGGACATCTCCATCATGACATCATGTCTTATCATTCCTGCCCGTAGCAATTTCTTCCTCTGCCTTTTATAAGGCTTTATTCATTTATACCTCCTGACAAACTGCTTCTATTTCTTTCATTTTTATACATCGTCTCTCCAGGCTATCAGCTCTTCTGGACAATAGCCCTATCTCCCACATTCTGTAGCCCTGTTGTGTATAGCAGTTTTAATTAATCCATAAAAATAATGAAAGAGCCTGGATTCAGACCAGATCTTTCAGAGTGCTCCCACTCTCTGGACAAAGGCCCAAAAAGAAAAAGAAAAAAAAAAAAAAAAGAGCAGGGGGGGTCCTTACCTAATTGAACTATTCAACCCATTTGATGTCAAATGAATAAAATCTTAACTTCATGGATGTCCACCTATTCCCACTTATTCTTCAGAGTTCTTGGTTTTTATCTTGGCTTTTCTTTCCACTGAGAATTTCTCTTCTGCTTATGTCTGATTGCTCTCTCCGCTAATGCCCTTAGCAACTTGTACTTCCTCTTTCATAACAACACATCACATTTGAATTTCTTTTTCAGTGTCTTTCTTCCCCCAAAAGACTTTTAGCTACATGAAGGCTAAGACTTTTAGCTGCATGAAGGCAAAGCCTTCTTCATTATCATATCCCTAGCACCCTTAGCACAATGCCTGGCATATAGTAGGTAATTTCCTTATTAGTGCATTTAAGGTTGTTGTTTTTTTTTTTTTCCAAAATGAGTTTTATTAAAACATAATGGATTCCAAAAGGAAGTTCAGCAAAGAGACTACAAAAAGGAAAATTCCAATTTAGAAAGCATAGCCTTTTGTTCTAACACAGGTTAATTGATGACCAGGCTCATGAGATCTTTTCAATAGCCTACTTGAGGGTGCCCCTCATGTCCTTTGTCCCCTTCTTTCCTTGAGGTCTCAGACATGTAGGCCCTGGGGAAAATTGCATATGAATTGGATTTCAGGCCATTTTTTAATAAACTGTTGTCCTTATTCTTCACCTGGTGCCTATCAGCAGTTTATCTGTGCATCTACCTGTATATTCTGTGGATTTACATGTAGCACTTGGACCAAAGATGATTGCAGACCTCTTCAGTCAGTGAGGGGAAAAAAATCACATGCTATTCTTGTCTACCCAGGACCATTTCTGACAGTGTCCTTTAGATGTTATGCCACAGAAAATTAAAAACTCCAAGCTAAATTTTATATACCCCTTCCCCTTCTAGTCTTTCTCTCATAAGATTGATTTTTTAAAAACCATGTTCATTATTACTTGTTGGTATTTATATTGTTCCTCTGATCAAAAGGAACAAGACCTTTTAGCAGAATTTGAGGGGTGGAGGTAAGAGGAAACTTTTGAAACTCCATTCAATCATACTACCACCATAATGGATTTATCAACTTCTGAGTCTTGGCTGTCTGACTCCATCTCCCCTTTTCCCCATGCCAGTTTTTGTTCTTGGCTTTTAATCCCTATTTCTCTCTCCCTCTTGACCCCCTAACCTCTCTCCTTTTCCAATTTCTGTACAACATAAAGGTGACCAGAAAAGTGGTCTAAAAGACCTGCTGAAGAATTGAAATCTGTTTCACTTTCCACTAACCAAACTGTGGGTATGAGTGAGTGTGTTTGCTCCACTCCTAAACTAGCAGAGGCCCTTCCTGATTCCCAGGGCTTACTATCAGCCAACACCTCATATCTATGCTAATTCCCCAGCCTAGTGGCACACTTCGTCTTCTTGGTTCTTAGGTCAGACAGGTATCCAGCTTTGCTTAAATTTAGCATGGAGTTACTGTGGGGCTCTCTTGATTGACCCAAGGCAGTGTAAGTGGGGTATAGCTTTTGGAATCTAGAACCCATGCTACCTAGTCTCAAATTCTGGTTCTGTCACATACTCATTTCTCTGTGCCTCAGCTTCCTTGTCTTTGAAAGAAGAGTATCAACTACCTACTAGGGTTGGTGTACACATATAAAATAATTTAGAACTATATTTGGAACATAGTACGCACAGTGTTTGTTAATTATTATTATGAGTTGACCCATGATGTTATTGGTGAAAGATCTATGTTACTTCAGTCACACTAACAATTCAGCAAATGTTTATTGAATGACCACAATGTGCCAGACACTGTGCTAGGCAGAACATAGAGATGAAGCAGAAGCTAATACTGCATTTGTTTTTCAATGAGCTGCATTTGGTCTATAGGCAAAGAAGTAGCTGTTTATTTAGGTAGATTCTCAAGATTTTCCCCATTGACTCTTAAATGCAAGAAAGAATGTTTACCCTTGGGGGCACCTGGGTTGCTCAGTCGGTTCAGCATCCAATCTCAGCTCAGATCATGATCTTGTGGTACACAAGTTAAAGCCCCACATCAGGTTCTGTGCTGACAGCTCAGAGCCTGGAGTCTGCTTCCGATTCTGTGTCTCCGCCTCTCTCTGCCCCTCCCCTGCTCACACTCTGTCTCTGTCTCTGTCTCTCTCTCAAAAATAAATAAACATTAAAAAAAAAAGAATGTTTACCCTTTGACTTCTAACATTATATTATGTTTTCTTTGAGAGCTTAGAAGTGCATCTTGTAATCATAAATCTTGATCTCCCTTGTTTCTTAAACTTACCAGGGATTGTCAAAATTACATTTTTTTCTGACTTTCCTTTAAATTCCTTTAATTAAAAATAAACAATACTTTATCTTTCCCAAATCATCAGCTCTCCAAGTTCTCAAAAGTCATTACTTTGGACTTGAAATGACTCTGGTCCTTTTTTTACCCCTCTGACTTTGATTTGGTGGTTTGTCAGTATATGTGTGTTTGCTCTTTGGTTCCAGTCACATGTGGAAAGGTGAGCTGAATCAGAAAGGTGTGAGTGAATTTACCATTGAATAAATGTATTTAAGTTTCTTTCTCACCAGTTGTTTCCCCGAACAGCTGGATTTTGTCTCTGCCTTGTAATCACAGTGAATGAATGCAGAAAGCAGGCAAACGTGTAAAATGTTCTGTCCAGAAGAGAATAAAAATCCTTTCTAAAATATAAAGTTCTAAGTTAAATGATAGTTGAGAGGGGGAAAAGAGGATCTGAAACAGGATACAGTGAATTAACTAAAAATAAGGACAATCCTTTGTTCTGGTTTGTCATTCTGCATCCCAAGCCAAGATTTTTGTTGATTTGTGTACCCCAAGAGGTACTGTCTCTTTTAAGGGAGGGGAGGAGTCATGGACAGGCTCTGAGTTGAGCTGCAGGACATAAAAATGAAGATGTGCAGTGCTGTGGGAGAAAAAGTAAAGTCTTTAAGACAGACTTTTATAACTATGGATCAGTATCGGTTCACTATGATACTTTGCTTTCTGTTTTTAGTTCCTTGATTCACAAATGTTCTCTCTCTCCACTTATTATTTAATCAACCACAATAAAATGTAACTGTCAATCGGAGAACAGTGTATTTATAGCCAAGGAAAGGTAGGTATTTGGTGCACTAGCAACCAGAATTCACTTTGTTACACATAGGTCTGCCACACTATTTTCAAATTTCTTTCCCTTTTATAATTGGCTCTCTATTCTTTTTCTATAGAGCAAACATTATTCAATCATTGTATGTTATTTTCAGTAAGTTCTTTAGTTATTATAAGTAATACGTTATTATTTTTAGGAGCACAAAAATTATCCTACCAAAATTATTGATAGAATGACTACTACACTTTGAGCAATATTTACATGAACCAGAGCAATTACATGTAATGAATTTATAATTTTATGGGTAAAAATGAACATTCTTCTACATTTGAGTTTCATTGCCAAAATTTAAGATTCAAAAAAGCACATAGCTGGTTATGCTGTAAAAACTCCTTCACCTGGGGTGCCTGGGTGGCTCAGTCAGTTGAACATCTGACTCTTGATTTTGGCTCAGGTCATGATCTCACAGTTCGTGAGTTTGAACCCCACATAGGGCTCCTTGCTGAGAGTGGGGAGCCTGCTTGGGACTCTCTCCCTTTTCTCCCTGCCCCTCCTGTGCTCTCTCTCTCTCTCTCTCTCTCTCTCTCTCTCTCAATGGATGAATAAACCTAGGAAAAAGAAACTCCTTTACTTGGTATCACAAAACTTTCCCATTTCTCATTTTCTCATATCTTTCCCATGTTCACTAATATTTTTAGTCTAAAATTGCAAGCCATGATGAGTACTAGAGTACTCAAGTCCAAATGTGCTGGAATTCCCAACAGTATTCACAAATCCTTGAAATTCTCCATCATTGAAGTGGTCCTTCAGGGTTATACCACAGTCTGTGGCAAAATTACTAGAAATACAGGATATCTAAACACACAACAAACACAGCTCTAGTTTACCTCCTAAATCTGAAGAAGGGTCAGGGATCCTGAATTCCCAGCCCAGGAAACAAATGAGGCAAACAACTTAAAAAGAAGGAAGAATATTTGGCACAGAACTGGGTATCCTGGTTTCTAGACCCTGCCTTGGGCAACTTCAGGAGCAAGACCCTAGATATAGATCATAGAGTACCTCAGTTGCATCATCTGTAGAATTATAGAACTGTAATACTACCTATGTCTTACCATCCACCCTAAAAGATAGCATGATGTGACATGAGAAAATGCTTTGGACTACTTAGAAAAATACTGCTGCACAGCTCTGAAGTATTATTATTATGATTATTGTCATCATCCTTAAGCTCAGTACTTATCATGATTGGTCTTCTTTCATTAGAGAAACTTAAAACTTTATAAAGAGAAACATGTATTCATATAGCATATCTCTAATTCTCATTATACAAATTAAGTTTTCAAACAAGTTAGTAGATGAATTCCACTCCAGCACATATATATACTAGTTCCTAAAGCAACAGCATAAATAACCCATCTTCTGGCATTTAAAACTCACCCCGTAGTAATTGCATGTTTGAATGTCTTGCATATCTGTACTTGCACTTTAAAAATTACCTAAGACCAGGTACTCTTTTTAAATGACCTGCGTTTTAAGTTAACCATCAACCTTCCAGAGAAAGTAAGAAAATGAGATTAATTTCAACTTCTCCAAAAAGACAACTCTACCTGGCCACAGTAGTTTTCCAAGTAGCTGCTATATTAGTCAGGGTTCTCCAGACAAACAGAACCAGCAGGATTTGTATTTATATATAGAGAGAGATTTATTTTAAGGAATTGGCTCATGTGATTGTTGAGGCTTGGTGAGTCCAAAATCTAATGGGGCAGGCTGGCAGGCTGGAAACTCAGGAAAGAGTTACGGTTTGAGTCCAAAGACCATCTTTTGGCAGAATTCCTTGTTTGAAAGAGGTTATTCCTTTTTCTATTAAGGCTTTCAACTGATTGGATGAGGCCCACCCACATCATGTATGGTGATCTGCTTTACTCAAAATCTACCAATTGAAATGTCAATTTCATCCAAAAAACACCTTGACAGAAATACCCAGAATGTTTGACCAAGTATTTGGGCACTGAGGCTTTGGCAAGTTGACACATAAATTAACTATCATAGTTAAATAGAATTCTAAGAAGTTAGTTATGGATAAAATACTATGAGCAATTTAATGGGCTGAATAGTGACACCTCCCCGCCAAGACATATGTCCATATCCTAAACTGAAACTTACGAATATTACCTTAAGTGGGTGATCGACTTTTCTAAAAAGGTGACCATAAGTTGATAAAGCTGAGTCCTAAATTATGAAAAAGAGCCATCCACATAAAAAAACAACAACAGGAATAAGAGCTTTTTGGACAGTAGCACTTGAAAAAGCAGCAGCCTCAGCCTTTGCATGTTTGAGGAATAGAAAGCTGTGCATGAACTTAAAATGTTTGAAGAAAAGAAAAAGACCAGTGTGACTGAACTATCAAGGACAAGGAGGAACATGGTAGGAGATGAAGCCAGAGTGATATTCAAGGGCTGGATCATGGAAAGCTACGTAGGCCACAATGAGAAGTTTGAATTTTACTATGGATATAACGTATATCCATGATCAAAAGGGTTTTAAACATGGAAGTGGTGTTATCTGATTTTCGTTTTTAAAAGATGACTGGCTTCTGGGTAGAGAATGTATTAGAGAGCAAGAGATGAAGTTGAGAGACCAGTTAGGAGGCTATTGCAGTAATCCAGGCTAGAGATAATGGTGGTTAGATTAAAGTGACAGTGATGTAGATCAAGAGAAATGGACCGATTTAAGATATACTTTGCAGACAGAGCCAGCAGAACTTTGATGCATTGGATATGGGAGAAGAAAGACAGGAATTAAGAGTGATTCATAGGGTTTTGGCTTTAGCAACCAGCATATAATGAACAATGGGGAAAAAACTATTCTGAACATGTTAAATCTGAAATGCCTATTAGATACCCAAGGGGAAATTTCAGTAGGCAATTTGACATGTATCTATAGTTTGCATGGGGGAAGGGATGAATCAGATGGAGTTATGAATTTAGAAATCATCATTATATAAATGGTATTTAAAATCATAGGATAGGTGAATTACCTAGGGGGAAAGTAGTCAGAGGGAAGAGAAGAAGGTCCAAAATAAATCCTTGGGTACTTTAATATTTAGAGGTCAAGCAGAGGAGGAGAAGCCAGTAAAGACAGCTGAATTGGTAATGGAGACAATGAGGTAGGAGGAAATCCTGGAAACTGTAAAGTCATGGAAGCCAAGAGAAAAATGAACGAATAAATGTCAACAAGATAATATGCATAAATATTTTCTCAGCTCCTGCTGTGTACAAAGAACTCTACTGGAAATGCAAAAGAAATGTTCTCCATCTCAAGGACCTTATGATTTTGAAAGGGAAATAAAAATAAGCCCCATAAAAATAATACAGTACATAGCCTTCTAACTGATTTCCCTATCTTCAGGTTTGCCTTTCAATCCATTCTACTCCAAGCACAAGGTTAATTTCCCTAAAACGGCACTCTAATCAATTAAAACTGATTAGTTTTAAACTAAAAGTAATCAGCGTTCCGATCAACTCAAGAACTTTCTTTGCCCATTTAGACCATCCCAAATCATCATTTTGGTACTCAAGGAAGGATGGCTACAGTTTCATGAAACCTTATAGCACTTTTTCTTGGCAGTGCAGTTTAGCATTGATTCTACCCTTCCCTGCCCTCGTATGTAATTGGCTAGATTACATATCTTTTGTCTAGATTGTGAGCTCCTTAAAAACAGAGATTAAGCCGAAGTTCCATGTCTAGCCATTAGTATATTAACTCACTGGCTTTATTTTTTTCTGCCAAGTAGACAAAGACCTCCAAATTTTAGCCATATGGTATAGAACACTGGAATAATAATGAAGTAGAATTTGAGTACTATAGAACAAGAATATGGATAATTAGGAATAGAAGAGGGATGTGCCTAGGAACAGGGAAGTAGTCTAAAACAAGATTGCAAAGTGCCTTTTATGCCAAACTAAGGAGATCAGATGTTATTCTGCTGTGGTAGACCTTACTGAGGTTTTTGAGCAAGGCAATTATACACTCATAACTGTGCTTCAGGAATGAACTGGAGGCAATAAATGAGGATGGCCTCAAAATTCGAAGCGATGGAGAATCACTGGGAGTGAATTTTTTTGAGGTAGCAATACCAGCTTAACTGGCTCTATGACGGAAGATTGGGTGTCTGGGAGTGGTGAAAAATAAGGCCAACAGAAGAGGTATGGTAGGGCCAGAACATGAAGGGCTTGAAAGCCAGACAAAAGCGTTAAGAACTGGAATTCCTGACTTCTAACGCCTGTTTCCCTACTTGGGGAAAGTCCTTTGTCTTTTCTAGAACGCAGTTTCCTTTTCCTAGGGTTTTCTCCAACTGTAAAATGTATCATTTTCTGTAATACTCTGACCTGCTACAGTAGTTCTCAAACCTTAACTGTACATTGGAATCGCACGGAGAGCTTTGAAAGTGGTTGATGCCTGGATCCCACTCTAAGAGATCCAAATTTATCTAGAACTGGATCCAGCCCGGACATTGTTTTAAAGTCCTGGTCCTCAGCGGGGTGCCTCACTAGAGTGTGTGACTCTTGATCTCAGGTTCATGAGTTCATACCCCACGTTGGGTATTGAGATTACTTAAAAATAAAACCTTAAAATAAATAAAAGGTCCTCAGGTGATTCTACTGTGCAGCCAAGGTTGAGATCACCTCATGTAGAAAACAATGAAGCACTAATATTCTTGAGCATGGATAATATGTTGTGGGGGGAGAAAAGTGTTTTAAGGAGGACTAATGTGTATACAGAGTAGAGGGAAAAGACTAGGAGACCAACTGGAATTTTTCAATAATTTAGGAGAAAAAGATACTAAGGCCTAGATTAGGATGTATGCAATGACACTGTAGGGAAAAAGATGATTTAGAGGGAAGTAACACTAGGACTTAGTAACTGACTGAATATTAAACCTGATCAAAAGGAAGGAGAAAATGTAGAGTCAAATTTCTAGTATAAATTCTAGTAGAATCCTTAGCAAAACTAGAGCAGTTGTCAAACGGTTGATCAATATTATTGATACTATGGTAACAGAAATTAATTGTCAGGGTCTAGGCTGTGTGCCTTACAAACATTATGTCATTTAATCTGTACAACTCTATAACTACTATTATTCCCATTTTACAGATTTAAAAACTAAAAAAAAGAGAGCAGTTAAATAATTTGGCCAACATTACACAGTAAGAGAAGATAGTTGAACTAACCGGTCTGACTCCTTTTCTTTATAATAGGAAAATGATCAGTTAGTTACATACTGAATTGTTTGAGTTTTAACAAATAACTCAAAAACGTAAACTGGCATAGAGGCCAGGCAGAAATATAAATGAGTAGATCAAATCAGATTTAACTGTAGTGAAATGAAGAGAAAACATAAATGAGGCAGTGGCTACTCAGCTATACTTAAATGTTGCCCTGTTGGAAATTCAATCCCAGTATTGCCATGTTTTAAGATTTTTCATAAAAAGATAGAAATCTAGATTTCTGTGTAAAAATCTTCAAAAATGTAAATGTCAACTAATTCAAATGTTTAAAATTACTGTGTGGCCCAAATACAATATGGCTGCAAGTTTGCATCTCTGATTAATAATAGGCTGTTGGAAATTCAGAACTGAAGTTAGAGATTTGAGCTAGAGATGTATGATTAGGGAATCTGGAAGCACAAAGAGGGTAGCAGATGCTCCAGGAGTTGTATGTGTTAGAATAATAACCAGCATTTGACATGGCTAGTTAAAAGAATGCAAAAATATATTAGTTAACAAGTCAGTCAGGACTCTGTTTTTCAATCTTATAGAAAACTGACATAAAATGGAAATGTGAAAACTAGCATATTGAAGTGGGTGTATTTAAAATTCAATTTTCTATAAACTAAAAGTTAAAATCCAGATAATGACTTGAATTTTCATACATCCATGATGTGATGGAAACATTTCAAAATTGTGAATCTATCTCTCCTACTGATTGAAAGGTAATTATGATCATGTTTTATCCATATTTTCACCTTCTTAGTTGCGTTACTTTCTCCCAGCCAAATTTCTCACATACATTCATACCTGCAAAGTCCATAGCAGAGGAGTTCACAATTACCAAAGATTAAGTAAAACCTTTTTTTATTTTTAATTATTGAGTTTCAGTTTCCTCAAAAGACCATCTGGGTGTTAGGGCTCAGTAAATACTCTCTTTGAAATCTAGACTAGAATAGTGTTTTTGAACACTATTCCTTTAGATTAATGTATTATCAGTCATGAAGAATGTAAACCAGTTATGTAAAAAAGTACCACAAATATGAAAAGCTCTTTTGCAAACCTATAAAGCCCTATAACAATATTATAAAGAAATATTGTTCTTGTGTTATTTTGAAGCTACAGGGTCCTGAAATTACAAAGTACTTGAAACACAATTTCTTGTATTTGATATACAATTTTCCTCCTTTCCCAAAATGTTTTTTTTTTTCACATGTAACTAACTCCAAGAGTGAGATCTTTTCCAATTGTTAAAGATAAAGGTCAAGTGAAATTGACTTAATAACAAATAACTAGTAAAAGAATGAGGGATAATGATCAGCCTCATATATGTCAAAGATCCAAAGATGCTGGAATTGTGTTAGAAATCTTCAGAGCCACACCACACCCTTCTATTAGCAGGTTTAAACGTCCTAGGACAAACTGCAACTTTCGTGAAGACTATATTACGGACTAGGTGCTTTCAACACCAAGAACTGTTTTGACCTGTCAAACATGTCTGGTCTGTGAAAATCCAGTCCTTTATTGGACACTTTCTTTAAAAGACATGCATGTTAAAACACAGTTTCTTGCTCTTGATATACATTGTATCGAGAACTGCATGTTCACAATGAAGATGGGGAAATTTCTTCAAAGTACATGGAAACATGACTCCATTTTTGCATAGCCAGGACTCCATTTTTTTTGTAGCTGAAATGTCGCAAACGATGGAACACTTCATTTGCCGGTAGCCCTCCTTAAAAATATTACCTGAGAAGTATAAATAGTTCATCCTGCTGCTTTGAAAAGCCTAATCCTATTTGTTATGGTGAACCTTACATAAAATGGAAATACACGGCTGACAATCTTCAACGTGCTTAAAAACAAGTAAACAAAACCAAAAAACAAAAATCAGGAGCTAGCAATTAAAATCCTCCAAACGCCCGCGCTCCGCAAATACTTCTTCCAAAGAAGTCTAGTATAGTCTGGGTATTCCTGTGACCGCTGGCCGGACATTCCTTCGGGAAAAGCTGCTTCTCGTGTGAGGTACAAAGACAGTAAACCCCTTCTTTTTATCCCTCATTCACTCTGCAGGGGGTAGAATAAAAGAGAGGCTGAATGAAGTCTTCTTTACGCATCTGGGTGCATCCTCTTGTCTCCTGAACCCATCCTCCCGCCTCCCCGACCTAAGGAGGCCGTAGCTGAGCACCTGGAGACCAATAGTTATTCCAGGCACTGCGCCCCGGGGGCGCCAGGCCTCAACCCTATAGGCCGGTCCCGGAGAAGCCGGGGCTGCGGGGGGGAAATCAAGGCTCCTTGGGGGCGCCAGGAAAGATCAGTGCTCTGACTCGCCACGGACCGGAATCGGGTAGGGTAGGGGAGAAGTGAGTTCCACCCCCATATTCCCGGTGACAAAACGAGGTAGAGGGGAAGAGGGCTACACAACTCGAGCAAGGGTAGAGTCAGGGAACAAAGAGGAGGAAGATGAGACAGCCACACCAACGCAGACGCAGAAGGGCTCTCCGACTTTACGCAAGTGGCCCGCATCTCCACGGTACTCAGCTCCCCTTACGCCACTGGCTTGGTCTCAGAGCCTTCGCGAATATGGCTTTGCGCACTGCGGCGGGGCTGCGCCGCAACCGAGCTTGGCCCTGTGACTCCTCCCCACCGCTCTACGCGGATTGGTGGTAGAGTGCAACCAGACTGCTGATTGGGTGGCGAAGGAGCCATTCGGGGCGGCTCTGGTGGGTTCGGCTGCTCCAGAGTGATAAGTTCGGCTTCAGACACGCCTCAGCGCCAGCAGCGAGTCGGAGCTCTATGGAGGTGGCGGCGAGTACCGGGTGGTGGCTGCGGCAGCGACTCCTCTGAGCTGAGAGTTTCAAGTCGTTCCCGACTCCTTCCTCCCCCTTCCCTCCCCCTTTTTTGTTTTCCGTTCCCCTTTCCCCTCCCTTCCCTGTCCCCGACGACCGGATCCTGAGGAGGCAGCTGCGGCGGCAGCTGCTGAGTTCTCGGTGAAGGTGAGTGGAGCCGCCGCCGCCGCCGAGTAGAGCGCTCTAAAATGGCCGCCGTCCCCTGGCCGCTTCTTCTCGAGCGGTACAAAATGGCGGCCGCAGGCGGAGCCGGGCGGGGCGGCCCTTGTTAGCGTGTTTTCCGCGCTCCGGGCACCTAGAAATTCTTCTCCTTTGTTCTCCTTTCCCGTTGCTGATGGAGTAGAAGGAAACCGGGAGCCGTGGCGTCCCCCGGCCGTCATCGTGGCTGTCGGTGGCCGGGGTCAGGGCGGGCCGAGGCGCTGGTGTGCTCGGAGGGAGAGAGCGTGGCGGGGCCGCACGCGCCCCGGCGGGGAGCGACGTGCAGGCCGGCGGGGGGCCCGGCCGTTGGCGCGGGACCAGCCGAGGCGTAGGAGTCCCGGAGTCCGTTCTCCCGGCGGGGAGGTGGTATGTGAGGCCCCGGTGCCGGCGGGGAGCAGGCCCCGCCTGGGACCGGCGAGGGTAGAGAAAACTAGGATTTGCGTCTTTTTGTCAGCAGGGAAGGGAACGGAGAAGCGGCTGTCAGTCCCTCGGGGATTTATGCGGAGGGAGGGGGCCCGCTCGGAGGCGGCGGGTGGGAAGGAGGCCGCCTTCCTGCCTGGAGAACAAAGAGCCGGGCGCTGGGCCGGCGGGGGCGGCCTCCGCTCCTCCCCGCCGAGGCTTGCCCCCAGCGGCTTCGAGGGGAGGCTGTCGGAAGCACTTCCCTAACTCCAGCCTGGGTGGGAGGAATCCACTGCTCTTTTGTTCCCAGGAAGGGAAAAAATGGGGCGGAGGTTCCTGCTGCCATGTTGTTGCCGGTGTCTTCCGCCTGAGTGCCAGCCACCGTACACCCATGTCCCTCTCGCATCTTCCTGGATGCCCTGTGTGCGGAGGGGTTAAAAGAACGGACAGTGAAGGAAAACTGCTAAACAGCCTTTAGTCAGGTCTTATTCGGCCCGCTGGGCTCGTCGTCGAGGCAGTGCAAACTTAGGATATTTTCCACATAACATGCCCGTGCGGATAAGTTAGGTTTTCTGTTCTTGATGTCGGTGCTCAGCTTTCAAGAAAGTAGAATGTGGCTTTTTCAAAGATTCGTTGTTCACAGTTGAAATGCTGCCTCTTGTATTTCTGTGAAGGTTCTTTGCATCTTTGAACATAAGGGAATTTCCAGGTGGCTAAGCAAAATAATTGTCCACTTGTGTTTGAGTACGTTCTATTTTAGTCTTAGGAAATCTGCAATGCAGTCAAAGTTCAGTTAACTGCAGTGCCAGGATCTGAAATAAATTCTAATTGAAGGAAACTATAGATTTGTGTGTTAGCAGTGTCTAATTTTGGTACTCTTTCTCATTCTAGGTTTTTCATTTCTCCCATCCTCTTCCCTCCCCACCCCATCCATTAATATTATTCTTTTGAAGATTCTTCGTTGTCAAGCCGCCAAAGTGGAGAGTGCGATCGCAGAAGGGGGTGCTTCTCGTTTCAGGTATGTGGAGATTTATTTTTGGCAATTGTTACCAAGAGACCAATCACAAAATCAAAAGAATCCCCACGCTGAGTAATTCTGACTTAATATGCTGCAAGTTCAATGTATAATGTGCCACGAACATTTTTTTTTTTTTAAGTTCTTCTCATTATCTTTTTGTTTGTCCTCTGAAGAGTAGTTGTCAGTGATTTGACTTTCCTTTAGGCCCAGTTTCCTCTTCGTCTATAGTGTAATTTCTGAAATACAGAATACTTAAAGAGACCCTTTAGCCCTTTTAAGTGAGACAGGTGGCATATGGATTTTTAAAGAAGTTTTTCTTTTAAATAGTGCTTCTTCGGGCGGAGGAGGAAGTAGGGGTGCACCTCAGCACTATCCCAAGACTGCTGGCAACAGGTATAGTAAGTGTGTAGAAGCCATGAGTTGCCATAGAACAGATTTAGTGTAATAGTATTTCACACATATAACGATGTAGTTACAGATATCGAGAATCTTAATCATACTGGGCATGGTTTCTGCTACGTATCTTAGAATATCAGCTCTTAATTATCCTTTTTGCTAAATTACCTGAATTAGGGCTCTCGATCCGCTCTTTATCCTTAGCTCTTTGGATTGTTTTCATTAATATTCAGAAATCAACAATTACTATTATCAGCAGTTACCTGTACTAATTAGTGGTAGAACTGTATGCATGCAAGGAACATGGTCACACAACATTAGAAAATGTTGGTTCTCAAGGTGTGACTCCTAGAACCACCAGCATTGGCATCACCTGGGAGTTTATTAAAAATGCAAATTATCTAGTCCTACCCCAGACCCACTAAAACAGAAACTGCGGGTGGGCCCAGCAATCTCTTTTAACGAGCCCTTCAGGTGATTCTGAATTTGAGAAGCATTGATTGCGAGTTGCTTAGTTGTAAGGGAAACTGAAAACATGTAAACTGCTTATTCTATTTAGAAAGATATCCGAGTGGGATGACGTTTGATAAGTGACTGTGCTAGGTTTTAAATCATCTTAATTAGGAATCTTATAAATTTTTACTAGCGAGTTCCTGGGGAAAACCCCAGGGCAAAACGCTCAGAAATGGATTCCTGCACGAAGCACTAGACGAGATGACAACTCCGCAGCAAACAACTCCGCAAATGAAAAAGAACGACATGATGCAATCTTCAGGAAAGTAAGAGGGTAAGTTTATAGATCTGCTTTGTTCTTTCACTAAAACGAGGGAAAAAGAATGAGTTGGCTGGGTTTGTCTCGTGTGTAGGCTGTATTACTTAGAAGGCAATGTTCACGTCCAAAGTGTGTATTTTAACGAATGCCAGTGTTGGCAGTTTTATCTTAAACTGAAGAGCAGCATGTTGGCTATTTTGAGGCTTAAGAGTTGCTTGTGGTCATTGAGTTAAAATACATAAGCCTTTTTGTCCTGATATTTCCCATGCCTGATGTGTAACCCACTGAAGAAGCATGGAACACACTGGTCTTAGTTCCTGGATTTTAGCCTTAATAAGATTCTTGCTCTCTGACTTTTGAGGTAGTGAGATTTGTCAAACAGCTGGGGACCCCGAAGCAGGTACAGATATTACCTGAATAACAGCTTTATTTTAACATACCTTTGGTTATACGGGTAAGATGGGTCTTGAAGAAAAAATTAATTTCAAAGTTGTTTTTCAACTCTTAATTTTTTGTGTGTTGCCTGACACTTAGTATGATTCCTTTCTCCCCAGCATACTAAATAAGCTTACTCCTGAAAAGTTTGACAAGCTATGCCTTGAGCTCCTCAATGTGGGTGTAGAGTCTAAACTCATCCTTAAAGGGGTCATACTGCTGGTAAGTTAAAAATTGGCTTAGCTGAAAGGGAGAGTAAAATAGTTAACAGACCCAGGTTTTCTGTACATTACATTGTTGCTTAAAACTTGGAGGCGTGAGCTACGTGTTTATTGAATTGTGATGGTGATTTTAAAAATAACCAACTTTTAATGGCATCAGATTTAAGAGGTGGGTTTTTACTTTTCGTGTTGAAGTATAGTGTGACATACAATTTCATATTAGTTTCACATACACAACAGAGATTTGCTAATTTCATACATTACACAGTGCTTACCCCAAGTGTGGTTGTCCTTTGTCCTAAAAGGTGAATTTGTAAATTGTTCATACAATGCTTGGAGAGTTAAATGGGCTAAGCACAGGCTATTCACATTTTTTGCGTTTTTCTTTCTGTGGAAAACCTATTTTGGTCTTGGAAATGAATTGTATGATAGTTGATAATAAGATTTCAGTGTCTGTTTATAGTTTCAGTATCCAAGATATTTTTAACTCTTGGAGGGGGTGGGGGGGCTTTACTTGTAAGAGATCTGTATAGTTGGACTTTTTTGGTACCGTGTTGCAGCTAGTGTTTAAGTGCTTGTATTTTTCAGGCTGTGTGCTAATAATCATTTTATATGCATAAGGTAAATGAGGCAGAGTTTGTCAGTAAAGTTAGGAGGTTTAAGATTCTTAAGGCTTATAAGGAAGTATTAAGTTAAAGGAAGGGTACTTTCAGAAGGTTGTCCTATTTAAAAAAAAGAAAAATGCCATTTTCTGTAGATTGTGGACAAAGCCCTAGAAGAGCCAAAGTATAGCTCACTGTATGCTCAGCTATGTCTGCGATTGGCAGAAGATGCACCAAACTTTGATGGCCCAGCAGCAGAGGGTCAACCAGGACAGAAGCAAAGCACAGTAAGTGGTAGTGTTTGCTTGCTTATTTCAAAGTTGATTTGAAAGATTGCATTTAACAAAATCTGCCAAATGTCTTTGTTTCCAATAGACATTCAGACGCCTCCTAATTTCCAAATTACAAGATGAATTTGAAAACCGAACCAGAAATGTTGATGGTGAGAGTTTATGTTTGATACCTAAGTACTACTGAGGATATTGAATTTCATTTTGAATGTTGACTTTTTTCTGTTGTGTATTTTCAGTCTATGATAAGCGTGAAAATCCCCTCCTCCCCGAGGAGGAGGAACAGAGAGCCATTGCTAAGATCAAGATGTTGGGGAACATCAAATTCATTGGAGAACTTGGAAAGCTTGATCTTATTCATGAATCTATCCTTCATAAGTGCATCAAAACAGTAAGTATGTGAATGTAGGCTTAGATTTATCACTGGTTACATGATTATTTGTGGGAGAGGGGTCAATTATAATTACTTTGTGCTATCTGAGAATGTTGGTAGGTTAGTTTAATATTTCAGAATGGTCAGCAAAACTGCTAGTTAAATGTTGTAAATAGTGACTTGAAGTATGCAGTGTGTTTTGTAAAATACAGGTAGAAAAGTGTTACAACTTAAGATTTTGTCAACACATTGGCATTTCTTTTTGGTAGCTTTTGGAAAAGAAGAAGAGAGTCCAACTCAAAGATATGGGAGAGGATTTGGAGTGCCTCTGTCAGATAATGAGGACAGTGGGACCTAGATTAGACCATGAACGAGCCAAGGTATGTTATTAAGTAGCTTGTGTTAATTTTCTTCAAATCAAAGGACTTGTTTTTGTGATACAGGGGATTATCATATTAGCCCATCAACTTTGATTATAACGTGAGAAGTCTTAAAAGCCTTAAATAGTACACTTTTGTCATAACATGTTTTAGTGAAGTATTTTTCTCTTCTATTAGTCCTTAATGGATCAGTACTTTGCCCGAATGTGCTCCTTGATGCTAAGTAAGGAATTGCCAGCGAGGATTCGTTTCCTGCTGCAGGTAAAACTGGTTTAACTGTGTTGATAAGCTGATTTCTTCTCTTTGGAAATACTAAAATTAAAACTTACCGGAACTATTTTTGAATTAAAGGATACCGTAGAGTTGCGAGAACACCATTGGGTTCCTCGCAAGGCTTTTCTTGACAATGGACCAAAGACGATCAATCAAATCCGTCAAGATGCAGTAAAAGTAAGATACTGATGTTTTTTTTTAATCCAGTTGGTTTTAAGTTTATTGAACCACAAGGATCCTATTAACACTTGAGACTCCTCTTAGTGGTGGAGCTTATTAATGTTTTTAGTTTCTTGTTTACCATTTGGGGAAGAAATTATATACAGAAATTGCATAATTAGCACTCCAGTAGCCTGAAAGGATTTTTTTCCCCCCAAATGAGAATTATTTATGTAAAATAGTGTCTAGAATCAGGTGTTTATTCGCTATTTCTAAAGGATCTAGGAGTCTTTATTCCTGCTCCTATGGCTCAAGGGATGAGAAGTGACTTCTTTCTGGAGGGACCGTTCATGCCACCCAGGATGAAAATGGATAGGGACCCACTTGGAGGACTTGCTGATATGTTTGGACAAATGCCAGGTGATTTTGAACAAAACCGTGGTTTTGTTAAAATAAAAAATCAACTTTAAATGTTTTAACAGTAGCAGAGTTGTAAAGAGTTGTTCTGTATGTATTTTAAGGTAGCGGAATTGGTACTGGTCCAGGAGTTATCCAGGATAGATTTTCACCCACCATGGGGCGTCATCGTTCTAATCAACTCTTCAATGGCCATGGGGGACACATCATGCCTCCCACACAATCGCAGTTTGGAGAGATGGGAGGCAAGTTTATGAAAAGCCAGGTAAGGAAACGTAAGAATGCTTAGGCAACAAATATTAAATCCTCCAATACATGTGATTTATTTTTTGCTTTTTTAAAAGTGGTATTTTAGGGTCATGTTTGTTTTTCTAAACCAAAGCATCTGTGTGACCAGTTACTTAAAACTGGGTAAGATGCTTATCCTTAAAATTAGTAAAATCACAGCGTTTTTATTTGATAGGACTAAATTTTTATTCTTCCCTTGTTGCATCTTTACTTTCTCTGGGCAAATTCAGTTTAGCTTTCCTTATGGCTTGGCTCATTCCTTTGGTACTTGATTACCATAATTTGTGGACCCCTTTTTATCTAGACTTTCTTTCTCCCTTTCTAAAATAGGGGCTAAGCCAGCTCTACCATAACCAGAGTCAGGGACTCTTATCCCAGCTGCAAGGACAGTCGAAGGATATGCCACCTCGGTTTTCTAAGAAAGGACAGCTTAATGCAGATGAGGTACATTTGCCTATGTTACTTCTATGCCATAGTTTGTCAATTCAGAAATCTATTGCCCGATGATTATAAATAAGACGCGTTATTAAGAGGACTTAATGCTGGAGTTCTTTAATTCTTTCTTTTCTATACTTCTTTTTCTTTCTTTGGATGTCCAGCGTCCTATGAGCGAAGATTATGAGATATGAGGGCAAGTCTCTTAAAATCTTCAATTAAAGCAAAGAAAATGGTTGTCAGGATTTTGTGTTTTTCTGTATATAGAATGACTTAACTATAAGAATAAAACAAGACATTTTCTAGCTAATACTTTAGTGATGCTTATTCTAGGAGAATCCTAGTACAAATACAAGATTTTTGTAACTGTATATTATTTTCATGTGGATCAGATCTTTAGTTTTCTTGCCAGAAGTTACGTTAACATGGAGCTTACTTTTCAGCGGTCCATTCTCTAACTTCCGCCCTAGATTCTAGGATGTCTGTATATACTGAATTAATCTTAGGATGTTGGATCTAATGTTTACCAACTGCATGTTAACTTTGTTTTGTTTTCAATTCTAGA
Source organism: Lynx rufus (assembly GCF_022079265.1). Classification (NCBI taxonomy): domain Eukaryota; kingdom Metazoa; phylum Chordata; class Mammalia; order Carnivora; family Felidae; genus Lynx; species Lynx rufus. The sequence continues at coordinate 67,477,387 of NW_025814897.1, read as the reverse complement.
TTAGCCTGAGGCCTGCTCAGTCGTTCTTAATGAATAAAAATCAAGTGCCAAAGCTTCAGCCCCAGATAACTATGATTCCTCCTAGTGCACAACCACCACGCACTCAAACACCACCTCTGGGACAGGTATGGACTGTAGTAGGATAGTATTTTCTATGGTTATGGTATTTTATGAAGATGTCTGAAGATTTTTTTTAGGGTCTTTCCTATAACTTCACACACTTTAAAAAAAATGAAGTCATACTTGTCATGTTGCTGTGTTTTTGTTTGTTTTTAGACACCTCAGCTTGGTCTCAAAACTAATCCTCCACTTATCCAGGAAAAGCCTGCCAAGACTAGTAAAAAGCCACCACCATCAAAGGAAGAACTACTTAAACTAACTGTAAGTTTCAAATAATCCCATAGTCTGATTCATGGAGTCTATTTGAGATAGGAAAACACTAAAGAGATTTGGATTGTGTTCTTTTCAGGAAACTGTTGTGACTGAATATCTGAATAGTGGGAACGCGAATGAAGCGGTCAGTGGTGTGAGAGAGATGAGGGCTCCAAAACACTTTCTTCCTGAGATGTTAAGCAAAGTAATTATCCTGTCACTAGATAGAAGTGATGAAGATAAAGAAAAAGCAAGTTCTTTGATCAGTTTGCTCAAACAGGAAGGGATAGCCACCAGTGACAACTTCATGCAGGTGAGAACACTGCTCTGATTCTGGGGGAACTTTTTTGCATTCACGTTTGAGAACTGCTAAGTTGATTGTGTTGTGTATTCCTTCTAAGGCTTTCCTGAACGTATTGGACCAGTGCCCCAAACTGGAGGTTGACATCCCCTTGGTGAAATCATATTTAGCACAGTTTGCAGCTCGTGCCATCATTTCAGAGCTGGTGAGCATTTCAGAACTAGCTCAACCACTGGAAAGTGGCACCCATTTTCCTCTCTTCTTACTTTGTCTTCAGCAATTAGCTAAATTACAAGATCGAGAATGGTTAACAGAACTTTTTCAACAAAGCAAGGTCAATATGCAGAAAATGCTCCCAGGTAAGAGAATTTTGGGGATTTTTTTTCTTAATACAAAATCTGAAGAGTCTTTAGTATCTTGAGTGGATCTATACAAATCAGACTGGATTATCTTGTCCAGATAATGATAAGCATTACCATAGGTTAGATTTCACTTTTATGAAAAGTGATAATGATTTAACTGCTCTCATTTGATCCAGATACTGTTTGCTTTGCTGGATTATTATAAATCTTGTACATTTGGGAAATCATTTGTAAAGCCATTTTCTAGACAGGCCAACTGGCTAAAATGAACTACCTGCTGATGTGTAGATGGTTTTGTCTCTTCAGAAATTGATCAGAATAAGGACCGCATGTTGGAGATTTTGGAAGGAAAGGGACTGAGTTTCTTATTCCCACTCCTCAAATTGGAGAAGGAATTGTTGAAGCAAATAAAGTTGGATCCATCCCCTCAAACCATATATAAATGGATTAAAGATAACATCTCCCCCAAACTTCATGTAGATAAAGGATTTGTGAACATCTTAATGACTAGGTAAGGTAAAGTCCAGGGTTACATTAACACTTGTTTTATTTACTAGAAAAAAGTATAAGGCAAGGGACTAAGGATGGTCTTTCTTGGGCTAGAAAATTTTGCTTTGGGGTTCTGACAAGATCTCTTTCTGTGCAGCTTCTTACAGTATATTTCTAGTGAAGTAAACCCACCCAGTGATGAGACAGATTCTTCCTCTGCTCCTTCCAAAGAACAGTTAGAGCAGGAAAAACAACTGCTGCTTTCTTTCAAGCCAGTAATGCAGAAATTCCTTCATGATCACGTTGATCTGCAAGTCAGTGCCCTGTATGCTCTGCAGGTGCACTGCTACAACAGCAACTTCCCCAAAGGTGAGTGGCCGAGGACAGTAGCCGGGCAGTGGCGAGCGTGGGGCAGTTTTTTCCACATCACACTAGATCACGGGGTTTGTGTGTTATCTTTTAGGCATGTTGCTCCGCTTTTTTGTTCACTTTTATGACATGGAAATTATTGAAGAAGAAGCTTTTTTGGCTTGGAAAGAAGATATAACCCAAGAATTTCCTGGGAAAGGCAAGGCTTTGTTCCAGGTAAATCTTTTGTTGGAGGCATTTAGTCTGCTTTTTTCAGTTTACTTAGTATTTAGTGAAGTACAGGAGGCAAAATAGTTGTAGTTTTATCTGTATGTATCTTTCTGCATGTTTACAAGCTTTGGTAAAAATAGTACAGTGAGGGAAAGCTGTGAAGTGGTGTAAGGCTTCTATCCTAGTGATTACATATGTAAGATGTTGGCAGCTAACATTTTTTAGAAGTAAAGCTACTCCCAAAGGTTGAATGGTTGAGTGATTTCACAAGATTGGATTTAAGCTTTTAAAAAAATGTTAGTAAAGAAGAGATTGCTTCTCATTTCTCACATCTTCATTTTCTGTGAGTGGAATTCTAGTCCTAGGGGAAGACCTTTATATCTCTGGGGATTCTAAAATCACAGTACATTAATCACCTACAGAGTAGTTGAAAAACCAGTTTCAGATTTAGCGGGTCTGTGGTACACAACACAGTCCAGGCGATTCTCATGCTGATTTCATAGGGGATCAGGCTTTGAGAAACACTGGTCTCTACAGTATTTTCTTCCTAAGGTTCACAGGTGAGCTTTGTGAGCTAATCATTCTCCCTGCCCTTGGGGAATCTGCTAGCAATTCTGGGGTAGGGCTAGAAATCTTTTTAGGAATCTTTCTCTTCTCTCTCTCCCCAATATTGCTAACATAATTCAGGTTTGGGAGAACCCCTGTCCCATACTAAAATGAGCCTACGATGTGATTGGAAGTAGTGTCAAGAAGTCAACAGCTTCCCAAATATAAAGAATAAATTCTCTTTAATAGCCAAGTAATATTTACAGTATGTTCTGAGGCTTTTGTTACTATAAAGGGTGTACCACCTAAAACTTAGGATCAAGCTAGCAAACCCACTAAAGGAGCTAAGTCAAAACTATGGATTTGAGTTTCTCTTTCAGAAGCATGGCTTAATTCTGTTAACTTACAAATTTACAGGTGAATCAGTGGCTAACCTGGCTAGAAACTGCTGAAGAAGAAGAATCTGAGGAAGAAGCTGACTAAAGAACCAGCCAAAGCCTTAAATTGTGCAAAACATACTGTTGCTATGACGTAACTGCATTTGACCTAACCACTGCGAAAATTCATTCCGCTGTAATGTTTTCACAATATTTAAAGCAGAAGCACGTCAGTTAGGATTTCCTTCTGCATAAGGTTTTTTTGTAGTGTAATGTCTTAATCATAGTCTACCATCAAATATTTTAGGAGTATCTTTAATGTTTAGATAGTATATTAGCAGCATGCAATAATTACATCATAAGTTCTCAAGCAGAGGCAGTCTATTGCAAGGACCTTCTTTGCTGCCAGTTATCATAGGCTGTTTTAAGTTAGAAAACTGAATAGCAACACTGAATACTGTAGAAATGCACTTTGCTCAGTAATACTTGAGTTGTTGCAATATTTGATTATCCATTTGGTTGTTACAGAAAAATTCTTAACTGTAATTGATGGTTGTTGCCGTAATAGTATATTGCCTGTATTTCTACCTCTAGTAATGGGCTTTATGTGCTAGATTTTAATATCCTTGAGCCTGGGCAAGTGCACAAGTCTTTTTAAAAGAAACATGGTTTACTTGCACAAAACTGATCAGTTTTGAGAGATCATTAATGCCCTTGAAGTGGTTTTGTGGGTGTGAAACAAATGGTGAGAATTTGAATTGGTCCCTCTTATTATAGTATTGAAATTAAGTCTACTTAATTTATCAAGTCATGTTCATGCCCTGATTTTATATACTTGTATCTATCAATAAACATTGTGATACTTGATAGAGTTGTGTGTGACTTAAGTAGCAACTACAGGCAGGTTTAGGAATTATGGTTTAGGAGCACCTGGGTGGCTTAGTGAATTAAGCATCCACATCTCGATTCACGATGATCTCATGGGTCGTGATATGGAGGCCCACGTCCAGCTCTGTGCTGACAGCACGGAGCTTGCTTGGGATTCTCTCTCTGACCCTCCCCTGCTCCTGTACACACACTGTTGCTCTCTCAAACCTTTAAAAAAAAAAATGACAGAGAAAATTCAAGGGGAAGTCTCACAAATTTAGAGAACCCTTAATGCATAGCAACAAACTTGGTGACATTTGTCCTGTGAAATACATGGTAACTTGAGAAGCTAACCATACATGGATGGCCGGACGACACAAAAATGACCGTGGTGTAGTAGCAGTGGTATATCTTAAAACCCACTATACTATGGAATGGTATTAAGTCAAGATAGTACTTTGGTCTGCACAGCCCTACATCTGATCTGGTCTGCAGTCCTGTCCTTTTCCCAACACCCTATTTCTCTAACTTCCTGCAACTTGGCACTCATTCATTCTCCTGCCACGCTGGCCTCCTTCCTGGGACATGCCAAGCATAAGCGGCTTTTTCCCATTTATCCCCTCACCCCCATAACTAGATGACTTGGCTCCCCAAGTTGTGGCTCAAATGCCGGGTTAATTAGGACCCCACTGTCTACCCTATTTAAAAAATGTAACTCAGGGCTACCTGGCTGGCTCAGTGGGAAGAGCATGTGACTATTGACTTCAGGGTTTGGAGTTACAGCGCCATGGGTGTAGAGCTTACTTTAATAACAAAAACAAAACGCACATAATTCTCTTCTTTTTACATTGTGCCATGACCACCATTACTGCATATTTAGGTCTAACTCCCTCCAGGATGTGAGGAGATGGAGTTTTTTGTTCTGTTTGGCTGTATCTATCCCCAGCACCTAGAACAGAGCCTAGCACACAGAATACTTAACCAAGTCACAAATTAATAAAATTACTCTACCTGACAGGATCTGGACCTAAAAGGAAAAAGTGGAAAGGACGGACTTGAGTAACAAGATAGGGTTCATTCCTACCACTTAGTAGCAGTGTGATCTTAGGCAAGGTACTTTGTTCCTCTGAGCTGATTTGAAAATGGGAATAATGCCACGAGAACTAAAAGTAATGTGAATGTCACTAGCAAGAGAGCCTCCTACGGAAGTAGGCCTTTAATGTATGTGAATTCACATTTTACCTTAGCTGCTTCCATCCCGAGCTTCCAGTCAGCACATCAATCCAATGGGCATTTCTCAGTCTTAGTTGACCTATGAAAAGCATTCAGCAATTTTTATCTCTTTGCCTTCAGCTCTTTTCTAGCCTGGCTTATAAACGTTACTGTTAAGCTTTGCTCAACGCTCAACTTCTATTGCTCCGATTACCATCTACATCCTGAAGGCGTCTGTGTCTTGGAAGAGCATCAAATTGCACATCCAACCAGCTCCTGGACACTTTATCTGAATGTGCCCCAAGCACTTCAAACTCAGTGTGTCCATCACTAAACTCCCTCAAACCAACATTTCCTCCTTTTCTGGCTCTAAATGATACTCCCATCTGAGCCCAAAAGGAGTCACCCTTGACCTCGCTTCCTTCCCAACCACATTCTGACCATCTTCCTTCCATGATAGCTACTGAAGCCCTTGCCTTCTTCCCATCTCCACTGCACTGCCCCGCACCAGGCTCCACTGTCTCACGCCTGAATCACTGCAATTGACTTCCGAACAGTCGCCCTTCCTGTTCATCTTGCTCTTCTTCCAGTCCATTCTCTGCATCACAGAGTGTTAAAACTCTGCCCTTTAGTGGCTCCAAGTTTTCTTCAGAAGAAAATCCAAATTCTTTTAACAATGGAGCAATGGAGTTACCTGCTGATTGCCCCTTTAAGTGTTTTGGGGTTTTGTTTTGTTTTGTTTCATCTATCTCTGGGTCTCTCACAGGCTGCTCCCTGTGCCTGGACCATTGTTCTCCTTACTATTCCTACTTTTTCATCTCCCTTCATCTAGCTTATTCTCACTCATCCTTCAGACATGAGCATAAACGTTCCACATTTGGAAGGCTTGCCTTCCTCTGCCAAGACTAGGTGAGGAGTTTGTACCAATCAAGAGCTCTTGGATGCAAAGAAGAGAAACTTACGCTGGACAAACTGAGTAGAAAGGAACTTTATCAGAACTCCCTTCAAGGGAGCCCTGAGACCAGACTTAGAAATGAAGAGGGACTAAGGGAAGCTGGGTAGCCTGAACCACAGAAACCGCCTGACCAATGTTGCCAGCACCCCCATCACACCCCAGAGCCTCCTGTGCCGGTATCTGAATCCCCCAGTGACATCAGGTCCAGGTTCAGAGCCCCAGGCAGAAGCCCACAACTGACTAGGCTTGGATCACATGTTCTCCCCTTGCGGAGCCTGGATCTTCAGGGCCCCTGCTGTGTCAAGCAGGCCCTGGTGCCTGCAAAGACTTACAGTGCGAAGGGAAAGAAGAACTTTGGAAGGGAACTTGGGTAGACAGCCAAAACATAATTGTCTGCTAGGTGGCCTCTCTGTACTCCAACTCCCCTTCTAGCACTCACCACACTGCGCTCTGACCACCTGCTTGCTGCCGGGCTTTCCACTGTGCTGAGAGCTCCCAGATGGCGGGGAGTGTTGCGTGCATTGCTCTATTCCCAGGGCTTGGCACAGGGCTAGACACATATTAAGGACCAATAATGGAATGCATTCTATGGAATGCAACAATGAATCGAGGTTTTGTGGAACACGAATTTTATATAACTGGGGCATGAGGGAAAAGGTGTGTCTCTTCAAGAACACAAACTTGGGGTCAGGGTCCAGATAGAGTCCTGTGTAAGAGTCTGGCCTTGAAACAAGCTCATTGACTTCCTGGCAATCCGAGCGAGTGACTACACTTGATACCCAACGGCATGATCATTCTTGTCCTGATCTGTACCAGATCTGCTTTGAATCCAATTACAAAACGCTCAGCTCCCCACGTTAATTTATTCATTCGTACATTCAAAGGTGAGCGCCTCATCACTCACTGCCAGCCTTGTGCTAGGGCTGTGACACGGCAGCAGTGAGACACCATGTCTTCCCAGGCAAGAGCCCCCTCCTCTACAGCGGGGGAGGTAGATGGGAGCTGACGGTGCAACCACGGCCGGTGATAGGCCACCCGAGCCAAGAGGAGGAAACACCCTGGAGAAGCTGTGACTTCAAGGAAGAATCACTCTCCTGACAAGCGTTTGATGCGGGGGGGGGGGGGGGGGGCTCTCTAGGCAGTGGTAGGGAAGCCGGCTTCACCTTTCTCCTGGCTCCGCAGAGCCCCCATCTACCCGCCCACCCCCTCCACCCCAGAGGCGCTCCACCAACACTTCTGATTGAGGGGACATCTTTCATCAGCCGGAGGTGGCAGTGCAGGGCAGCTTCAGGGACCAGCTCCTCAGCGGGGCCAGGAGGACAGGGACTTACAAAGCTCCTTCCTCGTACCTCACTAGATTTAGAGTCAGCCTTCCAATGGGGGTCCTCCAAGGAAACCCCGGGCTCTGGTCAAGAAGACGCCTGAGCACACAGCAGAGCGGAGCATACACAGGACCCTGGAGCCACATGCCACCCAGACCCACAGACTGTCCTGTCAGCCCACCTCACCTGGAGTCAGTCCCTAAGGATGGGATAGAGCCAAGGTCAGGCTTACTGTCTCCACCGCGCCCTCTGCTGGGCTCCGAGGAGAAGACACCCACCTCTCTCGGGAGGAGGACACCAGGGAACTCGTCTGGTACAGCCCAAGGGAAAGAGGACCAAACCTATTGGGCATGCTCATCAAGGGGGGAGGGGAGAGGGAGAATTTACTTTGGTTTGGTCTGGTCCCCCTGTCAACCGTGGATGTCAACAGTGTGACTGATTATCAGTGAATCCTGAGGGCCACTCAGGTCTGCGTGAGACCCACAGCGTCACAGACTGGAGCCTGAATCCCAGCTTCCCAAGGAATTAGTTCTAAGAGCCTGAATCCCAGTAATTACTAATTCCCAAGTAATTAGTTCCAAGAGCTTAGGCGAATTGCTTCACCTCTCTGGGCTTCATATGCCTTATCAATGGATCATGACCTGAGCCGAAGTCAGATGCTTAACCAACTTGAGCCACCCAGGCGCCCCATCCTTATCTATGGAAATAATCCTTGGTTTGGCCACTTCCTAGGGTCATTGCAAGGAGCAGGATAGACAGGTAATGAGAAACAGTGTTTGACAGGTGTGGGGATTGCTCTACAAGTCCCTTCATCTTAGAAATACTTACTGAGTACCAGCTACATGCTGGGCCCTGTTCCAGTGCTAGGGATGAAACAGTGAATGAGGCAAAGGCTTCTTTTGGAGCGCACATTCTGGCTGACAGGAGAGAGAGAAGAAACAAGTGGCTGGTGTCTGATGGAAAGTGCTATACATAGCAAAATAAAACAGAAGAGCAGGGAGTGATGCAGATGCTAGCTGAAATAGGGCGTTCAGGGATTGCTTTGTGAGGAAGGGGCCCTGGAGCAAAGATCTAAATAAAGTGAGGGAGTGAATGATGCAAATGTCTGGAGGAAGAACTTTCCAGGCACAGGGGAAGCACAGCCAAAGGCCTTGAGATGGGAACACACATGGGGCGTCTGAGGAACAATGAGGGAGCCAGTGTGGCTGAGCAGAGAGCAGGGTCCTGCGGCTGGAGAGCGGCAAGGGGGCATGTGAAAGAGCAGGACATCATGAGGACTGTGGCTTTTGTTCTAAGTGGAACAGACTGCCTTTGGAGGATTACTATTATTATTTATTAATAATATTAATTATTCATTAATATTATCCACCCTTTGCTATGGCATATTAGCGTGCTTATTCTAGCTAACATTGCTTGAGCATTTCGTACATGTGGGGTTGGATTAGGCACATTAATCATCCCATTTAATCTTCCCAACCTCTTGGAGACCAGTACTTTATTATCTTTATCTTATTGATAAGGAAACTGGCACCTTGCCCAGGGTCTTTCATTTATTCAACAAGAAGTCATGGGCACCTTTTGTGTGCGTTTTTGATGTACTAGGACACAACGTTGTCATGGGGTCATCATTCAAACCCTGTCCTGCATTTCAGGAGCCACAACTCATCTCTGCTAGACCTGTTGGGGGAACAGAAGGAAAGGAAAGAAAGAGACTCACCCAGGGGCAGTGAGCTCCTCCTTCCTGGGAGGGTGCAGTCAGAGCTGGGTGAGCACCTGATGGTGCAGGTGCCTCTCAAGGTCCGGCCAAAGGACCGAGGTGAGGAACAATCAGCCTCCACATCCCCCTGTTATGAATTGAGTTGTGTCTCACCCAAAAGATATGTGGAAGTCCTAACTCCAGGGACCTGTGACTGTAACCTTATTTGGAAATTGTCTCTTTGCAGACGTAATCAAGATGAGGTCGTAAGGATGGGTCCTCATCCAATATGGATGGTGTCCGTATGAGAAAAAAGAGACACACAATCACACACAGGGAGAACACCATATGATGAGAGAGGTGGAGACTGGAGTGAGGTTTCTACAAGCCAAGGGATGCCGAGGATTGCCAGCAACACCAGAGGCTGAGAGAACAGCATGGACCACATGCTTCCCTACGGCCTTCAGGTGTCCTGCCAATGTCTCAATTTCAGACTTCCAGCATCCAGGACTAGAGAGAGTCCATTTCTGTTGTTCTGAGGCACTCAATTTCAGCCCTAGGAAACGGAAACTAGCACACCTGCCCCTGCTCTACTAGCATCCCCATTGCCACCATGACGAAGCCTTCCAGGCCACCCCTGCCTGTCCCCTCCCCAGAACCCACCTCACTGCCCAGCTGGGTGCAGAAGGTGAGGGAAGAGCCTGGATGAATGAATGAATGGATGGTAGAGCTCTATTTTGTTCTGAGAAAAATCAACTCTGAAAAAAATTACCACACTAGTAATCCCCATTAGCGCTAAAAACTTAGAAAATAAAAATAAGTGAAAAGATATAAAATTAATCCTATTAAAGAGTTTCATAATTTGGGGCAAGGTGACTTTTCAGAGCATATCATTGGTGACAGCCCCAGATTTGGTGAGGCCCGAAGATGAAATCATTTGAGGAGCCATTTTAGGAAAAATAATACAAAATTACAAATACAAAATTAGGTACAGGGCCCAAGGAGGTGGGGGACCCTGAAGCATAAGCTTCTTCAACTTCACAGAAAACCCACCTCTGCGTGGAAACAAACAAACAAGATCCAGAAACCACAAAGGAACATATTGATGGATTTGTCTATTAACGTGTTTGGCTCAAAATAAACAAAGGACAAACTAAGAAAAATATTTGCCATATTTACAATTAAGAGTTGGCCACAGGGGCACCTGGGTGGCTCAGTTGGTCAAACGTTCAGCTCAGGTCATGATCTCATGGTTTCGTGAGTTGGAGCCCCACGTTGGGCCCCGTGCTGACAGTATGGAACCTGCTTGGGATTCTCCCTCTCTCCCTCCCCCTCCCCCACTCATGCTGTCTCTGTCTCTCTCTAAATAAATAAATAAACTTAAAAAAAAAAAGCCACAAAAAGCTCTTAGAAATCAGTAAGAAAAAGGCTGGCTTCTGGGAGCCCCAACTATGTGCCTGGCCCATGGCATACATTATTGCATTGGAATCTCAGAACAGTACTGGGGTGCAGACATTGTTATCCCAATTGAACCCATAGGAAATCAGGGCTGAGGGACATGAAGCCACCATTCAAATGAAGCCACTGTCCAAAATCACATAGTTTGTTGTTGGAAGAACTAGGATTTACAGTATGAATAACTCTAAAGCTTATATGTTTTCCGTTAGACACAGTCAACATTGGAGCTGGTTTCCAAAGGTGGGGAAACTAAAATATGGCAACCCACACCATAGATACCTGCAGTTTTCCATCCCCAAATGGCCCAACATTTTAGCATTAACAGTTTGTTTCAAGTGACAGGAGACCCTCTCAATTACTTTTTGTGCACAAGGATGTATTATTTGGGGATGACACACTCATGAGGGACCATAAGGCAAGCTGAGGGCCAAGCGTAAGCTAGCACAACCCCCCGCCCCACCTTCCCACCCCCTCCGGCTGGGTGGGATCAGTGTGGTATTCCTCAGGCACCCTTGGCTGCCCAAGAACAAAGGACAGAAAACAAAAGGTTAAAGTGATAGAGTCTCCATCGGTTTACAAATATCTTTAGTAATATTACAAGAAAAGGGCGATCTTATCAATAGCCTAATCTCCAGCAACTCCCTACTATCTTAATGATACTGCTTTGCTAGAGGGAAAAACAAACTTAGTTTGACAACAGCTAGGCCTCCAGTAATTCGTAAGTCCTCTTTAGCATATGGCAATTCCTTTAAGAAACTTCCTCCTGAGAGGCGCCTGGGTGGCTGAGTCAGTTAAGCATCTGACTTCATGATCTCACGGTTTGTGAGTTTGAGCCCCGCATCAGGCTCTGTGCTGACAGCTCAGAACCTGGAGCCTGCTTTGAATTCTATGTCTCCCTCTCTCTCTCCACTCCTCCCCTGCTCACGCTCTGTCTCTGTCTCTCAAAGATGAATAAACATTAAAAAACAAAAAACTTCTTCTTGACTTTACCTCCCCCAACTCCACAGTATATAAGCAGTCACTCTTCACAACCCCAGGGCAGCGGGTCCAGTCCTGATGCTTTAATAAAATCACACTTTTTTGCACCAAAGACGTTTCTAGAATTCTTTCTTGGCTGTTGGCTCTGAACCCCCACCACCACTCCAAAACCCCATCATCATGAACCTGAAAGGGCCCAATCAATGCTAGTTTTCAATGTGTATGGAGATCTCCCCCCGACAGGCTCGGTGTAAAAGACCAAAACAGACCAAAAAAGCACAGAGAAATTTAACACAGATTTAATCGTTATTCCTGGGGATGTAATCACACAATCTAAAGAGTTAGCAAAAATTACAAATAAGCATTTTAAGGATCAACTTAAAAATCAGTATGCTCCATGGAGGTGCACAAGATGCACTTACTATACAAAAGCAAAGGCCCAAAGTCTTACTGTGATGTGAATGAGCACATGTAGCTCAGAATGCGTCTCCAGCCAAACATACACAGACTGTCAGGCCTGGATCACAAACAATGCCCGGGGAGGGAAGGATACCTCCTCTCAAAAGCCACATAGTTTGGAACGTGGCTGGAGACCAAGGCCCTGGTCAAAGATTTTATGATGAATTTGAGTAAAATTATTTTATGAAATGTGGAGAAAAACACTAGTTCTTAACCAATGTTTTGTTTTATATGTGGTTTTAAGTGTATGTTTGTAAATTAATTAATACCTGTGATTAATAGACATTGAACTATTTCGCCTGCATCCCAAAGTCTATAAACTTCAGTTAAATCAAGCACCTTTTGAGCAGCGAAAGACGCTTTACCGCGGGAAAAGGATCACACTGTAATTCAAGGCCACCTTACATTTGGGCATATATGGTACATGGGACGCAAAACACAATTACTGTTTTATCTTTGGAAATGCTGAGCAGGGAGTCCTGTCACCAGAGCAATGTGGATGCCGCACTGCCTAACCACACTGCTTTAACAAAACCCACGTCAGTAACAACGTGCCACGGAAAGACAAGGTCACAACCACATCCCTCCCTACTCCAGTGCCACAACACAACAGGCCCTGGGGAAGAGGTACCCAGCCTTCGGGGCCAGGAGTGACACCGTTCTGTAGTTCTTATGCCCCTGCCCTCCCCTCCGCCCCCTCCCTCAATAGGGACCCCTGCGTTACTGGAGTCGTAGGAGACTGTACCCCCACTCTAAGCACCTTTTTTCCCATCATGCCTCACTCCCTCCCCACCCCACCAGAAGCCCGAGGGCCCCTGGTCCTCCACCCTAGACCCTCACCCCGAATTTTTCTGTATATATGCTACTCTGTCCCAATTCCCCACCCCTGCTCTCTCAAACCCTTTCTTCATGTCCCCTAGGTCCCCCAGTCTGTCACCAGCAAATGTCCCCATATATGCAATCTTGCTCTGAACATTACGGTCATCTTCTTTCTCTGAAGGAAATCTGGCTGTTTCCTGAGCCCGTGACTTCCCCTGCTCTCTTTCCTCTCGTGCCAGTGGCCTTGGATGGGCCCCTGACCACCTTACTTCCCATCAGCACTTTCGAACCACTTCTGTCCTCTTTTCTTCCAAGGACTCAGACCCTTTGAAGTTTACACCATCTGACTTTACTGCCTCTCAGGTATGCCCACTTTCCTGCTCTTCGAAATAACGGTTTCATATCTTCTCCTGTTTGCCTAAGCCTTCTCTGACCCTTTCCTCCCCCTTCCTTGTCTCTCCACACCAAGCCCCTTCTAGCCCCAATGAAAAAAAACTGTGGGTGTTCCCACAGTTCCCAGTTTGTTTTTTCTTAAATGTTTATTTATTTGAGAGAGAGAGAGAGAGAGACAGAGAGCAGGGGAGGAGCAGAGAGAGAGGGGAGAGAGAGAATACCAAGCAGGCCCTGTATTGTCAGCATAGAGCCCAACATGGGGCTTGATCTCATGAACTGAGAGAGCATGACCTGAGCCAAAATCAAGAGTCAAATGCTTAACAGACTGAGCCACCCAGGTGCCCCAGGGGTACACTTGTCATGAGGTACAACCTCACTACTCAAATTGTAGTCTTTGGATTCGTATCATCTGGGAGTTTGTTAGAATTGTAAAATATTTGGACTCACTCCGGACCTACTGGATCAGAATCTTTAGGTGATTTCTGAGCCCATTAAAGTTTGACAACCCTGATGCACAACATAATACAGGCTCCCCTGCTGACCACCAAGGATTATACTACGTCTCCAGGAGTGGGACTCAGCTTCTACTGCATGGAGAAGCAAGTCTGTGCCCCCAGGTCTTCTTACGATCCAAACAACTGATTTTCCAATTTTCCAACTTTTTCTATGGGTGGAGTCCCAGCTCTTTTCAAAGGGGCCAAAGCCTCTCCCCATTCTCGGACCCTGTTCCCTTGGGCCAAATAACTGTAAAGCACTTGCCATCCTCGTGATAGGGCATAGGGGCCAGTGGCCACAGCACAAATGTCACTGGGAGTCAATGCCATCTCATATGACAACTGAGAGCCTTGAATCTGCCTTGAATAGAGGTTTCTGACGAAGCCAACTGTTTGCAGTGTGAGATTCCAGCAGGAAGAGTCCCTGAGTCTTCTTGGAGGATCAGAGGGGTGGAAACCTGAGTTCTGTGATTTCTGTGAACCATGGACAGGAAGGAGGTGTATGATTCTGAGGCCAGAGTGTTCAGGGTGGGTTGATAAGACAGCTGCAGGTGCTGAAGCAAGGTTTGAACGTTCTTTAAACCAACACCAAGGGCGCCTGGGTTGCTCAGTCAGTTAAGTGTCCAGCTTTGGCTCAGGTCATGATCTCATGGCTCATGGGTTTGAGCCCCACGTTGAGCTCTGTGTTTATAGCTTGCAGCCTGGAGCCTGCTTTGGATTCTGTCTGTCTCTGTCGCTCTCTCTCTCTGCTCATCCCTTGCTTGTGCTCACTCTCTCTCTCTCAAAAATAAACATTAAGAAAATAATAAAAAATAAACCCCAGCATTCATCCCTCACTTAATAGGTCAAGGAATATGGTGATGCTCCCTTCTCACCCCTCCTTGGCCCAAGAGGGCTCCTTCACGTCGCTTCTGCTGCCACTTTGAGTTGGAAGTAGCAGGAGGAGAGAGACGGAAGAACGCGTCTACACACAAGCTGGGGCCAGGACAGTCCAGCAGCGGGCCGAGGCAGGAAATGAAGTCTCCACTTCTTTCCCGGCTAAGGAACTTGGAGCACCAGCTCACAAAAGAGAAATCAAAGCAGCATTGTTCCAAAGAACAAAACAGTCCAGGAGAGAACAAAGGATTTGGCATTGATCCCTCTCAGGGAGAAGATGCTATCATAGACACTCCACCCTGCTTAGATGAACTAGCCCGTCTGGGTCTAGAGATCAACTTCCGGGTTTGTTTATTAGGATCAGGCCCAAGAGTAATGATCTTTCAGTAGTTTGCCCAATATGCAGTACCTTCACAATTATAAAAATGAGAACAAAATCTGCTGAGCAATCAGAATGGTTTCTAACAAACAACCACCTAACCCTTTACAGCCACGTGGAGAGTGTGGCAGTGCACTTGCGGGTGGTCACCTTGTCTGTCTGTGATGGGGCACTTGGACTCTGACCAAATGTTTGCCACTCACAGGTCAAATGTAAACACGACTCCGGCGAAATGAATTTGCTAAAACTCTTGTAGGAGAGAAGAATGGAGTTACAGAGACCTCCGAGTCCGATTCTTTCTGCCGGCATCCATTTTTAGATTAGAGATTCAGTTGTGAGAACAAAATATAAATTAGTACCTATGTCTTGCCAAGTCCTATGCTCGGCTCTTAGCAAATAGATGAAAAGGACAGAATCCCTGTCCTCGAGTTCGCTCACTGGTGGGGACATAGGAATAGATTATTTCAATCAAGAGTCTGAGGTCGTTCAGGTCAGAGGTGGGGAGCCTGACATACCTCACTTTCTGTAGGAGCACACAACAATAACCACTGTTTGAATTACGACCCTGGATCATCAAAAGAGGGTTAAATACTTCACTGAGGAGAATCATATGTGGGAATGGAGAGGGGTGCCATTGAGAACAAGTATACAAGCAGTCTCTGGTAGGGGCCGAGGTATTGAATTATGTTCGTACTTACTATATTACACCTTCTTCTGCGTATGCATGATAAACAGAATGACTGAACTGTCCTTTCCTCCCCCGTCACCCCAGATGTCCAGCACAGGACAAAATAATCTTTATTTTTTCTTTAAGTTTATTTATTTATTTGAGGGGGGTGGGGAGGAATGGAGAGAGAGAATCCCAAGCAGGCTCTGTGCTGTCCGTGTGGAGCCCGATGCCGGGCTCAATCTCATGAACCGTGAGATAATGACCTGAGCCAAAATCAAGAGTCGGACACTTAACCGACTGAGCCACCCAAGTGCCCCAATAATTTTATTTTTAAATCAGTTTGAAACAGCATTTTCTGTGGTTTATCACCAAAAGCATCTTACCTGCAAAGGACTCTAGAATTCAGCGTTTTTCTAGCTTATCTGGTTATGGAATTCTTTTTTAAGGAGTATCTTTTGGGACTAGTGTTTCAGGGAAAACGTGCGGCAAACAGACTGGATTAGAGATTTAGGGGACAGAACGGACAAGAAGGTGAATTCACTAATTTACTGACTTCTGGATAAGACACTTCAAAATCTAGCCCCGATGTCTTGCACCAGGTAAGTGTTCTCTTCACTACTGAGCTGTGGACCGCATGACCAAGTACAGATTTGCCCCTGGAGTGCTGCAACAGTGGCAATCTAGAATAGATCAACATGTCAAGGAAAATGCAGAAAAAAGTTGAGGTATTTAAAACACAGTATTTTCAGAATGACAAATGTTACAAAAACATTTTGGCTCTAGTAAACGGAATAAACAAAAAAATCAAGAGCGAATATACATATTTTGTATGCAAAACATATCATTTATCTGAATCTGTGGAAAAATTAAGCTTGAAATAGCAGACATGATTTCCAATTGCTTGGAACGGAAAGACCTCAGGTTACTCAGGCTGTTGAAGTAGACTAGATGGTCTGTTCAAAATTCTCTGTAATGACCCTGGAATGTTTAACTTGAAAGGCTGTCAAACCACCTTATTTGATAGATAGGGATACGGAGGCTGAAAAGTAAAGTGCTTCGTCACATCAATGTGAGTGTCAGAGTCGGGCTAGAAGCCAGGGCCTGATGCCAAGTGAGGCCCTGATGACAGGCTACAGTCTGTTGATTTGAGCCTCCCAAATCAGTGGGCACACTGAGGTCTAGATGAACTTGATTTGCCTGTAGCATATACCCTTTTCTGTGTTCCTGATGCTACATGATAAGCATTATATGCAGTGCTAACACTCCCCAAATACCAAAGCATCAGGAACTATCTTTAGGAAAAAACTGTACTGGCCCATGCTCCAAATTCTGGTTTTGGGAGCTGATACGAGGTCTATCTTTATTTTAATGCTTATTTATTTTTGAGAGAGCGCAGGCAGGGCAGGGGAAGAGAGAGGGGGACAGAGGATCGAAAGTGGGCTCTGTGCTGATGTCAGAGAGCCCAACGTGGGGCTTGAACAGACGAACCCTGTTCGTCTAGATCACGACCTGAGCTGAAGCTGGATGCTCAACTGACTGAACCACCCAGGTGCCCCTTTAAGAGGTCTATCTTGATTCTATTGGCTACTTAATCTCCCAGGGAAGAAATTGTTTGTTAGTAGAATCAAAACAAGGGATACTTAGAAAGCTCCAGGAAGGCCACATTTCCTGGAGATTAAAAATATTTTTCTCCAGAGGAACTAGGCAGAAGCAAGAGTTTTTTTAAAAGGAAAGAGTAATGCCCTGGTCCCCACTCAGTCTAAACAAGGATTGCTGAGTTTGGTCAATAGTGCCAAACATTCAGAGCCGATTCAGTCACAGGAGGACTTTACTGGGAGTTCATCACAGGCTCACCATCGAACCTGCCTTCATAATCTTCACAACAATCCTATGAATTAAGTATAGTCTTCCACTATAATGGAAGAGTCGCCTGCTTAAGAAAACTCATGCTATGAAATAGTAATTTCAGCAGAGGAAGTGATTGAGTTTCAGTCAGATTAACAACGTGGGTTTTCTTGCCTAAATTTAAGCAAAATTTATTTTAAAGTTTAATAGCTCCAATAGTTGTGATACTTGGACTAGTTTGGAATTAACGTGAAAGCCAACGTAAATCACATTCTCTAATTGTGTCAGACCCATGCGAGTCTCTCAAAACTTACAGTGTAGGAGAAATGGCTCCTAGTTAGGAGAGGGGCTTAACTAGGGAAGTAACTTGCTCAAGGTCACATGGCTTGTCAGCATCACAAAGCAAGATTCGATTCCAGGACACCTAGATTCCAGTATCTCTGCTCATAACCAACTATTTCCTGCTGCCTTCTCCTGCTGACGTTGACCTCACTAAGAAAGGGAAGCTGAGGTTTGTGTTCAAGATGGCGACATGGAGGATCCTGAACTCACCTCCTCCCATGGACGCACTGAATCTACAGTTACCCATGGAAAAATTTGCTCTGAAAAAACCCCCAAAACTAGCAGAATGACCCCTTCACATCCAGCAAATGAGAGGGAAAAAATCACAACAAAGCAGGTAGGAAAGGCTGAAAAACAACCTCACCATTAACCCAACTCCCCACCCTCTTACCCCCTACCCATTCACCTCCCTACCCCTCACCCTCTCAACCCTTTACTCCCTCACTTCCTTGCCCCCTACCGCTGCACCCTTAACCCCCCAACCCCCAGCAGCAACCCACAATTGGGAGGGGACTCAAAACCCAGAGCTTCTCCCCTGAGGAGTTGGTACCCATATTAGTCACCCCAGCTTTTGAGACCTGCTCCTGAAAGACAAGCCCCCAAAACAGCTAGCTTTGAAAAACAAGCAGGCCCAAGCCCAAAAGACCCGTGGGGCTGCGGCAAACTGAGAAACAGCTCTGAAAGAACTCACACGTGTACTTACTCACCGTGTAACTCACGGGCTTCTGGCCCGATGCAGAAGCAGCCTTTGAAAAGTGCTCAGACTTTATGTGACAGAAGGTCATTTGCTAATTTTAAAGCGTTGGACTCGAGGGCAGGGGCCTGCTGGGATACTCTCTGGACAAAAACCGATGGACGCCATCTTTCTGCTCCCTCCTGGCGGGTGCCATCTTTGAGGCCCCTCTCGGCCGTGCTTCTCAGCTCCAGTTTCTCCCGGAGAGGAGCTTCTATATGCAGCTGATGCCCTGGTTTTGCCATGACCCAGTTTTTGTGGCTGTAGCCCAGGGGATGCCCCTTGATCACCTGGCTCTGAGCGCCTGGGGGCTTGTATTCCTGGGTCCCATGGGACAGTAATCATCAGAGATGTTCTGGCCTCTGTATAGAGAGCACACTGAAATACAGCCCCAGTCTTTCTGGGAAGGAGGCCTATTTGCTTGTTGAGGAGCTTCGGCCTGCCCACTAATTGGGGCCTACACAGCTGCAATCAAGGAACGGAGGCCTGTAGAAGCAATCTCTGTGCTCTCTGCCTTGCTCCAGCTGTCCCATATATTAAATAGCCACCACCCACAGGGCACAGCAACAGGAACTCAGTCTTCCTGTGAAAGGGACCTATTGGGCCTGAGGGTCTGGTTTCCAGTCAGCCTGGATCTAGGCATTGTCTGAGGTCCTTTATGACACTGACAGGTCCTGGCATACCCTCAACTACTGGGAGCTATGAAAAATAAAATAGGCTGCTTGGACAATCATAAAGGTTTGAGAGACCACCAAGAACTAGGGCAGAGGGTTGAATGATAGGTTTCACTGTACATAGTTACATTTTTTTTCTTGTGATTATAACTTTTAAGATGTACTCTCTTAGGGGTGCCTGGGTGCCTCAGTCCGTTAAGCGTCTTTTTTTTATTTTAATAGTTTTTTCTTTTTTTAACGTTTATCTTTGAGAGAGAGCACAAGCAGGGGAGGGGCAGAAAGAGGGGGACAGAGGATCCAAAGCGGGCTCTGTGCTGACAATGGCAAGCTCAATATGGGGCTTGAACTGCGAGATCATGACCTGAGCTGAAGTCAGATGCTCAACCACTGAGGCACCCAGGTGCCCCATGCATCTGACTCTTGATCTCAGCTCAGGTCTTGATCTCAGGGTCATGAGTTCAAGTCCCACCCTGGGCTCCATGCCCTGCATGGTGTCTACTTAAAAAAAAAAAAAGATGTACTCTTAGCAGCTTTTATTTTTATTTTTATTTTTTTTAATTTTTTTTTCAACGTTTATTTTATTTTTGGGACAGAGAGAGACAGAGCATGAACGGGGGAGGGGCAGAGAGAGAGGGAGACACAGAATCAGAAACAGGCTCCAGGCTCTGAGCCATCAGCCCAGAGCCCGACGCGGGGCTCGAACTCACGGACCGCGAGATCGTGACCTGGCTGAAGTCGGACGCTTAACCGACTGCGCCACCCAGGCGCCCCTCTTAGCAGCTTTTAAATATGCATCACAGTATGATTAACTATAGTTGCCAAGCTGTACATTGCATTCCCTTGATTTCATGATTTATAACTGCAAGTCTGTACCTTTTGACCCCCCCTTAGCCCATTCCCCACAAACCTCTCACCTCTAGCAACCACCAATCTGTTCTCTTTATTTATGAACCTCATTTCATTTTTTAGATTCCACAGATAGGTGAGATCATGCAATATTTATCTTTTTTTCTCTGGCTTATTTCACTTAGCATAATGCACTCAAGGTCCATCCATGTTGTCACCAATGGCAAGATTCCATTCTTTTTTATGGCCAAATAATATTCCATTGTGTGTATGGAATGGAAGATATCTCACATTTTCTTTATCCATTCATCTATCCAGGGACACTTAGATGATCTGTTTCTACATCTTGGCTAGTATAAATAATGCTGCAGTGAACATGGGGGTGCATATACCTTTTCAAGTTAGTGTTTCCATTTTCTTCTGATAAATAAACAGAACTGGGATTGCTGGATCATAAGGTAGTTCCATTTTTCTTTTTTTTTTTCATTATTTTTACATTTATTTATTTTTGAGAGACAGAGTGAGACAGAGCACAAGTGAGGGAGGGGTAGAGAGAGAAGGAGACAAAGAATCTGAAGCAGGCTCCAGGCTCTGAGCAAGCATTCAGCACAGAGCCCGATGCGGGGCTCGAACCCACGAACTGCGAGATCATGACCTGAGTCAAAGTTGGTCACCCAACCGACTGAGCCACCCAGGCGCTCCCATTTTTCATTTTTTGAGGAACTTCCATACTGTTTTCCATTTTTTTTTTTAAATTTTTTTTCAACGTTTTTTATTTATTTTTGGGACAGAGAGAGACAGAGCATGAACGGGGGAGGGGCAGAGAGAGAGGGAGACACAGCAACGGAAACAGGCTCCAGGCTCCGAGCCATCAGCCCAGAGCCCGACGCGGGGCTCGAACTCCCGGACCTCGAGATCGTGACCTGGCTGAAGTCGGACGCTCAACCGACTGCGCCACCCAGGCGCCCCCTGTTTTCCATTTTTGTCACTATGTGTGGTGATGGATGTTAACTAGATTACATTAATGTAATTATTTTGCAATACATACAAATGCCAGACCATTATGTTGTACATCTGAAAGTCATAAAATGTTGTCAATCTTGCCTGGGGAAAAAAAGAAAAAAAAAAAAAAAAAGGAAAGAAATGGAAGGCTGATCCTGACATGCAGGCCCCAGAACAGGCAGCAGCCACAGAGCAAAGGCTTCCTTTGTCAGGAAGACCTTCCCCTTCCTCAGTGGGGCAGTCCCCACTTCTTGGTCATTTCAGTCACCTCCAGGCTCCGAATTATGGCCAGAGGGGAGTTCTGCCAGAAGAAACCTCACAGTGGCTTCTGGTGTGGGCACCATGGTCAGGGGGGCATGTCACTGCCCTAATCTGAGGGCACACCTGGAAGAAATACCCATATTGAGGTGGAATGCGTTCCAAAATTACAAATCAGGGCATATACTAAAAAGCACCTTTGTAGCCAAAACCTCAAACAGCGAGACAGCATTGTGTTAAATCCCTCCAAAAATTGCTCTCCAAAGGACTTTCTACCAACATACGTTTGTTTAGTTACTCCTTGATGTCGAGTTATCAGTTGGGAAATGCTTTTTAACTTAGATGGATTTTTGTCACTTGGGGATTGGCTAGTTCACTGTTTATATATATGACGTATTGGAAAAAGGAGAAAGTGAAGACCTGGATTCTAGTTCGAATCTCACCTTTACCAGCTGCATGAACTTTTGAATCTCAGGCTCCTCACCTTTCAAAGGCAGAAATTCATTGCCTCTCTTACATTCGAATTCCCGGAGCTGCACACGCGCCCCTCACGGCCTAGAACACACTCCAATACTTCACTTGGCTGGTCACTTGAGTCATCATCACAGGTCTCCTGTCCTTCAGGAAACCTTGTCTTGACTTCATCCTCCATTCTGCACCCACAACCTGTGCAAACATTCCCCTTTTCACACCATAGGGACAATGAACTGATCTCCATTAGACTTTTGGCAGGAAAGACAGTTTATCTCTGCATTCTCAATGCCTAATACTTACTAATTACAGCTTTTCTACAAACTATACAGTGCAACATAAAAAATGTTACTCAAACTGTTAATCACTGAATTATTGAAAATACAAATACATATGAGTACCTTAGTTTGCTTGCATCTTAAAAAAAAAAACTCCACAATCTATAAAGAATTATAAAAGTTTCGGGGCACCTGGCTGGCTCAGTCAGTAGAGCATGAGACTCTTGATCTTGTGAGTTCGAGCCCCAAGTTGGGTAGAGAGATTACTTAAAAATAAAATCTTTTAAAAAAAATTTGTGCAGTTTTGAGTAAACAACCTTCAGCCTAGTTCAGGTTCTTCCAAATATTTGCATAGCTTATTTACTGCTAAATTTTCATACACAAACATACTGAGCAAATAAAAATGACACGATGTCCCATAAAAGTTGGTAAGAGAATTTTATTGTGTGACGTATGTAGGTCTTTGCATTCTACTAACAGAAAAGCACTTGTCCACATCTTAGTCGACCTAACAAATTACGTATCTGTGGTTTTTATCTACACGGCTGCAGTGTTACACTATTGGAGAAAACCTTCCTTTCACTTGTACTTTGGTGCGATTATACAGTAGATACTTCCTCCTCCAGAAAATAAAAATATCCTCAATCTAAACTTAAAATGGAACAAAGACATGAACACCAAGTTGCCTGCACCACTTGGTCAAAGACTGCAATAAAAACCGAAACAGTATGCTGCTTAACGTATGAAGATGAGGAGACGTCTCTGCCAGTTTCAGCCAAACCTCTGTAGGAATGATATAGCATCTGGGTTTATTCTTCCTGTGGTTTTCACACATGACAGGTAGAACTGTACCGCAACGAGGAACAGTCACATTCTTCACTTGCTCAAGAGACTCAGATACTGGACTTTAGCGCAGGAAATATCTCTTGGGGCTTAGTAATATACAAATGGGTAGAAAAAAAAACTGCCTTAGGAAAAATTTCACAATTGTTTGACTAAACATCTGAAGCGTTTCTGTCACAGCTTTCATATATTAAAAAAGTTTCCTCCAGAGATGAAGCTTATTTATGAAATAAAACCTAGTCGCTATCGTCTGATCCATGTTCTGAGCCCCGATCTGAGGCCTCATTGTTGGATCCCTCTGGTTCTGATTCATTTCCAGAGCCTTGGCCAGAGCCCTCGTTATCAGATCCTCTCTCGGAATCGTGGTCTGACTCGGCACTTGGAGAAGCCGGGCGAGAGTCCATCTCAGAACCTCCAGAGCGGCTTCTCCCAGACTGCACAGATTCGTTGTCAGACTGTTCAGAACCCGAGGGCCTTCTCTTTCTGGCTGGCTGGTCACTGTCTGAATCCTCATCTGACTGCTGTCTTCGGGGCCTCCGGGGACTGCCGGCCTCGCTGCCAGACTTGTTCTGGTTCTCATCAGAATCGCTGTCCGAAGAGGCACGTTTCTTCCGCCGTTCACCCTCGTCGGAGTCGCTGTTGCTGTTGCTGTTGCGGTGATGTCTGGCAAAGACAAGCACTGGTTAGACACCAGGATTTGGGCTAATGGGAGCCTTGACAAGTGGAGAATGTTTTCTAAACAAATAAGGGCATTTAATATTCTATCTCTTGACGTGGAGAGTGTTAACTCCGGTGTTCACTTTGTGATATTTGTTTTGTGTTCTGTTTTGTAAATTTGATATATTTCACAATCAAAAAGGATTAAAAAGAAAAAATAAGGCACTTTAGTTATGACACAGCATTTAAACAGTAAAGGAGGACTCTCACTGGGTTCTATCAGGCACCTTTCAGCAGAATGAAGCACTTCTCAATTTCATACATAAAATTATGAAAAGGAAGGGCTACATTTATCTTTATAAGCAAATTCATAGCAGAAGTGAAACCTAGGATTTTGCTTGGCTGTAGGGACTCTGAAGAATTAACCATCTCCCAAGGCTGGATGAGTGGGACTCTTCCCCGTCCTATCAGATACCTGAAGAGCAAAGGCACCATTTCTATCCAGGATTTGCTGCTGCACTCGTGCCCTCCACCAGAGTTGAGTCTTACTCAAGATAAGAAGCCAGGGCTAAAAGGCTTCTGTAGCTCACTTACTTTTGCCCTGAGTTCTCCTCTACTTATCAGTTGATGGGTTAAAGTGAATGGGACTTGTACCTATGCTTGATATGGTGGTGGCACCCAGGAAATCTTGGCTTCCTGGAGGCTCTGGAGGAAAGAACATTCCCATAACTGTGGTGACAGCTGCTCACCCCCCAGAGCTCTGGACAGGAGAACATACTTCCCCTGTGGCATATTCCTCAGTTTTGGATTCCATGGGAAGGAATATTAAATGGCACAGGGTTCAGTATAAAAAGGGCGAAGGAGACATAATACATTCTTCTGTTCAGAAATGAAACCATCTCCACATGACTGAAGGAAGGCTCTTGGTGCTTAAATCTGAGAGAAGAAACCTACACATACAATATGTAACTCCGGTCACCCTGAGTAGGTATGAAGAGTGAGTAAGAGGAAGACACTACATTCATTCCCTATATATACTAAAGGCCAGTGGGCCTCCTGGGTCCACTTCCCCCCATTCCACCTGGCCAAATAAGCAAACACTTCGTGACACTCAGGATCAAGTTTAACTGATGCAAGTGGCTCAAATCAACTTGGCCTTGACCTCATAGTTTGACAGCAGCTCAGCCTCTCACATGGACCTTTCTGCCTACACATTTTAACAATGCTCATTCTAAAACCATACATTTCACTGCTCTGCTCATGCTGGCCTTTTACCACTGACCAGGGTAACACGGTGGGCAAGGGTAAAGCAACCCCAATGTGTGTCAGCCAGTGTCTTCAGAGAAAAAAGGAACTGCAAGTCTTTACAGATGCCTCCCTAGAGATCGTTACCTATGAGGCCAGCAACCCCACTGTCACTCTTAGTTCTCTCAACATGCTAACTGCTCACCTCTAACCAACCAGCACTCTTCTTCAAAGATTCAACTCAAACAGCCTTTCTTTTACAAAACAAGTCTCTTACAACCCTCCCCTCAACTCCAGATTAGGTATGGACCCTGGAGAGCAATATACAAAACCATAAGTGACAATACCTATCCCACTATAATGTGGCTTTTTGTTTATGTTACACTTCACTGCTTCTAAAGCACACATTCTCTGAAGCCAGAGTCTAGGACTTTTTCCTCTGCATCCCCAAGCACTCAGCACACTATCTCATGGAATTCTTAATGGACATTCAAATGACTGTTGAACAAATGAATGAAATGACAGCCATCAGGAGAAATACATGGGATGGGATAGCATTATCCCAAGCTGGGGAACCTCCAGCTTGAGGAACAAGTTTAGGACAAGTAAAATCAATACTGCTTCTCCAGGTGTGCCAAAAGCTAAAGGAGAGCAGTGGCCAAGCAGTCTAGGAGAAGTCCCTCATGGAGCAGGCACAGCTGAGTCAGCACTGCCCTACAAGGGAGGAAATGGTCAAGAAAGTCCCATTTCCACATGACCAGGATCAGGCTACTCATAACAGTTTTAGCCAGTTTGGTAAGTGTAGGAAAGTGAGACAATTCATTTAGAAGGATACCATCCAGGAAATTTCACCTAATATCCATGGAGAAATGAGATTTCAAAATAGGTTTTCTTCTCTGAGGGAAAAAACATGTGACAGGACAAAATGACAGGGTTAGATTAAGAGGTGTGCTAAGGTTTCTTCCACCTCAGAGATTCTAAGAAGCTGGAGGGAAGACATTTTGGCACAGTGACCATTCTTATCTTTCATTAAAAGAACACACTAAGGGAGGGGTGCCTGGGTGGTTCAGTCAGCTAAGCGTCCGACTCTTGGTTTTGGCTTGGGTCATGATCTCACGGTTTGGTTCAGGAGTTCAAGCCCTGCGTCTGGCTCTGTGCTGATAGTGCTGAACCTGCTTGGGATTCTCTCTCTCTCACCCTCTCCCGCTTACATCCTCTCCCTCTCTCTCAAAATAAATAAATAAACATTAAAAAAAAAAAAAAAGAATGCGCTAAGGGAAAAATTCATACCCTTCATCAGCAATTTTAAGTTTATCTTCATCTGAAGAATCATCGCTTGATGATATTATGGCTTTGGATTTTATTTTTCCCTTCATTGAAGGAGGCAGACGCTCTGGCTTGGGCTACAGAAAGATCAGACATAGCAGATTAATCACGATTCCTAGGTTGCATTATGTTAGGACATCTTGTTAAACTTAGTTTGCGGTGTGATGATAACAAATAGCAACCAACACACTTCAAAAAGAAGCATTTGTGTTTGAAGAAATTGCAGGGGAAGAATACATGCTTATGTAGGGCAAGCCTTTGTGCCTACAGCAGGACACAAAAACCACACAGTATTATAAACTTACAGCCTTCTTCTTCTCTGCTTTTGGCGGACGTCGCTTTTTCGGTTTGGGGCCATTTTCTGTTTCCTCATCATCAGATCCTTCTTCTCCCTTTGGAGGTCTTCAAGAGTGAACAACAAGAGAAAGTCTGTCAAGGTTCACTCATGCCTAGAAAGTCTAAGACTACTTTGTCATCAAAATATTATTCATTCTGAATGGTATTCTCTATTGGGCTATCCTCAACCATACTGAACACTCGTCAAGGGCAGAGGCCATAATTTACAACTGCTGCACACAGCTCAGGAGTCTGCAAGAACCATGTATTTATGCAATGTCCACCAAATAATTTAGTCTCTGTTGAGTCCTCTTATTCATCTAAGATAAGCCCGAATCTTGTACTTGGTGGAGGGACAGAGGATGGGAGAAAAGACCCAGGCTCCTGATCTCACATCTTTCCTCTCTTCTTCCTTCCTTGCCAGCTACTCATTCCAGGCCTGCTGATGTCCGATCATAGCTTCCATTTAACAGGTCCATGTCGGAACGAATTCATTAGGTTCTTCCCCAAGTAGAGTCAGCCAGGGGTGGGAAGAACAGGCCTTGCTAAGAGAGCCAACTGGAGGTTCCTGGGCAGGGAAGCACCACAAGTGAGGAACGGGACAGCTCAGGGGCACCTCTGGTGAGAGATGGGCGGGGCACCACTTATCTTAATAGCAAATGGCACCAGGAAGATTAGAAGGTCCTTCTCTCAGGGGCGCCTGGGTGGCTTAGTTGGTTGAGTGTCTGACTTCCAATTTTGGCTCAGATCATGATCCTGTGGTTTGTGAGTTCAAGCCCCAAGTTGGGCTCTGTACAGACAGCACAGAGCCTGCTTGGGATTCTTTCCTCTCTCTCAGCACCTTCCCTGCTTGCACATGCATACTCTCTCTCAAAACAAACAAACAAACAAACAAACAAACAAACAAACTTAAAACAAAAATAAAATAAAAAAATAAAAGGCCCTTCTTTCACATTAATTCACATATTACACATCTAGCAAAACTTGAGGTGGGTATCACTATTACATTTTACACAAAGGAAACTGAGGCTTGGTGACTTTTCTAAGATTGCACGTGGATAGCGTGGGCACCGCAGGTTTTCTCATTCTAAACTGCACACATTTTCCAATAAATACATTCACAACACATTGATAATACCTTCTCCTCTTTTTCTTCTTTCTTTCACCCCCTTCCTCATCTTCCCCTTCTTGTTCACTACCACTGCCCTTTCTTCTCTTCTTCTTCTTGGATATAGGCAGGTCATCGTCGGTATCATCGTTGACAAATTCATCAAACTCTCCTCCCTTTTTAGAACGCTGCAATCCAAACAAGACTATAATCAGTTCTCGCCTGGCTGGTGGAATGAGGTCAGATCCTATCAGCCATTTGACAAACGAAGGATCTTTTATCAAGTTGCATGGGAGGGGTGGTGGGTGAGGTCCATATTTTGAAGACTTCTAATTAGGGTGAATGGCTCAAGTGGCTTAGGTCACCACCAGGTCCAAGTACGGAGCTAACACTGGAATGCATTTCCAAATAATACCATATAAAGCACTGTGTTGGAAGACTGCCTCTTAGCAAAGGAGGAGGTCAAAACTAAGGACTAAGCACTGAGTAAACAGAACCAATTATATTCACTTCTGAAAGTCAAATGACAAGGATGGTGCCATCAGTACCAGCAGGAGTCACATCTTACCCGTCCACCACCACCTCCTCTTTTCTTTTCTTTTGTTGCTTCGGTCTCTCCAGTAAACATAAGAATATTTTTGGTCTTCTCAACATACTGGGCCCGCTGTTCTAAAAGTTTCTTTTGCTCTTCTTTTTCTCTGAGACGTTTCTCTTCCTATGAGGAAAAAAAGAGTAGGAAGAAACTGCATCAAAATGTTGAAAAAATATCACGAATACCAGCAGAAGGACTTCTTTAACATGCAAGGTGTATGTGTGTGTGCACACCATTCTTGAATTCTAGTATAACTGAAAACACAATAAATACCTGTTCTTTAAGAAGTTTCTGCCTTAACAGTTCCTTTTCCTGCTCTTGTTTGGCCCGTAACTCCCTTTCTTCTTCATCTTGTTTACGTGCCCGGGCGACATGGTACTGGGCCTGGCTCAGTAAGTCAGAGCACTGCCTACAATATTCCAGATTTAGAGAAACATGAATGTAGCTAGTATCTTTTTTGCTCAAAAACTCAGAGGATCTGTTTTCCTTACACAAGCTAGAGAGCCAGATCATTAGCAGATATTTATGGGATATTTTAATTAGCAAAATTAACTTAGTTTCTCATAAGTCAATACTGTCAACTTTGGTAACTTTCCAAATTATAAGTGTCCTCTCCAATCACAGATATATTTTCAACATTATCTTCACATGTGAATCAAAGAGTGAAAATAGATAGAAAGTATTTTCCCCACACAATGTAAGTACTTGTACTGAATTGATTTTGTCATATTTCCTGAAAGGACCCTTGGAAAAAAGACTTTGTCCAGGCTGGGGAGTCTCACAGACAAGTGGGAAAGACCGACCCCTGGAAGGCCACCCAGCACACATCGACATCACTGCTTCACCCAAAGTCACCTTCCATAAGTAGTAACATTACCTGGCTTCTGTAGCAGCAAGGGCCAAATCGAATCTCATTTTATCTCCCACTTTACTCAAGTAACTGAAGTATCTAAATGGAATGAGAAAATAAAATACTTCACTGAAAAAAAATTATAATGAAACAGTCCCTTTAGATTTTTATTTTGTTACTTTTTAAATGTTTATTTATTTTGAGAGGGGGGAGAGAGAACGCATGAGCAAGGGAGGGACAGAGAGAGAGAGAGGGAGACAGAAAATGCCAAGCAGGCTCTGCACTCTCAGCACAGAGCCTGACGTGGGACTCAGTCCCACAAACCACAAGGATCATGACCTGAGCCGAGATCACTTTGGATGTTCAACCGACTGAGCCACCCAGGTGCCCTGGCTCTTTAGATTTTTAATCTGGTCTACAAAAATAGTCTGAGAAAAGGTTTATGTATTGATTGACTTACATGAACCTATTTGATACATGAAAGGCTATCTCAATAAGAAAATTATATATGAAACCTACTTAAAAAAAACTCTCATCAAAGTAGCACTCAATATGTTTAATAAAAAACAAGTTCATGAATATAAGTAGTCATATTTAATATCATCAGTAAACTCACAAATAACCCAAAATCAGTTCATGCAGCCAATACGTAACTAAACACTGTATTTACTAAATATATCCGCATGTGGGTTAGGAGGTGTATGCCATAAAGGCACTTAGTCTACCAGGTGAGGCAAGAAATGCTTTTATAAGAATTTAAATAAGGTTAGACAAAACCTGAAGAGATATCAAGTTTTGATTTTACCACGCACAGAATTACAAATAAATCCCGTAAAAGTACATAAATTTTGAGCTCAGTGCAGAAACCCATTCAATATTTAAGAGGACAGGCCTTAATCTTAGCTCAATGAAAATTAATATTCCATGAAAAGACACAGCAGTATAAGCAGTAAAACCAACATAAGTGGGGTCTAAAAATTTCAAGTGTGCAAAATTCTGGGTAATATTACTGTCAGATTAATGAAAATTTAGGGCAAGCTTGCAAAACTAGCCAGCCAGTTCTAGGGGACACTACACCATCCAAATCTGGCAGGGTCCTGGTCACAGTTTGGCGCCACCTGGTGGCAGCCACCTGCTTTGGCTTAAAAACCACTAGAATGCTTCTAGTAGAGATCGCTTCAGGGAAGTGATTTTCAGTACTGTATGAGACAAATGAATTTAAAGAAACAAAGCATTTCAAAAGTTGTTTCTACAAAATCTTTACCTATGTGCAAGCTCCAGTTCTTTCACAGCATTAAGTACTTCCTTCAGATTACTCTTTTCATCTTTCAGAACAGAGGTAGCTAGTCTCTGCAGGACCAAGGCCACATTAAACATAAGTACTGTATCACTGGGCGCCACATGTCTAGCCTGTAGGTAAAAAACAAAGCAAATATTTCATATAATCTAATGACAAGAAAAGAAGTTTACTCAAATATAATGTTAGGTATACAAACATGCATAAAATAGAATAAAAGTATGTAACGCAGCATAGAATTAAGTGAGAATAAGGAGTTCTCCTTTTCACCTTTAGCAAAGTCTGTTTGCATTCCTGTAACTTGCCACACTTGAAGAGTGCCCGAGCCAAATACAGTACAACTTCAGTGTTCTGGTGCTTATAGAACTTTCTGAGGCAGTTTTCATACTATAACAAAACAAAAAGTTAATTAAAATACAACAAGGATTAAATGATATTGTCATTGTGTAACAGATTTCAAGCAATTTTAAAGCTGCGTGAAAAGGTGTTTTACCCTTTGAATGGTTAATTTCAAAGAATAATTTGAGAATGAGTTTTGACATTCACCAGGATAGGTTTTCACAACACAAAAAGCTGATAAAAAAACAAACAAACAACAACTAGGTACTCAAAATCGTTTTTCCATTTGAAACTTAGACCAATACTGAAAAGATAGATTGGATGGCTTTTTTCATATCTCTGGCAATAAAATCTATGGACAAGCTTACTGACAACTTATTAAAAATTACATACCTGGTTCCTTTGGGCTATACTCTCTACCACCTTTCTTTAGGATTGATGGAACCTACTGGCAATGAGCATGAGAAGTCTCACAGTTCTGGTTGTTAAAGTTTTCTTATAAAACCAATATATGGCAATACTGGTGTCAATTTTGTCATGAACACTTCACTTTTTGACCATGGATCATATCTTGTCATAACCAAGCTCTTTTTCATGGAAGATAGTTAAAGAGTTTCCCCCTGAATATCCCTAGTAATTAACTTGCATTTTTAAAAGGCAACTTTATCATTCTGCAGAACAGGAAGGCCCACCTCCAAAAACACAACCTCTGAGACTACCATATGCAGTCTGGTCCTATAAATCCTCGTGGCTAGTACCTTTCAAATATTCTGAATTTGATAATAACCACCCTCCTTAGAAAAAAGGTTAACCACTGCAAGGAGCCTGGCCTGCCCTTGTCATCTACCTCTGATAAGAACTTTTTTTTTTCATCATAGTATTTCCCATAGATCCTAAGGATGTTTTTACTTTTTAATATGCTATAGATGCTAAATATTTGTTTTAAGATTTTATTTTTAAGTAACCTCCACATCCAACATAGGGCTTGAACTCATTACCTCGAGATCAAGGGTCATATGCTTTACCGACTGAGCCAGCCAGGCACCGCTAGATGCTAAATATGACTCTTTAAGTTCAAGCACTCCATAAATATGAAAGGCCTAACAAAATTCTATAGTGATAAAAACTAATCCCCATGGAGTTTTTTCTTTTTAAAATGTCATTTAACTTTTCTGAAACTCAGTTTTCCCATCTGAGAAAGAAGAATGTAAAACAAGCAAACAAATATTAAATCCTATTTTTTGGGTATTTACTGATATACTAGTACGTTAGTGCCAAGTATGGTGTACAGTACTTTTCATACTGGATGTTTACACAATTCTGTGAATTTAAGGTACCTGATCTCCACTTCATAAATGGGAAACTGGCTCAGAGCCCAAGGCATGCAATTAGGGGTGGAACCAGGACTCGTATCTCTGTCTAGACACCAAAGACTGGCCTTAACATTATATGATGATAAGCCTGTGAATAGACACAGTATCACAAGAAATAGCATGCAGCTCCATGAGAGGGCCAGAATGGTTAAGAAAACATCTGCTCAATAATGAACACAATAGGGGCGCCTGGGTGGCTCAGTCAGTTGAATGTCTGACTCCAGATTTTAGCTCAGGTCATGACCTCAGGGTTCATGAGTTCGAGCCCCACATTGGGCTCTGCACTGGCAGTGTAGAGACTGCTTGGGATTCTCTCTCTCTCTCTCTCTCTCTCTCTCTGCCCCTCCCCAGCTTGTTCTAAGTAAATAAACTTAAAAAAAAAAACAATGAACACAATACAAAAATATCTTGAACGATAAGACATTACCATCTGAACGGCACTGATATATTGCTTCTGTTCCACATAGATGTGTGCTAGGTTCAACCACACATCACTGATATCTGCTGTTGCTTCTCTTACTTGGGCAAATACATCACGAGCTTCACGAAAATATCCTTTGTGGGCCAAAACAGCTCCTAAAATTATAAAAAGGTTCACATTTAAGAATTTTTTAACTGTAAGGGCGCTTGCATGGCTCAGTTAATCATCCAACTTCGGCTCAGGTCATGAACTCATGGTTCATGGGTTTAAGCCCCATGTCGGGCTCTGTGCCGACAGCTTAGACCTGGAGCCTGTTTTGAGTTCTGTGTCTCCGTCTATCTCTGTCCCTCCCCAACTCACACTCTGTTTCTCTCTCTCCAAAATAAATAAACATTAAAAAAAAATTAAGGGGCGCCTGGGAGGCTCAGTCAGTTAAGCATCCAACTTTGGCTTGGGTCATGATCTCATGGTTCATGGGTTCCAGCCCTGTGTTGGGCTCTGTGCTGACACCTCAGAGCCTGGAGCCTGCTTTGGATTCTGTGTCTCCCTCTCTCTGTTCCTCTCCCATTCATACTCTCTCTCAAAAATAAATAAAAAACAAATTTTTTTTAAATTAAAAAAAAAAGAATTTTCTAATTGTAGCCAGAAAAGCCACTAAAAGCCCTATTTTAATACAACTTCATTTATTACATTTAGGGAGAAATTATGATCTACAAACATTCCTCTGAAAGCATTCATTTCACAAATCACTACAGATGCCCGTGTCTTATAATCACCTATGCCATTAGCAGCATACAGATTCTTCGCGTCATTTCTGAGCACTTGTTTGTAGATGGCCAGGGCACGATCTTGGTGACGCTTTTCCTATAAAAAGAAACATACATTATAAAACAAAATTCAAACAGGAATCAAGTGTCTGTTTTGTTTTAAAGATACAAAAAGAAAAAAAAATAAGGGACAAAAAGAAATTACCTTTTCTCGATCTCGGGTGGGCTGATGCAAAGTCTGGAGCCAGACGTTGCCAAGGGCCAGCATAGAGTAAGTGTCACTCTGTGTAGATGGTTGTTTTAATATTCTCTCAAATTTCTTCTGTCCCGGACCCCATTCTTGTTTTGCTAAATGAAGATTGCCAATCAAAGACCAAGCATCTGGATGGTCCTGAAACACACATATAAAAAGAAACAAAATCTGTAATTTGGATTCAGAGATATTAATCACCTTTCTACAATAGCTGATTACCAAAGAGGTTTACAAGCCACATTTACAATTTGAGAGTGGGGATGGATTAATGAATTGTAAAATCACTTTAGCGTGTAGTTATCAGCATAAGAAATGCAACAGAATGGAATATAGATGGAATGGAATATAGAATAATGCCAGTGTACTGCACATGGCAACGGTACATAAAGATTTGCAAAACCTTCATTTTAGTTGTTGCATACACACGTGTGTATACTCAACTATGATGTAAAATCTATTTCTGTGGCTAACAATCAAAAAGTTTACATAACTTCTACACTACAGTAACTTCAACAAGTAAATAAAATAGGGTGATGTCAAGATATTAGAGAAATGATAGCCATTAAAATGAAAATCTAGGGAGAAAAGGTGAAATAATTGTTTTTCAAACCTAAGAGTTAATACGACTAACCTGATTAATCTGAAGAGCTTCCTTAAACCAATCTGAAGCCTCATAAAAATTTCCTTTATCTCTAGCCATGGCTCCAAGGCGCAGATAGCCTAAAAATATACATTTAAAAGTTTTTACGTTTAAAATATTATCTATAAAAGACCATAATTTTAAAGCCGTACTTTTGAAATGATTGATTTCTGTTAATACATTCACACAATGAACAGAAAAATCCCATAGGTAAAAAAAATTGAGCACCAATAAAACTAATTAATAATCTCACAAGTTAAAGAGCAATTCTGTTCCTATCAAGTCACTGTTTGAAATCTCAGATTTATTTCTTCCACTCTATTCCAGTGTTCACATCCTGGTCCAAGCCCTTATCTCCAGCAAAGTTATTTCAAAACTCAGAGCTGTTCTGTTTCCAGTTTCTCTCTGATGCACAGTACTGTCACTTTGTCTTAAAAAGCTGCTTGTCATAGGCAAAATAGTGAAAGCATGGACTACTAGGGATTACTAGTTAGAAAACCTGGGCTCTAATTGTGGGCTTCCACTTAAAGAACAGTAAAAAGGTGCCGCACAAATGTAAGTTGTTATTTTCTCCAGAAACTAATAATGGTTTACTACTACCCATCAAACCAAATTCAGCCTGGCATTGAACTAAATCTGATTTTTTTAAATCACTTTTGTATCCATAGCAGCATGACAGGGGCCAAGTTAATAGCTCCTGATTTAACCAGAGTCAAAATATCATAGCTTTAAGTACTTTTAAGGGAAATACAGTATTGCAAATCATTTTTAATTAAAAACTGTCTGAATTTTACATCTAGGATGTAAAAACTCAAAGTAGGACATTTTAGTAATAATTATTTTGAGGTAAAACAGTGCTTTTTCTCACTATTGTAAACATTGCAAAAATGCGAATATGAAATTAGAGCAGGAGCATCAGAAAAGTATATCTAGCACCAAACATGCCAAGGAATTGTTCAAAGTCTAATAAAGGTAGCTGGCACACTGAAGATCGCCTACTTTATGAAATATGGTTCAACTCATTTTTAGTTGTTTCTTTTAGTTTCTAGCATAAATTTAAGTGAAGCTGCATCTTTTTTATTTTTTTAAGGCCACAAATTTGCCTTGAAGAAAAGGCGACATGATAACCTTCATATTTTTTTACTATTGGTTCTAAGAAAGATTTTTTTTTTCAGGCTAAATTTTTGCTGCTGTTGTGGGAATTTTAATTCATAAAAAAAAGTTTACAATTCTTACAGTCAACATAATTAGGATGTTCCCGTAAGATGTTTTTATATAGTTTTTCAGCTTCGTGGAATTCACACATTGCCTCATACAGCCTGGCTAAATTGTATGATGTTGTAACAGAAATGGCATTATAATAATGTTCATCATGCTCAGCTTCTGCCTTTGCACGATCCAATGATGCCAAAAAATATTTCTATGAAAAAAAAAGAAAATTACATTGTTAAGACTTAGTTGGTACATCTAAAAAGGTGTGTGTTCCACCTGACAGTATGTAAGAACTGAATATTTCTATTTTCCTACCTTTGCCTCCCCTAGATTTCCAAGTCTAAAATGGAGGGCACCCACATTATTCAGAATCTCTGGTGGGACATCGGCCTGCACTTTCTCCTGAAGGATCCGTGTAGCTGTTCCATAGGCTGAAAGGGCACCCTGTATTTTCATGGTGGAGAGAATTCGGTGTAAGTGAAAATGAAAGGGAGAAACACTATACCACGCTTTCAAAAAACACATTATGTAGGAGACAAAAAGCACTGCTAAAATACCTGTATATCAGTCTGTTCTAAGATTTGTGCCAATTCAATCCAAGCTTCAACGTCATCAGGATACTGTTCTGTGACCTTCTTCAAATGGCCCTGGGATAAAAGAGATCATTAAGCTAAAGCAGGCTTAATTAAGCAACTACAGGCCGTCAAAGTAAAAAGTGGTAGCTACTCTACCTTGTTTAATACGTCAACTGTTCGTTATTTCAACTGGAACAAGCTCGGCTAACAAAACTGCTTCCATCATATCTCTACTAGCAATAACAAGAATGAGGAATGACAGTCTAGTGATAATGGAGAATAGCTAAGATTTTTTAAAATGTACCTTAGCGATATCTCGTTTTTCTTGATCTTCTGAGGCAGCATATAGAGAGCCAAGAATTTTCATAGTTTCATAATTATTAGGATAAGCTTTCAAAACTTTCTCAAAGCACTGAGATGCATTTTCTTTGTCACCTCGATATATATACATTTGTCCCAAGCCAAAAAATGGCAGCACAAAAGAGGATGAGGCAAATTGTGTGGCTTGATAGTAGTACTGGAAAGCTTGGTCATAATCTTCCTAAAAAATGAAAATAAAACAAGACCAACAGTATGTACGAAAGATTCTCTGCCTTCTTTTTAATGTACAAAAGTTTTGAAAAGACTTGAAAAACTATAAAACAAAAGAATTAGCTATTTGGAGAAGGTTGGAAATGACCTTACCTGAACGTGGAATGATCTAGCCAGCTGATAGCAACTTTCTGCTTGCATAGCCTCCACTTCTGTATTATGGAATGCATGGAGAGCCAAGTGCTGGACTTTACTATAATCCTGAACAAGGAGATCCAGAAACCAAATGAGTAAATTCAAACAACTCAAACAGTCTCAATCATAAGGCTTCCTCAAATTTCATTTTTAAAATGTGTTCACTGAATGAACAATAACAGCACAATACCTAGAATTACAAATCATTTTTCTCATTCCCCTTGCTGATAACTTCAGGGAAGATGGGAACTAACATTATTTACCCAGAACTTAATATCTACCCATTATATCTCTTACTTCATTTAATCCTGCAACAATCCTTTGAGGTATCCGCCGTATTTTTGTGATGAGAAACCCTGAGAGGTCAAGTCCCTTATTACTAGTAAAGGGAACAATTACAATTTATTGAGAACTATTATATACCAAGCACTGTGGTAGGTATGATATTTACATTAGTTCTAGGCTCAGTCAAAAATCTTGCAAAGATTGTCATTATTATCATTTTATTGATGGGGAAATGGAGGCTTAAAGAAATAAAGTGTATTGTGGAAAAGCTAGAATCTGAATACAATTTTTTTTTCCTGACACCAAAGAAATGTTCTAACACATGAGGGTAGCAAGCTTAAGTGACCAGATTTGAATTCAGCTCTATTTGAATACATGGGTCATGACTTTCCCATGGGTCATGACTTAATTTGGATTACCAAGCTAATCTCCTGAGAATCTCAAAGTCAGAGTTTATACATCAGGGATAGGAAACAACTTTCTGGTTTTAATAAGGATATGTTTTACCCATTTGGCTATAAGTCTGGTTTTCATAAGGATATGTTTTACCCATTTGGCTATAAGTCTGGTCTGGAGAGCCTCTGTTTGGTCAATGGACAGTTTCAACTTTTTTTTTTTTTTAATATTAGGAATAATAATGTAATTGTAGTTTTAACAGTAACTCTTTCCCATTAGATAAGTATTTAATATGCACATTACATTTAATTCTAAATGCCACTCCTCAAATCCTATAAAGTAGGTATTTATTACTGTTTTACAAGTAAGGAAATTTAAGTTTAGGGAAATTATCTGCCCAAAGCAACATAACTATATAGTGGTGATACCTGAATTTGAACTAAATAATTCAAACTCTACACTCTGAATTATTTTGCACAGCCTTTTAGCTAAATTTATATATTGGTCCCTGGGATGAGGGTAAAGGTCAAATGTTGGGTTTGGAATATACTTTTTCTATTTTTGTTACTCCTGACTCATGACATATCTCTTAGGGAATAAAATGATTCTACTTTGAAATTCAACATAAAAAGTATTGAAGATTACATTCCAATTTAAAGTCCTCATTCACATCTCTTTGATTTCCCCTCACGCCCCAATTTTTGTCCTTAATCCACTCTGCATTCTAGCTGCTTCTCTTTCCAATCAAACAACCAAGCTCAGTTCTCAGTTCTTTCTGGAGGTCTGTGGTAATTGCTCCAGGAGTCACCATGGCTCCTCCCATTTCTAAACCTACTTTACTAGTTAATTACTGAGTGTCTGGGATATTAATTAATAATACCTTTCCCCCCATCTGGTTAAATGATTCCTCTACAGGGGAGGCAATGCAGTGTAGTGGGCAGAGAATTGAAATACTACATCTCAACTGTACTATTTGCTAGATGAGTGAATTTTGGCAAGTGGTCTTACTTAACTTTCTTTTTAAAAAAATTTTTTTAACGTTTATTCATTTTTGAGAGACAGAGAGAGACAGAGTGCGAGTGGGGGAGGGCAGAGAGAGAGAGGGAGACACAGAATCCAAAGCAGGCTCCAGGCTCTGAGCTGTCAGCACAGAGCCCGACAGAGGGAGCTCGAACTCACGAACTGCTAGATCATGACTTGAGCTGAAGTCAGACACTTAACCGAATGAATCACCCAGGTGTCCCCCAAATTTAAAATGGAATCCTTTTCATTTGGTTCAAGAATGCTGTCCTAACAGCTGTGAGCAATGACTATTAAATATATATTCAAATATTTAGGATTATCAGTCCTTTGTTTTTTTCAGTAAAAACCAAACTTACTGTAACTGTTTTATCTGAAACAGTAACACTTTAAGTACTTATAAGATACATTTCCATCTTCTCCCTAAATAATTGCCTTTTCATACTATAAAAGTTACAGCATAAAGCTTAAATAATTAATTCATTATGAACAGCAAGTATGCTTTCTATAGCCAGAGGAAGTACAGCATTATGGTTAATAGCTGTATGACCTTAGGCTATAACCTCTGCCTCAATTATTCATCCACAAAATGGGGATAATATTAACTATCTCATAGGAATGTTGTGACTATTATACAAATTCATGGAATGCATTTTTTGAAAAATCTTATTTAAGTAATCTATACACCCCATGTGGGGCTCACACTCACAACCCTGAGATCAAGAGTCACACGTTCTTCTGACTGAGCCAGCCAGGTACTCCCACAGAATGCATATTTAATAGTACTTGGGGAGTACCTGCATGGCTCAGTTGGCTAAGTGTCTAATTCTTGATTTTGGCTCAGGTCATGATCTCACAGTTCATAACATTGAGCCCCATATTGGGCTCTGTGCTGACAGGGTAGACACTACTTGGGATTCAATCTCTCTCTCAAAATAAATAAACATTTTAAAAGATAACAGTACTTGCATATTAGTGGCAATAATCATGGTGATATAGTATCTATTATTAATAAGGATTAATACAGTTTAGTGAACTTTTACCTAACTTGCTATTTAGTTTAAAGTTCTTAGTACAGTTTAGTACCTGGTTTCCATATGGCAGATAAAACTTTCATACTTACTGTATAATAACTTTGCCAATGAAATACCGAATTTTAACATTCAAAAAAATCTAAAATACCATTGCTTCTACAGAATTAGTGGCAACTTTCAAAAATACATCTTGATCAATATGCAAAAACAAACAAAAACTTCAATGACTCATTGGCTGCCTAGAGAAGTATGTCCAAACACCTTATATCACACCAGTGTCCCACCATCTGGATCCAATGCATTGTCTATCATGAGCCCACCATATGCCATGCTTTTACTAAACTACTAAGAATATTTCATAGATCTGTACCTTTCCCTTTTCAACTACCTAAAGATCTCCTCCTAAAAACCCAGTTCAAGGGCTGTTCCTTCTTGGTGAAAACCTCCTTAACCACTTGATCACTTCCTCTTTCGTTTTTCTACCACAGCAGGGTAGAGACCTTTATTTCTATATTTACATTTGTTTACATGTCTGCATTTTCTATGAAACTGAACTCCTGAGTACAGAAACTCTATCTTATTGGTCTCCACATCCCTATCACAGTGTTAGGTATAGTATAAAGGGTCAATAAATATAAAATGAGTGAATGAATGAACAAACATACCCACCCCCAATTAACTAATACAAACTCTAATTTGAAAAAACCTCCTGAGATTTTTAATTTTTTTTTCCAAGTTAAAAAGTAGAGTATCAACTGCAGAACAGAAAAACAAATCAGGATTTAAAAGCAAACAACTTTAATAAATTGAGTTCTCTTACCTTTTTGAAGAAAAAGTGATTTGCCAAATGGTTCAATACCATGGGGTTGCTAGGATCAATAGTATAGGCTCTGGAAAGAAGCTGGACACCATTTTTGATGGAATCAGCCTAAAAGAAAAATGATGACAACAGGGCCATTATTTAATCAGCATTTTTTTTTTGAAATTTAAATTTTTTTAATGTTTATTTATTTTTGACAGAGAGAGAGATAGAGCATGAGTTGGGGAGAGGCAGATAGAGAGGGAGACACAGAATCTGAAGCAGGCTCCAGGCTCTGAGCTGTCAGCACAGAGCCCAACGCAGTGCTCGAACTCAAGGACCTCGAGATCATGACCTGAGCCAAAGTCAGACGCTCAACTGACTGAGCCACCCAGGCACTCCTAGCATCTCTGAAATTTAAGAGAGCAAGCTGAGGACGAGGCGTTTTGGAGGTGGATTCCTTCATTTAAACCAGAGGGATCAGGGCGCCTGGCTGGCTCAGTTGTTAAGTATCTGACTCTGCCTCAGGTCAGGACCTCATGGTTCGTTTAATCAGCATTTTTTGAAAATTTTCTTTATAGTCTGAAAAATAGGTTATATAAATCTAAGTTCAGACACCAAACATAGCTCTTATTTAGTTAACATTCAGCAGGGATAAAAAAAATTTCAAATACTGAGTTAAATTGTTAGAACCTCCCTCACAAAAAGCCCCCTCCTAGTTTTATAGATTTTAGCTGTCTTCTTGGTGTGGCAGATGTTTGTGGATTACCCAACAGCTTGTACACCCTTCTTACCCTGTTAACAGAGGCCAGACTTTACAGCCTGTGGA
Organism: Lynx rufus; assembly: GCF_022079265.1. Lineage (NCBI taxonomy): Eukaryota > Metazoa > Chordata > Mammalia > Carnivora > Felidae > Lynx > Lynx rufus. The sequence continues at coordinate 67,436,411 of NW_025814897.1, read as the reverse complement.
GGTTTTTTAATTTCAGGAAGGAAAGTTCCCTTTTCCTCTTTACAAACCTCAGGGGATGAATGATGACTGATCTAAAACAGTTAAGATAATCTATTTCCCTTCTCTGGGGATTGGCCCAGGCACTTCTAAACTGGGGGTAATGTCATTTTTTTCATTATCACAACAGGGCGGATGTGCTGGCATGTAGTGGGCAGAAGTCAGGGATTCTGCTGATCAGCCTACCAACGGGTAGGATAATTTCCCATGACAAAAAACTATCTAGCCCCATATGTCAATAGTGCTGAGAAACCCTGATAACCCTGTCTAGACAATTATACACAAGGGGAAGCATGATGGAGACAGAACTGCTCTAACAGAAAGCCGTTTATCCTTTCCCTTTCCTCCCTCCATATCAGGCTCATGAAATGATGAGATGCCTGGAGATGCAGCAGCTATCTTGCAACTATGAGGTGACAGACATGAGAAGAAAAATCCACATACTAAGGACAGAAAGATGTAAAACTTTGGGTTTAATGATACTGAGGTGCCAAATCCAAGACCTTAGATAGCTGGTTTAGTGGATGATATAACCCCTCATGTTTAAGTCACTGTAGTATGCTTTTTGTTACTTGCAATTGAAAGCATGCCAAACTGATATACAACCTACCAACTCCTCACCTGAAATTCTGAAATCCAAAAACTTCTTAAAACACAAGCTGTTTTGTAATCTTGCAGTAAGCTCACTTGGTGGCAAAACTTTACCTGAATTGTGAGGTTACCCTATTAGTGTGAACAGTCACTCACTCTGACACAGAAATACATGTTTGCATTTGGGGTGGTGTCCTAATATCTGGGTATTATATATTATGCAGTCCAGGCATCATATTATAGTTCTATTACATGAAATCTTCTTATTAAATGTTTATTTACTTAATTTGAGAGAGAAAGGGGGGATGGAAGAACAGAAAGAGGAGACAGAGAATCCCAAGCAGGCTCCACACTGTCAGCACAAAGCCTAATAATGCAGAGCTTGAACTCACAAAATGTGAGATCATGACTTGAGCCAAAACCAAGCATCAGATGCTTAACCAACTGAACCACCCAGGCATCCCAATAACCTATTACCTGCAGTCTTGACCTCTAAAACACTTTGGCCTCAAGAATTTTAGATAAGGAACAGTAAGTCTGACAAATCAGTCAGGAAATTTTTTTTTCACTCACATACCTCTTTATTGTTGAGTTCTAGTACAGCCAGTCCAACCAATGCTCCCACACATTTGGAGTTGAGTTCCAGGGCTCTGCTGAATGCCAGACGAGCTTTTTCCAGTTTGTTAAGTTTCACAAAGCAATGGCCCATTCCTAAACGAACTTCCGCTAAAAAAACAGTCATTCAGTCTGTCAAACTAGGACATTTTTAGGGTTCAAATTAAACAAAATACTTAAACATTGAGCCTCAAAATCCTGAAATTAACCTCAGTATATTTACACTACAAAATCTTCTGGTAGACCACAAACTTGCTTTCAGTGGATAGTATACCATACTGCTCTCCTCCTTTCTCATCATAAACAGAACACCTGCAATACTGGTACTTCTCGTCTTCCAGCACTCCTGGTTACACTCTACCTTCAGTGTCTTAATTTTTGAAGAGAAATTTTTAAACAGAGAGCAAAAAGCTTCAGTAAGGTCTTCAATATCGTGCCTGACTACATGCACATACTGTCATTCTCTTCAGAGCTATGATTACACATGCTCCCCAATTTTAAGGCCATGCCAAAACTCTACCAGGTTCCCATGAAGGGTCAACCTCTCCACTGGTTGGTCATGAGATCTCACCCCTTCTCATTTATTTAAGGACACTGCTTCAGCAACCCTCTCCTCTTTTTCCTGCATTATCAAATTTTCTATATCAGATCATTCTCATCCATATACATTCTCCCATCTTAAAAAGATCTCTTGATTCCATTTTCCTTTCCAATTGTCAACCCACTCCTGTTCTTCCCCTGAGAACAAAACTCCTTGACATATCTATCTACAGGTGTGTGCTGCCTCTAATAACTTTCCTTTTCCATTATCTTCTTAAATGCATTCCAACAAGGATCTCACCCCCACCATTCCAGTAAAACTGCTTTTATCAAGGTCACTAATGCTTAGTATGCTGCTGAATTCAATGATTGATTCTCAGTCCCTACTTTACTTGACCTAACAATAGAATGTGATACTGTCTGATGTCTTGTCCTGGAAACATTTTACACTGGATTTCAAGGACATTGCACTTACTCTCCTTTCCTCCTACATCTGGCTGCTCCTTCTCAGGCTCCTTTGCTGCGTCTTCCTCATTTCCCTAACCTCTACAATGCCAGAATGCCCTAGAACTCCATCTTTGGGCCTCTTTTCTACCTACACTCACTCCCCTAGCAACCTCATAGTTTCATGGCTTTATACACCACCTATATGTTGATGACTTCCAAATTAATTACTTCAGCTCAGACCTCTTTCCTGAACTACAGCCCTCCTGACCTCTCCAGTTGTACATCTAAAAGGTATTTTAAAATTTTCATGTTGAAAAATAATTCTTCTTCAACTATTTTCCAGATATACTAAAATGTAACTCTACTCTTACAGTCGCTTATGCAAAGGAGTTACCTTTGATCCCTCCTTTGGCCCATACATCACACCTACTCTGTCAGTTGCTCATATATCACATCTACTCTGTCAGTTCGTCCTTCAAAGTATACATAGAATCTGATCACTTATACCTCCACTACTGCCACCCTAGTGCAAGCCACAATCATCTCTGACCCACATGACCGCAACAGCTTTCTGCCTGGTCTCCCTACTTCTATCTTTGCCCCCCTGCCCCACTCTAGTCTCAGCCCAGAAGCTCAAAATGATCCTTTCAATATGAGTCAGATCATGTTACTTACTCTTTTGCCCAAAGCCCTCCAATGCCTTCCTATGTCTGTCAGAGTAAAAGCTAAAGTTCTTATACTAATCTATTATGCCTTACATGACTGGTCCTTGGTTATATCTTTGACTCAGTTCTTACTACTTTTCCTCCTCATTTTCCCTCTTGATTCCAGACACACTAGCTTCCTCACTGTTCTTGAAACCTGCTAGGCCCACTCTTTCCTCAGAGCCTTTGTATCTCCTATTCCCCCTCTCTGGGAATAATCTTCTCCCATTTAATCTACATGCTTATTATTTTAAGGTTTTTACTCAAATGTTACTGTTTCACTGACATATTTTCCTGATTTTTTCTAAGCAAACCCCCAGTTCTTCTCATATACCTTTTCTGCTTTACTTTCCTTTTACCACTATCTTGCATAGTTTATATTTTACTCATTTTATCTTCTCCACTGGAAAATGAATTCCATGGGGGCAAGGATTTTTGTCTCTTTGGTTCATTGCTGCATTCCTTGGGTCTAGAACAATGCCTGGCACATAGTTGATTCTCAATAAGATTTGCTAAATCACTGATTTTCAATAGAAAAATACTGTAAGAACAAAAAGATTATAAGATGATCTGCTATTCAGCTTTTGGATCAAACATAAAATTTTTAAAAAATTTCAATTGTTTCAACAACCCTATAGCATCTTTTCACAACTAACTTCATAGGCAACTGTCAAATCCTCAATATTTTCACTTGGATCATACACAGCTTAGACTTACAGTTTTTCTCCTACCTGGACATCCTGGGTTAGTACGCAATGCTTTCTTATAGTAAGCAAGAGCTCCTCTGTAATCCTTCTTGTTGAATGAAATGCAAGCTTTCCCTAAATGATTTTTAAAGATAAACATGAGTTGTTTAAAAAACACAAGTCTCATACGCTCTACATGAACTCACCTAAATCAAATACATCTCTGAATAAGAAATACTTGAATACGGTAAAAATGATTTCATATCAAAACCTGTTTTCCATAAGAATATATTAATGTATGCTTATAAATAAAAGTCATATTAAATATTATAAAACAATAAGTAAAAGAGCTGACCGTTGTCCAAATAGAAATTGCTTATTGACTCTTTAGAAGTGGATTACAGATTATTCTTAACTGGTATAGCTTCTATTTATGTAGCTTAAAAAGAAACAATGATCATAGATCACTGTAGATCTTATTTATTTACGTATTTATTTATTTACGTGACAAGGAGGGCACAAATGAACAAGGTATAGAGGGGGAGAAGGAGAGAGGGAGAGAGGGCAGGAGGGAGGAGGGAGGGAGGGAGAGAGGGAGGGAGGAGAGAGGGAAAGAGGGAGAGAGGGAGACAGGGAGACAGAGAGAGAGAGAGAGAGAGAGAGAGAGAGAAAGTGGGGCTTGCCCAAAGTGGGGACTACTGTTTTTTTTTTTTAACCCGAAGCAGGGCTCGTGTTCACCGGAAGTGGGGCTTGAGCTTACTGGATGCGGGACTCAAACTCAGTAACCCACTAACTGTGAGGTCATGACCTGAGCCGCAGTCAGATGCTTAACCGACTGAGCCACCTAGGTGCCCTGCAGATCGTTTTTATAAGGTAAAGCTCTTCTATGCTGCTGTCTAGGCCAAAGAAATATATTCCAGGCATATGATGAAAAACAGTTTCCTAAAATGGCTGCCAAAAATGACTTACCAAGAAGGGCTGGAATATTATTTGGAGACTGGTTGAGTACAAAATGAAACTGTGCATCAGCCTGATCCATTTTGTCACCTTCCAGTAGGCAGAAGCAGGCTCTTCCTAACAAGTGGTTCTGAAAAAGTAATATATCATCTTAGACTTGACTTTACCAAAGACTAACCATAATTTACCATGAATAGACAACAATAAAATGAAAACTATATAGGAAGGAGGTGGAGTATCACACAAATTCTTCTATTGACTATAATGTGTTTGAACTACCAATAGGTAATTCTTAATTACAAATCAAGAAATTATCCAGAAATGCAGGTCGTCTGTGCCAGGAACAATGACGAAAAGAAAAGTTAGACTCCTTAAAATATGCCTGAAATTCACCTGGAGATGAAAGAATTATTGACTCAACATGTGGGTAAGTTTTATGTATGCTAAATTTGCCCACATTACTTCAACAGTACAACAACCAAAGAAATTTCCATTTTAACAAGGAATTCCTTCTTTTGACTATTTATTATCAACCACGTTATTTTAAGAAAAATTCTTTCAAAAAAAAATCTGTTGCCTATCACACACATTTTATTTCATGTGGTATTTTTTTTCCCTTTCATAAATTCAAAGAAATCTTATTTTACCTGATCATACATAATAATTTTATCGGCCATGGTATACAACAGGGTTGCCTGTGTAATAAGATCTTTCTTATTATCCTTATTCTTTTCCTTCCGAGCCTGTTGTACATAATAGGCTGCCAATGTATCCAAGCAGGTCATCTGGTCTTTCTCATGGTCTCTATAGTCCAAATTGCCATCTATACGTGCTGCTTCCAACAACTTTACAAACTCTTCTGTTTTTCCTTGCTTGTAATATTCCAGCTAAAAGGTAAAGAATCAGATTAGGATTATTAAAGCATATGTCCATACAAAAAGATGCATACAAACATTTACAGCAGCTCTGTCTGTAATAGCCACAAACTGGAAACAACTCGATTGTTGATCAACAGGTGAATGGATAAACAAGCAGTGGTAATCTGCTTGTGGTATAATGGCTGCTGCTCAGTAGAAAAAAGTAAAGAACTACTCATACATACTACAATGTGGATAAATCTCAAGATGATTATGCTGAGAGAAGACAGACCAAAGAGTACATATTGAAATGATTCCACTTGTATAAAACTCTAGAATATGCAATCTTTAGCAACAAAAGCAGATCAGGTGTAGGCTAAGCACCATGGGGGGTGGGAAAGAGTCTGGAAGAAGGTTTTAGGGAGTGATGGATATATTATTCTTGATTGTGGTGGTGATTTCACAGGGGTGAAATATGGTAAAACATCTCAAATGGTACATGTCAAATATGTGCAGTTTATTATAGGTGAATTATGCCTTAATAAAGCTGTTAAAAAAGTGATAATCACTATCAATGTTTTCAAATTACTACTTAGCTAGCAATAGTCGATTTCAAACTAAATCAGAGCCCAAGAGAAAAAGCAATAAGGAGAGGGATAGGGATACAGAATTCTAAACAGAAAAGTTAGGCTCTGGTTCTAGATCTATCGAAATTATCCATGACTTTGGGCCTGCTGAATAACTTCCTTGGGCATTTGTTTCATTTATTAATACTAAAAAGAATATTCATCATTCATTAACTACTATGAGCCACAGACTGCACCAGGAGCTTTACATACTTATCTTTAATCTACACAATCTACTACAATCTAATCTACTACAATCACTCTTAAAGTGAATACTAACATCACATTATAGATGAGAAAACAGGCTCAGAAGGTAGATCATTTGTCTAAGGTCACACAGCTAGTTAGCAGCCAAGTAGAAATTTGAACAAAGGTCTCTCTGATCCCAAAGCCTACACTCTTTTCTTTGTACCATACTACAGCCCACAATGTTTCATCAATTTTACCACAGGTACCATGCTAATACTTCAATCTTCCATTTTTTCTGTAAGTGCTGTTAAAGAAGGCATTACACTACAGAAAATCTAAATTCCCTCTGGCTTTAAAAACTATGTGACAAGCATTAATGGCTTGTTCTCCACAGACTAGGAAAACGACACTTCAGAAAGGCACTATTGTCACTAAACGCATTTCTCTGTAAATCTATATCTAAGAAATTCTTTACAGTTAAGTTTGAGCACTGGATATAAGTTCAATTCTAGATCTACTTCTACCTTTCAAGATAATATAAGGTACCTCCTATGTATCTTTACATGAAAGTGACCTGTGGCACACTTGCTTTGCAAAAATGAATGCAGTATATGTTGTATTATATTACCAGAATAATCTACTAGGATGTTCTCACAAAAAGGAAACATTAGGCAGTCAGTTCTGGGGAGAGTGAAGGATGTTAGAATTTTAGGCTCTCTGAAGTGATTCTCCTGACAATCTCCAGGAGGGTTTATGTTGTGGAAGGGATCAAAGAGGACAAAAAACAAGACTGAGATAAACTTCACCCCAAAGAGCTTTTGTGAGCGAGCCTGGAATGTAATCACTTTCTAAAGTATTTTATGGGAAATGTTTTATTGTTATGGACAACACCACTAAGTAATGTTTACATGGTGGTATCTTGTTTTTTCTCAGATTATCTACAAACCATAAGCCAGTCTTCACTGAGTAATAAATAATCAGCACAGAATACTGTTTAATGTAAATGAATTTTGCCTTTACCAACCCATACTAATTTACCAGTGGACTAGCACATCACTTGGGAAACTGGTCTTCTTGTTCTATAAATGGTAATACAATTAACTTCCACACACATGGTACAATTTACTTATCATGCTCCCAAGCTGGCTATTACTGTATCTGGAAATAGAAATCATAGGTTTTTCCCAGTCAACATATAAAAAATATTTGTTACATGAACACTGACCGCCAAAGCAATCCATATGTGCAGTTGTGTGTGTTCCTGTTTCAGAATACTGATAACTTCGTCTCCCTCCGGTAACTGATCGAAGTCAAGTTCAATGACCTAAAACACAAAATGTAGGTTTTAACTTTTATTTCTTCCTTAAATTCACATTTCTTCTTTGCTGCTTTTCAGAATATACATCAATATGGATACACAGAGGGTTTGTGTTCACTTTCAATAGGGATGAGCAAATATATGTTAAGAAATGTTTAAGGCACACATGTCAAATAGGTCATATGGTAATATTAAGATAAAAGCATAGAGAAGCCAACAAATACCGCTAGTTGTCTTCAAATCACCAAAACTATAAAATGTTCCAAAAGCTTTGCTTGCTCAAAAATAACAAAACCAAACCCTGCTTAACACATAATGCAGGTAGAGTGCAGAAAAGCACCCCGGACACTCTAATGCTATAGGTCTGACAACTTGAGAGGCATAATCCAGAGGCAATGCAAAGTTGAATGCCCCTGTACACATTAATCAGGGAGACAGCATTTGCGTGTCACCGACACTCCTGAAAGTGGGCACAAAAATTAACAGTAGGTGAACGTTCTGGAATTAGATAGTGGTTATGGTTACACAACTTTGCAAATACTACTGAAAACCAGTGGATTTGACGCTAAGTGAATTATATCTCAGTATCTTATCTCAACCCAACAAAAGTACAAGTATGAGATATATATATTGGATATAAACATCACTGCTGAGAGCTTTACTCAGACAAGCCCCAGACTACCCATGATGAGGCGTGGGAAGGGAGAGAGGGTTAAATTCTATCTGTGCACAGTGGAGGCTATATCTCTGAGTCTCTATTTCGCTGATGGAGCCGTGTGTGGAGGACACAGTGCACCATGACAGACGCGAGTTTCTAAGGGATAAAGGGCGACTCCTATGTACTCTCTGGGAAAGATAGTTTGAGCAGCAGAGAGACCACGGTGACATCAGCGCCCACCTCTTTTATCTGAGGTGCCTTACAATTTATCGGCACTCTCACATCCTGCGCCCGTGAATTAGGAAGAGAGCAGAGTACTGTAACAGACGAACAGGTAGGAAAGGAACTTTCAAGTACTCCTCGGGGTGGCTCCGAGGCTGCGGGGACGTGATGTTCCCAGCCTGGGAAGGTGCAGGAGCTGGGGAAGGAGGTGACTGGGATTTCGGCGGGGGATTTCGACCTGGGCTCCTGGGGGAGAAGGTGCTCTCGCTTAGGAGACGAAGTCAAGAGAAGGGGAGAGGAAGAGATCGTCCAAGTTCACGGCCCCCACCCTCCCCCATACGCGACACTTACCTCGTCAGTGTCCCGGAGGGGAATCTCGATGGAGCCCCGCGACATGATGAGATCAGAAGGCGAGCGGGCGTCTCGCCCCTCCGCTCCGCAGCCGGTACTCCTGGCTTCTGGCTCGTCCAGAGGCTAGCGGCCGCCCGGGATCAGGTCGTGACTGCCGCCCCGCGGCGCCGCCGGGGCTTCGGCTTCTCCTTCCCGTCAGCCGCTTAAACAACGAACAGCAGACGGCGTCCGGCCACTTCCGGCAGCCCCGCCCCCTGCCCCGGAAGCATTCCCCGCGGGAGGGCCTGTCGGACGGCAGGCTCTGCCTGTGTCTCTGATGTTTCCTTGACGATGTTTCCCTGACTCTGAAATGACGGCGCCGAGGTTTTCGTTAGCGTGCCAGCTCCTCGGTGGGTCTGCGGCTTCCGAATCAGACCCGCACTGGCGCGGCGTGAATAAAAGCGCCGAAGGCGTAGCCGTCCCGCCCCGTGGTGGGCGGACGACGAATGAGGCTCGAGTTCGGGGCCTGGCCACTGACTGACGTGGGACCTCCGGCCAATTCTGGCAATAGTGTCCGAGCCGGACTCCGCCTCTGTGCCCCGGAGTTGGCCCATCTTTTCTTCTGTAGATTGCCGTGAATAATTCAATCATGCATTCCTCAGCCCTGTCAGGGGCTCCTCCTTTAGCAGATATTAGGTGCAAGTCATACCTGTGCTACCTTTGTGATCAGTTTAAATGTAAATGTTCCAGTGAATTCTGTAATCATTATGACAGTTCTGTATTTTATGTGTGCGCGTGTGTTGTGTGTGTGTGTGTGTGTGTGTGTGCGCGCGCGCGTGTTTTCGGTTCTTGGAAGCATATGAGAATCTGCTGGATTTGTGATTTTAATAAAGTTGTTGAAGAATGTGATTAAACCTGTAATCTGTTTTGATTACATTATAGAATTCGATTAAATACGTTTTAATTACTGTTTTCAGTGTAGAATATGATTAATAGTCTGTAATCAATGTTTTCATTCAATCAGATAAGAATCTAAGTTTTTAAACCACGTCAATTTTACCTCCTAAATGCCTCTCAGGTGTATCTTCTCTTCATCTCACCACCTTCATTCTAGCCCGGAACCAATATCATCATTTTGATGCCTGGATTACTGCAGTGGTCTCCCGTTTTACCTAATACTCCATCCACTCCCCCTAAAAGCCCTAAATTCCAATCCAGCATCAGCATGTTATACACTTACCTTTTAAAAGCACCAACTCGACATTTGTATTTCCTCCTAACTCCCTCAAAAACTTTAAGTGGAAACTTTGTAAGCCTTTTTATGTGGAAACTTTGTTAAATTTGTTTTGGTTAGTTGAGTAAACTATTTCAACATTAAGGGCTGTGCTGTCCTAACATAATGCTAACTCTGTAATTAGTCATGTAATTTTAAATAAGCTAGGTGATTTACAGTTTTCTATTAGCCACACTTAAAAAGCAAAAGCAGGTAGATGAAATTGATTTTAGTGACATATTTTATTTAACCCAATATATCCAAAATATAGTTTCAACAGGTAATCAATATAAAAACTGAGATAATTTACATTTTTATACAAATCTTAGAAATCCATTATGTACTTTACACTTACATGCTTTATTCTTAATTGCTTAATTTCAATTGGAAATTGATTTCATAAAATTTAGATTTCTTAAAATTTGCAGTTGCAAAAATAGATTCACATATTTGAGTTTTTCCAAGCATGCTTAAGTTTTCCAAAAACTGAAGCAATTATCAGTTTTAAATGTTCATTAAAAATAAATGAAATTAAAAATTCAATTCCTCAGTTGCATTAGCCATATTTCCAGCGCTCAATAGCCACATATGCTTAGTAAATACTGTTTGGGACAAAACAAGACAACATTTCCAGGAAATACTGCTTACTATATATTAATGTTTATAAAGTGAGCTTTGTACAAAAGTACACATATTGGTGAATGTTCTTCTCCATGCTCAAAACCTCCCTGGCCTTGAAGACCCTAGCAATATGTTTGAATTTGTCATTGAGTTACTGACAACCAAAGGCATCCTAACTGATAATGCAGACATTATGACTGATTGAATAATAGGAGAATAGATTTAGATTGGGATTTGGAGGAAGTGATACTTAAGTTGTAACTGGGAAGATGAGTAAGATTTGGCTCCATAAAGGCTACAAGAGAGTGTGTACCAGACAGGGAACAGTGTGCTGGGGGAAGAGTTGGTGAACCTGAAAGAAGGCCATGTGGCTGGAACATAGATATGGGGAGCATAACATAAGTTGAGGGCAAAGACATAAGAAGTAGCCACATCATGCCCAGATTTATCCACATAAAGCAAAATTAGCACCTTCCCCTGCTTCCAATATGAGAAAGTATGTATGTCACATACCACAGTTAAGAAAATCAAAACACTTTGTGCTCTGAGGTAAGCCAAAAAAGGACAGTGTCATACTATCTATAGTCTCCAAAGTGAATAAAACCTTTAGCCTTTCTCGCATGTTACTGATTCCCTAACAAAAATAATTTAATTGCTGACTTTTGTAATGCTGACTTTTCTAAGTCTGATGATATGCAATAATTTGGGGGAGTATGGCAAACATATGAGAAAGTTGCTTTTTCCATTATGAACCATATAACCTTGGGGACCGTGTTTTGTGAACCAGTCCTTCTAAAGTTGAACTCACTTGTAAACTTTTGCAAGTGTTTTTCTAAGAAATCTTTTTTTTTTTTTCTAAATGCTTTTGTCTCTGAGACTTCTTTTGGCAAAGGATATGTTATGGAGTTGGGATTTTATCTTAGGTGCAATGTAACTGAAAGTTTTAAGTTATGTGTATATGTTTCAATCAGCATGTGCCTGTGATAAAGAATTGGTTTTGTCATTTTAAAAGATTGTTCTGGTTACATTGTGTAGAATAGATTAGAGTGTTTGAGAGGATGTGGGCAGGCCACTTAGGAAACTAGTCCTGGTGACTGGCCAGGTAACACATGATAAACAGCTAGGAATAGGTTTAAGATTGTGGACATAGTATATCTCCATTTCTCTCTACCTCCACTGTAGTCAATCAATCAATCAATCAATCTTAATCACTAGGTCTTGGTAATGCATTATATATACAGGTCATTGAAAAAGTAGTGTCAGGAAGAACTTCCAGAGTTCTGGCATCAATTACTGGGTGATTGAAGAGTCATTTTCCAAGATAGAAATGATTATAGAGGAGTACGTTAGGGCAAGACTACATCACTACTTGGGTATCAGAGATATGTCTGAGACAGATATGAGACAGGTTGGATATACAGATTTGGAACTCAAAAGACAGTTTCTGGGCTAGAGAAAGAAGTCTGTGAGCTGCTGACATATAAATGAAATTTAAAACTATGGAATTGTGTAAGATAATCTAGGGAGAGGATGTAGAATGACAAAAGAAGGCCCCGACCAAGCTCGAGGCATTCTAGCATATAGTGGGCACGGAGGGGTAGAGGGTCTGCAGGGATCAGAATACTGGATAGAGAGAAAAATCACCTGACAACAATTGGGACCGAAATTGCGACTCTTTACTCTGGTACTTACAGGCAGCTTCTTATTTTTCCCTAAGCTTAGCAGATATGGACGATATAGGCATTTTAAACTATATAGATCTAGTTTTGGAATGAGTACAGAGATTTTATTTCAACTGGCGTGATTGTGCGGTGTTGCTTCACGAAATGCCATTCACCACGTTGGGCCTGAGTGCACCAGATGAAGGTAAAGCAATTAGTGTATTTGGTCAGTGTGGACTTTGTTGAGTACATACTCAAGAGAGACAGCTAAGAGTCTTTAGTTTTCTGTTGTTAGTTCTGTGGTTGGTTGCAGTGTTGGTAAATACATATGTTTACGCAATCCAAAGAGTGAGCTATTTTATAGGCTGATACAATATGCTAATTATTAAAAAGAGATAAAGAATAGTTGACCTTAAAGAATGTTTGACATCTTAAATCAGGTCTCTTGTATTTATTTATTTATAAAGTGCTTAAGCTTTTTTTTTTAATGTTTATTTATTTTTGAGAGAGACACAGAGTGCAAGCATGGGAGGGGCAGAGTGGGAGACACAGAATCTGAAGCAGACTCCAGGCTCTGAGATATCAGCACAGAGCCTGACGGGGGGCTCAAACTCACGAACTGTGAGATCATGACCTGAGCCAAAGTCGGACACAACCTACTGAGCCACCCAGGTGCCCCTGGGCAGTTGTTTTATAATCTACACCATAATTTCCTCTGGGTTTTCAATAAACATTCATCTCTAAAACATGAGCTTATTTTTAGGAATTTAAAACTACATGAAATGCTCCCTTAGGTAAGAGCTGAGAACATAAAGGTAAACAGCCCTAATTTGATTGTCAGTGAAAAACTGTGATGGGAATCTTAGTTCTGGAAAATTAGAATAACCAGAAAATCCTCCAGTCGTAAAACACCTAGATATGCTGGATTAAAAACCCAACAAGAACAACATAGTAAATGTCCTTGTAAATGCATAGCTGAGAGATCTAATGATCTGAATAACAGGAATTTAAGCCTATAAGGGTGCCTGGGTGGCTCAGTCGGTTAAGTGTTGGACTCTTGATTTGGGCTCAGGTCATGATCTCATGGTTTGTGAGATGAAGCCCCCAGTTCATCTCTGTGCTGACAGAGCAGAGCCTGCTTAGGATTCTCTCTCTCCCTCCCTCTCTCAAAATAAATAAACATTAAAAAAATATTTTGAAAAGTAAAGGAATTTGAGCCTATACTAAGACTGCCCAGATAGCGGTGGATGCAAGAAGGATGTTGTTTTCCATTACTTCCAGGACTTGAGTTTTAATGCTCACAGAGACAGAATTAGAGGCTTTGGGCCCGTGCTGCAAGCCCTTAAAAACTACACCCTCAGCACAAGGGGCAGTGGGTAGGGTGGAACTAAAGAAAAAAATCCTACCAAGACAGATGACAGTCTGGTGTCTGGATTTACAAGTTGCAAATGGTGGTGGTAGTGTGACAGAGGTGGTTGGGAGAGGGGTGTGAGAGTTTCACGTGAGAATTTGCAACCATGGGTCTGTATGTCAGGTAGGTTTGATGTTTGATATTACGTACTTGATCTGGGAATTCCCAAGGCAAGAAATTAATATAGGAAATATCCCTAAGTGTGTGGTATCTCTGGGATGCCTGAGCAACTTAATTAATCTTTTTGATTGATATGAATTAAGTCATAGTAATAAACAGGCATTGAATGTTTACTGTGTCAGCACTCTGCATGCTGAAACTCATTTAATCCTCGGAACAACCCTATGACATGCATACAGTAATCTGTCAACAGTGCGGAGCAATGAGGAGTGGCATCTGTCTCCTAGGATTCATGTGGAAATAAGATGAGGTATAATGGGATAGGTCAATGCTGATGTGACTCTTTGGAAACTGTGACCATATGCTTTATCCCTTGGGTTTTCTCACTTCAAGTAGGACACAGACTCTCAAACTCTTCTCTTCCCCTCTTTCTGGTCGTCCCTAAAGATAAGGAGCACAAGACCCCTTCTTGTTGTAAGGATTTTATTATTGATTCTTGTTGAAGGAAGGAAAGAATTTGAGGTGGCCTTAAAAATGGGAAGAATTTGAATAGGCTGAATGTGGAAAGAATGTTTCAAGCAGAAAGGATATTGAGCAAAATCTTAACAGCAGGAATAATACTTCTTAGAAAAAAATTTAATGTTTTTTTAAAAATTCATTTTTGAGAGAGAGAGAGCATGAGCAGCGAGGGGTAGAGAGAGAGGGGGACAGAGGCTCTTAAGCAGGCTCTGTGGTGACAGCAGAGAGCCCAATGCAGGGCTCGAACTCACAAATCACGAGATCATGACCTGAGCTGCAGTTGGATGCGCAGCCAACTGAGCCACCCCAGCATCCCAGGATTAATACACTTTAAAGGCCAGTGACAAGTAAACACATCACAGCATTAAAAGTTGATAATTCCTAAAAATAAAAAACAAAAACAAAACAAAAGAAACCAAAAGCCAAAAACCAAAAACCAAACCCAAACCAAACCAAACCAAAAAACAACCCACAAAAAACAAAACCGTTGATAATTCCTTGATATCCGTCATGTATCCCATCTCCTCCAGGAAGCCTTCCTCGTTAACATCCTTCAAGATACTGTCCTTCCTCTGCTTCCTATTGTCTCCAGAAACAGCTTGGTATTGAACTACATTCAGTCTGGAAGAAAGGTATATGCCATGTGTCTATCACAGTTCATTTAAATACAGTTTTTGAATGTAGTCTTTTTTCCCCTCTGACTTTGCCCTTCCTGAAGGTTGGAAGACTTTTGGAATGCTCCCTTTTCCTAGTGTAAGGAACCTAGAAGGTGCTCAGAACATAAATAGATTTGGAACTGCTTTATAAAATCTCAGAAGCACAGCCAGGGATATTGTTTCCCAAAGCAAACGTACTCATGGAATTTGCATGTTACTGCTTTGTGTAGACAAAGCTTTCTGCTTAAGTGTTTAAATAAATATTTTGAAGATATTTTCAGAACCTTGAAAAGCGAAGATTGCTCTTCACATTCATTCCTAAAAGTTGCGAGAAGCATTACAAATTCGAGAAAAGATGGATTACTTTGACTGAATTATCTTAGGTTTTGTATATTAAACGGTCTTTATTTATAAAATGAGTTTAGAACTGTTTAAAAATACTTTTACCTGATTCTTTGTCTATCTTTATGTATGTTATAAACACATCACTGTGCTCTGGGACTTGTTAGGGCAAAGAAAAAATTAATGTGCTCCGGAGTGCAAATTCTTTTTACTTAACCCTGTGGTGACTTTCTGCCTCAACAAGTATGTTACAACTTAAGAAATTCTTTCCCAACTATCCTACCCACTTAACTCATTCTATGAGTGTGGAAAATCAACTTGACTGTGTAGTTTATGATGATCAAGTAGTGGCTTAAACAGTATAACCAAACTTAGACAATCTATCAGTGCTTTTGGCTGATGACATGAAGGGCAGGTCATACTGACATATTTACCCACAGTAGATAACTCCCGCTTGTGAGGCCTGTTTACAAAGACAATTGTAAAAAAAAAAAAAAAGCACATTAGGATCAACATTTCAGTACTATTTTCATTTTAAAATAACTTCATTTTGCGGGGGAATAAAGGGAGAGTGTTTCAAGTTTGGGAGAGATTTTCCATTTTCATATTTTGGAGACAGGACTGTCCCTGGGATCGGTGCTTTTTAAACTTCTGAGTGTTAACGAGCATCACCTAGAGAGTTAGTTGAAACTTAGATTTCTGGACTCCATCCGTTTCTGATTTAGTGGGGGTGGGGTGGAGCATTTGCTTCTCCAATGAGTTCTCAGGTGGTACTGATGCCCTCGGTCCAGGGGCCACACTTTGAGAACCACAGTTCGGGGAGCCGTGGATTAGAGAATCCTAGATTCAGAACTCCACAAGCAAAGTTTGGCTTTCTTGAATGCTCACATTGTGGGAGGCACTGTGCAAGTCACTTTGCATATGGTCTGTCTGACTCACACAGCAGCCTTACAAGCTGGGAATGATTGTCCCTATTTTACAGATCAAGGAGTTGAAGCTCAGGACATTAATTAAATAATCCACAATCACACAGCTAGTAAGTGGCAGAGCCATAGTTTGAACCTGGGCTCCTGCTAAAGTCTGCTTTTTCGTCTGGACCAAAGTGCTTCTATTTCCAGTTCCTTCCTCATGCAGGAATGACTTCTCTAACATCCCTGAACCATGGTTCTTTGGCTTCTGCTCAAAACCGTCACAGAGACGCACTCACTACTTCGGGAAGCAGGCCTTGTTGGGGGATAGAGACCAATTGTCTGGTTTGCCTGGGACATAGCCGTTTCCCTGGGTGGGACTTCCAGTTTTGAAACCCAGACAGCGTGGGAATAATGGGTCTCTCCGGGATGGCTCAAACCATTTCAAACACATGATAATGAGCCCACCCTTCTTTCCTATAATTTTGCATTTCTGTTGTGGTTTTGTCTAACAGGTCTTATCCATCACAGTCCTTCAGATATTTGAAGACGATGATCTTTCTACCAGTCTTCAGACTGTCTTTATTCCCCCTGATCTTTCCTCACATAACATAGTTTACATGGCATATACTGTGTGTCTGGAATCATTCCTAGGGCTTTATGCATATTAACTAATTAAATCCTCACAAAAGTCCTATGAGCTAGGAATGATTATTACCCCATTTTATAGATGGGGAAACTGAGGCACAGGCAAGTACCCTGGCCAAGGTCACATAGTTATCAAGAGGCTAAGTCGGGATTTCAGCCTACAGAGTATGGCTCCAGAATCTGAATTCTTAGTCACTATACTTTACTGCTTTCCACTCAGTCAATAAGGCTTTACTGAGCAACTATTATGCTCAGTGAAAAGATGCAGAAGAGAGATGTGGTCCTACAGTTTTTCAGGAAACACATTGGCAAAAAGTAAACAAAAGAATAAAGTAATTACAAATGAGAATACGTGTTATGAAAGAAAAAGGTGTGGCACCTGGGTGGCTCAGTTGGTTGAGCACCCGATTCCTGATTTTGGCTCAGGTTGTGATCTCCTGGTTGATGAGTTCAAGGCCCAAGTTGGGCTCTGCGCTGACAGTATGGAGCCTGCTTGGAATTCTCTCTCTTCCCCTTTCTCTCTGCTCCTCCCTCGCTTGCATTCTCTCTCTCAAAATAAAGAAACTTAAAAACAAAACAAAACAAAAAAGGAAAAAAGGTTAATGATAGAAAATACTGGGGAAGGAGTTTGAGTCCAGTCAGGAGATAGAAACTACACAGCAACTTTAATGGGGGCAGTTTAATATAAAGAATTATTAACTGTGATAAAAGAGTAACTATAAGCTGTAAGAAAACTATCTGGTACCTTAGAGCTGAAGGAGTGTACTTAAAAAAGGGCAAACTTGGATGGGATTCAGCTTCATTAGAGAAGGTGATGGTATTAGCTCAGGCCGCCATAACAGAATACCATAGACTTGATGGCTTGAACAAAAGGCATTTATTTCTCACAATTCTGGAGGCTGGAAGTCCAAGATCCAAGTGCCAGTCGATTAGGTTCCCTAGTGAGGGCTTCCTTCCTGGTTTGCAGATAATGACTTTTGGCTGCATCCTCACAGAGAGGGAAAAGAGGGAGAAAGGGAGAGAGACAGTGTTCTCTAGAGTTTCTTCTTCTAAGGCAATAATTCCATCATGAGAGCCCCACCCTCATGATCTCATCTAAATGTAATTATCTTCCAAATGCCCCACCTCCAGATATCATCCCATGGGGGTTAGGGTTTAATTTATAAATCTTGGGGGACACAATTCAGTCCATAGCAATGTGGGTCAGCCATCTGATAGCAGAGAAGTTGGGTGATTTGGCCAAGCTGGAGCTGGTCTGGAGTCACTGGATAAGCAGTAGGCCACCTTCTGGATTGCAGGAGGGGATGCAGGCTATCAACCTAGGTGGTGTGGGTGGTGTGGGTAGTGTGGGTGGTCTGCAGCCCTGGCACGTGCAGGAGGCCTTTAGGACATGTGGAACATATGGGGGCTTGAGTGCTTGTGGAGAGGGCTGTGGAAAGGTTGTCTGTCCGCTGAGACTGCAGAGTTACAGACGGATGGTGCTCTGGGCCCATGGCTGGGGTAAGCTTCAGCAGGCATCCTCATATCCACCCCTCTGCCCTGGAAAAGGGAAGGCCAGCCTCTTCCTCCAGAAATGTCCCTCCATTGCCTTCAACTGAGAAAGTTTGCATCTTATTCACTTTAAAGGAGAAATGCTTAAGGGGCGCCTGGGTGGCGCAGTCGGTTGAGCGTCCGACTTCAGCCAGGTCACGATCTCGCGGTCCGTGAGTTCGAGCCCCGCGTCAGGCTCTGGGCTGATGGCTCAGAGCCTGGAGCCTGTTTCCGATTCTGTGTCTCCCTCTCTCTCTGCCCCTCCCCCGTTCATGCTCTGCCTCTCTCTGTCCCAAAAATAAACGTTGAAAAAAGAAAAAAAATTAAAAAAAAAAAAGGAGAAATGCTTGAAAAATCCTATTGTTAAGGGGCGACTGGGTGGCTGAGTCGGTTAAGCATCTGACTTCACTGCAAGCCATGATCTCAGGGTTCATGAGTTCGAGCCCCACATCGAGCTCTGCACTGACAGTGCAGAGTCTGCTTGAGATTCTCTCTTCCTTCCTAACTCTCTGCTCCTCCCCTGCACTCTCTCTCTCAAAATAAATACATAAAATTAAAAAAAATCCTGTTGTTTAGCACAGAACATATTTTGAAAGGTGCAATCAGAGCTGAGAGGCCATAATTTGATAACAGTTTAGTGCCAAATTTTTAAAAACTGTTAATAATATAGATCCAAAGTAAAAATGTCCAAGGTCTTCAACTTTACTCCAGAAGATACAAAATGAAAAGAGAATCTCACTCCTTCCCTGTATGTATGTATGTATGTATGTATGTATTTGTGAGAGAGAGCGAGAGAGAGCAAGCTCAAGCAGGGGAGGGGCAAAGAGAAAGGGAGAAAGAGAATCCTAATTAGGCTCCACTCTGTCAGCACAGAGCCTGACGTGGCACTCGATCCCATGAACCATTAGATCATGACCTGAGCTGAAATCAAGAGTCAGATGCTCAACGTACTGAGCTACCCATGTGCCCCTCACTCTTTCCCTTTATGTCCCATTTTATCTCCTTAAAAGTAAAAAGCATAGTTTACTAGGTTTCTTCTAGAAAAAAAAACAATGCATTTACTCACATATGTGTCAATGTTATAATTTATACAAAAGGGATCATTTTCCTCTACACTATGCTTTTTTCTTTTAGTATGTCTTAAAAATCTCCCCCCATTAGCGAACCTGGCTTTGTTCTTATCTCCGTAGATATTGACTATCATGACATCATCATTTGTTTACTCATCTTTCTTTTCCCCAGTGATTTGAAATCTCACCTTTACACCTTTATAGTATACTAAATTCCCTTGTGCATTATGGTCTCATTTTGATTTTTCTTTGGTTACATTAATTTCTTAGTACATTAACATATCCATATCTCCTTTTTCTTTTTAATCAAGCAAAGTATTGTGTCATATGGATGACATATAATTTATTTACTTTTAATAGATGCTTTGGGCTTTACTTTTTTAAAAAAATATTTGTTTATTTTTAGAGAGGGAGAGGGAGAGAGAGAATCCCAAGCAGGCTCCTCACTGTCAGTGCAGAGCCTGACACAGGGCTTGATCTTACCGTGAGACCATGACGTGAGCCAAAATCAAGAGTTGGATGCTCAACTGATTGAGGCACCCAGGTGCCCCTGGGTTTTACTTTTCTAAAAAGTCCACCAAAAAGATTCCTGTACCTATATATGGTTGCATTTTTGTACATACAATCATATGTAAATTCTTTGCTATGTGAAGGGACATGCACCTGTAAAATTTTGGAATTTATCACATTAACCTGCAGTAAGACCTCATCGGTTTATAACCTCCTCCCATCACAGGTGGATGAGGGTACTGATTCCCACAGTCCTGGCAGCAGCAGAGAAGCCTTGCACCAGCCTGACGAGTGAAGAAAAAATGTTTTCTTACTCTTTAGATTTGCGTTTTTAAATTTATACGTGAAGTAGAGCACCCTTCCACATGTTTATCGTCTTTTGAACTTTTTTTTCTACAAACTATTTCTATCCTTTGCATAATTTTCTATTGAGCTGTTCTTTTTTTTTTTAAATTTTTTAATGTTTATTTCTTTTTAAGAGAGAGAGAGAGCACAAGTGAGGGAGGGGCAGAGAGAGAGGGAGACACAGAATCAGAAACAGGCTCCAGGCTCCGACTGTCAGCACAGAGCCTGATGTGGGGCTCGAACTCACAAACTGCAGGATCATGACCTGAGCTGAAGTTGGACGCTCAACCGATTGAGCCGCCCGGGCGCCCCGTTTTTGTTTTTGTTTTTTTAAATATTCATTTATATCAATTCCA
Source organism: Lynx rufus (assembly GCF_022079265.1). NCBI lineage: Eukaryota > Metazoa > Chordata > Mammalia > Carnivora > Felidae > Lynx > Lynx rufus. Next base: position 67,415,665 of record NW_025814897.1, on the reverse strand, counting down.
TTTAAGCTAAGGAAAAGAGGTCTTTGACAAATATGTTATAAATATACTTCCCCTATTTTGGAACTTAGTCTTTTGATTTAAGTTTTTGGTGGTTTTTTTTTTTTTCCATTCTTTTTTCATACCAAAGTTAGATCGCTACTTAGATGAATTCATCAACTATTCCCTTTATAGCTCCTAGATTTTATAGCCTTCTTAGAAAACCCTTTTCTTAGATTAGCACTGCTAAGGTAATCCACATTTTTAGATGTTTATTTTGATATTAAATATTTGATCCATCTGAAATTGATTTGGGCAGGAGTGGGATAGGTACCCGGCTTTGTTCTTATCTCAGTAAATATGGACTATCATGACATCATCATTTGTTTACTCATCTTTCTTTTCCCCAGTGATTTGAAATCTCACCTTTACACCTTTATAGTACACTAAATTCCCTTGTGCATTACAGTCTCATTTTGATTTTTCTTTGGTTACATTAATTTCTTCTCTTGTATCAAACTGTTTTATTGATTGATGTTTTGCTATTGGGGAGACCTATAAGTGGACATGCTTTGGACAGAGTGGACAGATAGGATTTTGTTAAGAGGTGATATTTAGGCTGAATTTTTTTTAATGTTTATTTATTTTTGAAGGAGAGAGAGAGAGAAACAGAGCATGAGTGGGGGAGGGGCAGAGAGAGAGGGATACACAGAATCTGAAGGAGGCTCCAGGTTCTGAGCTGTCAGTACAGAGCCTGACGTGGGGCTCGAACTCACGAACAAGGAGATGATGATCTGAGCCGAAGTTGGACACTTAACTGACTGAGCCACCCAGGTGCCCCTTCAGGCTGACATTTGAAGAATAAATAATCAGCTCATGGAGATGGAGGCAGGAACGTTCCAGGTAAAGGCTATGTATCCAATGGTTGATGGGCAGAAATCAGCTTGGTGGTTTTGAAAGGCACTAAAAAAAGACTAGTGTGGTGAGCACAGTAAACACAGGAGAGAAAGAGGGGAGATGGGGTTGGAAGATAGGCCAGATTTTGTGGGGAAAGCTTGGTTTTGTCCTGAACCCAAAGGGAAAACATAAATGGATTTGGAGGAGGAAGGTGCCATGCTCCAACTTCTCAGAGTATAACATCGTCACTCTGGCTGTTATGCGGAGATGGGAAGGGGGGGGAGAACAAAAACTGCAGTGAGGAGGTCAGTTAGAGGTCGCTGCAGTGTTCTTGGCCAGAGATGGTGGTGCTCAGGCTACAGAGAGACAGTGCAGATGGGGACAAATGGGCAACTCTGAGACACATTCAGGAAGTAGAATCAACAAGTTTGTTGATAGCTTGGGTGTAGACAAGTCACAGGGAGGAATCATAGCTGATTCCCAGGGGCCTTCTTTTCATTTTGTGCCTTTCTGGACCAAAGGGGAACTCTGAAAAGGGCCCTGGAGGAAGGGGAAGAGGGCCTTTGTCCCCGTGTCTGGACTCCAGGGCTATGACAGAAAAGCGCCAGCAGAGGGGAGCAGAGGGCTGTGGTTCTGCTTCTTGGGGAGTGTGGGGGGTGGTGAGGGGAGGGTCTGGGTAGCAGGCCAGGCAGCTAAAACTGATCCTTCAAATTTACCCACCTTATGCATGTTGTCATTTTAAAATGGAAAAATACCAATGACTGGGAAGAAGGTGAGGGACCTGTAAAATACATCCAGGCTTGTTTACATTATAGACTCCCAGCGAGTGGTGCCATTTGCTGAGATGGGGAATATGTAGAGGGGAAATGGGTTTGGGAGCAAAGGTGATTGGGCTGGGGTTATATCAAGACTGCAGGGCTAAGATGTTCGGTGGCAGATGTCTGAGGAATCTAAAGCAGACAGCAAGGAGGCTATTCAATAGGTGGATCTGGAGCCAGAAGGAGAGGTCGAGGTGGAGACACCAACCTGTGTGTGAATGTTGTTGAGAATTGTAGAAGAGGGTGACGTGATGGAGGGAGAAGAGAGTGTGGAAAGAGACAAGAGAGGTAGGACCAACTTGAGGAACACTAGCATTTAGAGGTGGGAGGATGAGAGGGGGCCAGAGAGAGACTGCAGAGCAGCTGGGGTATGGCTGGATGAGTGGGGGGGACTCCAAAACCCACTTCCCAACTCTTAGATGACTTCCACTGCATTGAGAATGATGTCCAGACTTTTTCCTGGCCTGTGTCCTGTACCCGCACTACAGCTCTGGCTACTTCCAACCTCAGTCACCTTCTTTGGGCTTCTCAATGGTCTTCTTGCCTCTCTGCTGGGGACACTCTGGCCCAGACCATGTATCCTGTCCTTGGTGTGCTGCTTCTTCCTCATCCAAGTAGCTTCCCCTTGTTATATGCTCTTCCAGCACCTTTTTATTTCCTTTAAGGGATAGTTTCATTTTTTATTTCTTTTTGTATCTTTAGTGACAGCACAGTGTCTAGCAAATAGTTGGTGTGTAATAAACATTTGACTCACGAGTCAATGAATAAGTCACTGTGGCCCTTGAGGCCCTTGAGGCCTTTGAGGTGAGAGTTTTAAATCCCTTCCACCTCTTTTTTTATTCTTATATTTTATAATTGAGCATCTGGCTAGCGATGGGTGGGTTAAAATATTACTAGCTGTGTTCCAGTGATTGGAGTCTGAAGTCTGAAGTGAAGTCTGAAAGACTTGGGGAAAAGACCCCTGGTTCCTGTTGCAGAACTCCAGGGCTGTGTAAGCAAGGTTCCACCAGAGGGCAGCAGAGGCCTGTGGTTCTGCTTAATTGTGGGGTGGGTGTGGTGGGGTGGTGGTGAGGGGAGGGGCTGTGCAGCAGGCCACACAGCCAGAACCCGAATTGGACTAGGGTTTGGGGAGAAGGGACCGTCTAGGCCTTTGTAGGAATCTAAAATGCACTGATGGAGAGTGTGAGGCAACCTTTCTATTTGTGTTTATTTATTTATTTGTTGTTATTATTATTATTATTTTATTTTATTTTTTTATTTTAGAGAGAGAGAGTCTGAGCAGGGGAGAGGGGCAGAGGGAGAGAGAGAATCTCAAGCAGGCTCCATGCTGAGGCTCAGACCAGGACTAGGTCCCATGACCCTAGGATCATGACGGGCCAAAATCAAGAGTCGATGGTTCAACCAACAGAGCCACCCAGTCTCTCCACCTCCCGCCCCATTTGTGTTTAGATGGTGCTGATTATTACTATATAAAGTGTAATGGAGCTGTTATACTGTGGGCCCCTTGCTGTTGGGAAGGCCAAAGATTGTCCTGGAACAGTGATGGGGGAGGTGGAAGGGCCCTGAGTGAAATGGTGAGTACAGATGGGATTTTTGGCCTTGGCTACAAGGGGACAGGTCTCCAGGAGACTGTTCTGCAAAGCAGGGAATAACGTTGTGCTGGTCAGTTACAGCGAGGCAGGAACTGGGAAGGCTCAAAGGCAGATAGCACTTTGGGGAAAGAAAGAGGTAGTTATTGGCTCAGCAATGTACATTGTCAGAAATAACTGTATGTTTCTTATGCTCTTTGAATTGATTTACTTTCTGTTCTCCTTTTTTGTTAGTGAAGATATTTTTAAAGTTTTTAATCTATCATTTGTGCTTAGGCAAAAAGGGATTTTGCACAAACTTTGACCATGGGGTCAAAAGGTAAGCACAGTGCCCCCTAGGGGCCAGCAAGGTGGTAGCAGTAGAGGTCAGAGTGAAAGGCCCCAAATGGAAGGGATACTTATTCCGGGCACATGGATTTCTGACACAAACACACAATCACACACACACTTGTAGACACACATTTCACACACATGCTCACACAGACACATTACATACACAGAACACACCCTCATACACACAAATACGCATCTCACACACACTGACACCTCACTCATACACTGACACACACAATACAACACACCCATACCCATACTGATAAATGGTAGCCATCCCATTGTGTGTAGCAACAATGTAGTTTAAGTCTAGGATCAAATCAACTCTTGATTTCAGATGTAGGTTCTAATTAGCCTAATCATCAACATAATCCCTACCGCCTTGGGATGCTCTTGATTTTTGGGGTTGTTTTAAGAGTAGACATATAGCCACATCGATCCATTAGATGTGAATGAATTAGCATGTAGTCCTGGAAGCTGCCAGCAGCCCCTCCAGAAAAGGCTGGTTTAAAAAAAATTGACAGGGGGTGGGTGGAGGTGAGAAACTCACAGGCAGAGTTGTAGCCCCCAAAACATTGGGATTCTCTGAACAACCTATGCCAGAAGCCCACACTACCTCTGAACTTAAGATTTCTTGAACCAGTAAGTTGCATTGGTTGTTTAAGACCTGTAGGTTGGGTTTCTGATATCAGAACACCTCAGAATGGATCAACTCCTCACAAAACTCTTCTGTAGGAAGACTGGGAGGGGTCAAGCCTCTGCTTTAATAAGGAAGACTGTTCCTTGCTAGCCCTCCATTGGCCTCTTGGTCCTCAAAGTGACCACAATGGAGCTGGCACAGTTCTTGGAGCTTTCCACATATAATAGAGAAGAAGAAAATAATGTATTTTTAAAAAGTTTATTTTGAGAGAGAGAGGAGAGAGATGTGGGAAGGGCAGTGAGAGAGAGAGAGAGAGGGAGGGAGGGAGAGAGAGAGAATTCTAAGCAGGCTCCACATTGTCAGCATGGAGCCCAACTTGGGTCTTGAACCCACGAACCATGAGATCGTGACCTGAGCTGAAACCAAGAGTTGGATGCTTAACCAAGTGAGCTACCAACCAGGTGCCCCAAGAAGGAAATAATATTTAAAACCAGTTGTAGCCACTTTGCCTTCTAAGGAAAATGACACAATTCTAATCTATGGAGGAAGAAGTCTCTAAATGGATCTTGTCCCTTGCAGAGGCTAAGATGAGATTCAAGTCAATGAATTTGAATTTCAAAGTGTATATATATGCTATATATATTATATATATATAATATATATATGTTATATATATATACACTTTGAAGTTCAAAGTATATATTGAATATATATATATATATATATATCCCCCAAGAGGGGAGCATTCCTTACCCATTTTATAGATGATGAAGGATGCTCAGAGAGAGTGTCACATGCTCAGTGCCAAACATTTACAAAGGGGTGGACTGGGCTTCCAACCTAGAGCTCTCTGGCTCTAAAGTTCATGGTCTCCCTTCTGGGGTAGCACATCACCTACCACACTCATGACTGCGTCCTGTGTGTGGGCCTAGGTGAGCCTTTTGGGGAAGAGGGTGAGGAAGAGGTATGAAGTTATCCTTGTACATTTCTTAACATTTCTTGGGGATAGGGTTGGTGGGAATGGAGAAGACAGAAAACGCCCTTACCAGAATTCTAATCATGGTAGGAAGGAGAAGCAAAGTGGATGTTGCAAAGTCAACTTGTGCTGAGGAGGCAGTGGATAATGGGTGGGCATGAAGCCTCAGAGCCCACTAGTCCTGAGTTCAGGCCCCAGGGCCATACTGTATTAGCTCTGTGACCTCAAGCAAGTTACTTACTCTGGTGAAGCCTGAGTTTCATCTCTAATAGTGAGACCTACTTCCTAGGGTTTTCATGTGGGTTAAATAAGAGATCACAAGTAAAGCACTTCTCACAGTTACAGGCACCCCTGCCCCCTAAGTGGTAGCTGTTATCACACTACATTAAAGTACACAGTGCTCTGCAGACTCAGGGGAGACATTCTATAGGCCCCTTCTGGTCCAAATTGCAATGCTCAAACACTGTATGGGAGGCAGTTCACATACAATGCTTTTCTTTTTGTAAATTTTTTAAAAATTTATTTTCAAGTTAGTTAATATACCATGTAGTCTTGGCTTCAGGTCTTTTTTGTAAAATTTTTAATTGTAGTAACATACATATAACGTCAACATCTATCATCTTCACTACAGTAGAGTTAAGTACATTTGCATTGTTGTGCAACCAATCTTTAGAATTCTTTTCATCTTGCAAAACTAAAACTCTACACCCATTACAATTGCCACTCTTTCCTACCCCAGCTCCTGGCAACCACCATTCTACTTTCTGTCTCTATGAATTTGACTACTCTGAGTAAGTGGAACCAAACAGTATTTGTCTTTTGTTGACTGGTTTATTTCATTTAGCATGATGTCCTCAAGGTTCATCCATGTTGTGGCATGTGTCTGAATTTCCTTCCTTTTTGAGGCTGAATAATATTTCATTGTACATATATGCTACATTTTGTTTACCCATTCATCTATCAATAGACATTTGGATTGCTTCCATTTTTTGGCTATTGTGAGTAATGTTGCTATGAACATGGGTGTACAAATATCTCTTTGAAACCTTGCTCTCAGTTCTTTTGGGTATATACCCAGAAGTGCAATTGTTGGATCTTATGGGAATTATTTTTTGAATTTTTGGAGAAACCATCATATTGTTTTCCACAGTAGCTGCACCATTGTACAAATGTTCTAATTTCTCCACATCCTCATCAACACTTCCTTCCTCCCTCCCTTCCTTCCTTCCTCCCTTCCTTCCTTCCTTCTTTCCAGACCCCCCTTTTTTATTGCTGTTCAAAAAAAAGTCATCTTTCAGACATCAAATTCATCTCATCCTCATGTTTGTCTTCCATCGAGGGTGTGCCCCCATGGAGATCCAAAGCTTGTGGGCTACGCAGGAAATCTACAATAGGTTTCTGGTTTCAAGATGGTGTCCATTAGGGGCTCAGACAAGCAATATGTGTTTATAGCCACTTCCCCAGGACGCCTTGCCCTTCACTCAGAGAGGTTTACAAGCCAGACTGACCAAGCAAGTCTTACTGAGGGTGGGATCCATGGTTGTTGTGTGCTTTTCAGCCTGTTGTTCCTTAAGCTATAAATATTTACCTAGTGAGTGTGGAGATTTCAGTCTCCAAAGAGTGTCTGGGTTGATGTGTATGTAGGGGGTGGTGCTGGGCTAGCAAGAGACCATAGAGGCTGCCATGTGATGTTGATGCATTAAAGACTGAAGATAAGCAGTTAAAGCCCTGCCCAAGTCAGTGTCTCTGGGCTGGAGGCAGATGATTCTGCACAACCTGCACATCTCAGCCCCGAAACCACAGGCAAACATTGGTGAAACAAAGCTGGCTTCCCAGTACTGCTGAGTTTATAAATGTTCTCAAATTCCCATATTTATCTCTTAAAAATGAATCCAGTGACACCTCCATATGGCTGACAGCTTTGCCTGTGGGTATGTGGATGCTTTCAGTAAGGGAAACAGTAAAAGTCTGGAGAGGGCCATATTAATTTTTGTTGTTGTTGTTGGCATTTTATGGATTTAAACCTGGAGTAATTGGCTATTGAAATGAAATAGCTTCCCTCTCGGCTTCAGTGAAGGCTTCAAGATCCTGGCCCTTTCCGAGGTAAGATCACTTCTGAGCACTTGCAAAGGGGTGGCTCCTCACTTGTCTAAGGACAGAAAAGAGTTGAAATTGAGGCAGCCAGGAGGAGGAGGCGCTGGAAGGTAAGTCTGAGGAAGCTCTCCGTGTGCTCTGAGTCCTTGTATCCCAGCTCTAGAAGAGGCTCTGGGAGGCCTGAGCATTTTCTACCCTCAGGAAGCCACCCACCAACTGACATAGCCACTACCCCCAGAATCTCGCCACACCAGCCACAATCTCACTGGCACAAGGATGTCCCACTTTTTCTCTGGGAATCCATGAGCCAGTGTCTGAATGCTGGGGCCACGGCCATGGGTGTCTCAGAAAAGGCAAACATGTCCATGGTAAATGTGTCAGCAGAAATGACAAAAGCAATGGGAGCTTGGTCCATGCCTGACTTCTGTCCTTCAAATCTTGCTTTTGTGTATCTTGCTGGGAAATGTAGTTTTATCTTTTCAGCTTCTGAAATACAGGAAGGAGTCTGGAATGGGGGGTTCACATTATCTAACACATTCTTACTCACAATCCAAGGCCAACATCAAATGCTATTCCTCTCAGAGGCTCCTCTCCCACTGGCTCCCTTCCCCCAGTAGAAAGATTCCTCCTCTGTGTTCCCACAGCTTACATAACAGGTCAGTGTCCTTTGTTAAGCTGAAAAGCTTCTTGAGGGCAGGGATTTTGTATGTCTCATTTCTATGTCTTTCACACCTACACAAGGCTTGATAGGTAATAGCTGTGGTGGTTTTATTTATTTTGTTTTAAAATTTTTTTTTCAACGTTTTTATTTATTTTTGGGACAGAGAGAGACAGAGCATGAACGGGGGAGGGGCAGAGAGAGAGGGAGACACAGAATCGGAAACAGGCTCCAGGCTCCGAGCCATCAGCCCAGAGCCTGACGCGGGGCTCGAACTCACGGACCGCGAGATCGTGACCTGGCTGAAGTCGGACGCTTAACCGACTGCGCCACCCAGGCGCCCCCGCTGTGGTGGTTTTAAAATGTACCCATAACTTGTTTGATACCTTTCTCTTCAAAAAGTGGAGCCCAATTCCCTTCCTTTTGAGTCTGGACTCAACTGACTTGCTCCTAATGAATAGAATGTGGCAGAAGCAATGTGTGACTTCTAACACCAGGTCATAAAAGATGCAGCTTGATTGTGTTAGGATCCCTGGCCCCTAGGAAAGCTGGCTGCCATGACATAAGGACATTCAAGCAGCCCTAAGGAGAGGTCCACATGGCAGGGATCAGAGGCCTCCTGCCGACAACCAGCACTAACTTGCCAGGTGTTTTCTTCTCTCATGAGGGAAACTCCTGTCTGACCTGGGAAGACATTCAAGGTCATGCCTCCCTGGTCCATTGAAGTGGTTAACAACCACAGTCTGTTGACTCATCCTCTTTGTTTCCTGTGAGTTGAGGCATGGTGGACAGAAGAAGGCGCTGACGGAGACAGGATACAAGTGAGGCTGGGAAGTCCCTGTTTTCACTCAGGGCTACTGGTTGGTTGGCTTTGGCTAAGACTGACCGATCCTGCCGAGAAAGGTAAGGAAAGGCACCAGCAACTCAGGGCCCCCTCACCACTCCTCATCAAAGAGGAACGTGTGGTTCTGGTGAACCCCAGGTTTCTAGCACAGTTCTTGCCAAAGGAAGGAGAACCATCCAAGGAGGGGTCTTCCAGGCCCTCCAGACTACCTTGGTGCCCTGCATGCAGGTGAGTGGTCTGGAGTGTCTGCTCTGCACAATGGAGAGAGAAGGACTGTTAACCAGCAGTAATAGAAGAGCATTAAGCCAGCTCTACAGGCAATGCTTCCAGCAGGGGGGTCCACGTCTCAGCTTCTTGAAGCAGTTGGAGATAAGTGAGCAGCTGGTCTCAAGCAAACCCGCTGAGGGTAAAAATTGGCTTCTCCAAGAAGGTAGGCCCTTGGCAATGCTTGGCGTGGTTTTCCCATACTGGAATCCTACATCTTTTTTTCTTTTTACTTACATAATTAATACATTTCGTAGTAAAGTTCAAACAACTCCAGTTATGTGGAGTAACAAAGAGAATGATCTCTTTTTCCACCCCCCAACCCTCCGCCATATCCCGTTTCCTCCCCACAGGTTACTGCTACCAGCTAGACATGTAGCCTGCTAAACCTCGTGTGGATGTCATACTTTATATATATTGCCCTGCAACTGGTTTGTTTTTTGCATTTGCTGATAAATCACCAACATCTTGGATCATATCAGGATGTACAGATCAAACTCACTGTTTTTCTAGCTGTCTAATATTCTGTGGTATATGAGAGGGGAATAATGAAAGTAGGCTAAGAATGACCATTTTGTACTGCCTCCCATGGAGCAAGGAGTGAGGGTGTTGGGGGAGCACCTGGCAGGTTGGGGGGTGGGGTTGGGAGGGAGTTGTGGAGACTGAACTTCTCCTTATCATAGTAAGGGAAGCATGTGGAGCCTGAGGTCACCTCAGGTGGAGAGGTGGGAAGGGGAGAGGGAGGGTGGGGAAGTAAGGAGATGCCAACCGGATGGAATATGAGGGCCTGCAGAGTGACCCCCCTCTATGCAGCCCTCCCATCTTTAGCCCGTTTATGAAGTTCATGAATGGAGATGTTCTCCATCTCTTTAAGTGTTTCTGTAGCACAACTTCACAAGGATGCTATTACTGAGTCAAAGGGTAGGAATTTCTTTGTGGCTCTTGTGACATTGTTAAATTGTTATCACAAAGGGCTATAAGAACTATGTTGTTACTTATAATGTTTGCCTGTGTGTGGAGGAGGTTGAAAGGAACCCCAGCTTAGGATGCACATTTCTAGAATCTGCCAGTTGAGAAGCTCTTCACAAAGCCTGACAGATCAACACGTAAGTATGCCTGCTATGTGCCAGTCCCTGTGCTGCATTCTGATGCTAAGGAGGCTGAACTGGCTCAGGTATCTACCTCGGCTCCCAGCTCCATGGTGCTGACAAGCATGGGGATGAGGGCATGCGTACAGAGGGTAGTCACAAACACTAGGGAAGCCACAGGCCAGAACTAGCAAATGTGTGACATCCATATCTTTGTCCAGTGATTGATCATGGAACTCTTTCTTGCTGGTGCCAGCTGCTTCTTCAGAATCCTCAACACAGAATCCAGGCAGCCACTAATCAATCAGAATTGGACTAAATAGAACATATGTTCCCTGCCCTCCATAGGCTCAACCTAAAATGAGATTCTGAAGTTTTGTTCTTTCATAGTATGTATTTGATTAGAATATATAACCAATGACATTTAAAATGCTTATCCATGTCCCGTCAAAGGTAGGTATACACACTTAAAATCCTAGAATGGTATAAAGATGGGTGAGCAGAGGAGCAGCAAGTGCCCTGCCACCACCTTCCTGAAGGCCAGCCTTGGTGAGCTGGTGAGCCCATAAGCTAGTATCTGAGACCCCAGACACTTGGGGAGGCTATTGTGGCTGGCTGATAGTGGCTAGGAAGCACTCAGGAAGTGGCTGGGCTGGTTGGTACACTATCTGGTAGGAAGTCAGGGCCTGGAATCAGAAGAGAAATGAGGAGGGTATGTTCTGTCCAAAGCTGTTAAAGGCCTTTCATGACCCTTGAAGAATTAGACACAATAGGGGCAGAAGAAGCCCCAAATGAAATCCAGCGTGGCTCTAAGCTTACAACTGGGTGATCTGCCTTGCATAAGATGCTTCCCGTTCGTTTAATTTGCACGAAGGTAGTTATTTTCCTGGTGGTTGGGCAAGAAGCCTCTTCTCTTCTCTACCTTGTTCCCACCAAAGTCAGACCCATGAGAATCAGCCTCAGAGACCAGTTACTTCTGATCTTGGGAAGAATCTTCCCTGAGGGGCTCCTGTGGCCTCTCCCCAGCCCACCTTCTGGCCAGCCCTGGGGTCCCTTTGACCCTGAATTGCAGCCTTCTTGGTCTTTATAGGTTTTAGATCCTGCATTTCTATCCCTGTCTTGTCCTTATTCCTCTCCAGGCTCAGTTTCACATAACTGCCCATCTGTTTCCTGCCTACCCTGGATCCTCATGGGCTTCTCTTAGTGTCCTGTGCCACTCACTCTGTAGAACTGTGACAGAGCCTGTCAGGTCTATGAATATTGCCCTCACCCTCTGGTCTCCTCCTGCCAACTGGGCTTCAACTGTCAGCCCTTGCTGGCCTGTTGGCCACCCTTGCTCCTCAGTGGTCACCTGGGAGCTGCCAGGTGTTGTCTATCCTGAGTAACATGTCAGGAAGCCCACTGTGTTGGCAATAGTAAGTTGAGCGTGTCCACACAGTAAAATTACCAGGCATAAGTTCACACAAGCCTGGCACATATGGTAGCATTATTCATAAGGACATCCCCTCTGTCTGAGGCAGTGATGGATGGTGTAGAAAGGAACAGGGGTTTCAGAGTCAGGCAGCAGAGGTCAAATTTTGGCTCTGCAACTTAATAATCTGAGCAAGTTTTTTAACCTTTTATAGCCTGAGAGTCCTCATTTGAAAAATGAAGACAAATGAAAGTAACTTTGGGTTGTTTTAAAGAATAACTGAAGTTAGTGATCATGATTTATAGTGAGAATTTTTAGATGATAAATGTATTCATTTATTAGGGTTACCATAATGAAGTGTCACAGAGTGAGCAGCTTAACCAACAGAAATATTTTGTATTACAGTTCTGGAGGCTAGAAGTCCAAAATCAAGGTATCTGTGGGATTAGTTCTATCTGTGGTCTGGGAGGGAAGGATATGTCCAGACCTCTCTCTTTGGCTTGTAGATGGCTGTCTTCTCCCTGTGTCTCTACATGTTGCTCTCCCTGTGTATGTGTCTCTGTATCCAAATTTCCTTATTTTATAAGGATACCAGTCATTGGATGCGGGCCCACCCTAATGACCTCATCTTAACTAATTGCATCTGTAACAACCCTATTTCCAAATATGGTCACATTCTGCAGTACTTGGGGGTTAGGACTTCAACCTTTTGGGATGGTGCAATTCAACCCATAATAGTAAGCTATAATTATTTGTGGGAAGCTCTTATAAAGCTTTGATTATTGACGGGATTTTAGTGGAATTAAATGGTAACTATTCAACCTTATGCAGTGAATGGCATTTTCCTTGAGATACGGTTGTATCAGTCACTGATAATGGTAGGTCTGAGGCTTACCGCACAAGCCTCCAAGTTCATGCGTAGGAGCTGACTGTTGAAAGATTTTTGTTTTTCCTTTTCCCTAACCAGTGTTAGCAGTGGTCATGGTGGTAGTGATGGTGGTGGTGATGGTAAACTCCCAAGTGTCAGACAGGGTATACTTGAGCCTGGTGTCCATGTTGGATCCCTATTGCCAGGAACTGGGGACAAATCCCGACGCTTTTCACTTCCTCTCATCTTACCTCCAACCCAAGTCAATATGAAGAAGCTTCATGCCTCACAGCAAATTCCAACATTGCTGAGAATTCATTCCCTAAGAAATGGAGGGGAGGGCAGCCCACCACCCTCCCTGTTCTCTAGAAAAGCTGGGTTCCTGTGAAGGCAGGAGTACAAGAGGTACCCAGCAGCTGACAACTGGGCCTTCTTTATGCTGCACTAATAGCAGTAGGGAAGCTGAAAGCTAAAGGGGTGTTGGGTATGTTCAGAGTGGGATGGAAGATCATGATCTCTACAACTTCCGCATACCCAAATCCATTTTGGTGCTGGTCACTGGATCCCAGTGTCGTGGCTGATTCTTCCTATCCCCCTCCAAGGAGAGCCATCTCAGGAAGGCTCTGCCCTGAGCATGAGGCATGAGAATGGGGAGTTGAGTTGATGCCCGTTTCTCACATTAACACCTCAGTCTCTCAACACCCAGTGACCTGTAGTTTGGACAGTTGTTATGTCTGCTTCTCATCAGGTCAAGGCTATGCCTCTGAATATTATGGCTAGAGATAGTAGTGAGCCCTTGGGGTGTGACCAAGCCTGGGGACATTGTAACTTCCTTTTTGGCATTATCCTTGAGGGAAGACTGGTTTTGCAGGGAACACAAAGACAGTCTCCTTATTCTTTCTCTCTTCTATTAACTACCCCAGAATTCCATTTATTTTTCTTTTAATTTTTTAATTTTGAGATTGAGAGAGAGAGAGAAAATGCAAATAGGGGAGGGGCACAGAGAGAAGGAGAGAGAGGATCCCAAGCAGGCTCCACGCTATCAGTGCAGAGTGCAATGCAGGGCTTAAACTCATGAACCATGAGATCATGATCTGAGCTGAAACCAAGAGTTGGTCCCTTAACCCACTGAGCTACCCAGGCACCCTCAGAATTCCATTTCTAATTTCATCTTCTAGTTCAGCTCAGATTCAGAAAATATTTATTAAATATACACACCATGCTAGCAATTTAATACCTAGTACTGCCCTCAAGGAGTTTACATTCAAATAAGATTAAAAAGACAAGGAAAAATTCACTGGAACATAGGCAGAGAGAGACAGGGATGGCTATTTATATTATAACAAGTGCTAAGAGGCAGAAAGAAATTAGAATTTACTTCCAGCTAGAAAGGCTTCATGGAGGAAATGGTATTTCTCTTGAGCTTTGAAGAATGGCTAGAATTTTGACGGGTGCAGAGAGGAAGGAGGGCTTCAGAGTAGAAAGAACAGACTGAGAAAAGATAGGAAATTCAGGACATGCAGAGCATCATGAGAGAATAAGTATTTAGGTGTGGCTTATCAATGGGTGGTGGGTTTATATGGGAATAGAACAGGAAATGAACCTAGAAAGTTCCCAGACTGTAGGATTCTGGATATCCCACTGAGGGACTTAGCTTTTATTCTATAAGTGCTGAGGATGGCATTGAAGATGTTCAGACCAAGTCAACAACTTGATCCAAATTGTGTCTTAAGAAAATTGATCATGATCAGGTAGCTTTCTGTAGCTATGGATTTGTGTGGCAGAGGTTGAGGGCAGGGAATGGGGGACAAACTGCAGGCTGCTACAGTGGTCCAGGAGAGAAATGGCTGGGTGGGTTTCATAGGTTAGGAGTCAGAATGCATGAATGGCTACTTAGAGCAGGATGATCAGGAGAGGCTGGGGACCAGGACTGTCCCTCCTACCCCCAGCCTGGGCAGGTGCTGGAGGAAGTGACATACAGAGGATTCTGACCGGCATATGTACTGACCAAGGAGTAAGTAAGCAGCAATTGTTTCATGTCCTTCAACAGCATGGGTCTAAAGTAAGTTGGTGGTGAGCATGAGGACAGGGAAGCCCAAGTCTGCAACAGCTGGAATTCTAGGTAAGTGCCCTGGAGCCAAGAGTTCTGTTATGGATTCTGCCTTGTGCATTTTGACTGGGCACTTTCTCCATTCTGTTCTATATCCAGATAATTCAGTCAGATAAGCAAGTATCTGGGCAGGCTTGTCTTCCATGTTTGGTCTTATTTAGGTACTAGAGTCTAAGAATTGCAAATTCCACCCTGGCCTGATCCCTGTAGCCAGAGCTTCTTCCCTGAAGTCTCTTGTGTTTTCCAAGACCTGGCCTTCAGTTGTAAGGAAGATATGAAAGTACTGGTCCTGAGCCCTTGGTGGTCTTCGGACATCCCCAGAGATACTTCTTGGGTCTCTTCTAATTATTCCACTGTTCTTCCCATGAGATAGCAAGAATAGGGAGTGGGGGGCAGGTTTAGACAGCCTCAGCAGACCCTTTATTACATCCCAGATGCAAGGTCTAGGCAAATGGCCCAGGCCAGGGCACAGCAAGAGGACAACAACAACGTTTTCTCCTAGAGCCAGTGGCAGCTGGGCCCACACTCCCACACTTACTAGTCAAATCATTGCTGGTTCTGCAGGAATGACCCCATACTTTTTAGTAGCTTCAGCAACTCCACCTTGCAGAGATACTCCACTCCTTTGATGCTGGACATTGGATCAGGTTTTACTCTTGTTTCCCTTTCTATGCTGTCTAGGATTTTTGCACCTCTACTGACAAGCTGCAATATAGAGAAGTCTTGATTGAGCCTTTGACCTTTTCCTCAAACAGGA
The DNA here is from genome assembly GCF_022079265.1 of Lynx rufus. Lineage (NCBI taxonomy): Eukaryota > Metazoa > Chordata > Mammalia > Carnivora > Felidae > Lynx > Lynx rufus. The sequence continues at coordinate 67,400,342 of NW_025814897.1, read as the reverse complement.
TTTCCTGAGTCCTTGTAACCCAGTTGCCAGCTGGGGCCTCCTTCATCTTTGAACTCTGGAAGAGATTGCTCCCAATCCCCAATTCCACAGTCCAGGGAAGTCCAAAGCAAGTCTGCTGTGAATTTTCCTGGTGCTTCTGCTTCTGGGCTCTTGCAACTGTGTAAGCCATCATGATTCAAAGGCCCCATGTCAACCTCCATATACAATTCAGCCCTTCACTGGTGTCCACAAGAGATCCACTCAAGTGAATATCTGTGAACATAGCAGAGGGAGAAGGGTCATATCACACATTCTGAAGCCTTCTTGTTGGCTTCTTTTATTTCTGTCACATCTTCCTCCAGAGTTTCTGAAAGTCTCCATTCTCCTTCACTGTGCAGAGCTGTCCCCATCTGACTCCTTTTCCCGCCAACACTCAAATCTTTGACACTCCTCATCCTACCCCGACAATTTTCTACATGTTTTCTCCCAACAAAGCAGTTCTCACCCTTGAAGGAATTCTAGTGCCACCTCTTAACAATAATAAAAAATTTTCTGTCTGATTTCACATGTATCACACTCAGAGTTGGGGTTTTAAAAAGTTCCCTCTAGCAATTAGGATGCTGTCGGTGCAATTTAATAGGAACTGAATTGAAAGTGTCCTAAATGATAAAGACAATTATCATCTCACAAAATTGGAAGCCCAGAGACAGGCTGGCTCTAAGTTCTAGGACCCCAGCTCTACCTCTTGGTTCTGCCCCAAGCTTGGCCTGGTAGCAAGATGGCTGCTACAGTTTCAGACATCGCAGCCGGACCCTATAATGTGAAGAACAAGAAGGGGTGGACTCCTCCCACATCTCTTCCTGTGTAGGGAGGACACCTTTCCAGAAGCCCCTCAGCAGAAGTTGCCTTCCCATCTCATTGGCTGGGTTTGGTCACATGCCTAAACCCACAGGTAAAAAGGGGAATGGGGTCTGTGACTGGCTTAAATTAAGTAGAACTGTCCCCTGATGATGCAGTGTGGTGAGCCTCCACTGATGTATGAAGCTGTGTGGAGGAGGATGAATACCAGAACAAAAGTGGGTGCCTCCCACACAGACAGAGCACTCTTGTGGCTCTGCTTCCAGGCCCAGAATCATGGCTAGTTACTGGCTCCTCCCCCAGCTTCAGTCTGCTCCTATTGCTGCTGGCTAGAGAGGGCACCCGGTAAAACTGAACGTCTCTGCCTCAAAGCTCTTTCCGCACTTCTGCACAAGGACAACCCATTTCCTAAGATCTTGGAATAGATTGTTCTTATGTTTCGAGGAATTATTCTCATCTTTGTTTCCCTGTTTAGAACATACTAGCAATCTTTTGCAAGTAATTGCATGGACTGTTTTTTAAGAGAAGTTATAGGCATTTGGGGGATTCTAAAACTTCCATTTCACATGAGCTTGTTAGAATTGCTTGGTTTTTGTATTTCCATGTTGGGGGGTTTGGTTTTTTTTATTTTATTGGGTTTTTTTTTTCCTTTTACTAGGAAAAGACAGTGGCTAGGACAGTGGTTCTCAAATTTCAGTGGGAATTTCCTAGAAAGCTCATTAGAAATGACAGAATTCTGCATTCTACTGCCTCCAACCTGGAGCAGAATCCAGGAACCTATATTTAAAGTATGCACAATAGGTGATCACATGCTGAGATTCACTCCTTTAGAAGAAGGTATCCAGATCTAAGCCTGCTTTGACAAGTTAGTTGGAGGGAAGCACAATTTCAATTTCATGTAATTCTATTTTTATTTATAGAAGAGATTTTATTGAATGAAAACCAAATGTAGTATAAATTACAGACCCTTGGGAGACTTTTCCTTTAAATGCATTCACAAATCAGAAAAGAACCTCTCTCTTGGCCAAGTGTCTTCCCAGTTTTTAGTTCAGAGAATATGGTCACTCTTCTAAGGCTGAACTTCAGGATGCCATTTGTTCAGATGAAATGGTAATTGCTGGTTCCAATGCCACGTGTGGAGCTGCTTAAGGCCTTGAGTAGTCTGGGCATGGCACTTGGAGTATTTTCAGGGTTTAAAAAACTCCTGACTTGTGTTCCTCACTGACCAGGTTTGCTTCTTCTAAAACTGGAGACCTCTCCTTGTGAGTTAGGATGAGCTAGCCTTGTTTTGAGCAGTTGCTTCAGGGTCGCCCGCTCCATTTCTAGCAGAGCTGGAAGCTCCCGTGGGAGATGGACTTGAGGCAGGGAGGTGGTCTCTCTTGGCAGATGAGGGAGGGACACAGAATCCAAGACACTCCAGAGAAACCTTGACCTTTAGATCTGGGCCTGTGCAGATTTATGTTTCAATTTTTTGGATATGGAGACGGGGAATGGGGGTCCTTCACTGGGAAGGCTCCTAGTACTGCAGTAACAGAAGGAGTGTCTTAAGAGAAAAACAGGCAAACATACAAAATAGGAAATGGAGTTAAATTAGAAGAAAAAAAGAGATTGAAGAGGTGGGTATCAGATCTAAGGCCCCAGAGGGAGGCAAGAGAGAATTCTGGAGTTACACAGGTTTGGGTTTGAGTCAGAACTCTGCCACCTGCTAGCCGTGTATCCTTAGAGGAGATACTTCATATTTTTTTAATGTTTGTTTATTTTTGAGAGAGACAGACAGAGTGCAAGCGGGGGAGGCACAGAGAGAGAGGGAGACACAAAATCTCAAGCAGGATCCAGGCTCTGAGCTCTCAGTACAGAGCCTGACACAGGGCTTGAACTTGTGAATGGCAACATCATGACCTGAGCTGAAATTGAACGCTTAACCAACTGAACCACCCAGGAGCCCCAAGGATACTTCATCTGTTGAACTTTTAGTTTCTGTAGTAAGAGGGGTAATAATACTAACTACTTAAAAATTCTTGTGTGGATTAAAGGAATTCATATGAGGGCTTACCAGTGCCTGTCTGACATAGTCGCCATTGATTGATTGCATACTGTTATAACCATAGGCTACTTTCTTGATTTAGTTTATAATTGGTGTGAACTTTATCCCCAACTTGGAATACAACTACAATTATCTCCCTTAAATTTTCCAAGCATCTACATGCTTGTCTATTAGCAGGAAGTCCAGTATTTTCCACTTGAGGTATCTTCTCCCTTGAATTTTCTAATAACCCCAGTGGGTCATTCAGTCCAAAGGGATGGTCCTAACAGCCAAATGCTAGGCAGAGAGAACTCTAGAATCTTACTGGTCCAATGACAATGTTATCACTGTTTCTGTTGCCATCATATGGTGTCATAGTTGAAAACAGGTCCCATGTAGTTGTGGATCATTGCTATGGTGATGCCCTCATTGGTCTAGAACTCTCTGTAATAGATTGTCCCTACTGGGCCCTTTTCATGTATGGACTGTATTTCTTACTCCACTGCTGTCCAGTGAGGCTCTATGACTTGTTTGGCCAATGAGGTGGAAGTAACATGTACTACTTCCAATCAGAAGCTTTAAACTCCATCATAATCTATCTTTTCCTCTATCACAAAAATGGCATTGTTCCATGTAGGAATTGCTCTTTCAGTTTGAGGCCTAGAGTGAAGAGTTCATGGAGCAGAGCTATGGCCAAACCATAGCCAGCATGTAACATGACTAAGACATAAAACTTTACTGTTGTAAGCCGCTGAGATTTTGGAGCTGTTTGTTACTGTAGTATAATCTTCTCTACCTGACAGATATACATACTTGGGTCACAGGAGAGACTCACATTTAGGTTACAGTTATAGCTGTTTTAGTTCATACATTCAACTTAGGCATTACACCCAAAGCATACCACCATGCCAAAGTAGCTTAGTGGAGAGGGACTTACAGCCTCACTTCATGCTCTACCATAGATGTACTCTTTCATTAGTACTTAAGCTGTTATTAACAGCTGGATCACAAGACTGGACTCTCATGGTATATTCCCCATTGGGGCATTTGCTGTCCCTTCCTGCTTGTAGATCCCAATCAGGACCTTCCCGATACATCAGTGAGGTTCTAACAATTATGTTTCTGCAAAAGGAATGGGTTAGGGGTTCAAGGCCTTGGTCTCCTGTGGAGATTTACCCCACTAGACAATTTTGCATACCACAGACATTTGGGAGAAGTGGTTTTTGTCAGGCTACAGGAATTTCTGTTTTATCTCTTTCCTGTGTATAAGTGCCTATTTGCCTTATATTTGTTAGGGGAAGCCACTCAGTTGATTTTTTTTCTCATAGTAAGTGCAATCTACCCCAATGAGATTTGCAGCTCCCACCTCTAGCCATAGCAAAGATTGTAATTTATTTTTGAAGTTTACAATAGCCGTCCCTCTGTTACATGTAGATGTTATATGGAGGCATCATTGAGAAGGTATGGGGGAAAAATGGTAGATGGGGGCCCCAGTGAGTATCATTGATTCTACCCCACTCTCCTTTTTCTTCTCTAAAAACACAATAAGATTGAACCCCAAGAGCTAAAAGAATTATTCCAATACAAAATGAAAGGTGGCATTGCTCAGGCTTTTGTGATGGGATTTTATATTAACACAAGTAGAGAAGGTATGTGAGGGCCCTCTTGATGCAGGGAGTAGAATGCTTTCAGTCACTGGCATCTGGTCTTCTTCTGATGTAAACAACAGAGCAATACTTTAGAAGTATCTTTCTGGCTGCTATGGGGGGATTAGAGACAGAAGAGTAGAGACAAGGAGATTAGTTAGGGGGAAGTAGAAAAGATACATGTTTATTGAATGAATGAACATACAAATGAATATTAAGCTGTGGATATTAAGCCGTGGCTTTGGGTCCCTGCTCTGCCACATGTGCCAATTTCCTTAAGGCTCTGGTGGGTCTTCAGACTTATGGAAGAATAAAACATTTTCCTTCCTGCTCTCCTCCACTGACCCTACAATCCCCCTTCTCTCCCTTCATGGTAGGTCCCTTTGACTGTATCCACTGAGATCCTATCCTGTTTTTCTCTGAGTTTTTTTGTATTTTAAAGGTTGGTCACAATCTGGTATTAAGTCTGGTCTTGTGCTTTGGTGCCTTCCACTTCTTCACCTCTTGTTGTGCAAGCTGTGTCTTGTTTAATATCAGATACTGTCTTTTCTCAGGGCCAATATGGTTCACATCACATTTGTATTTCACCATAATCCCCAACGTCCTACATTCACACTCAAAGCACGAGCAGGTTCCTTGTGGGCCATGGGATGACAGCTTGGCTGCCAAAGGTGATGCACGTTTTAGAGGTTACCCATTCCACTTGAGCCCTTGCTATTCTTGGGGAACCCATCACCCACCCCCAGGGTCTATACACCCACAACCATGGGTCTGCCTTGCAGTTTTCCATTCTCAGAATGTTTCAACATTTAGAAAACAAAATCAGGCAACATTCCTACCCAGGAAAGATGAGGGAAGTCCCTAACATCCCTAAAAAGTAGCTTTTGGAGAATCCAAAACAGGCCTATATGCTTTAAGAAGATGTCTTTGGCTTTTAATCTAGAAAAAGGAAGGAAGAATACAAAGGAAGGCTGAGATCCAAAGTGAATTCTTTTGTCTAGTACATGGTTTATTTTAAATGTGAAAGTTCAAGTTTACAAAAACAAATGGATTGGATGGGGCATTTGTGAGCTCTGAAGCATAGACATTTCTCCATGTTTGGAGGATGTTTTCAGATATTTGTGCAATTTTTGTCATTGTTGAAATAAAAGAGGTACTGAGGCTGTGCAACACTGTACCCAGAATGAGGTACAAAATAAATAAATGATAATAAAGGGCCCAGAATCCCAAGAAAGGGAAGGAGAGAAAATATGGCCCTGGTTGTTATTATCCTCATGTGGCCCCAGACACTTGGTTGAAAAACCTCTTTTATTTTTATTTTTTGAGAGAGAGAGAAAGAGAAAGAGAGCAAGAGAGCATGAGCAAGGGAGAAGTAAAAGGAGAGAATCTTTTTTTTTTTATTTTTTTTCACTTTTTTAAAATTCATTTTTGAGACAGAGAGAGACAGAGCATGTACGGGGCAGGGGCAGAGAGAGAGGGAGACACAGAATCTGAAGCAGGTTCCAGGCTCTGAGCCATCAGCTCAGAGCCCGACGCGGGGCTCAAACTCACGGACTGCAAGATCGTGACCTGAGTTGAAGTCGGACGCTTAACTGACTGAGCCACCCAGGCGCCCCAAGAATCTTAAGCAGGTTCCACACTGAATGGAGCCTGACATGGGGCTCAATCTCATGACTGTGAGATCATGACCTGAGCCAAAATCAAGAGTAGGATGTTAACTGACTGGGCCACCCATGCATCCCCAAAACATATGGGTTGTATGACATATCGACCCATAAATTGGATTGATTCACTGATGGAATTCCATCATTGGATGGAATAAATTGAGCAAGTAAACTGCTATCAAGAAGACTGACATCTTCTACAGAAGTGTTATTCCTGCATTTCTCCCATCCTTACCTACTTGCTTTTGTTAAAATATTTTTTATGAACTCAACTTGATCAGGCCGCTTTGAGAAAGGGATTTCCTAGAGGTGGGGGAGAATGGAATTCTTCAGCAATTGGATTCAAGGAAAAAGCATGGTCTTAGGACACCAGGTCCAGCTCGTTCATGGAGCAGCTGTGTGATCATGGATGAAATACTTTGTCTCTCTAGGCTTTGTTGTCTTACTGGAAAATACAGACTGGACATTTTTGGAGAGTACGTTTTGAGAATGAGTGATGTAGAGAAATTGCTGTGTATAGTATGTGATACAAATTAAGTCTTGTTAGACATGATCTAATTCATAATTGGAAAGAATCACTCTGCCTGATCTGTGGGGGGCAGAAGAGCTGTTAGGAGTCAACAGCATTGACATCATGGTGAGAAGTCATGACCACATAGACCAGGGTGGTAGTGATAAAAGTAGTAAGAAATGGTTAGATTCTGAATGTATTTTTTTAATGTTTATTTCTGAGAGAGAGTGAGAGTTCAAGCAGTGGAGGGACAGAGAGAGGGGGACAGAGGTTGCAAAGCAGGCTCTGTGCTGACAGCAGAGAGTCTGATGTGGGGCTTGAACTCACAAACCATGAGATTATAACATAAGCCAAAGTCAGATGCTTAACTGACTGAGCCACCCAGGTGCCCTTGGTTGCATTTTAAAGGTAGAGCTGAGATAATTTTCTGATGGATTCCCTATGGGATGTGTGGGGAGCTGCAAGTGGGGGTCCGTGAATGATTCACATTTTGAGCTTGAGCAACTTGAAGGATGGACTTGCCATTTACCAAGATGGAAAATGCTGAGGGGAGAGCAGGTATTGGGGGCTGCATGGAGTAAACTGGAGAAGTGTATCAGACGCCCAAGAAGAGGTGCTCAGCCAGCAGTTGGATACATGACTTTGGGGTTTGGAGGAGAGGTCTAGACTAGACCCAAACATTTGAGAGTATTCAGACAGCATTTAAAATCATGAGCTCGGAGAAGATCCTCTTGGGAGTGAGTGCAGGGAGAAGAGAATCGAGTTCTGAGAAGTAAGCCCTAGAGCAGTCCATCATATTAAGCATCAGGGAGATGAGGGGGAACAAATGCATCCCCCCACCTTTCTTTCTTCTTCTTTTATGGTTATGAAAGGGAACTGTTCTATTTAATTCAGTTAGCCTTCATTTGAACAAAGCTGCTTACAAAACTTATTTTGGGTTTGCTCTTAAAAAGCGATATATGCTCTCTGCAACTTCAAAGTCCTTTAAAAAGGAAAAACACCCGACTCTGAGCTGTGGAAGAAGGTCTCACTCATGGTGTAGTCATCGAACCAGCGAGTCCAATGCATCTGGAGATCAAGTTCCTCTCAGGATTAGTGAAATCAAGCTTTTGTTAGCATTAATTTAATGGTGGAATGTCAACTTGAAAACCTCAAAAATCTTTTTCTGCTTCACATCTCTTCCCCTTTTTCATCCAAAAGAGAAACTATGTAAGGCCAGAAGGGATAATATAAGAAAGGTTTGACCCTTCCTTTGGTGAGATAAACAATCTGTTGTGTCATGGCACCAGCACAGAAGTCCTGAGACTACAGACTGAGACTACAGTGTAACTCAGGGTTGTTTAGGGGAGGGCAAGGTAAGGATAGATCAATTTTGTGATATAGATCTGGGGTCTCAGTGGACCATGCGTTTTTTATGAGTCAAGTAATGACATCATTGTTCCAGGAGCCAATACAATTGTAGGTTGAATTCAAAGCAATCTGGTGTTCTGGCTATATGAAAATAGAATCCCCTAATAAAGAGACTAGTGGCTGGATGACAACTAGAAGTCCCCTATACTGTTCTGGACTTTATAATGTGAGACAGACTTTGGCAAAGTTTGTGTTGTTTAGTGATGAGAGGGACCAGCATGGGACAAGAGTTTAAACAAATGACAAGCTTGTGGCCTCAGCTGTCACTGTCTTCAGATATTGAAGGACTGCCAGGGTATGAGAGAGATTGGCTCTGCATTTCACCATTGGGCACAAAGAGAAGTAAAGGAGAAAAAGGTACAGAGACATTTCTATTGTTGGAATGGGCTGTCACATAGTGTTATAAACTATCTCTCCTTTGAGGAATTCAAGTAGCGGGTGAATAATCAATAGTCAGGGATGTTTTAGAGAAAAGGCTCTTAGGTGGAGGCCTATGGATGAGCCTTAGGAGGTATGTAAATCCCATGAAAGTACATGTCAAATTGTATGGGCATGTTCCATTGCTTTTATAAGGTCCTCAGACCTAATAAAGGGACCCTAAAAGGTTAAGAAGGTCTGCCATAGCAAATATCTTTAAGCAGGGTGGCCTATAAGACTGGTTGACCTCTGTGGTGTTCTTAGAGTAAGTTCAATGGTTCTAACTAGCTCCCCATTCCCTGGCAGAGTGATCCTATGGAAAGAGTATTGATTTCAGAGTTGGATAGAACTTGGTTTAACTCCTGGCTCAGTTACCCTCTACCTTTATGACCATAGGCCTGTTGCTTAATTTTTCTTAACCTCAGTTTCTTCGTTTGAAAAATAAGAATAATGAAAGCTACCTCACAGGACCATTAAATGAGGTAATACAGGTCACCTAGCACGACTCTGGCTCATAATGGGAGCTTGGTAAATGTCTGGTCTTTTCCTCACTCTTTGTCCATGACATCTTTTATCACCTGTCCCACCACAGTCTCTGAACAAGGACACCACATTTATCACATAGCCTCAGCTATGACTACTAGATCAGAGCAGGATACCTGCCTCTAGGGTAGTTAATAACTTATGATACTTGGCTTAAACAGACAAGCGAGGCCAATCAGATGCTTTTGAGAATCTGAAACAAGACAGTTGTCAGGTGGTTGTGGGGAGAACAGGGCTGGAGCTGAGAGGCCAATATGAGCCATAGCAAGGAGAGTGTGCACAAAAAGGAGAGAGGAGAAGGAGGAGGAAGCAGATGTGTAGAGAAAAGGAGGAAGAGGGAGAGAGGGAATCACATGGTTTGTGGGAGACAAGGATACAGACATTAAGATAGGGTAGAGGCCTCAAGTTCTGATGGCTCTCTGCTCCCTTGAGGTCTGGGTGTACTTCCTTTCCTGTCCTCGTGTTCTGTGGGGCTCAGTTATCATTGGCATGAACCCCCTTTACATTTGAGCCAGCCAGAGTGGGTTTCTGTTCTTTTCAACTTTAAGAATCCTGCATTTTACCCATCTGTCCTGCCATTAGGTCTGCTTGCATGTCAGCCTAGCTTGGAATTCTTTCTTTCTCCTTGAATTTCCCTGTTCTACTCAGCACTTGATGTCCCAATGGATTTCCTCCTTCTCCCACAAAACCCTTCCTGAGCAGCCCAGCACCACAGGCCTCTCTTCCCCCTAAGCTGCTTTTTTTTTCTTTTTAAAACTTTATTTCAACATAACTATGTTTACAGAAATACACTCATATTGGTTAATAGAATGCAATTTAAGTTTAACTTATCCTACACAATTTGGAACAAAAACTTGGTACATGGTTTAAGCGTAAAAAAAAAAAAAGATTTGCAATCTGGTTTATTTTTCATCTATCATAACCGTATATAAAAGATCCTCCCATCAAATGATGCTAAAGCAGGCAGCAAGAACCTTGAGAAATTAACCTTTGGTTTGTCTCGGAAAAATAACACGTATTGCACTGTAAAAGTTTATAAAATTTGTGCAACAAAACATTGTTGTAATGTTTCAATGTAAGCTACTTCTTTGATGGATGTGTGTGAACTTGGGATGCAGGGGAACTCAGAGGAGGGGACAGACTCATCTAGACTTCTCCAAAGAGCAGTACTGCCTTCTCTGAAATCCTTTCCTGACCATCTCCCCTTTATGGGACTTCTAAGGTCACCCTGGTATCTCAGTCCATCCTTACCCACATCCTCCCTCCCTCTTCCCACACACTCATGTTATCACATGGTTGCTGAATGGATGAAGAACTGAGCATCACCTTCACATCAAAACCCTGTCAGCAACCCCTGAAAATTGGCTTCTGATCCCATCAGTCTATAGACATGACTCTTTCAAAGTCCAAAATCTTGTTTTCAATCTTCATCTGTGACTTCAGGCTCTCTAGAGACCCCTATTTTTAAGATTTATGCCCTCAGTTGAGATCTCTCTCAAGCAACAATCTGGCAAGCCTGCATTTCTACCATCTTCGGGGCATCTCCACCTGCGTATCCCAATGGTATCTCAAACCGAACTCATGTCTGGGGCATGTTGGTGGCTTAGTCAGTCAGCATTGATTTCAGCTCAGGTTATGATCTCACGGTTTATGAGTTCAAGCCCCATGCCAGGCTCTGTGCTGATAGCATGGAGACTGCTTGGGATTCTCTCTCCCTCTCTCTCTGACCCTCCCCTGCTTGCACTCTGCCTTTCTCAAAAATAAGTAACAAACAAACAAATAAAAAAAAAACTGAACTCATGTCTTCTTTAAGCAGTGTGCTCCTGCTCCTGGCTTCCCTGTGGCATTAACATTCTCCCTACCCATCGCAGGATAAAAACTTTGGAGGACACTATCCCTGCTTAGAACCCCCGTGGGGCTCCCGGCTATCATGCAGGTAGACCCAAACTCTGAAACCAAGGCTCCTTCACAGTATGACCTACTCAGCCAGCCCCATGACAGAACCCCTGCCACCGCATTCCCGAGTGCTTTTCCACTGCCATACTTAGGCTCACCCTACTTCTTCCTTTAGGAACAGTTTCCCTAACCCGCTTGCCTCTTGAAACTTTGATCTCTTGAAAACTTGACCTTGCCTCAAATGCCAACTCCTCTAGAAAGCAAACCTTCCTAAAGTCCCACTTCTTCCTTAGAATTCCTGCAACACTTGGTTCAAGTTCAATGACCCCATCCTAGCCCACCCGTGTTCTTCCTTATAGAAGAGTTTTACTAGTGACATCTCATGTAAGCACACCGACAGATAGTTTGCAAATCACTTTCACATGCCTTAGATCACAAGTGTTCCTTCCTTTCTTGAGCCTCATACCATAAGCCCCTGGAGGGCAGGAGTCATGTTTTGTTTATCTCTGTAACCTCACTGCCTAGCAGAGGCCAGGAACAGGATATGTGCGCAGTGTGCTTCCTTGAGACAAACGGGTAAGTCATGCTCTTGAGGAAGAGTGGGGAAAGCAGATGACAATTTTTCCAGCATCATTCCCTCTAGGACTGGCCCAAAGCAAAGTCAGGATACCAGGACGCTTTTTCTCCCCAGCCCATTCCAGGACCACTTGATTCATGGGTTATCATTTTACTGTCATTAGTTACCTGATGCTCATATTGTTTTAGGTTTGGCCAGTAAGAGCCCCTTCCTCTGTTCTTTGATGTCACCATCATTTCTGAGGCAGTTCCTTACTATTTGGCACAGTCAGATGTTCCAGACTCTTCTCATACTTTCCCTATCCCAGCCCTAGAGGTACTCGTTTCTCCAAGGAATCCTAGATCCTTTCATTGGAGAATGGTATTTACAAATCCAAATCTGTGTACAAAGTGTGTTCATTGTAACTGGAGCATGCTATTTCCAGACCTTCTCAGTGGGCAGAGCTAGGAAACAGATGTATGTTTCTGCACACACACATCTGTCTGTATGTATATAAATATGTTTATATACACATGCCCACCTGTTTATCTCTCTATCCCTTCCTTCTCTCTCCCCTTCTATCTACATACCTGCCAATCTAGTCCATGCCAGTACCTACAGTTCCAACCCAGCACTGCATGGCTTATTCAATTTTCCCTCCTTTCTGTGTTTGTATCTCCCTCTTCTTATAGTGAGAAACTTGATTCTCCTTATTAACATGTTTACTAATTTACTCAGTCCAGGAATGCACAGAAAGTACTTTCAGAATCGCTAATCCATATGGAAAAGAAATCTACTCAATATTTGTTTATAGTTCTTGTCTTCAATTCGCCTGAAGGCATTTGGTCCAAACGCTGTGTACAAAAGTTACCCGAGGTAGTTCCTTTCCAGCCCCTTCTCTCCATAGACTGAATCATCTGCTTGGCTCTGTATCTCATTTCTGCCCTTGTCACAGCTGGCTTTTCAGGTGCAGAACAGCAGAGCCCCTTCTCCATGGGTCACAGCCCCCTCCTGCCTCTATTAGGCATCCTTCCTGCATCCTCCCTCCTCTTGCCAGTTCCAGAAACGTCCTCACTAATGCCCCCTCCTATTCTCTTTGTGGCGTTTATTTCTTTTTAAGGAGTCCTTTGCTATCATTTCAATAGAATCCTGGGAGAGAGAGGAGACACCTTATGTTCCCATTCTGTTGTCTTGAACCCAACACCTGGGGACTCTAGAGTCAGGAAGATCTGGCTTTACAAACCAAGAGACATGGGCATGCTTGTTGACCTCTCTGTGTCTTGGATTCCTCATCTAGGACATGGGTGTGAGAAGCCCTACATCACATGGATTTGGTGAGGACTGAACTAGACCTCACATGTATAGTAGCTAACACAGTGACTGGCACCATGTGCGGTAAATGACACCTGTCATTGTCATCTGATTGACACCTAGGTGTCGTTCCCACTGACTTGGCCACTTATTTATTTGCTTACTCATCCCAGGCCTACTAAGTGCTAGGCATAGCACAGAGTCTCTGAGCATACAAGGGGCAGGGAAATCTCAGTGTGGTCATCCCAGCTGGCAGTCCCTGAGCTGGCAGTGTTTTTGGCAAGATGCTGCTTCTCCAAGCTGGCTTCCTTCAGTCCCAGGATGAGCTTTTGGCCTGGGACTTTCAGACTTCTTCCCTGGCTCTGAGTCAAATGGTCTGTTGGGAGAACTTCCCCCAGCTGTGTGCCAGTGTATCTCTGCTGGGCCACCGCTTTAATGCTGAGGACACATGATTGTCTCTGATGGGAATGAGTGATGAGCTGAAGACTTTGGTAGAGTGAGGCCAAATCCCTGTGTGGCTCCAGGAACAAGGATAAAAATAGCCAAGTAATTGCTCATGCTCTTTTAAGGATTAAAAGTCAGCTTTCAGGCAAGCTGTGAAGCTCCATGACCAGGACAGCAAGGGACACGGTTCCTTTTTTAGAGCTTTGGTCAGCACTCCCTGTGCACTGCTGGCTTCTGGGCTTCTGCGATGCTATTCCCACTTGATTAAGGGGGTCACCTTCACTAGTCTATACCCCACACGGTCAGAGATGGGTCTAAGTTGTCCCTACCACATCTCGTCATCCAACACCAGGTCTGGCACTCTAAAGGTGCTCAATAAACATTTTTAAATGAATATATGAGCTGTGAGAGGCTATACTGTATTTTAAAAATAACCTTTAGAATACAATCTATAGTCTAGTAAAAGTAATGCACCAATGCTAACTTCCAGGTTTTCATATTGTACAACAGCCAAGAAAGATGTTACCACTGGGGGGAAGCTGGGGGAAGCATACATGAGACTCTTTGTACTGTTTTTGCAACTTCCTGTGTGTCTGTAATTATTCCAAAATAGAAAACAAAAGCAATGAAAATTATTTTTGGTTAGGTTCGTGTCAATATGCTTTGACACTTGGGGGAGGCAGTGCTGGAAGATGACTTGATTAAATCCCTATTCACTGCAATGCATTTGTTTCATTATTATTTTTGAATATAAACATATGGTTTATTCATATGATTCAAAACTTTGAATACATACATAAGGTATATAGTGGATACTTTCTGCCCCAGCCACTCAGTTTCTCTCCCCATTGGCCAGTATTGTTAATGTTATTTGTTTCGTATGCTGTTTTAGTGAGATTGTGTGCACACATACACACATGAACTTGTGACTTGTGTATGTGTGAACATAAGTATATTTGTGCATGTGTGTATGTATATCTATATCTATCTATCTATCTATCTATCCATATACTGTTCTGTTATCTTACTTTTCCCACTTAATCATATCTTGGAGGCTTTTCATATCACTACACAAAGAGTTTCCTTATTCTTTGTTATGGCTGGACCCCATCATCTTTTATGGCCCCCAGTTGATACACATTTGTGTCGTTTCCAATCCTTTTGCTTTTATAGACAAAGCTGCAGTGAATAATCTTGTTCATTTGTCATCTCCCAAGTGTGGGAGTGTGTTTGTAGAAAAAAATTCCTAGAAGTGAGACTGGGCCAAAGGAGATGAACCTTATAATCTTGATAAGGCTAAATTGTCTTCTATAGAACTTGTTCCATATTACACGCCCACTAGTAATGTGTTTTATGAAATTCTTGTATTAATTCAGTGATTTTAGAAGTTATTTGATGATTCCTTGTGAGTCTGGTGAAAGCTATGGACCTGGACCCAAGAGAAATACAAATCACACAGTGTTTCACATACAATTTCAGTGGGCTCAGAAGCTCCTGAAGGCTATCTATGAACTCTAGTTTAAGACACGCTGGCTGAAGGGGAAAGAGCTTTTTAAGTTTATTTATTTGAGAGAGAGAGAGACAGAGACAGAGAGAGAGAGAGAGAAAGCATATGAGCAGGGCAGGGGCAGAGAGAGAGGAAGACTGAGAATCCCAAGCAGGCTCTATACCTGTCAGCACAGAGCCTGACGTGGGGCTTGAACTCACGAACCCGTGAGATCATGACCTGGGCCGAAATCAAGAGTTGGACGCTTAACTGACTGAGCCACCCAGGTGCCCCAAGGGGAAAGAGCTTTAAGGCCAATCCACCTAAGTTCACCTCTTAGCTCTACCATTTCCCATCTGTGGAATGTCAGGAGAGTGGTTTCACTTCTTCATGTCTCAATTTCCTTTTGGAAGGGAAGGTACAATAACTCCATTTTGTAGGGCACTACATGCTTTTATGTAGAGCATCTATTATAGAGGTTGGAATACAGCAGGTGTTCAATATATGGTTTGTATACACACCCACACTTTACACCCTCGCATCACACACCCTCGCATGCACACAAGTATATATATATATATATATTGGACATACTTAAAACTACACTGTATGATGTTGTTTTGGATATACTTATACTACAAAAGTTATGTGTTGTTTATCTGAAATTCAGAGTTAAGTGGGTGTTTTGTATTTTATCTGGCAACTATCCAGGGCTTCTCTGAGCTGCCTCTGGCCTCAGAAGAAGGCTGGAGTCCCCATGTGACTTGCACAGAGTCTGGAGCTCCATGACTTTGGCCCTAGGTGGGGACTGCATCCAAGGTGGGTGAGGAGCAAGTAGGGTCGGCATGTGGGCTCCGGGAGAGAGACAACCCGTCCTTGCCTGCATCTGGGCAGGGGAAGGAAACAAATTTGTGCCTGTCAGCACTGTGACATGCTGACACTGTGCTAAGCCTTCCCTATGGTCTCCTTTATCCCTCCTGCAACTCTGTGAGTGAGGTGTTATCACTGTTATCTCTGTCTTAGAGATGAGGAGACTGGGGCTCCACAATGCAAAGTCCATGGGTCCGCCCAATGCAGGAACAGGGATTGAAGCCCCTGGGGCTGCTGCCAGGTCTGGAATTAGCTGAACCTACTAGGCCCTTCTCTCTGATAATCCCAAGGGTTTAAGGTGGGAGCAGACCCCCCCCCCCCATGAATCTCTGGGACAGGAAGTGTTCCCAGTTTCTCCTGGCCCTGAGCCAGGGTCTTGTTCAGCTTCACATGCTTGCTGGGGATTCCAGGCTAGGAGGCAGATCTGCAGAGTTCTTTTGGTCCCTGTCTGTCCAGGACAGTGCCCAGCAGCACGAGCCGCCCATGGGCACTGCCCTGTGCTGTGCGGGTCCCCATGGGAGGCACTCAGGGCAAGCAGCTGCCTTGCAGGCCCAGTCTGCCCTGAGCCCTGGGGCTGGCTTGGTCAGCTTCCCCTGCCATTAGCCCCCTCAGTGGGGACACAGGGGGCTCCCCGAGGAGCTCCAGGCTCCAAGTCCCAGCCCCTCTAGGAGGAGGCGGTGGCCAAGGCTCAGCAGCCAGAGGCTTCTCAGCTCGGAGCTCCAGAGCCAGATGTAACATTGACCTTAAATGGTAAAAGCTCCCCAGAGTGAAGAGAGGCTGGCCAGAAGAGGAAAGGGGAATAACTCAGTTTTAGGTAAGTCATTGCTATATCCAAGAATAACCTGCTCTTCAGCTGGGACGCGAGGGAACCCTTCTCCTCCTTAAAGGTACAAGGTGCTGGGATGGGGGCGCTTGACTTTAACTTTCAGGGGAGTTGGCTTTTTTGGGTGCCATTTCAGCTGAGTATTTTTATTGTTGCTGTCATGATTTTTAAATAAGAAGTGAATCTTGCCAGTCCTCTAACTTAACTAAACCATGCTCCGTCTGCTGCTGTTGGAAAGGGTGCACAGGCTGGGGTGAAAATGTGGGTTCTGAGTGGAGAGCCCACCCCCAGATTTCCTGTGGGCCCCTCTGGGGAAATAGCGGGTCCCCAGGTTATGCAAGGCTTCTGGGCAGGGCTTTCCCTCCACTGCCTGCTATCCCTTTCCCAGCTCAGCTCTGTGCTTACTCCCTCCGTCCTCCACTTCGACCTTGTGCTGCACCCCCGTCCATGTAGGACCCTGTGCTGGCCCAGCCCTGTCTCCATCCTTGACCCTGCCCCTGTTTCTGTGCCTGCCCCTCCTGTCCTGTGTTCTGGTTGCAGCCTCTGTTTTTATCTCTGTCTCCATGTTTCCTTCTGTGCCCAGCTTTGCCCCCTGTGCCCTTTCCCTCCTCTCTGGAGTGGGTACATGTGCCCAACCTGTTTCCCTAGCCTGGCTCACCTCCAGGAGCTTGGTGTCAAAGCTATCGTATAGCACTCAGGCTGACTTCCCCCAAAGGAAAGGCCAGTGGACAGAGGGCAGAGAGGGGCCTAGCTGTCTTGTTCCCTCCTGCCCAGGAAACGGCTGTGAAAGCCTGGAGATTCTCTGCAGTTTGAGTCAACAGAGTGCAGGGTCTGGGGCCCCTGGCTAGTACTCCTGCCTCCCAGAGCTCGGCAGCTGGTGTTCTCTTAACACTCTTCAGGCTGCCTTTTGGGGGCCTCTCAGGGGGAAGTAAAGAAGCCACGGGCTTGTCTGGGCTGGGTCTCCTGCAGGGAGAAGGAGGAAGCTTCCCAGGACTGTTAGGCTGGAAGCACTAGGGAGTCAGAGTCTGCTAAGGATTCTGTCATCCCCACCAGGGGGCGAGGACACCCTCGTGGGACAGGTGGGGTTAATTCCCCTACAGCCTCCTGGGGCACTTTTCTGGGGAGGAAAGTCAGGTTAAGTGACTTGCCTAAGGTCAGACTGCTAAGGAAGAGCAGTGCTAGCAGTGAACCCAAGTCTGAGTCTAACAGCAGACAAGGCGTGAGTGACAGGGTACTCCCACCTTCAATAGTTTCTTGTGATTTCTGACCAAGTGAACAATACAGTTGTCACCATCATGTTTGGTCATCCTTGATACAGTGGTGTGTGTGTGTGTGTGTGTGTGTGTGTGTATGTGTGTGTTGAGGGTGACTATATTCACAGCTGATGTACCTTTCTCTATGCTTGGTGGTAAAGTGGGACATTCCTGCATACCCTCAAAGGTTGCCTGGGATGTATAATCATGTACTAATTGCTACAACATAATCAATGCTCCCATAAACAATGTTTTTTGGAAGAAGGGGAAAAAAAGCAAACACACTATTTTTAATACATCTGACACTGTTCTAAGCACATCCCATATAGTAATTTAGCTTCCACAGCCCTACAGGGCAGGGATTATTGTTACTACCCTCATCTTGTAGATGGGGACATCTTAGCATAGAGAGGTCACACAGCTGGTGAGAGGTGGAACTGGCATTTGACCCCAGTCAGACTGTCTCCGGAGGCTCTGCTCTTAACCACCATGCTCTATTCATCTCCACTTGGTACCGCTTCTGAGAGGGCAGTGGGGAAGCCCCAACTGTCTCCTGATGCTCTGCCTCAGGCTTTCTGCACATGATTTCTTGTGCTCTCCTCAGTAACGCTATGAGGGATGTTATCTTTGCCCAACTTTACAGGGAGGACACTATGAGTAGGGGATGTTAAATGACTTGTCCAAAGTCACCCAGCCACCCAGTGCCAGAGCAGGCAATTTAGTATCTTGAATGAGGGTAGTCAGTGCCATGTAATACCTTCTTCTTGGCACTGATTCTCAGGTGGACCAGTGGGCTCATGGCTTCAGGGTGAGGGTTCTAAGTCTCCATGAGAGGAAGCTGGATGATGCCTGATGGGCTGAACCATAAGTACGGTTCTCAACTTCTCCAATGGCCCTGCCTCTTTCCTTCACGTCTTGGTAATGAAGGTGGATGGATGTAGCCCACACCTCCAGCCGGAGAAGAGACAGCCTTGTGAGGGCTGAGACTTTGTCTCATCTCCACTGTGTGCCTGCACCCAGAATGATGCTGGGAGGGACTGAATGTTCAAGGATCAATTTGTTTTCCTTATGAAGAAATGGACATAATGCTCACAAATTGTGTTCCAGTTAAACAGGGCCCTGGTTTATTGTGTATGCATACCTGATGACCAGATTATTTTAGCCTGGTAAGGTGGGGGTCTCAAGTTAGCCACTTCCTCTCACCCTGGCCACCTCTCCACGGAGCCACCGGCCTGCCACTCAGACATCAGCTGAGGGGTTGTGACCCAGGAGGAGCAGAGTCCTGGATGGGTGGGAAGGAGAAATTTTGGAGGTCAGATGTTGCCCCTGCCACTTGGGAAGCTCTCTGAATCGATGGGAGGGGGATGGAGAACTGAGTTCTTGTGTGGTAAACATAAAAGGAAGGAGAGAGAAAATTGATATAAATGAAGCCCCTCATGAGATGCTTGTGCCAGGATATGTGCTAGAACGTTATTTCATTTAATCCTCACAATAGACACGAGGCCGCTGTGGTAGAAAGAGATGGAGTAATGTGCCCAAGGCTACACAGCCCATAGTGGTGAGCAGGGATGTCAGCTCAGGCCACTTGGGTCTAAAGTGCAGACTTCCTGTGTTAGATCCACCCTGCTTCTAGTTAGTAACACGCGACTTGGGGAAGTTATCAAGTGCCACAGTCCACATGATGCAAAAATCAAGAAAAGAGGGAAAGAGATACTGTGTTTGCCCTATAGACCCTGGAGGCTGGAGCCTGAGGTTTAGGGGACAGCTCAGGGCAGCCTTACTGGATGGAATGCAGAGGCAACATGAGCCCATGACCTTGTACAAGCCCTGCCTTCTCTGCAAGGGCTTTCTCCAGAGGAGAAGGAAAGCAGATGATGGTCAGCCAGGAAACCTCCTTCCCAGTGGGCCACAGCTGTAAAAAACAGTTTTCAAAGTCTGGGCTTAATCGGTTCTGGTTACTTTCCTCCTAGTACTATTTTATGTATAATTCTTATTCATTTTTTCCCTTATAATAAAAGAAATATATGTTCCATGCTAAAATTTCTTGGGAAATATATAAATAAGTATAAACAAGAAATACAGGGGCATCTGGGTGGCTCAGTTGGTTAAGCGTTGACTCCTGATTTTGGCTTAGGTCGTGATCTCATGGTTCATGAGTTCAAGCCCCACAGTGGGCTCTGTGATGATGGTGCAGAGCTTGCTTGGGATTCTGTTGGTTCCTCTCTCTGCCCCTTCCCTGTGCGTGCACTCTCTCTCAAAAATAAATAAATAAACATTAAAAAAAAAGAAATACAGAAGTAAATATGAAGAAATAAAAAATCCCCCAGAATCCTGTCACTCAGAAATAAATATTGTTAATATGACAGTGTGTTTCTCTGCAATTTATAAAACTAAGGTCTTACTATATGTGGTTTTAAAATTGATATGTGCTTTAAAAATTTTTTTAGGGGCGCCTGGGTGGCGCAGTCGGTTAAGCGTCCGACTTCAGCCAGGTCACGATCTTGCGGTCTGTGAGTTCGAGCCCCGCGTCAGGCTCTGGGCTGATGGCTCGGAGCCTGGAGTCTGTTTCCGATTCTGTGTCTCCCTCTCTCTCTGCCCCTCCCCTGTTCATGCTCTGTCTCTCTCTGTCCCAAAAATAAATAAATGTTGAAAAAAAAAATTTAAAAAAAAAAAAAAATTTTTTAAAGATTTAAGTTTTCTTTTTTTTTTTTTCAACATTTATTTATTTTTGGGACAGAGAGAGACAGAGCATGAACGGGGGAGGGGCAGAGAGAGAGGGAGACACAGAATCGGAAACAGGCTCCAGGCTCTGAGCCATCAGCCCAGAGCCTGACGCGGGGCTCGAACTCACGGACCGCGAGATCGTGACCTGGCTGAAGTCGGATGCTTAACCGACTGCGCCACCCAGGCGCCCCAAAGATTTAAGTTTTCTAGAGCAGTTTCGGTTCACAGCAAAATTGAGAGGAAGGTACAGAGATTTCCCATATACCTCTGGCCTCACACATGCACAGCCTCCCCCATTAGCAACAACCCCCACCAGAGTGGTTCATTTGTTACAATTCATGAGCCTACACTGACATATCATCATTACCCAAAGTCCATAGTTTACCTTAGGGTTCACTCTTGGTGTTCTTCATTCTGTGGGTTTAGGCAAATGTATAAGGGCATGTATCCACCATTATAATATCATGCAGAGTAGTGTCACTGCCCTGAAGATCCCCTGTGCTCCACCTACTTACCCTTCTTCCCAACTCCAACCCCTAGTAATCACCGATGTTTTTACTGTCTCCATAGTTTCACTTTTTCCAGAATGTCATCTAGTTGGAAGCATATAGTATGTAGGCTTTTCAGACTGGCTTCTTTCATTTAGTAATATGCATTTAAGTTTCCTCCATATCTTTTCTTTTTTTTTTTTTTTTAAGTTTTTAAAAAAATTTATTTTGAGGGGTGCCTGGGTGGTTCAGTTGTTTAAGCATCCGACTTTGGTTCAGGTCATGATCTTGCCATACACGAGTTAGGAGCCTGCTTCAGATTCTGTATCTCCCACTCTTTCTGCCCCTCCCCTGCTTGCACTCTATCTCTCTCTCTCTCAAAAATAAATAAACATTATAAATAAAATAAAATAAAATTTATTTTGAGATAGAGAGAGTGACTAGAGGAGGGGCGCAGAGAGAGGGAGAAAGAGAGAATCCCAAGCAGGCTCCACACTGTCAGTGCAGAGCCTGATGTGGGGCTCAAACTCAAAATCATGACCTGAGCCGAAGTCAGATGCTTAACTGACTTAGCCACCCAGGTGCCCCGCTCCATGTCTTTTCATGGCTTGATAGCTCATTCTTTTTAGCACCAGATAATATTCTATTGTCTTGATGTACCACAGTTTATTTATCCACTCACTGAAGGACATCTTAATCTGCTTTTTAAAAATTGAACATTCTATTGTCATCATTTTTCAAATATAATTTATTGTCAAATTGGCTTACATACAACACCCAGTGCTCATCCCCACAGGTGCCCTCCTCAATGCCCATCACCCATTTTCCCCTCTCTCCCAACCCCCCATCCACCCTCAGTTTGTTCTCTGTATTTAAGAGTCTCTTGTGGTTTCCTTCCCTCCCTCTCTGTTTGTAACTATTTTTCCCCCTTCCCTTTCCCGATGGTCTTCTGTTAAGTTTCTCAAGATCCACACATGAATGAAAACATATGATATCTGTCTTTCTCTGACTGACTTATTTCACTTAGCATAACACCCTCCAGTTCCATCCACGTTGCTGCAAATGACATGATTCCATTCTTTCTCATTGCCAAGTAGTATTTCATTGTATATATAAACCACATCTTCTTTATCCATTCACCAGTTGATAGACATTTAGACTCTTTCCATAATTTGGCTATTGTTGAAAGTGCTGCTATAAACATTGGGGTACATGTGCCCCTATGCATCATTTTCCATGCCATTAAAGATACTTCAAAACATGATTTTTCAATGGTTGTATAATATAGAGTAATTTTAGCTGTGCCATGGTTTGATCACTGTTCCTTTTCTTGGGCCCTTATGAATGTGATTTTTCTTTGGGGATTGCTTCAGTGGTACACACATGATGGCTTTTCTGTACATGTATGACATTTGGAAACCCAGCTCTCAGAGGCAGGCTTGTGTGGTGTGGCCCAAGGTGTGACTTATTCTGCAAGATAATAAGTGAGATACTGACTCAGCCCTAAACACCCGAACTCACATCACAAGAATGTTATTCCCTTGTGAGTTATTTTTAGTCCTGCTGTGAAGAAGAAAGCCTCCATCTGATGTAGCCTGGGAATGAGAGGGGCTACAGGACTTTCAGCACTAAAATCAGAAGTCCCAGGCAATTCAGGACAAGTTGTTCACCCTGGCTTGAACTGTCTGTGCCTTCAACATCTTTCAGACCCTGGCTTGTCTCCCTTCTTGGCCAAAATGAGAGCAAGCCTTGAGCCTGGAGCCTTTGTCAGGCAATAGCTAGTATTTAATAAGTGTTTTCATTTATTTGTATAACTCCTCTCACCTTGTGGTATAAGCCGTACTGCTTTTTCCATTTATGGTAGAGTTATAAAGTTTGCTTATTGGATAAAAGTAATAACAAGGGTAGCTAACACTTGTTGAGTACTTACTGTGTGCTAGGTGCTGTTCTAAGGTTTTATTGGCAGTACCTCATTTAGTCCACACAGCAACCCCCTGAAGTAGTTACTGTGATTATCTCTGTTATGTAGATCAGGAAACTGAGGCACAGAGAGGGCCAGGAACTTGTCCAACAACACAAAGCCAGTAAATGGCATCCTCACCAACGCTTGTTGTTTCTTGTGCTTTTTTTTTTCTTTCGGGTTTTAAAACAAGCTCTAGCCAATTTTATTAAAGAAAACTTTTATTTGATTTACTTTTCACCAGTCTGTTCTGGCATGCTTCGAATGATATCAGAATCACCTGGATCAATAATAGTCAGTGTGCACACTCTGTAGTATTTCCCACATGCTATACCCAATTCAATAGTATTGCCACTGTAGTGATGGACACCAGTTTTGGCCAACATGGCATAATATTCTATTTCAGATTTCCTCAAGGCTGGGCAGTTGTTGGCAAGGATGACCAGTTTCACTTTGCCATGTCGGATCATTTCCAGAGTCTGCTTGTACCCCAACACATACTTCCCACTTTTAATAATGAGTTGGAGCCTAGAGCTGTTGGGCTCCAGCGACTTTTTCATCTTCTTTGCGGCCACCATCTTCCTGCCTTAAGTGCGGGGCGGACCCAACCAAAAGCAACCTCCAAGATGGCCGGGAGAGAGAAAGGCTCTTGTGCTTTTGATTTTAGCCATTCTGACAGGTGTGAGATGATATGCATTGATTTGCATTTCCCTCTTGATAAGTGATGTTGAGCATCTTTTCATGTCTGTTCCTCATCTGTATGTCTTCTTTGGAGAATGTCTGTTCATGTCTTCTGCTAACTTTTTAATTGGATTATTTGGGGGCTTTTTGGTGTTGAGTTGTATAATTTCTTTATATATTTTGGATACTCTTTATTGGATATGTCATTTGCAAATATCTTCTCCCATTTGGTAGTTGTCTTGTAGTTTTGTTGATTGTTTCCTTCAGTGTTCACAAGCTTTTTATTTTGATATAGTCCCAATAGTTTATTTTTGCTTTCATTTCCCTTGCCTCAGGAGACATATCTAGAAAAATACTGCTACAGCCAATGTCAGAGAAATTATTGCCTGTGCTCTCTTCAGGTTTCACATTTTGGTCTTTAATCCATTTTGAGTTTATCTTTGTGTATGGTGTTAGAAAGTGGTCCAGTTTCATTCTCTTACATCTGAGTGTCCAGTTTTCCCAACACCATTTGTTGAAGACACTGCCTTTTCCCCATTGCATATTCTTGCCTCCTTTGTTGGAAATTAATTGACAAGCAGGCTTTCTAAAGCCTACTTACCCCAGCCCTCTGGAGTGCCCTCTAGTGGAGGCAGGTCCCCTTAAATCATAAAGCAAGGAAATGCAGAGCAGAATGCGTGTCCCCTACAGGGAGAACATTCCCAAGAGAAAGGAAAGAGGAAAGGGCTAAGCCAGTCAGGTTGACCATTGTCAGAACCCACCATCTGACAGCCATTCCCCTGGAGAGTGAGGCAAACTATAAGAGACTTTTTTTTTCAGAGTTTTTCCGCCATATGTTTCAAGGCTATATATATATTTTTTCACTCACACACCCTCTGAGATTTTATTTTTTAATTATTTTTTAAAATATGAAATTTATTGGCAAATTTGTTTCCATACAACAGATAGCCATTCCCCTGGGGGGCGGGGGGGGGAGTCGGGAGTCTTACATTCTGTGGCTCCTCCCACATCAATGAAACAATCATGTAGGAGAAGAAGCATGATGCCCCTAATGGTGCCTCAGTGAGGGCTGACCCAAGCCCTGTTGCAAAGCTGGCCTCTGAGGTGATGTACACCACCAGATGTGCCACACCCTAGTGACAGGTAGGGAGCTTTCAGGCTGCAGAGGCTGCCATGTAGTACCAGGAGGTGAGCACCCCTAGCTCCTCTCTCTCCTGCCTGATGGAACTTCACCCTTTCTCTTCCTGACATGCCTAGTGGGCACCTGTTTGAGGAGCAGTCCTTCTGTGGACAAGACAAGCATCCAACTAGAAGTATCTGGTGTGAATTTTTTTTTTCATGCAAGTTCCATTTAGGCAGCTCCAGTCAAGGAGCAAATGGCCTCCTAACTACCTCTTCCTCTGGGATCTTTCATGTAGATAGACAATGAAAGGAGGGGATGGGAACTACCATTGTTTGAGCATGCTGTTTGTGCCAGGTGTTTTATATATATAATATGTTGTTAAACTCAGACCATAGCCATCTAAGGGAGATATTTGTGAGCAACTGACACAGTCCACTTACTCAAAACAACTAATATTAACTAGTAAGTAAAGAAAGGGGACTCAAATAAAAAACTATGAGACGCCTAATCTATGGCAACTTCCATCTGTCTGGCACATATACCCAGGCCATAGAGGAGAGTGAGAATGTCCATCCTCTGTGCCTGCTCCTGTAGTTTGAGCCTAGGGGGTCCTGGCACTGCTTCTTGGAACAAAAATGCCCTGAGCTTTGGGGCAGGATGCTGGACAGCTCTACTCTGTATCTCTCTTTGTCTTCTTTCAACATGTGACAATCTTTATCATGTTTCATAACCTTGTCTATGAACAAGCCCCTTCCTCTGGTAGGAAAATACAGTACAAGTCTAGAATCTCTATCATAAGAAATGCCATGTTGTACACTGTGAGTCTTGAGACACTCTCTGACTCACCAAGTCTTGTGCCCTAAAAGGTCATAGATCCTGCCATAGTCACCCAGTCTGCCTCAGAGGCAGCATGGAGTAGTGGTTGAGACCCCAGCTTCTAAAGTCAAATGACCTGAACCAAGTCTCAACCTTGCAACTTATTGCGTGACCTTGGGCAAAATGATCTAACCTCTGCTGCCTTACTTTCCTGACATATAAAATAGGCTGGTCATGATGTGTCTTGTTCAAAGAATTGTTATGAAGATGAAATGGATTAGTGTATTTAAAGAACTTATTTGTGTATAAGTATTCAACAAATAATAACTATTATTCAAGCCCAGGTTAACATCAAGCACATGGGACTCCTCTATTTTGTGGCTCCAAATTGTCAGGTTTTTCAAAGGCCTGTCTCATCGTGATATTTTCAACCTGGGCTTGATTCACTGGTAGAAAGAATATAATGTCTTTCTGGGCTTCTCACCTAAGACGTCTTTCCTGTTTCCCAGCTGTGGTCCAACTAGTCCCTAATGTAGGTTGGAAGGTAGTGGTGATGAGGTTAAGTGTTGTTAGGAGGAACCTAGATGGCTGAATGCCAAGAGAACTCCCTAAAAAGCATCATCTTGGGGGATGTTCCAAGGTCCTAGCCCTATCCCTAAGCCTGGTCAGTGGCCTAGAGTTGATTGTTCACATGGAGACTGACTCATGATAATCAAACTCATAAGAGACTGAAGTATATAATTCTGAATGTCTGTGTGCTAATGTATGGTGGGAGATAATCCTATCCAGTGACCAAAATGCCTGGAAGATGAAAATTTTTCTCAGAAGGTAGAACGTTCTGAGGGGGTGTTTCACCTAGGCTAGAGCCTGATAGTAATTTCTGCCTACAACAGAGAGACTTCCCCAGAGCACAAGAGGGGTCTCTCCCCTGGAAGCCTTAAATCAGCCTTTGTCTTTGGAGTCCCGTTTTATTCTGGAGAAAGATGGGGTTTGCTGGAAGGTAGTTCAGAGAATCAAAGGAAAAAGTAGACAGGCAGGTATTGGGAAGGCAATCCCCAGGGCAGTGCTGGGGACATGACAGCAGGAACTTACCTTTTTTTTTTTTTTTTTTTCTAGAGCAGAGGTCTTCTCTAGGGCAAAGGTTTTTTGATGGTTCATCTCATCAGTTAAAAAAATTGTTTTAGTATGCACCTCCAATTTATGTGCATTTCTTTAAGCCATATTCATGAGCTACATTAATAAGCCAGTTATTTTATAAAACACATAAAAATAGAAATTTTGAAGGGTTCAGAAAGATGAAATTATATATGAAAATCATGCTTTATTTTTTTTTAAACAGTGCCACTGGCTTTTTTTTCTTTCCTTAAGAGTATTCCTTACTGAGAGAGCTCATTATGTTTTAAAATCTCAGCTCTTCGGATAACCCCTCACTTTAATGACTGTCATGGTAAATGAGATACTGTAACAATCAGTCTTCTGGCAAGGAACCAAATCCAACTCAACTGGCTCAAGAGACTTTAACAGAAGAACTACTTACAAAAGATAGTGCCCAGGCACCCCAGAATGAGCAACAGCAGGAGGCTGTTACTAGCCCTAGCTGGAAGGGGCAGGAGAAAGAAATAGTGAGACCATAATCCAGTGACATGGGGATCCAGGGAAGAAGGTCCCTCCAGAATGAGCTGTAGTTAAGAAGGGATACATTCATGCCAGAGATGTAGTGCTGCAGCAAGTGGGAACAGAGAAGAAAATCTCCCAACCTCTCTCTCCTCCCACCTCCTCCTGGACCATTGGCCAATCTCAGGAAACAAGCATGGGAGCCCAAGTGATACATCTGGTAGATGTCATCTGGGAACATGGGCACAGAATAGATCAGGGGGAAGGCAGGGAGAGAGGGAGAGCAGGAAGAGGATAACGAGCTCAAATAGCTGATGTAGAAGAAGGGCATCTTTACTTACTGAATTGTAAGAAAAATTTTCAGTTTGATTCACCAGTTTGCAAAAAATGTTTGAGAGTTGCTTGTGGTGTTTGTAGTACCTTAGTAGTATCTTCATTCCACATTTTTTTTTGCAGGAGACTTTTATTTTGTTTTATTTTAGTTTATTTTTAGGAGACTTTTAAGCCACTTGCCCATTTTATGATGGTTGGTTTGGTTAAACCTAGATAAATATATTTCACTAATCCACTTACTTGGGCACATACAAACTGTGTCATACTTCACTAAAGCAAAGGAATACATGAGGGTGCTGTTATGTCAATCCCTTAGCATTGTAGAATTTCCCCTGTACCTTCAGGACATCTCACAAACTGGATGTGACAGTGGCCTTTCAACATAGAGACTGAATGAAGGCCCCATTGTCAATCTGCTTATATAATACAAAGAAAGTAGAACTTAATAATAGTTTCCAGTTGTCTTCCCATGTTCCCCTGGATCATTTTGCTTATTCCATGGGCACTCATTCCTCACTCTGAAGACCACTGCTCTAGGGAAGAGCCCTGGCTCAACCAGGGTCCAGGGACTCTTAGTCTCTGTCCAAGGTCTTGGGAGAGAGAACATGATGGGCCCATTGTGGGTCAGTATTAATCAGCTGAGGACAGGCAATAGGATCATGGGGAACCATTCCTTATATACAGGGGTCCTTCCTAAAGAAGGGAAAATTGCTGAAAGCAGAAGTCTTTCCAAAGGATGTTGTTCTCTGTAAACTCATAATCATCCACCTGTTCTGTCATCTGGAGACCCCGGTCAAGCCTCCTCACCCGTCAGCCACATTTACAGACAATTTCTTGAGTCACTTCCTTAGATAACTAATCATATCCCTTGCATGTGGGTTTTCCACGTGGTTGTATTGGAAGGTAGCTTTATTTCTTTGTTGTTGTCACCATGTACAGACAATTTCAACAGGTCTGAGGATCACAGGGCCTTACACTGATAGAAGCAGATGGTTTTTCAGCCCAGCAGAGAAAGAGCAGTGTGGGGATGGACCTCAAGGATCTGGCAAATTAGACCCAGAAACACTTGGCAAGTTGTCCCTGTCTCATGACTCCTACAGTCTATAAGAAGTTGCTCAGACAAAGTAAGCCTGCCTTTTTAGAGTCCTGGAGGGGAAGATTCCACTCGCTGAAATCTTCAGGAGCCTTCTTGTTTTGCTTGACAATAACAGGAGTGATAATAGTGTACTTCTTATCATTACTACAACAGCTATCATTTGTTGAACACCAGCTATATACCATGTTAAGTGCTTTACATATATTATCATATTTTTGATAGGTGAGATAGGTAAAAATATTATCTTTCTTTTGCTGATTATCTTTCTTTTGCTTGAAGCTCAAGGTTTTCTGAGGTTCATTAGTTAACTCAGGAAAGAGGCAAGGTCAAGGCTTGATTGCCCTTGGTTCAAAGTGCATGCAGCCTATCAGCAGACAGAATCTCACACTTGAAGCTCTCAGGCTAGGAGGAGGTAGTGGCTGGGCTGGTAAGACTTTTTTTTTTAAGTTGATTTATTTATTTTAGAGAGAGAGAGATTGTGAGCAGGGTTGGGGCAGAGAGAGAGAGTGAGGGGAGAGAGAGAATCCCAAGCAGGCTCCACACCACCAGCACAGAGCCTGATGCAGGGCTTGAACTTATGAATTGTGAGATCATGACCTAAACCGAAATCAAGATTCAGATGCTTACCCAACTGAGCCACCCAGGTGCCCCAAGGCTGGTAAGACTGTTGAAAAGGTTAGGTCTTCATGGATTTATAGAGAGGTATTAAGGTAAGCTAGAACCATGGCAAGTTTGTAGCAGGTTATTGGTGGATATTGAGTGAGTCAATGAATGAACAGACACTCCTAGGTTTGAAGATAGAGTGTATCTTCCAGTATCCATCCCTGGTGCTGAAATGAAGACAACATTATAAGTAGGGGTCCCAGGTTCTAGGCTTGGCTCTGCTTCCAAATCATTTTGTGTCCTTGAGCAAATCACTTCTGCCTTCTGAGGCCTTAGTTTCCTCATCTGTGCACTGTTCATGCCCAAGGCCCAGTGATTCACCCCAATGGTCATATGACTGAGGTCCTCCTGGAGTATTGACATTGTCAGTTGCTGCATATGTGATAAGGAGGATTGCAGGTGTGTTAGAAGAATCAGCTATTATCCATTGTCTAAAAGCCCACACAGTGCCTTTCTGGGCAGTCAGAACTGGCACTGGGTCCAGAGTAAAGTGGAAGGGTGTGTATATGAGAAAACATTTACTGCTGAAGGGAATGCCTATTCTTTCTCTTTCCTGTTAACAAGGCATTTGACTCATGCTTTGGACATTTGCTGTTCAGATCAGAGATGTGTTGTGTTTGTCACTAACAAAAGCAGCCTCTGGAGCCTGGTTCCTCTTCCCTCACACTACAGGGTCAGCTGCTTTAAGTCCTGGGGCTCTGGGAGCAGATGGATGTGAACAATGGAATGGGGTCCTAGGTAAAAAAGACTGGAAGTCCCTTGGAAGACATTTGGGACACCAGAATTTGGGGACCTCCAGGAGGCCCTGCATACCTCTTCAGAGCTTCCTAGGTGGGAGAGATCTGGAGAACCTGAGGAGACCCCCTAAAATGATTTGAGCAGCTAGCTACCCTCTGCAAAGCATGTTCTCTGATTGTATCTCATGTGATCCTCCCAGACGACCACATAGCCATATACTCTGTATAACCTTGCATGGATTCTCTGGATTTCATGGTTTTATGCATTATATGTAGCCTAACACCACCTCCTGTGCCCCTGCCCTGTCCCAAAGCCACATTGGATATTTGTGGGCCTTAGGCACTTTTGTCTCCATGGTTCCCTTCTTCCTTAAGAAATTTATTTTATAACTGTTGATATAAATACATTAATGTTATCTATCAGGACATTTTTTTTTTGGCCTGAAAGTTTACTTTTTTTCCCTTCTGATTTTAAAAGAAATTAAAACATTTTCATGGGCACTATGCATGGTTCCCACCATACTTAGTGAATAAGTCAGCCCTGCCCCATCACCTTGCTTTTCAGAGCACAGTCTAGGACCAACAACGTCAGTATCACCTGGGAGCTTGTTGGAAATGCAGACTCCTGAGTGTGGCCTCAAACCTACTGAGTCAGCATCTGCACCTTAATGAGACCTCTAGGTGATTTGTGTGCACATTATAGTCTGAGACATGCCACCTGGCACACTGTTCATGGTAGTACTGGGAGTATCTGAATCACAGGTCATGATACTTCAAATTACAGAAAGAAGTTTAATAACAGAAAACCCCATATGGAAGCTGTATCTAGCATTAAATGGCTGTATAAATGCCAAGAATTCCTGGATGGTCCTGTCTGCCAACCACAACTGGAGAAATGACACTTAGGGTGAGGGGGCACATATGTTGCTGAATTGGTTCTTTCAGCCTTCCTATGAAACACAGAGCCATCTCAATGGAGGAAGAGAGGGATGCAGGAGGCATGGCTCTCAGTGCCTCAACCCAGAGGTGACATACAATCTCTTGGCCAGAATTAGTGGCTGGGTCCCAACCAACAGCAAGAGAGGCTGGGAATGAAGAGGAACACAGGAATACTCAGAGAATGCTAACCATCTCTGCCAGAGGCTGGGGACTGGTGAGGCCTGATGCTCCCAGAGGTGAGAAATTAAAACACTATAATGCAGTCAACCAGGCAACCAGAGACTCCCGAGCTTGTAGAGTCCTAGAGAAGCTTGGAGAATTAACTCAGCGGGCAAATATGTCTTGCTTCTCCAAAAAGGGGAGGGGAACACAACTGGGCAACAGAGGAGCACAGTTTTGGCAGCCAGGGTCATCCAGGAACGCTTGGCATCCACACACCCACTTATATGTTCCACATGGGATTTTCTGTTATAGAACTTCTTGCCAGAAGATAGAGGTGGGTATCCCAACTTGCATTAGACTTAGCTCAGCAAGGTGTACATTCAAAGGCACTGAGATTTGGGGCCTGTTGCAGAAGCTACTGTTAATTATCCTAATTCACTACCCAAGCACCTTTGTCATAGGCACCCTCTCCCATTTCCTCAAAAGGGGAACATACTTACCACCTGTCACTGGTGCTGTCCTACTATCCAGCCCCTCTGCCTGCTTAGTGCTCTAACTCCACCCTTCTCTGTGGAGAAGGCCCTGGATTAGAGCCTTGTTATGTTATATGTTATAGGGGAGGAAACTCAAGATCCCACTGGAAAATGAGGAAGTTGGGTGTAAAATCTGGGTCTTCTGAATCTTATGTGCCTGTCTGTAACGGGCTGGCCTTCCCAGCCATCAAGGTTAAGAAGGGCTACTCCTACGGAACCTTGGCTGGCTTTTATGGGGCTTCCTGCTGTCTTGGTTAAGAGGTTTTATAAACTGAGAGGATGCTGTTGGCCTATGGGCAGAGAGTGCCATGTGCAGACTGCTAGTTCTGAGGGAATATGTGAGGAATCCCTTTTTGCAAGGCTTGTGAAGGACTGACAATGCCAACTAACAGTGAGCACTGACTATGTGCCAAATACTGTTCTAAGAAGTTTACCTGTATTATATAATCTACATAGTTATCACCATCTGTGTTTCACGTATGAGGAAACTGAGGCAGGGACAGATGGAGTAATTTGCCCAAGGTCACCCGGCTACTGTGCAGCAGGGCTGGGAAATGATCCCAGGCAGCCTGGCCCCAGAGTCCATGTGCACAACCGCTCTGCTTCTCACCTCTGGCTCCCCACCAGCCTGAGACGGCCTGGGGCATCTGTGATTAGGCTTTGAGGAAAACACATTGAGATACTCCTTGAGAAAACATTCATGGTCAAATAAGTTTGGGAAACATTCTATACTTTCTTTCTTTCTTTTTTTAATTTTTAAGTTTATTTATTTATTTTGAGAGAGAGAGTACAAGCAGGAGAGGGTCAGAGAGAAGGAAGACAGAATCCCAAGTCAGCTCCATATCATCAGCACAGAGCCCAATGTGGGACTTGAACTCATGAACCATGAGATCATGACCCGAACTGAGATCAAGAGTCGGATGCCCAACCAATGGCACTGCCCAAGTGCCCCTGTACTTCCCTCTTGAAGATTTATCTTGCATATTGGCTTCCTAAAGGCTGATAAGCCCTACAGTACAGAAATCTGTCCAATGCTGATGTTCCCAAATGTACTTAAACACGGAAACCTTTATTTTCACAGCTACTAACAAAATCACCCAGAAAAAGGGTTGCAGAGAATACTCTTTGGAAACAGCTAGCAAGAGACATTCTTGCTTGAGTGCACACAAGGTGGGTCATGTGGCATCTAGAAAGCCCTTGCTGCTTGTAGAACTGCCAGGGCAGTCTCTAAGTGGGCCAGTCAGCCCAAAAAGCTTCTCCCTGGGAGGCAGACAGTGTCTAGAGTGGGTACAGGATGGGCTCTGCTAGTTTCTAGTCCTGCTTGGCCACCCTTAGGTGTCCCTATGGACAAGTCACAGCACCACACTGAGCTTCACTTTCCTTATCTGCAAAATAACATTTGCCTCCTTCTGCAGTCAGGGGATTGAGTGAGCGAATATACCTAAAGTATCAGACACATGGTATGCCTTTGATGAATGGTGATTGTTCCATTCTTGCCTTGTTCCTTATAGTCTTCTAGTCCTGTTTGGACATAGGACACTAGGATGGGAAGTTCCAAGGAGCAGGCTGGAGGTCATTGTGCCTTTGTTTTATGCTCCAAAGAGGTCAAGTGACTCTAGTCCAAGAGACAGCTTCATCCTGAGTAGGGGAGGAGATACTCTCGGGTGGAACAACTTTTTGAGAACTGAGGTTGAGCTTATGGGACATGCTCAGAGTTAGTGTCATATCAACATCAAAAGGGAGCATTAACTCAGGATTCCAGAAGACTCTTGAAGACCCAGAAAAGGCAAAAGTTCATCTCCTTGGTATAGGCAAAAATGTTTAAATATAATTATAAATGAAGTGCCAACTGGCAGAGTGTAGCAGAAATCTGTGCCAGCATTGATTGGTCACCTAGCAAGGGGCATTTCTAAACAATGGTGGATCTGAGAATAAATTTAGAAGGTGATTATCTTTTAAAAAGACCTTGGACAGAGAGGCTGATAGAGAGAGAGCCACTGTGGTGGTACACAAAGGGCACTGGAGTGGGAGTCAGTTTTATCTGGGACCCTAATGGCTGTGACCTTGTCAAGTCCCTTCACCCCACTGAATCTCAGCCTTCTCATCTGAAAAACAGATATAATAGAATCTACTCTGTAGTGATGTTGTGAGGAACAAACTAAACAGTGGATTTGAAATAGTTAGACAATAGGAAACTCTAAATAGTAAGAGGTTGATATTAAAGACTAGGAATGCCCTGTAAGGATTGCCATCAGGAGACAACAATCAAGATGAAATAGCTCCCTTATAAAAAGCTGATGGACTCTTCCAAGATGAAGTCAGCCAAGCAGATCCAGGATGTAGATGAGGGCTAGAGATGGGAAGTGTAGGAGGCTTCCTGGTAAACATAGAGTTCCCATATGACCCAGCCATTGCACTCCTAGGTATATACCCCAGAAAACTGAAAACAGGTGTTCAAATAAAACTTGTACAAAAATGTTCATAGCGGCACTATTCACAATGGTCAAAAAGTGGCAATGACCCAAATGTCCATCAACTGGTGAATATGCATGAACAACATGAGAGATATCCTTGCCATGGAATATTATTCAGTCATAAGAAGGAATGAAGTACTGATATGTTCTACAACATAAATGAATCTTGTAAACATTATGCTACGTGAAAGACTCAAAAGACCACATATTGTATGATTCCATTTATATGAAATGTCCAGAATAAGCAAATCCATGGAGACAAAAGGCAAACTAGTGATTTCCAGGGCCTGGGCGGGTGCAGAGTGGGGGTGGGGGTGGGTGTGGGGAGGACGCATGGGAAGCAGCTGCTTGATGGCTATGATGTTTCCTTTTGGGGTGAAGAAAACATTCTGGAGCTAGATAGTGGTAATAGGTGTACAACAATGTGAATGTATTTAATGCCACTGAATTGTACACTTTAAGATGCTTAAAATTATAAATTTTATGTTATGTATATTTTACCACAATTAAAAAAGTTTCCTGGTGAAGAGGAAATGTGATTCACACATTAGGATCCTTTCTCCTAGAGTAGAGTGAAGGAGAGGGTGGAGGTTTCAGAGTTTGTGAGGCAGGAGCTGGGGTCTTGTGTCAATAGATTCACCAAGGGCCTATGGTAGGCAAACCTTGTGTGAGGGCCCCAGGGAGATCCAGAATCAACTACAACATGCCCCCTGCTCTCAAGATGTATATTCATTATTCTTAAGTAAGGATAGGCTGACAGGTAGTATATACAACAAGGGAGTAAATTCAGGGGAGTGAGACATTAATTCTGCCTTGGCCATATGTGAAGACTTCTTGGAAAAGAAGATAATTGAGTAGGTGGGATTTTGGCAGGTAGGTAAGAAGTGGAAGGTTTTCTGGGGAAAGGCACAGGGTCAGAGAGTAGAGAAGCATTGCAGAGTAGGGGATAGGGTTGATGTAAATCAGGCACAGTATGCACAGAGCCATTGGAGATGGTTGTGAGAGGTAAGCTCGAAAGGAATTAGGGTTGCTAAGAAAGTAGATCTTAAAAGTTCTCATTGCAAGAAAAAAAATTTTGTAACTACATATGGTGACGGATATTAGCTAGAACTATAGTAGAGACCTTTTTTGCAATATATACAAATATTGAATCATTATGTTGCACACCTGAAACTAATTTAATGTTATATGTCAATTACACCTCAGTTAAAAAAGAAACACAAGAGGAATTGGGGTCAGGTTGTGGAGGGTTTTGAAGGTAGAGCTGAGGAAGCCAGGACTTGCTCTCCAGACACTGGCGAGTCAAGGAGTCCTGTAAGCTGAGGGGTAACATGACTAAGCCTGTGCAGAGAATGATCAGTGTGATGGAAGAAGGACTGAAGGGAAAGAGACTGAGGATGGGGATATGAGCCCTGGCAAAGTCTCTATGAATCAAGAAAGACCCCTCCAGACCAATGGCAGTAGGAAAGGGGAAGGGTAAGCCAAATCCAGTGAGTTTTGCATTAGCCAAGATTCTTGTCTGCATGGAACAGAAACTTATTCAGGTTAGATTAGGCAATAGCCAGGATTTTCTGGGGTACATAACTGACAGGTCTAGGGCAGGTTCAGATGCAGTTGGATGCATGGGGCTCATCCCCTCTACTTCTCAATTGTCCTTGGTATTGGATCTCTTCTCAGGTGGCCTCTGCCTCATGATGGCAACCTGGCACTTACAGTTCCCAGCTTATATCCTATCCTCTCAGAAACCCCAGCGGCAAGAAGTCTCCCAATTGTTCCAGTGAAAGTCACCGAGATGACTTTACTGCTCAGTCAGGGTCATGTGTCCATCCCTTGATCACCAGGGCTAGGGTCATGGGGTGTTCTGATTGGCCAGGCCTGTGTTACAGCCCCACTCCCGTAGTGGAGTCAGCTATCCCCACCCCAAGCACAGGTGCGATGAAGATGCTGCTGCTGTTACCAGAAGAAGGGGGACTGGGCCACCAAATGGACCCAAACTGCGGATGTCTCTCCAAGGCACTGACTCTGCGCCAAGGCATTTACACATCTCATTTCATCCTGTCAACAATCCCGAGATAGAAGTGATTATGTCCATTTTACAGGGGAGGAAACTGTGGCATAGCCCACCTTGTCCCCCCTTTCCCCCTATAAACACTTTTTCTGTTCTGTGCTGCATGGGCATCTCTTAGAGAGGTAAAGTGGGACCACTCGAGAGTCAGCACAAGGGTCACAGCCAAGAACATGAGAGCAAAAGTGCATGATCTATAAGCGGAGAGACACTCAAACTGCATTTCAATCTCAAAGTGCAGTGGTTATAGATCTTAACCTTTTAATTGTTAGGAGACTGGAGGTCAGTCTCCATGATGTGGGAGAGATGCTCATGCCCTGTGTCGCTCTTGTCCCATGGGCAAGGATCAGGGAATCAGGGTTGATCGGGAGTGGGGGGCTGGTGTGTGTTTGTGTGTGACTCTCCAGACATGGATATAACCTGGTGGTCACTTATTGCAGACACTGTACAGGGAACAGAATTACTTTCCCTGTTGAGCTGAGATTCCCTCTCATGCTGTCAGCATGTCATACCGTCAGCAGTAGAGGAGCCACAAGACAGGGGAAATAGGCAACACATGATGGGCCAGGTCTGGATGGGATGGAAGCAGAACAGAACAGAATGTGTTTTGGGAACTTCCCAGCTGAAAGCCCAGAGGAGTAGGGCTGGTGTGCTTGTAATAGTCACATTCCTCTCTGTTTCCAAAGCCAGTCCTTCCTGATAAAGGAGAAAGCGTAGGGGGAATCTCCAAACTGAGGGATGAATCCTTTCCTTGAGCCTCATTTTAGAGAGACTTCAGAGTGAGAATAAAAGATGTCATTCCCATTTGTGCCCATCCTTGTAAAAACATAACATATATTTGAATTTGAAATGCCTCAGGTGAGACATGGTGCACCCTGCAAAACTGATTTGACTTTTGGGAATGTTGCGTGTGTTGAGTGTGGTGCAGTGTGAATGTGTGTATGCATGTGTGCACACGTGCATGCATGCAGCCTGTGTACTTCCAGAGCACCTTGAACTACAGCATCCCAGCTCTCACTACCCATGCTTATCGTTGCCTGATTACTGCTGTGCTTCTAATTGCTGAGCTCAGTGGCTCAGTCTGCCTGGTTTACTACTGAATACAGAGTTTGGCTTCCTAGGTCCTCAGTAAATTTTGCTAAATGGAAGAATGGATGACTGATCTGCACATGCATTTGGTGAATTTCTCCTTCCTTTTGAGTATAGTTTTGCCTCTGTGTCTCTTATGTGTCTGTCTCTCTGAGCTCACATCCCTTGTCCCTGCATCTCTATCTCTCTTAGTCTTTTTGTTGTCCCCCTCCTTCTTCATTTCTCTCCAAGTGGCCCCATCCTAGAGACATACACCCAGATACCATCTCTTTTCCTCAACCCATTTTCTTAAATTACATACATTTGGGAATTTTAGATATGGAAGAAAACTTGGAAATCGTGTGGCTTAATTTCCACCTTTTTTGTTTCAGGAAACTGTATCCAGAAAGATTGCTATGTAGTAAGGGCCAAAGGTAGTTTCCTTATTTTTTTTTTTTTTTTTTGCAGAAAGTTTTATTTTTAAACAGCCTTATTAAGATATAGTTCACATACAATATCATACAATTAACCTACTTAAAATGTATAATTCAGTGATTGTTAGCACATTCAGAGAACTGTGCTGCCATCCAGAAAATTTTCATTATGTAAAAAGAAACCCTTTACCTATTAATCATCATTCCCAATTTCTCCCATCCTTCCAGCCCTAAGCAACCATTAATCTACTTTCTGTCTCTACAGATTTCTCTATCTATTCTTGACATTTCATATAAAGGCAATCATGCAATCAAACAATATATTGTGTTTTGTGACTGGCTTCTTTCACTTAGCATAAAGTTTTCAAGTTTTATCCATATTTTAGCATGTGTCAGTACTTTATTCATTTTATGGCTGAATAATATTCCACTGCATTAATATACCACATTTTATTCATCTGTTAATTAGTTGGACATTTCATTTGTTTTCACCTTTTGACTATGGATCTATGTTTAACATTATGAGAACTGCCAGTGTATTTTACAAAGTGACTGTATGATTTTACATTTCCACCAGCAATGCATAAGGATCCCAAGTTTTCCACATCCTTACCAATATTTGTTCTTATCTGTCTTTTTTATTGTATCCATTTTAATGGGTGTGAAGTGGTATCTCATTGTTGTTTTTGATTTATACTTCCCTTATGGCTAATGATATTGGGCATCTTTTCATACATTTATTGGGCATTTGTATATCTTCTTTGGAGAAATGTCTGTTTGATTCTTTTGGCCATTTAAAAAGTATCTGTCTTTTTAAGAGTTCTTTATATATTCTGGATTCAAGTCTCTTATTAGATATATCATTTGTAAATATTTTATTATATTCTATGGGTTGTATTTTAACTTCTCAATGGTACTTTTCACTGTGCAAAAGTTTTTAATTTTGGTGAAGTTCAATTTATTTCTTTTTTCTTTTGTTCCCTGTGCTTTTGGTATTGTATCTAAGAAGGTATTGCCTAACTCAAGAACACAAAGATTTACTCCTATGTTTTCATCTAAGAGCTTTACAGTTTTACCTTTTCCATTTAGGCATCTGATCCATTTTGAGCTAATTTTTGTGTATGGTATAAGGGAGGTGTCCAATTTTATTCTTTTGAATGTGGATATCCAGTTGTTCCAGAACTATTTGTTGAGGACTATTCTTTACCCATTGAATTATCATGGTACCCTTGTTGAAATCAACTGACTATAAATGTAAGGATTTACTTACGAACTCTCAATTTTCTTCCATTAATCTGTATGTTTATCCTTGTATAGTATCGAGTGTCACACTGTCCTACTGTAATTTTATATATTAGCTTTTGAAATTGAGAGATGTGAATTA
This sequence comes from Lynx rufus, assembly GCF_022079265.1. NCBI lineage: Eukaryota > Metazoa > Chordata > Mammalia > Carnivora > Felidae > Lynx > Lynx rufus. The sequence continues at coordinate 67,361,358 of NW_025814897.1, read as the reverse complement.
TTCTTTTTTTCCTTCTTTTTTCAAGATTGTCTTGGTTATTCTTAGTCCATTGCATTTCCATATGAAATTGAGGATCTGTTTGTCAATTTTTGCAAAAAAAAAAAAAGGCAGCTAGGATTTTAAAGGTATTGTGTTGAATCCGTACATCAATTTGGGGAATATTTCTGCCTTAACAATATTAAGTCTTCTGACCCATGAACATGGGATGGTGTTCCATCTATTGAGGTCTTCTTTAATTTCCTTCAACAATGTTTTGTCGTTTTCAGAGTATATGTTTTTAATTTCTTTTGTTGAATGTGTCCCTAAGTATATTAAGCTTTTTGATGTTATTATTATGTTTCTTTAATTTCATCTTCAAATTGTTCATTGCTAGTGTATAGAAATATAGTTGGTTTTTATATACCAATCTTGTATTCTGCAACTTTGTTGCATGCATTTATTAGTTCAAATAGATTCTTAGTGGATTCCTTAGGATTTTATATATACAATATTATTCCATTTGCAAGTAGTGGTAGTTTTACTTCTTTGAAACTAGAATTCTTGGGTCCTTGTCCAGGGCATGTTTATTTCATTAGAGGGTCCTAAAAGGAGCTTTGTGTTTGACTTGAGAAATACTAAAGCTGTTATTCCTCCAAATTCATTGACCCCAATTCCTAAGGTTAGGTGTTTGAAAGAGATTTGAATTTAAACTTGATACAGCCAAGAAATTAATAGCTGCATTAGGGGCAACTGGGTGGCTCAGTCAGTAAAATGTCCGACTTCGGCTAAGGCACGATCTCACGGCCCGTGGGTTTGAGCCCTGCATCAAGCCTGCTTCAGATTCTGTGTCTCCATCTCTCTCTGCCCCTTCCCCTGCTCATTCTCTCTCTCTCTCTCTTAAAAATAAACAAACATTAAAAGATTTTAAAAATAGCTGCATTAGTTTGTTAGGGATTCCATAACAAAATACTATAGACTGGGTGGCTTACCCAACAGAAGTCAATTTTCTCAGAGTTCTGGAGATGTCCAAGATCAAGGTGTTGGTAGATTTGGTCTCCTTCTTCAGCTTGCAGATGGCCACCTTCTTTCTGTGTCATTACAGGGCCTTTCCTCTGTGTATGTACATCCCTGGTGTCTCTCTGTGTGTCCAAATTTTCTCTTCTTATAAGAGTACCAGTAAGATTGGATCAGGGCTCACCCTAACAGCCTCATTTTAACTCACCCTTTTAAGACCAATATCCAGATACAGTCACATTCTGAGGTTCTGGGGATTAGGGCTTCAATATATGAATTTTAGGCACAGTTCAGCCCCAACCAATAGTCTTATGGATTTTCTTCTGAGAGAGCTGATCTCTGGTTAGTTGCAACTAGTGAAGCCAGAATTTGTTTAAATAACACATTCATATGACCACTAAATGACACTGGCCTGCAGCCTGAATTAAAAGGCACTGCCTATATAGTCCCTGAGATAAAGGATCCTTATGTGTGGTTTTGCGTGTTCCTTGAGTTCAATTAGTCAATCTTCTCCACAGCCACATCAGGGAAGGTCAGTAACCAGCCATAGACATGCATGTAACATCTAGAACCTCTATAGTGACTGCTTTTTAAAAAAAAGCAGAAGCAATTCCAAATCCTGATGTGTAAACAGGAGGGTGATGAACTTGCATGAGGTGTCCTTCCGTGAAGTGAAATTTGAAGTTCTTAAATGGAAAGACTCCTGTGAAGTGAACTTTAAACTTCTTAAAAAGCTCACTCTAATTTTGTTCTCTTTTGAGTGAAGAATCAGTTTGGAAGCTCAAGATGTAACAATTCTTTGCTCTGTACTTCTTATAGTAGCCAAAGTCCAATCTCGCTTATATCAGTGGGAACTCAAAATCAAGATTTTCCTCCAGGTCATCTGAGCTGAGGCATCATCCCACCTTGGCTGGTGGACTTATCTCCCTCTTTGCACAGTTTCTGCTCCCTTTTTCAGCATTATTTTTAACTCTCTTGCCTTTTGAGTGTTTTTATTGACATCTGGCCACAAACCCTTTTAGGAAGAAGGCAGTTATAAATCACCCACAGAGAAATCAATAAAAAACAGTTCAATCCACAGTGACACTGATTTGTCCCCAGATAACCAGCATCCTGCAGGCTCAACAGTAATACCCATGGGGGTATCTACAAGAAGGGTGAAGGGCAAGGGGGCACTACATTCTGAGAGAGGGGGTGAGCTGCCAGCTCCCAGAAGCTCAAGGAAAGGATGGACTTGGCTTCCATCCACACACTTCTCATCCAGCCTCAGGGGAGAGCTCTGTGTTTCCATTTCATCCAGCTCAGATTTTTCCAACCACATCAGTGGCATTTTCTTATCTTCTGAGAATCTGCTTCAGAGCTAAAGTATCTTCTTCGAGCCTCAAGAAAGGGCAGTAGGAATGAATTGTTGTATTTGTGGGGGATGGGGGAAGGCAGGAGAGTATGTTACTGTGGCACAGAGGCATGGAAGAAGAAACTCTATCAAGCTGTCTGTTGTCAGGCCACTGCTCTTGGTTACCATGAGTTGGGGGAGACCATCCCTCTGGCCAGAACTCCAGGGAGTCAAAAGTCTGAAAGTCATTGTACAGAAGCTAAAAGCTAGGCCCAGAGAGAGACGCCACTGGCCCAAGCTCACAGAATGGTTTCATAACCAGCTCATGAAGAAATGGCCCCATTGCTTTGAAATCCTAGTTCTATTCCAAGAGGAGCTTTGCTCAGAAAATGCAAATTCATGAGGAGTCAAAGCTAAAAAAAAAAAGGAAATCTACAGAGAAAAAATATCAGTTAGTTCACTTTTTAAAAATGAGTACATCAAATTGCCCATTGTAAGGACTGTGAGTGTCATAAGACCATTTGCACCAATCATTCATGCCCTCTTGGAAAATGGGACTATATTAACCTTTGGAAGAGAATTTCCTAGAAGGGGCTTTTCCTGTTTTTTCCATTAGTGAAAATATTCCAACTGCAAGGCCCAGGGTGCTGGGGTCAGGTGGTAGGAGGTAGAGAGGCTGTGTGTGGCACACTGAGGGCAGGGCCTCCCTGAACCAGGAACTCAGAATCAGGGCTGCAGTGAAAACCTCAGATCCCATCAATGCTTGATTTTACTTCTCAGTTGTCCCTAGTTCCTCCAAGTTGTGTATCTCTATTACCTCAGCCCTTGTCCTATAAGAAGTCTTACCCCTTTTCCCCTTAAGGGCTTTTCTGGAGATATGCGCATTTATACTGCGTTAAGGAATTATTTGGTTCAGTTCAACATTTGTCAAAAACTAATTATGTATCAAGTGCTGGGGATACAAAGATGAGAAAGGCTGGGTTTAAAAAAAATTTTTTTTAAATTTTTATTTATTTTTGAGAGAGACAGAGACAGAATGTGAGTGGGTTAGGGGCAGAGAGAGAGGGAGACACAGAAGCAGAAGCAGGCTCCAGGCTCTGAGCTGTCAGCACAGACCCTGATGCGGGGCTCAAACTTATGAGCTGTGAGATTATGATCTGAGCCGAAGTCGGACGCTCAACCAACTGAGCCACCCAGGCTCAGGGCCCCTGAGGGTTTTGAAGGATAAATAAGAGTCTGCCGTGAAAACCACTGAACTACTGTCAACCAAGTGGGAAAGATCAACTTGCAAACAAATAACTCCAATTATGTTAGGGCAGGGGATTGGCAAACCTTTTCTTTAAAAAGCCAAATAGTAAATATTTTAGGCTTTTTAAGTCAGATAGAGTCTGTCTCAGCTACTCAACTCTGCCTTTGCAGTGCAAAAACAGACATACGCTATACATAAATAAATGATTGTGGCTATGTTCCAATAAAACTTTATTTATATAAAAACAGTCAGTTGGTCAGATTTGGTTCACAGGTCATGGTTTGCTGAACCTTATGTTAGAGGAATGTCACAATAATATGCAAAACAAACAATAATGACAGTAATAATAATAAAAGCTACCACTCTGATAGCTTACTCTGCTAGAGACCCTATACCAGGCACTGTCTATACAATTCACATATATTTGCATACTTCTTTTTCACAACAATTTGTGAGGACACTGAGATTCAACAGCCAAAGTCATAGAGTTAGGAAGTGACAAATGCAAGGTAAAACCCAACCCTGCTTGGTTCTACAGTCTATGTTCCCAAAAAAGTGACTTAAAACTCTGAAAAGAAACGGGCAGAAGGAGTTAATCTGGTGGGGATTGTAAGGTGGTTCCTAAAGGATGAGTAGAGTCTTCCATGGAGGTAGATGGGAGAGACAGGCCTTTGAGGCAAAGAGTAGCACAGAGGTTTGAAAGCACATGGAATATTCTGGAAACAGTGGTTATTAGGTGATGCTGGGGTGTGGGATACCTTGGAGGTAGTGGCTAGAGAAGAAACAAGAGAAGTTGATAGCTGAGAAGAGGAAGTGTGGCATGTATGCCAAAAACCCTGGACTTTATCTATGAACCATGCCTTTTCCAGCTCTAGTCTTCTGGATCTTCTGGATATGCTGCATCAGACTCTCTTGAGACTGTTTGCCATACAGATTCCTGGGCTCTGTCCCCAGATATTTTGATTCAGTAGATCTGGGATGGAACCAGGAGTATGCATTTTATCAAACACCTCAGATGATTCTAGTGAGCATTCTTAGATTTGGGAATCCATGCATGGAGAGCCACTGAAATGTTTTAATCAAGGGAGAAATGTAACCAAAATTGCTTTCGAAAGGCCACTTCCATTTAGAAGATGGATTATTTATCAGGAGAATAAACTTTCCCAGAGGTCCATTTCTGGTTAGTTATCAGCTTCTCTCATCTGGAAATGCAGATGAGAAATTCCAGAAGTTTCTGCATTTCCACAGGCTATTAAAGAATGACTCAGCTTAAACCCCAGATTGAACTCTATGATGTTGACCAAACAGTTAATTTAAGGAGAGATAGTATACAAATAACAAATTGCAATTTAACAAACCTTTTTGAATCTGATGTTGAGGACAGTATCTTCTCCATGATGAATCAGTTGGTGAATCGTTAGCCAGAAAAAAGTCTTCTGGTCTTCTGGTCCTGTGTCAGTGTTTCTTTTGTGGTGGTGGTGGTGGTTGACAACACTGATGCTGGGTTCTGTATTGCCTTAGAAGCCTCATCATGGTGTAATGAACAGACCCCTGGGTTTGCAGTCCAACTACCCTGAGTTCAAATCCTGTTTACAGTGCTCAGTAATTGTGATGCCTGGAGCAAATCACTTGTCCTTTCTGAGTTTCAGTTTTCTCATCTGTAGAATGGAAATAATAATTCCCAGTCCTCATTGTAAGGACTGAATAAGATGAAGGATATAAAGAGTCAGATAGAGACCTGGTGCAATAAATATTGGTTCTCTTCTGTGGATGCCTCAGAATTGTTTTTATGCACTTCCCATCTTTCCATTGTGGATAACAACTCCCTGGAGAGAAATCCTCAATGGTTACTTCCTGTTTCATATTATTATGCAGCCACTGTTGCACAAGCCTGTTTAAAGAGGAACGCTTAAATTCACGTGCCTCGAGCCACCAGAGTTTGCTGTTGAGAGAGCCATTCTCAGGCTCCTGCCTTTGCCTTCCTCACCACCATTTCACATCACTGTTTACCATAGTTTGTTCTCAAGTGGTGTCTAAAGACTCAAATCCTATGGTTATTGGCATAGATTTGGATGCCAAGAGAACTGCTCCCTTTACATTACTTTAGCACATGGCTTTAGCACATGGCTTCTTGTGGCCACAGTCTCTGTCCAAGTTCTGAGTTGACCAAACTGCAAATGCATTTCAGTTCAGATGCCCTTAATGACAAAAAGACCCTGTCCCAGATCCACAACTGTCTCCCACCTCCTATACTCATCTCAGTGGGCAAGGTGTGAGCTTCTTCCTTGTCTAACAAACTGGAGTTCTCACCCCAAAATGTGGGGCTGAGGTTCAGGGTGGCAAGCCTGTGCACATGGCCTCACATTGCAGGTCTTGGGGCCTGCTTTCCTGGGGACGGTCAGCAGCGAGATCCCACCCAACTCTGAACTGAGGAATAGGTGGAGTGAGTTCCTGATGATCTGGAAGGAAGCAACAATGCTTGAAAATCATTTGAAGGTTGAAATTTGACTCAATAAACATGTTTATATTTACTAGGTTATCTTTTAGGCAGGAGCAAGGAGGTTGGCCAAACCCAGTTACTCCTCTGAAGCCTGAGTATATATTTAAAATGTACAGGTGTATAGTGGAAGGAAGGGTAGGAGCAGGCATTGTGGGGGTAGGGATTCAGAAGTTTGGGCTGGGATTTCTGGGAGAATGCTGATTCCATCAATATGGGCAGGGAATGCAAAAGGAGAAGCAGGTTCTGAGGAAAGAGGCATGGTGATACATTTAGTTAGGGAATAACTTAGGGCAAGCTCATTTGCTCTAGAACTGAGTATTTCAACTCAGACTCTCATGTAGGCAGCAGAGCAGTGAGGTGAGAGAAGCTTTGGTGTCCAGAAACACCCTGTACAGCCCAATTTACAAAGGCTTAGCTGTTTGTACCAACAGGAGTTCTTTGTTGCAAGTGCCAAAAAAGCCAGCACAAGGCAGACTAAGCAAAAAGAGGTATTCATTGGTTCTTGAAACATAAAAGGCCAGGGATATCAGGCATAGCTTGATCAGACCCTTAGATAACAGCCTCAGGACCTACTTTCTAGCTCCTTGCTATCCTCTCACATTGATTCCATTTTTAGACAATAAGGATTCTGTTTTCACCATCTTACATTTAAGATCTGCAGTTTACAATCTCTTTCCCAGCAAAATCTTATTGGTCTCATTGGCTCTGGGTAGGTCACATGCTCACCCTTAAGCCAATCACTGTAACTGAGGGGATGTGATGCAAAGATGCCCAAAGGCAGCCTCTGGCCCTGGGGTTGTCAATTAGACCCCTTACCTCTGATTGATGACTTCTCTGCATAAGCAACATAGACTCCAAACTCATGGGGTAGAAACTGGGGCTCAGGCTGGCAAATTAGCCTAATCCTCTACCAGAGAGATGGGAAGACTGAAGCCTGAGTGGTAAAGGAATCCATTGTCACACAGGTGGATGGTATCACAGTCTGCCCTTCCCTTCCCCAGAAAGCCCCTGTCACTGAGCCTCTGCAATCCTTTCTTTGGCCTCCTGAAGCACATATTAGGCCGGACTGTGCCCTAAAGCCCAGCACCAGAGCAGGAGTCAGAGCAGGAGTTGAGCCAGGTTTGGCTTCAGAGGCTATGGCCACTTTGCAAACCTTCATGGCTCACTTCTCTTGGTAGGGGTGGGGGAGATGGTTCCAGGAGAGCAGACACTAGGGTGATGGCACATTTGAGCATGTGCCACCACTGGCCATTTGGGGAATGCTTTGGCTAGTTTTCAAAGTGGAGTTGGAAGGGCCAGTGGGGATGTTCTGTGGCTCCCTGATGGATTCAAGTTAAAGCTGCAAGTCCCATTGATAAGACACTTTGCAAAGTATTCATGAATGGTCAAACAGAGACATGTAGGTGGCAGAGGAGGAGGCTTTTTGTGAGGTTTTAGGTGATAGAATCCTATGGGGAAAATCTGCACACCTGTGTGTCAGAGAAGACAGGAAACCCACTTACATCACTGAGAGAAAAACTCTGCTGTTAACCTGGGCAAGCTCAGTAGGGTGGGGCAGGTGAAGCCATCCACCTTATGCAGCAGCCCAGATGACATGTGCTAATGTCATTTAAAAGGAAAACAGGGCCTTGTCTTCCCCACTTCTCACAAGAGGAACTCCAAGGCCATGATAGGACCACAAGTGAAGTCAGCCCTGGAGGGGTCACTTGGCTTCCCAAGGCTCCCTCAAAAACCAGGGATCAAACTCTTCACCTCCCTGTTTCATAGAGTCTGTGACATATTTTCATCTACTCTCTCACTTACTCGCTCATTCATTTCTTCATCTATTCAAGAAATCCTGAGAGATGAATTATACACTGGCCCTGTCATCAAGGAGCCCACCATTTAGGACATGATTCTTAATGCAGTGTGGCTGAGAAAGGGGGAGAAAGGGGTTGGAGGGGAACAGTGTGCCCAATAGGTGGGCCTCATTAGAGTTCACTGGAGGACAATTCATGATTCTACCATCCTGAACATTTATGCTCTATTAGTTAATAGAAATTTATCATATGTCTTAGGGGGGATGGGTAGCAAAAAGGCTGAGAATTACTGGTGCAGTAAACAAATGATTACAAGGCAAAGCAATGAGCCACAAGGCAAGGGAGAACACAGGACTGTCAGAGCCCAGAGGGAGTCAGGGCAGGCTTCCTGGTGGAAGTGATATTTGAACTTAGTATTAAAGGATGAACAGGAGTTAGCCAGGGAATTCTAGACAGGAAAGTCCACAGGAAGGCTCAGAGCCTCAAGTAGCACATGCTGTAATGAGGACCAATAATGCCTAAGTAGTCCATGATCCTTAGCCATAAACTGTCCTTTCTAAGTAATTTTTCAGGACACCAAAAAGACTCTTCCTTTAACAATTCCATAATTTATGATGCAAGTAAGTCTCATGCTCATTGTGGGAAAATATACAGATATAAATATTTTTAAAGTGTTCAATTAATTTTATTCATAATTCCATTTTAAAATAACCACTTTTAACATTTGAGTTTTTAACTTCTGGACTTCCCTCCCTAAAGGATGGCCATAATCAATCAACTTCTATTTCACATAAAAATATATATAATTTAAAAATGAAAGTAGAATCAAACCACTTGTTTTCCCCCTCAATCAATATATTGTAAACAAAGATGATTATGTCTAAAGTGTCAGACTGTATGCATTATAACCATCGTGGATAGAAGTGTTCTGAAACAGCATTTGCTCTCCTGTCTTTTCCAGGGAGCCAACACAGAGCTTTGCTTCTTTCATGCCCACCAGCTTTGGGCTGGGCTGTCAACCAAGACTGAACTCAGTTGACCAGGAAGGTGTCTAGGAAAACATGCCTGGGCTGACCAGCTCCAGGTTCTGTGCCAAGCTGAGGGCTTGTATCCACTTTTTGAATGTGGCTGCTTCCTTCCTGCAGTGTGTTGTCCATTCTCGCTGCTTTTGATCTATTGTGGGCTGGCAAAGCAGAAAACCAAGCCCATGAAGTAGATGGGAAGGAGCGTACCTAGGTTGTAAGTGAAGGCCTGTGTTGCATGAAAGCACAAGTGACTTGTGTTAATCAATACTCTCTCTCAGAGGTGAGTAAAGGAATACTTCCTAAGTATCTACGGTGTGCTGGATACATGCCTTACTTTATTTAAATCTCATAACACCCCTTTGAGAGAAGTACCTTAGCTCCATCTTCCAAACGACAGCCTGATCCCAGAGAACATTCATTGCTTTGTCAAGGGTCACTGAGCTGTAAGGGCCAGAGCTACATTGGAACCTGGTCTATTTCACTTCCAAATCCCTGCTGTTTTCACTGTACTACATCTTGTGCTTGCCACCAAATCTCATGCTGGGTTTGGATTGATGACTTTGTCAAAGGCATGTCCACTGGACTGGTGAGATGCTTCTGTGTGGAGCAGGGCTAGGTCTCCTACATAATTTTTCATGACCTCAGAACTGAATAGGAACTGCCCTCATTAGATGGTGCCTGTACTCTCTGGCCTGCCACACTCTGTCTTCCATAAGAAGAGGCAGAACAATCCAACCTGTGTGTTAGAGAGATTTCTCTGGCACCTTGCACAGGGTGGTCAGAAGGGGCCAGAGTGGAGGTAAAAAGAACAATGAGGTTGTTGTAGTGATGCCGGTCACACAGATCCATGGCAGGGGTGGTGGCCAGAAGAAGGAGGGAAGCAATCAAAGACATGTCTGAACTAGGACTGACAGGACTCAGAGTCTAATTGATTGTAGGATTGATGGAGAGGGAGGAATCAGGATGACTTCTGGGTTTTTAGTCTGAATGCCATTCACTAGGGCACAGAAGGAGTGGGCTTGGGAGAAGGCAGGGCTGGGGATGGGAAGAAATAATGGATCTTGTTTGCAACATGGTACACCTAAGAAGCATTGTGCAAAGGTAACTGGTAATTGAATCTCCATAACTCTGCTACCATGGGGTGATATTAAAGTCATCTGCATTCCTTCTGCACCCTGGTAGGGGTAAGGAGTGGAGCCCAGGACTGAGAGGCTCAGTGATGACCTTGCAAATGTTTAACACCCAGATCTCTCAGAAAAAAAAGGCCTTGATATGTAGCATTTGCTGATTTGCTGATTTATGTGCCATCATGACCGATTTCAGGCTACTAACTGGACATCAGTGAATGTGAAGTTGTAAAGAGATGAATAGTAAGTAGCACATCATTATATAATGTTCCCCCACAGTAGAACCAAATCATCTCAACAGTATAGATAACAATAAAATGTAGTAAAATAATTAGGATGTGATTATTGTGGGTGTTGATTTCCTGTGTTTTTAGTGTAATTTAATTGTAACTTAATTCTTTCCTAGCAATAATCACGCCTTGGATAAACCTCATTGGCTATGATACTGCCACTGCAAAAAGCTATTATTCAATTTTTAATGATGTCTGTGTTTAACAACCAGCTCACAAAATTCTTGACAATTAGCATACCACTGGAGAAACTCCAAGAAAGTACAAGTTGGAAGAGCTACAAATCTACCTCCTTGTCAGACAGGCTGAGGGACTCCCCAAGGTCACACATCTGGGAAGGCAGAGCCAGGCCCAGTACCTAGGAGAAGGCTCTTGTCCTCCATTCTTCCTGATGGCCCCTCAGTACCCCAGCCAGCCACATGGACCTGGGGAAAACCGTGTGGTCCTTAACCCCAGGATGATGATTCATGTCACCCTAGAGTGAGTGACTCAGGGAAGAGGCTGCTGGGCGGCCTGGAACAAAGAGAATAGGGCAATATTTATTTCTGCTAGGAGCTAAATGGGAGGCTCAGATACTTTTCTGCTGTTCCCATTGCCTTTGAACTGCCTCTGATTGAGCAATTGTACATATTTCCAAGAAGAGAGAATTTTTTCAAGTGGACTTATTTTTAAAAAAAGAATTGCTGAAGTGAACAAGCTGGAGAGGAAACCTGGGGAGATGTTTTGGCTTACTTCCTGTCATAACTGGGGGATGGGGTGGGATGGAGGGAGTTCTGGCCCTGGCTTAACTATTTTTCCGGGGACCTAGAATTTGGATCCCAGGCATTTCAGGGTTTCTCCAACCCTCTTCTTCCAAAGTGGCATCCAAGATCCAAGAAGCTTCCCGAGTGTCAGGGAGTTAGGGTGAGGAGGGTGCCCTGGTGCCTGATATCATCTGTCCTGGACCATTTGACAAGATGTCTACGGTACTTTCTGCAAGTCCTTGGTTAGTAGGTGACCCCTGAATTAGCCTTCTCAAGGCACCTTCAAGTCTGGCAACTTTTTGCTGCTGGCTGCACAGAAATGATTATGCCATGTGCTCCCTACCTCACCTATGCACCCCCTGGGATGATAGAAGTCTTGGGAGGATGTCTGAAGTTCTTGTCTATTAAGTCATTCCAGATAGCCATTTCCTCTCTTTGGGATCTTTTCCCCAGGGTTCTGTCTGGGAAATGGGGCCTAAGACCTTTCTGCTCTTAGAGTTCAGGACTTTTCCCCCAGACCTCTCCAAGGAAGCAGGGCACAGGTTCTTTTCTAGTGACTCACCAGAATCTATACTCTCATTGCTTCTACTTGGTCTCTCCTGTCTCTCCCTTGCTCCATAACCTTTTACTAGTCCTGGGTGTGTGTGTGTGTGTGTGTGTGTGTGTGTGTGTGTGTGTGTGGTGGGGGCGGGGGGTGGTGGTGACCTACCCTTATTTAGGATGCTTTTCCCAAATCTCTTTTCTATACCCTAAGCCCTCTCTGTTTCCCCAACGGCTAGCCCTTCCCCACAATAAGGCAGACAGACTCCCTTTTCTCTACCCCCTGATGCTACACCTCTCTCTAAGGCAATGAGCACCTAATGGCCTCCATGGTTGTGTGAAGGGAAGAGTAATGGGGAAAAAGGAGCTGTGAGGGGATGTGAGGGGTTAGTTACTATTTGTAGCTATCTTGTGTGTCCCCCCACTGGAGCCCCTGGCTGAGCACAGTGAGTGCTGACTCTTGCTCTCTTCTTATTGGGACTGAGCCAGACTCTTCTCCTAGATGTGACCCCTGGCACTGGTCTGAGCAGAAGCTGGCTCATTCTCAGGGCTTGAATGGGGTCTGAATCAGGGGAGGAAGGCAGCCCCAGACAATAGAACCTGTAAGAGATCCTCAAGCCTGGAGAGCATGGCCAGAGAGTATAGATCCCAGGGGGTGTGGGAAGTGCTCAGGACCAGCCTCCCCAAAGCACCACCAGGCTACAGCCTCTGTGGTCCCAGCCTCTGGGCCGGAGGAATTGTGTTGGGGGCAAGAAGTCATTTGGAAGTCCCTTCCAGTCTCTCATCTTTCCCTCGCTGTTGCTTCTTCCTTCTGCCCTTCTATAGTCCACCCTTGCTCCCCTGGGACTGACCACAACACCGATCTAGGGTTGACCACAGCACAGACATGGGATGGCCACAGAACAGATTAGGTATGACCACAGCACAGATCAATGGATGACCATAATGTAGACCTGGGAATGACTATAGCATAGACCTGCAACTGACCACGGCACAGACCTGGGTGGCCACAGTACTGTACCCTCTCTCTCTAACCCTACTGTCTGCAGCCACTGGCTGCCCAACAGCAGAGTAAATGTCAGCAAGAGTAAATGTCAGAGTGCATAGCCCCTGATGGGTTTAATTCCAATTATGTCAGATGATCTTTTATCTACTTGTTTGTACAGAGAAACCCTGGCCAGGCCAGGCCAGGCCAGGCCAAGAATATGTCTCCTTTACCCACAAGAGACAAAGCTGGAACTCAGATATCCAGGTTGAACAGCAGACTATCTGGGCCTGGTTGGATTTTGATGATGCCATAGCCAGAGAACTCAGCTGCCCTATTCAGGGAAAGGAACCTATGAGTACATACTATGTGCCTCATCTTGCTTGTATTTCCTAATTTAATCCTTACAAAACCCTAAAAGGGTCTCCATTTTACAGATGAAGAAACAGAGGTCAGAGGAGACTAATCCAGCAAGGCAGAAGGGAATTAGAACCCAATCTGCCAAGTTCCAAAGCCCTCTTGCAACATCCCAAGGTTGGGAAGCAGGATGGTGTTCTCCTGAAGTGAGCCTCACTCAGGCTTGCCTATGGGATCCAGGACACAGCTCTGCAGTTGGCCAGGCCCAGGGACCCACAGAAGTGCCTCTCAGCAGTTTGAGCTGATCTCTGATGCCCCAGATTTCCCAAGTATGTCTAGGACTGCCCTGGGGTGAGAGCAGGGACCAGGGAACACCCTTTCTCTCCCATGAGAGTGACCATAACAAGGATACATTTTCTTATCATTTACCAAAAGCAAGCCCTTCAAAATTAGAGGCAGAAAGCTGATGTCTGTAGCGGAATCTGAGGAATAGGGGTTCTGGGACCTTCTCTGACTATCTCTCACCCATAAGTATGGCTTTGATTAAGTCCTTGCCCCTATCTGGGCCTGTAAGATGGGATCAGGAGACAGGACTGGCTGATCTCCAGTGGCCCTCCCTGTCATCCTCTGAATTTGCAGAGGGACTGAGAGACATGCATGTGCAGTCACCCCAAACAATTCCCTTCATCAAATTCTTCATCTAGAGATAGACCAGTGGTATTAATAGCAACCTAATCTCTTTCAAATTCTTTGTGTTGCTAAAATGAAAGCAAAAATTCAAAGCTGGAAGAACAAAAAACTCCCTTCTGAGAATTCTGAGTCACTCCAGAAAGGTCAGTGGAGTTTGGGTTAACCCGTTTTTTCCCAGAAGGGCCTCTGGCTCTTCCCTGGACACCCTAAGATTAACAGAGAAAATGTGAGAGCCGCTCAGCTTGTAGATTTGTGCTCCTGGGACACTGTGATTAAGAGAGAGGCTTGGTTTCTTCTGGGCTGGTCGCAAAGCTTTGGGAGAGGCATCCATGGAGCCATAGTAAGAGGCCACAGCTTGCCGAGACCACCACCCATGAGCCAGTGGGCTTGACAAGCTGGGGACTGGGGAGTCAGACAGACCTGTGGCTGGCTTCTGGCACTGCTGTTCATGGGTTTACTGACTTTGGGTAAGTCTTCAGGGCCCCGTTTTCCTCATTTGTAAAATGGGACTAATCATAATGTTAATAGTAATGGAACTTCTGTGGTTTCTGTAAAGGCTCTTGCTAAATCATGATTCCTGATGATGCTTGCAGGGACATGGGCAGCCCCTCCCACTGGCTGAGGGGTACAGGATGGAGGTATTCTGCCAGCTGTGGATGGGCATGCTATGTTTGTATGGCCACTCTGTCAGAGCAGTGCTCTCCTGCCATCTCCCCATAACCCATGGGGTCCTACAGTGGCTTTTCTAGGGGCAGAGGCTGTGCAGTTAACGTAACAAGGGTGAGACTTCCTGGGGTGAAAAGTTCAAAGGACAAACTAATGGACAGGTGTATGAATGAAAAAGTCAGAAGGAGTGTGGGTGAATGGATGGCCTGACAGACAGATGGATGGGGGGAATGGGTGGATTTGTCATCCTACAGTGGGGGTCTGCAACCTCTAACTGTGAGCCCACACTTTTGCCCTCATAAGACCTCTGGTCTGATGAGCAGCTGCTTGCCCTGCCCTGCCCCACCACTGGTGGCCCTGCTGGGAATGCACACTCCAATTCTCTGTAGGGCAGCTTCCTATGCTGGGTTCTGCTGCACTTCAGCAGAACTCCCAGCTAAGGAGGAGAGAGACGATGGGCTTTGGGGTCAGACTAGTTGCATTATAATCCTTGGCCTGACGCATATTAGCTGTGGGATCTCGAACAAATTACTGAACCCCTCTAATCCTTTGTTCCTTAATATGTAAAATGGAAATAATAAAACCCATCTCACAGGGTTTAGGCAAGATAGCACTTGAAATGCACCTAGCATGGTAATCAACACTCAGTAGGCAAACTAGAAATATGTAATGAATGAGAGAATGAAGGAAAGTATGCCAGTTTGCTTTCTTTCATGAGCATGGCCAGGGGCAGATAAAAATATTTAAATATGGATTAGACACTTCTGGTCTTTTCAATTCCACTAATGATTGGATAGTTATCCTAGCAGAGGCTTAGATAATTGGCACCAGGTACAAAGGTTACTGGACCCAATTAAGTTGTTTCCCTTCTTTGTACCTAAGTTTCCCTTCCTGTAAAATGGGCCAAGCTATATACTTAAGCACTGGCTGGGAACAGAATGAGTAGAATCCAAAGAATTGACTGGCTCTTGACAATGACCTACCTAACCCTTTACAGACTAGGCTAAAGAAGTAGTTAGAAGGGCCCTGAAAATGGGTTAAAGAAGGAGCAGCTCAGAGACTAAACATAACTAAATGTTTTTTCCTTTTATGGGTCGGTGCTCTAGATCACCATTTCCTGCAGATTATATCCTTAACTTTGCTGTGATGGATGTAAGGTCTGTGTGCCCACAAGCTCCAGCAGAACCCAGATGTCACCCTGGGGGAGGGACTCTGCTTTTACCTTGCTATTTTAAGCAGTAAGTTTATAATAATGGATGGGAGAGAAAGCGAACAGGGCAGGAGCAGCGTGGGAATGGCCTCAGCAGGCAGGGTTGCTGGGGCTCCCCCTGAGGACCTCGGGGTTCTGTCTTGTCAAGTGTGGGGCCACAGCCAGCCTCCACTCTGCTTTGTCCTGCTGCAGCTGACATCTCTTAGTGCTTGTCTGCCTTAATTTGTTTTTGTTTTGCTTTGTTGTCTGATCCAGGGACTGACTTAAGGTCTTTCTTGAGGAGGAGAAGAGGGAGGAAAGAAAATGGAGGGTCAGAAAATGAGATATTTTTTTATGTGACTTTGGGATACCATGATCTCATAATCCTATGGGATGGGACTCCCAGGATTTCAGGGACTCCTAGAGTTGAAAATGGCCCCTGAAGTGGGAATCCTGTGACCATTGGCCCAGGCTTTGCTGGAACTCTCCCAGGAATGGGGAGTTCATTACCTTAAAGAGTAGCCTGTTTCATCTTAGGTGGTTCCAACCACTAGAAAGGTTTCCCTTGCCTTGATTTGACCTTTATTTCATTCTTTGGCCATGCATTTATCCTTTGGGGACAAAAGAACTACAGGAATGATTTTCAAAAATCTGAGAAGCAATTTTATTTTTCCCTGCACTGTCTCTTCTCCAGGCTAAAGGTCTTTAGTTCTTTAAAGACAAACTCTTGTTTCCTGCATACTGCTTCCTGTTTTCTGAACATGCCCCAATTTGTCTGAATCCTTCTTACTAACAGAGTGCAATACACTTTGTGTAGATTAAGGCATAGAGGAAAGTAGAACTGTCACCTCACATGGTTTGGGAACTACATTACTATTAAGACAGGCTGGACTTACACATAGATAATACATCACTTAAGGGGGTTCTTGGGAAGTGCAGCCAACTTACTTGGTAGAATTGGGTTTGTGGATATCTTTTGCTACTGTCAACCCCTGTTACCATATACTTTGCCCAGCACCACTGATGTCACTGCTGTTGAAGTCCAAGTAAAAGTGATAGAAATTAATCATGGAGCAGACCTTTGGGTAAATCTGGTGCTCATTTGATCCATAAACTGACTATTTAGAATGGGAGACACAGCATGCTCTGGTCCTATAGCTCTCATTCCCAACAGCCAGGTTTAATATGTCTAGTAGGGTTTCTCCCTTCTTGTCTCACCTTTCCCTCTACCTATTCTGTTCAGAGAAATTCCCCTCACCATTTCAGTATTCATGACTCAGTTCAAATACCATTTCTAACATGGAATCTAGGCTAAAACTATATCTCACCTGTCCCAATTTCCATAGTTTAGGGATCCTTTCCTGGGATCCTGCAACTTGTCATTTTCGAAGTCCTAACAGTTATACTGTTTTCCTACAGCCTCCCACTACTGTACTCCTTGAGGGCCAAGACCACATCTTCATCATCTTTAAGTCACCAGCACATAGTACAGGACCTGGTAGAGTATGCATAAAGTCAGTGTGGTGAATGAATGAATAATTCAGTTCATGGATCCCCTACTTGAGATGAAACTGCTTGAGTTGACCAGCAGAAGTCACCCCAACTGTTTCAGAGCTGAATGGGACTACCTTTCCACCATACAGACTGACAAAAGTCAAGATGGTGGTCACATTGACCAACCCTGTGGCTAAAGTTCTCTAGTTCTTTAAATAAAAATCAATAAGCATTTTTTGATAAAAAAAATTCTAGTTAGCCGTGATGAATCAGACTCCTTGCCTTCCTTGGGGAGCTCATTCAAAGGCATGTGTGTTGGGGTGGGGGGAATCTGTCAGAGTTGTGGCTGAGGTCAGATCTGACCCTGCCTGCAGCCCTCTGGCTTCAGGCCTTCAGGAGAGCCTTTCCTATGGGACCTGATGAATATCTAGTATCATGGGAGGTGGTGGGGCTTTCTGACTTCCTCCTGCAGCCTCCTTCAGTCAGCACCTTGGGCCCAGGACATAGTAGGTACTCAGTGAATGACAATATCCTTTGTTTCTCCTTTGTGTGTTCTAGTAGCCCCTGAGCTGTGGCTGAGGGCAAGGTCTGCATCTGGTGGTTTTCATTTGCTCATCAGCAGAGCAGCAACTTCAGGGAAACTCTGAAGTTATTGAACCAGGCTGGTTTCTGGTTCTGAAGTTCTCTGAAGGCTTCTCCCACCCCATTAAGAGAAGGGGACCTGGCAGAGCTGAGGAAGAGGCCAGGTAGAGGCCTTTGGACTCTGGCTGAGCTTCCTGGACTTCAGACTTCTATGCAGATGGCTTCTGTGAGCACCTACTCTGTGCTGGGTGCTCTATCTCATTTCAGACTTAGAACATTCCTGCATGGGAGACATTCTTATCTCTGTTCCTCTGACAAGGAAAGTGAGGCTCAGAAGTGAAGCCAACATAGGGGCATCTGGATGGCTCAGTCGTTTGAGTATCCTACCCTTGATTTTGGCTCATGTCATGATCCCAGGGTTGTGGGATCGAGCCCTGTGTCCAGCTCCATGCTGAGTGTGGAGTCTGTTTAAGATTCTCTCTCTCTCTCTCTCTCTCTCTCTCTCTCTCTCTCTATCTTTCTTTCAGGGCATCTGGGTGGCTCAGTAGGTTAAGTGTCCAACTCATGGTTTCAGGTCATGATCTCACAGTTTTGTGAGTTTGAGCCCCACATCGGGCTCTGCACTGGCAGCATGGAGCCTGCTTGGTATTCTCTCTCTCCTCCTCTCTCCCTGCCCCTCTCCCCACAAAGTAAATTTTGAAAAAAAAAAAGATTCTCTCTTTCTCTCTGCCTCTGCTCCTCTCCCCTGTTTGTGCTCTCTCTCTCTTTAAAAATTAAAAAAAAAAAAGTGAAGCCAACATTTAAGGCCACACAGCCAGTGAGTGGCAGAGTGGGGACTCAAATCCAGGTATCAGGTTCCAAGGCTTGCGTTCTTTCTACCTTACTATCCTGCCTCTCCATATTGAGACCTGACATTACTGACCTTTTCTAAGAGGAAGCAGAGGAGCCAGGCCCATTGGCTCCAGTCTATTGGAGAGATCATTCATGGTCCTAGGCCTCTTGAATGGTGAGAAACACAAAAGAATAATTAGTAGTTATAAGTACCAGTAGTTAGTAGTTATAAGTTAGTACAGTGGTTACAAATTCATAGTTATAAGTAAACCCAAGTCAAACTGAGTAAAACACTAAGAAATTTAATTGTTTGTGCAGCTGGCTAGTCCAGAAAGAGTTCAGTTTTCACGGGAATTTGATCAGGGATCCAGCTTCTTTTTTATGCAAGAGTCTTAGCTCTACCACCTCCTGAGTGTCTGTCAGTTTTATCCTCAGTCTGGACTTCCAAATAGAAACAAAATGGCATCAATAGCACCAGGTCTTACATCTGCACACTCTACCACCCCGAGCAAGTTCAAGCACCTGGATCCCAGAACACTGTAATGTGCTCATTGGCTTACACCAGATCTATTTTCTATCCCTAAGCCAATCACTGTGGTGGGATAAATAAGATTACGCTGACTGGGCCAATCCTAGCTGGGTCTCAAGGTTGCTAGACCATGAGATGGGATAAGTCTGGCTTGTGGCGAAACAATTAAAGGTTGCTCAGGATTGGCACTGCACAAAGTACACAAGATGCACCCTGGCTGAGCCTCCAGAATTGCAGGCCTGGTGAGGGCTGTCCTCAAGTGAGACAGCCCCATACTGAGGATCAGAAAAGCTGTTGAAGGAAATGAAGTCAGCCATGGGGTAGAAAGTCAGGGAACATCATCTCCTCCTCTTCCTCAACCCAGACAAGGAAGGTTGTGTGGTATAGTAAAAAGAGTCCTGGCTTAAAATCAGGAAGATCTGGATTCAAATTGTTGGTTCTTTGTGTGATTTTGGCAAATGGCTGACATTCCATGATGCTGTTCTCTCTTCTATAAAATGTGAATATTAATGCCTGCATCAGAGGTCATCATGAGGATTAAATTAGGTGATGTTGTAAATGTTTCTAGGATAGTGCCTGGCACTTAGTAGGTGCTCAATAAATGGTACATAAGTACAGGTCTGGTCCCAGTGGAGCGTCCTCCATTAGCTATGGTTTTGAGGAGTTTGAAGCACTTTTTTCCCTTCTGGGATAGCTGTGTTTACTGTAAGGACCAAATTAGTTGCAAAATCTCTAAGGTCATCTCTAGCTTTGTAAACAGAGCAAATGAACAGGAGGAAATGCAATTCCAAATGCCCTCTCCTGGCCTAGTCCAACCTTTGCTGTTGATACAAACCCAACCAAGCTTTTTCTGCGGCTCATGGCTCCTAGAAATGGAACCCAACTTGGGTCAGGGATGGGAGTGGATTTGACTTGTCCTTTTGGCGTCTCCTCAGCCTGCGGAGCCCAGGCCTCTTGGAGCATCTTTGGGGCTGACGCCGCGGAGGTTCCGGGCACACGGGGCCACTCCTGCCAGGAGGCTGCCATGCCCCACATTCCCGAGGACGAGGAGCCCCCTGGAGAGCCACAGGCAGCCCAGAGCCCCGCCGGCCAAGTAAGTGCCCTCTCCTTGCCTGCAGCTAGCCTGGCCGGGGCCAAGTCAAGGGTCCTGAGCTGGGGCCACATTGCCTGGCCTGGCCAGAGGGTCTGCTTACAGCCTGTGCAGGCTGCAGTGGGCACCTGGGGAAGGTGTGTGGCTGCAACACTGAGGAATAAATACCCATAGTTTGTTTGAATTGGCTGAGGCCCCCATAGATGAACCTAGATGTTCATCTCCTAGATGAACCTCCTAGGCTATGTCTGACTGAGGTTTCCTGGGAGGTCCAGCCACCCTAACTCTGTAGGCACCCTCCTAGAATGGAGAAAGACTTGGAGGAGAACCGTCAGCACAGGGGGCCTCATCATGTCATGGGTGTGATCACCAGAAAAAGACCACCTAAACTGAGTCCACTTAAAATGAAGACCAACATTTCATAGTAAATAGTGAAAATGATTTTCAGTAAAATTGTATTGTAAGAAAGAGAAATGATGACAATAAATTAAAGGGTCTCATTGAGATTGTTTCGTACAAATGAAATTATGAAAATAAATTATTTTTAGTTATACATATAACAAAATATAGATTATATGCTACTTTTTTAGAAGGAACAAAGAATTGGGGTGCCTGGGTAGCTCAGTCGGTTGAGCATCCGACTTTGGCTCAGATCATGATCTCGTGGTTCGTGAGTTCGAGCTCTACGTCAGGCTCTGTACTGACAGCTCAGAGCTCAGAGGCTAAAGTCTGCTTTGGATTCTGTGTCTCCCTCTCTCTCTGCCCCTCCCCAACTCACGCTCTCCATCTTTCTCTCTGTCTCTCAGAAATGAATACACGTTAAAAAGAAGTATAAAACAGAAGGAATAAAGAATTAATTGTGTCGATTTTGGCATTGGTATATTTATTCTTTATACCAACAGGATGAACCACATCCTTCACATTTTACTTTACAACACCTCTATTAAGAGATTGTTTAAAATTTAAGGGCTTCATTCATTTTCCCAAGGACTTCTATCAATCCTTCAATATGCAAATCATTTTCTCATAAAGAACCTATCTTGCCTCATCATGATTTTTTCTTTGTTAACTGCTCTAGCTCCATCTGCTCTCTGGTGGTCCAAGACGTTGCATGTGAAGTGTTCCAACACTGTCTTCTTTGATTTCATGAACTCTGCACTTGGTTTGCCCTTGTACCACCCACATTATATCTGACGGTTGCCTGAACTGACCTCAGCCAGAAGGGACAGACATTTGTTAAGTGAGGGAAGAGAATGGATGAGTGAGCATTAATTTGGTAAGCGGGCAGACTCCGTGAACATTTTCATGTCAGGATGACATTTGTTTTTTTGCACATGATAACTGTG